>NC_140643.1:21802359-22427359 GCF_978046115.1 Saccoglossus kowalevskii | reverse complement strand
CACGGACGCACGGACGGACGCACACGGGCAAAACATAAGTCCCCGTTTTCGGACTGCGTCCGAACGAGGACTAATAAACACGTAAGAGTAGTTTATTACGTCAATACAGTATATCCACTGATATACCGGAGAATTTACCATAAAGAAATATGTAAACAACTGTTGAACACAACAACGCGGTAAAGACTGCGCTAAAACACTTGCGCGTCCTAATTATAGGCTCGGTGGGATTCTGAACACTAGGCGGGAATGTCCCTCATTGGTCGAAAGTTACCATTATAGAAATGCGTAATAAAGTGGTGTTTTCTATCACGTTCGCACTTGTGTCACCAACATGTCTATTTATAGACGTGGTTTAAAGCAAAAATGGTACATGTAATCAAATATATAAAGTACAGTATTTAAGAAACTTTGGTAATACAATAATCAGTGTTTTCAATAATAACGATCAAATTGCTTAACACGACATTCTCCGCCGCCCAAATGCATATATTCATTAATAAACATATCGAATAAATTGAACCATAAAAATAGTATCCAAGAAATGACAAATAGTTCTCATCAATGCATTGTTCTTAAACATATATAAAGTCTAGGTCAAGAGTTCTAATTTCTCAGACACAAGATAAAATGTTCATCCATCATTGTACTCCTGTCACACTGAAGGGAGGATTCATCTTCACACGAATTTCTTGTAATGGTGCAGACATTGGTCTGGCGTAGGATTTCCCTACAACTCGCCGGCAAATGACACATTTATTTACAATCTGGTTGACTGCACGACGAATATGTGGAATCCAGTATCGCTGTCGCAAGGATGTTACAGTCGCTTGAGTGCCGCCAAGTAAAGTGCGCGAATGTTCATTTCGTATTACCATGGCAGTGTAGTAATGGTAAGTTGGTAGCAGTATGGGGAATTTAGTAGTCTAATCCATGTCCGCATTATGTATTCTGCCACCACAACGTATCAGACCTTGTTTGTCAATAAACAAATAAAGTTGACGTACCAGTGGCTGATAACGTTTGTTGTTGTTTACAAGAGACGTATATAGTTCAGGGTAAGCTTTATGTTGAACCAATTGTATTCACATCAGTTCCGCGTGGTCCATTTCATTGGCTAAAATGGGATCAGAAAGTTTCATTGTTCTGTTTTACACTTTAGTACCAAACCGTATCACATATGATGTCACTCTCAGAAGTTTGTTGACATCACTGTACTTATGTAGGTCAATCACACGCTCAATACCAACAGACTGAGCCATAGGGTCAAAGGTCGGGGCTACCTGTCTTTGTTTATTTTGATCTGTGATGCCATCGTCAAGGATTTTTATGTCATGTATTGTAGATGTAATGTCGGTTTCGTCACGTGTACTTATATTTTTACATGTAGTATTTGTTTACATTCGTCATATTTGTCAGTTTTTCCACCAATAGTCTCTAGGTCCCGGTATGAGGCAATGGCCTTTTCCTCGGTACGGGTATCAGTAATAGTATGTAACACGTGTGCATTAGTAGTTGTCTGGCCATTGTTTTTTGGCCCAGATAACAAGTAACCAAACACACTAGACACTGCTGTCGGTCCAGAGCCTCTAATTACTTGATCACCAATCAGATCCCAATAATAGTCTGCACCAATTATTATACCAATATCAAAGGCCAGATCATTTGACACAGGGTGAGCCAAAGTGAGGTCACGTAAGTAAGGCAAAGTCAACAAGTCTGAGTTTACATGATGTGTGAGATTGTCAGAAATCTCTGGTATAAGAAGTACATTAATTGCAGTTTTGTCACCAGTCAATGTATGCAAATTTACAGTACCTGTGTTAAGTGAGCGTGGGTATTTGTCTTGGTGACCCAGCGTGGCAAGATTGACACTCTCTTTATTTGTAGATCTCAGGGATATTTTTTCGGCGAATTTCTGAGTAGCAAATGTGCGAGTGGCTCCTTCATCAAAGAGTACATTGGCATGTACTAAGTTCCCATTAGATTCGATGGATATCGGTATGACTGCAGTTTTTAATAAAACTGGTCCTGTAGATGGGCGGAGTCGAGGAGCAGCAAGATGAACGCGTGTCATTTGCGTTTTGAGTTGAGGTAGATACATCAGCCTGGCCAAAATCAGTACACAGACTAGGGGTTGTTGATTGTTGACGTGTACGTTCCGGAAAGTGAAATGATGAGTGATGTTTCTTATTACAATGTTTACAAGTAAATCGAGATGTACAGTCACTGACGAGGTGTTTTGCCAAACAATTATAACATAGTCTATCACGTTTGACAATCTCTAGACGTTTCTTAGCATCGGTGACAACATTGCATTCATTGGGATGGTGGGTACCCTTGCAAAATATACAAAGTCTCGGTTGTTGTCGTGAGCGAGAACCGGAAGAAGGCGTGTGGAAGGCAGAAATAGGTCGTGACATATGACCCCCAATGTTTACATCGTTCATACCTGCTTTCAGTGCGTTGATTTCACCCGTAATAGCAGCGCGTAGATCAGTAATATTCCATGCTGAGTTGCCGTGCGATCTTGCAAGTTGAACACAAATATGCTTAGGCAGTTTGCGTAATATAATAGGAACCAAGAGTTCTCCGTAAGTAGATTCGTCCTTTCCGAGTGATTGCAACCCCCTGATATTACTTTCCATGGTGTCACTGAAGTGTAGGTCTTATCGTAATGAATTGTCGACTTAAAGGTATCGTAAAAACTCACCCACTCGAGTACATTTCCCAAAAAAACAGGCAAAGCTATCTTAGGCAAGTTCACTTGTTTGTGAGTGCTTACCGGTGCACTCGAGCGTTGTTGCGAAGCGGCGCTTGGACCGTTGTTTCCCGGGGTTGAAGAGACTTGCTTCTGCGGGTCGATGTCATTTATTTGGCGTTGGTTTTGTTGAGATTTAATGTAAAGTTCATCAATATATTCGGAACTTCCTTCCATATCTTGCTCGCGGTCGTCGTCTGCGACCTTTTCAACAGACATCTGGCGATGAATCTGCTCGTCGATGGCTTGTAGTTTGTCGAGTCGGCGTTCGATGACTCTCTCTAGATCGGAGATGATATTGAAGGCGATTTTCTTGTCGGCTTGCTGGCTGGCAAAATCGTTGAGAAGAGCATCCAATTTGTTATTGTTCCGTGTCATTAACCCACGTTGCACTTTTCTGTTCGACTTGAGAGAAGCTACAGTATCGGGTTGACCGGCGGATTGTGATTGATCTGAAGCATTTGAAGTCGGCATGGTTTCTTACTTTATAGCGTATAACTTTGTCAAAATCCTGGTCGTCTCGGCACCAAATTTATGTGGGGTTATGATTCGTGACTGGGTTATATTCAAAATAAGTAAGAAATGCCAGGCTATGCAAACAAATCAATCACAGGAAACGAATATGTAAGTAATAAACACATAAGAGTAGTTTATTACATCAATACAGTATATCCACTGATATACCGGAGAATTTACCATAAAGAAATATGTAAACAACTGTTGAACACAACAACGCGGTAAAGACTGCGCTAAAACACTTGCGCGTCCTATTTATAGGCTCGGTGGGATTCTGAACACTAGGTGGGAATGTCCCTCATTGGTCGAAAGTTACCATTATAGAAATGCGTAATAAAGTGATGTTTTCTATCACGTTCGCACTTGTGTCACCAACATGTCTATTTATAGACGTGGTTTAAAGCAAAAATGGTACATGTAATCAAATATATAAAGTACAGTATTTAAGAAACTTCGGTAATACAATAATCAGTGTTTTCAATAATAACGATCAAATTGCTTAACACGACAGTTTGACCCTAATTATTGATTTTTATTCTAGCGGTGGTCGTCGCGCAGCGCGTGTTCGAATTTCATGTAAATAAACAATGTATTTTACACGCGTTGTATATTAGTCCTATATCGAACAGAACGTGGCACGACGACTGCCACCCTTTAATTTCCTGCACTGAACACAAGGCTATCGCACGCCCACCCAACGTATAATTATTATACAGCTTACGAACTAGTATTGGTTGTTTGGAGTATTTACAATGCATACGTCACAACATTCAACGTTCATTACTATTAAGGAAGTTTGTATAGAACACTATTTGAAGGGAAAATCAATTTCGTGGTCTTCTCGTTTTCAACGAGATCTTGGCGGCCATTTGAGAGCCTAAGGGCGTGACGCAAAAGGTGATTTTCCGTTCAACTGTGAGATCTCGCGAGATGCATGAACGACGCGCGTCGAACGTCTGCCGCAAAAATCGAATGATTTGATTTTGAACTCGAATTTCTTTATTTCGTAACTCACATCGACAGGTCGATCTTCGACAGAGGAATATTGCTTTCGAATACCCTCACTTAATCGAAATTGTCTATCATCAAATGTGTGGTACAGCACATTATTAAGCATGGAAATGCCCCCCAAAATATTTTCGCGATGTTTGACGACACTATGACGCTA
Source organism: Saccoglossus kowalevskii (assembly GCF_978046115.1). Taxonomy (NCBI): domain Eukaryota; kingdom Metazoa; phylum Hemichordata; class Enteropneusta; family Harrimaniidae; genus Saccoglossus; species Saccoglossus kowalevskii. Next base: position 22,422,914 of record NC_140643.1, on the reverse strand, counting down.
TGACCACAGAGAGCCCAGATACTATGATCAACTGTACGCACTCCCTATGAGCGGGGAGGGGGTATCGGCTGGTATCTAGTGTAAGAAATAGACAAGGGATGAAGGCTCCAGTCAGCTCATATTTTTTAAACTGGAAAAAACAGACGATCAGAATGTAAAATAAAATCTATAAAAATTACAAGGTTGAAGACTATTAGTTGCTCTTTCAAATTTCGCCAAAGCCTTACCTATATTTTACCTATATCTACAGAGTAAATCAAGAAAACTACACAAATTGACTCCATTTGCCAATAATTAACGGTTTGCCCGAACGCATGGCACAGTTTGGAGGCGTGGCCTGTTCAGCACAACCAATCATAAGACTGGTTACGAACCACATCGAGGTTAGCCTTGCTCAACTGGTTCGTAACCAGTCGTGTGATTGGTTCTTCGCCTCCAATTAGAGAAAGTTATATGAGGGGAAACGTCTGTCATCATCATTGTTGTTGTTGTTGTCGTCTCCGGCGTAAAGGTTTATCTTATGGTTAGAAACTCAAACTTAAACATTTTATTTGTTAAACTTAATTATTTTATTAACTATATTTGCGAAAATAAACTCAAAATTGACCTTTTCTTTTGTATCTGATTATCTTCAAACGTATGAATCTTATAAATTATAATAAGATGTCTAGTAAGTTTGGTGTGAATGGCATATATAATTTTTAAGATAAGTATTAAAATTTAGCTAAAATAAACAAAATTGTTAGACATAAAAAACAGACATTTACACTGAACCAAATGTTAGTAATATGCTCGTCATGATCTGTTATTAGGTGAAGTTAACCCAATACGTTATTTTAATTTTCCCGCCAAAAACAATGGACAAGTACGTTTCCCGCCAAAACGCTGGTCGGTAAAATTCTCTAAATTCTGCATAGATATATTGCTATACTATTTAGCTACAGTTATAAGTATTATGCTATTAATATCATGGGATTAATAGAGATAATGGTAAAACGCGTTAACATTTATAATGTGTCGGTCATTCAGAAATTCTTCAAAAGTTACAATCCACTGTCAGTAGCAAGTCGGTGGTTATTTGGTCATAGCTAGAAAACAAGGCAGGTCGTTGAAAGCGTGACTGAAAGTCTGAACAATCGGCGTTTGTAACAGTAGGAATAGTCAAAAAAGCACACTGAGCAAAATTGACCGTCAGACAATCTCTCAGCTCGTGGTGAACATTGGTGCATCATATGATATACGGATTAATATAGTAGCGTGCTTTCATGGAATGTCCGATCACTCAATATTCAACTCGTTTTAATTACATATGTTTTTGGCAGAAATCACACCATTATTTACATAACTCTGATTTCTGGCCTGCAAGTGCATTTTTGTATATTTTTGTATATTAACAATTTAGTTTATTATTAAGGCTACAATTTTGTTGTTTCTTTTAAAAGTGAGTTTATTATAATGCAATTTATAGTGCAAGGAAAGATATTGTGAAAACCGGAAGTCAGTATAATTGGATTCCAAGATCTAATAGTATTTAGTACGATTATAATAGAATAACGATAACACATACTAAAAATTCAAAGTCTCATGGGTAGACGCTTGTTTGTAAACAATCACACGCTATGGCCATCTGACGCATGCGCAGGTGACGACTCCCCCGCTTTAAACAGATAATTTGTCCTAAGTAGTGCAATGAATTATATGCAAATCTGAGTATCAACAACCAGCGTGGTTATGTGTTATGTAAGTGTGTTGGCGTAGGGGTGTTGTATAATGGCCTGGCATACACGCATTCTTTTATCACGACGAATCACTCATCGCATTCCCTCACCGATCACCTCACCACTTGGCTGATCTAAAGAAAAGATTTAGATCTATACCAAGAAATGAATTGGTCACTGACAGAGCTGACAGGTAATAGTGGTGCCATTATGTAAATTAATATGTAAATGAGTATAATTTATTTCAAACACCGAACCTGTGTGTGTCACGGCGTGAATGCATGCATGTGGTTTCAGTTAACGAACGTTTGTAATGTAACAATTTCACCCCACCACGTGATTGCAGTATTGGATACCGATTGGCTGCATCAGGTCGCACTGTACAGATTTCTGTGAGATCAACATCTGGACGTTGCTTCGTATCACTTGTAAATCTTGACAATCTGATTGGATATGACGAGAAACACGTGTTCCAGATTTCATAAAAGTAGTAGTCAACTGTATTTTGTGAAATAGCTCGTGCGTTGACCAGTAATAAACACGTTCCTAAAATGGCCAGCGACCTACTGCAAGAAGACTATAATTATGAATCAAGGTAGGCGCCATTTAGGTTCTTTGTCAAGTTCATCAGTTAGAAATGCTCATTTCTTGAAATTATGATGTCACATACACGCCTGATTTTGATTGCCACATTTCATTACTTTCAGTTTCTGTTGTCCTGTGTGTCTATTACCTAAACTAAATATGATATTTGGAAGTTGTCAACACAAGGCCTGCGCTGACTGTGTGTATAATGGATACACTATAAGATTGGGTATGATTAATTGTCCTGTGTGTAGGAAACAAAGTGCATTCCCACTTGTAAAGTAAGTTGAAATTGTTCTTTTTTCGTTTTTTTTGTTTTAAATGAGATAACCATTCGCATGTTTGCCTTGTAGTTGTAGATTAGTGTCAATTCCGGTAATCGCCGAATGTTAGCACTGAAAGCATAGTATATACGCTATGTACCGACTTATGATTAAATTAATTGCAGCGGAAATGGGGTCGCGTCTGTTGAAAATTTAGTTTTGTCAAGTGAAATTTTGAGATTAGGACACGAGATGAAAACTTACGGGCTTTGGCTAAATATGAAATACGTGACCATCTAGATAGCCTATAAACCTTTTTGTGGCCTCGCAAACAAATTGTGTTATTTCCTATAATAATGTGTCGTGCATCATTATTTTCTACAGTTCCCATCGCGTGGCTCATTTCAACGAAATGACGACTATTCGACTCGTAATTTTCACATCGCATTTCACGTGTCGCTAAGATCGGTTTGCCCGTGGAATGTGTATTACAATATTTCTGTGATATCTGTTCCTCTTTATGTGCTTGTATTTACACAAACAAATGTTTAAAAATCAAAGATATTGCCACTTTAAGCAAATTATTGCATCGAAGAAAAACTGGTTGACAATCTCAATTTGAGGGTTCCATTGTGCAATAAATTTTATACACTATACTGTAAAACGTGTCCTTTTCGCGAATTTAGCGAGAGAACTGATTCGCTAATTCAAGATGTCGCTAATGACCTTATTATCAATTCAAAATGGCCGCCAAACAAAGAAATCAACAATGACAAGAGATATTCGCTAAATCAACATTTCGCTATTACGTCATTTTACCACAATTCGCTAAAATTGCATGCCGTTTTTTCAACAAGTTTTACAGTATTTCATTTTTTGCTAACACATCTTTTCAGGCCAGTCGTACCAACAGAAACAATTGCCACCCAACGCAAGCTTGGTGTAGTTTCATGTCCACAGTGTGGTGATGAAATGTGGAAATGGGACGAGGAAAAACATTTGAACAATTCATGGTAAAGTGAGACTTCTTTTTTGTGCATACCGAAAAAATACTATTCGAAGTTATTTGTTCGTGCGTTTCCTTTGTGTGTATGTATATTCAAATTCAATATTTTCGTTATGTTAAATGTCTTGTTTAGTCTTTTTTTTTGTTAGTTCTGGAGCTCCCACTCGCAATGATGTACAACCACAGAGCCCATTGTTACTTTATACGGCTCCAAATGGAATTGACGTACACGTGAGTTTGACCCCAACCCGCCGTGGCACCAATGATAACACTGAATCCACTACAATAAGCATCGGCATCAACAATTCTGCCAATACGCCTACCAGCATTCGCGTAGGGATCAACCGTGCTGTTCTGGACGCGCAACCTGCCGCAGCAGAACCAACAGCCAGGCCACGTCGTAACAGAGGATCTAACCCGCCCGTTCGCCCAACACGCGCATCTATTTTAAGGACGACAATGCACCGTACTTGAATCTTTTATAGCGTGTAATTTAATTTTCAGTTTTAATGTTTTAATTTGTGAAATGCGTTTTGATGTATTTATTTTATTTTGTTATGTAATTGTTAATAAAAAATAGATTTATTTGTTATCCATTATAAGTAAATGACTTCCATTGGACAGCTGATTGGAAATTCTTTGCCTGAAATTGTTCAGGTAACCTCAGACCGGAACTGCCTTGTTATGAGAGTGTGCCAACTTATTAGAAACGCCCACCAAAGACTCTTAACCAGGTTTCTTCGGAGCATCAAGACTGTAAAGTCGTCCAGAGACAAACTGGCGAGTGATGGATATTAAAACTAGTGATTTGTGATTACACGTGCATTGTATCAGGTGTTCCGTGTACGTCCGGGGTAATCTTTTCGGAAAAGACCAAAAACTGAGGCCCTGCGAGAACCTGATCAATTAGACTAATGTCACAAACGACAATATCGACCTTGTTGTTTTACGGATAGCTTAACTATGGATATGGTCCATTTCTGTTCTGTCTGTAAACAAGAACATTTATTGACCCGAATTTTTCGGAAACTAAGTATACTCGCGAGATTGAACGGGCTAGTAGTTGAATTATGCTACTACCTTTGGACATCAAAGTATATTTTCATCGAAAGCAGAAACGAAATGAATTTACGTAAATGTAAAAATCTCGCGGTCACGTGATCTATGCATTAACCTCCACTGTTAAGGACATGAGAGTAGGCACGGCTGGGCATTGTTTTCGGAAGACTAGTTAGTTAGAATTACCAGACATTGAGGGATATCGATATATTGATGATAAACAGCAAGTGATATTTCCAGAGATATAGTTGGAATTGAAGCAAAGGAGTGGCCTATTAGCCCATGAAACATACTCGCACATATCCGTACATATCATCTTGTGTGTGGGGCAAAGTTGTCCACAATGTACACAATCATGACAACTGAAAATGGTTTCAGTACGGAAAACTGTTATATTACTGTAAACAATTATGAACAATAAAAACTAAAATTTAGAATGAACAATAAATAATGAAAGTCTGTGATTTGCTGTATAGTTTCCGGAAAATTATTAGACGAACCATAACATTTATAAAAAGCAGTGTATACCTGGAATATAATCTTACAATCGCATACGAGTCGTCAAAACGTACAGTTTTGTGACATAAGTAAAATATTTGTATAGTTTCAATGCGTACACAAGCACCTATATATATTTTGACAATAAACCTCTTTCACATTGTACAAATACAAACAAGACGTTAAACCTTCCTGACAGTAACATTTAAGTGTTGTATAAACCGGAATGAAAAGTCAAGAGTCACGGCGAATACTTCTAGCTCGTCACCCATTTACAAACCTCTCAACTAGCCAAGGCAAATGACTAATTTGCGGGGTCATTAACTAAATAATAATAATTTCATTAACACTTACACATTCTCCGGAGGGATTGACAATGGTTACAAATGTTTAAGAAATAATAAAAGTCTAAAAAATAAATAAAATAAAATACAACAAATACAAAAACTAAGCTAATATATTACAGATACGCTTTTGAGGCACCCGTAAATAAAGACTAATTTATTATACTATAAAAAGATAGAAAACAAAATGCAAAACTTAACTGAGAAAGAAAATTGTCACTGGTGATGCTGTCTTATTTCAAAACACTTTTTTAGGTGCCTTGCTACAGGAAGTGTTAGACTACTGTTGTTTAGCAAGACTACGAATTGTGTCTTTGGTGACAAATTTTGAAAACTTTGGTTTCTGCTATTTCAAATAAGACATTTCTATAGGGGGTATAACTTTTGCATGACATCATTAGGTGATACTCATCTTCTACATGATTCTGATCACACAGGTTGCATAATATATTAGCAAGGGGTATTCTATGTGTCTGCCAGTCTCAATTTTCAAGTTATGGTCACTGAGGCGGAATTTAGTTAAATTTTCACGAATCTCAATATTTTGCAGGGTAACAAGGTAGGTTTCAAAACAAAATTGTTTTTTTATTCTCTGTATGTTCTTAATTAATAATTTTTTCATTTTGTTTTGGTCGATTGTCGTTATGTTATTTACTTTCCCAAGTTGATATAAATGATGTTTGTATATTTTTATTAATTTGTCCTAATTGCCTTGCTGTTAGAATTTCATTGTTGTCGACTAGGTTAGACTGGTTGATGTTATTCAAAAGGGAGTCTATATTAGTGTACCATTTACTATTAATTTCTTTGTTTTCTTGGAAAGCTTGTTTTAGTAATGGATTTGACGAGTTCTGTACACGATTACAATATTTTATCATTTGTTTTTCCGATGAAAGTCCCCAATGGGTAACGTCCAAGTTCATCATATACGCCAAATCTTGTGGTATTTTTGGATGTCCCCAAGAGAAAACGAAGATATTTATATGTACAACTTCAATTTCAATCCCCCATACATCACTACCATATGTATATTGATAAATTATCAAGGCGTGGCTCGGCTAGTAAAATACGTAAAGGGAGAAACTCAAAGACATTGTAATGTTATTAGTTATACACCAGCCTGAGGTAACACCTCTGAAAACCAACATCGATTTAGAATTACTTTGGCTAATGACATTGAACTTTGCTCTTCTATAAAGCAGCAGTTTTCCTTTTCAAATAATCAAAAATACCCTTCATACCCTGGATACGTATGTCCATTGTTTCACAACAACGACTGTCCCAGAGGTTTTTCGTCTTCTCAATTTCTCAAGATAAACGTCCCAAGGTTGTTTTGTTCACAAGAAGGAAATGTCTTTTGGCAGCATTTCTTGTATTAATTTCCACTGCACGAAAAAGCGGCAAATACTGTTACTAAAGCACAGAATTTGCATGATCTATTCCCGGCCATTCACGCAAACTGCAAATCAAGTCTTCTACCGCATCCATAGTTGTTGACAGCCGCCATGATGGATGTATTGTGACTTATTTTTACCCCCGGATTCTGACCTTGCATTCTTGCCCTTTCATACCCGTTCAATTTCCTTTCATTATTTCATCCAGACTCCGTGATATTTAATATTTAAAACCAACCTTTATTTCACAGTCACTCTAGTTTTCACTTTTTTAAAATTATTTGACTGATCAAAAGACTTTTCATTCTCATCATGCAATCCCATAGTACTTCCGCAGACACAGCAGTGATCGTCAACATAACTACAAATAACCTCGCTCTCAGGAGCTGAGGAATGAATATATGGATCGCATGAAAACGGTATGTACAGCGGAAGCGTTGGTGGGGGCGGTATGCACCGACAGTAGAATCATACGCTAACCTTCGCTGGTTCGAAATGAGAACGCGTGAGGGCGTTATGTACGCTTAAAACATTATGAAAACTGAATGCAACGAATCATGTGTTCAGGATTGATGGTGAATAATCGGCGACTTTCGCGTTCACACCTTTTTTCGCAATTTAATTAGACAAAAACTTTAAGCGCGGGATTTTATTACAATTTCATAGTTTGATAGAGTCCAGGGTCGGTGCCGATATAGATATATAGAATAAGCAAATAACACCGAATAAACGGCAAGGTAAAGACTATGTCTAATTATAGTAAATACGTACTGCGTACTATAATTAGACATAGTCTTTACCTTGCCGTTTATTCGGTGTTATTTGCTTACTTTACTTCCTATGTCGACAGCAACTATGAGTTTAGATATATAGAACAATTATTTATTGCAGTAATAATATTATATTAATTAGTACGTTACGCACATTGAAAACCAACATTAGGTTTATTGTTGTGTAAAACTAGATTTACAATTTCAGTGTCACTGTTTACATTAAAGCGGAAGGATCGTCACCTTCGCACGCGCGACGATAACAACACACGTTAAAAACGCAAAGGCACATGGGTAGATGCTTGTTTGTAACAATGACACACTATGTCCATCTGACGCATGCGCAGGTGATAACTCCCCCGCTTTAACATTGACCAAATAAGAAAATTCATTGCTTATTTCCATTTGATATTAAAGCGCTCCTTTTTCTTTGGAATGCAGATTCGTTGCGTCAGAAGTGTCCAATATGGCGAACCTCAACGTATTGTTTCTCATCGTTTTTCTGTATTTACATAGCAAATCTCGACGAAGACGCAGTTTGCATCATCAGAATGGTATCTTAAATTGTCATTGAGTCCTAAATAATGTGAGTCGTGGTAACGGTAGGATTGGGCACAAACAAAACGTGCATTTGGGTTTGGTATATGGTTTGTTTTGAACTGTTGAGACAATTATTGGTAGACGCAAATAGTTTTAGAAAAATCTATTCCGATCACTATTAAAGAGTGTTGTTGTCAACTATCTCTTTAAAATCTGCCAACAGAAGTCTCTACTTTCTTTTCACTTGTGTTGCCGTTCTCTGTACTTCAGTATCTCATAGCCGGGCTGTGATATTTACGTGTATTTTATGTTGAATTTTATCTTCCGTCCATATAACGATCAATGATTTTATTTTCCCGGCAGTCAAGTCTCACATTCAGGCCATCGTTGTCGCGATTGTGAACAAGTTTTGAGACTGTTTTCACAACCTGTTTTGTATATTTAGTCAACAATAGTTTGGGGATTAACATTAGTTCCGTCCGACCCTGGCAACTCTTCCCAGGCGTGACTTAATTAGACCGGTGCACAAGATTTATGTTCGTGTTCACACAAGAAATTTCGGCAAGCCTAAAATTCGGGGCACGCATAAGGCCGGCTATATATTCTGACGTGAAACTATCTATTATAAGCGTCGTACGTAATATAATTGTGTTTGATGTTTTGTTTTCACATTTAATTGCATAGTCAGAAATCGTTGGTATGCACAGACACTTAAGTCAGGGGTCACAGTCCACAGTTTTATCTTCCATTCTGCTTGCAACAAGGGTCGGAACCCCTCGACATATAGTTCAGCGTTCACAGTTTATTTTGATCTGATAGCAACTCAAATAACAAGTTCACGGAAATGTCTTCCCTGCGGGAACTTGTTTCGACGGAATCACTACCTTGTGTCGTGCGAGTTGATGGTGGAGCATTCAGTGGCCAACGACTGAAAACCAATGACGTTCTGTTGTTACATTTCACGGAAGCAGTACAGAGGGTACAGGCTGTGGACAATGGCGGTAAACACTATTCGTTGCCACTGACGGGACAACAACTATATCAGAGGCTGCCTATAGGTGAGGGTTCGAGTCTTTTTTACAAGAAACTCATAACTTAACTCTAGAACAACTTGGATTTTGGCACGTATGGAGCAGCAGCTTTGCCATGTTTTTTTTTTAAAATCATGCCTGCACAGGGATATAACAGGGGGTATGTGTGGTAGAGGGGGTGGTGGAGGATTTTGTGCACACATAATAGATAACCTCATACTATATTACCCAATATTATGTGGCGGGCGATATTGCATTATCTTATGATAAAACATTTTAAAGAGTTCATTCGCGACATATTTTCACATTTAGATCCGAGTCTCGATGATAAAATATATACCAGCATCAAAGACATCATTAAACTACCGTTACTGCCCGAGCGTTTACGCGTAGTGGAAGGCTATTATTCGGACACCGATGAAATGAGTGTGTACAGCGGTGAAATACTAGACGTCATTGGCATTGAAGAAGGCTGTTCAGACTACGTAACTATTTAATACTATGACGCATTTGTTTACTTTTAAGTTGAGTCGTTGTTGTTGGAAACAGTAATATGTGACATACAGTATAGATTGAATAATGGGCGAAGACGAATCTACGATTATCTCTCTGCAATTCTCGGCTAATTGCAATAAGCGTTTGACGCGCATACTTTGTTCAATACTTTGTTGAAATTGTCACTTTCAAAATAATTGACAAATTCTGTCTGACCGAAAAAAAAATGCCACAGTGAGTGTATAGTTCAAAGATACAATTAATTTTTAAAAATGAACTAAACGTAGGGTAACAATGTTTATATAATTTGGCTAAAGTATGTCAGCCCATTCTAAAATTTAATTAAGCACGCTGACCGCAGTATTTTATGGATTCTATTGCTGTTCTACTTAGTATCTTGTAGCTAAGAACGAGGCTAACTTCCGCCTACGTTTGTCAGAAGCCCACAACACCGGTCACTATAGCACAATGGCGTCATCCAAACATTGCACTCTGACAGAACTTGTCAACGAAAAACTGCCAATGGTAAGAACATATTTTTTTCTTAATATTCTTATGATTTGCTCAAATATTTTATGATTAGCTGGACTTGCTGAAATGTTAAATATTTTGTATTTTTGTGCAAATTATGAGTGAAAATTTTAAATGAGTGTACCATTAAAAATCACAGCTTTTTTTAAACATATGTTATATGTATATATTATAACAGAGGGTTAAAATGGCACCAGAAGCCAACGATATGAGCACTCACAAAAGTATGAGGACAGTGTTGCTGTTGAAATCTGTGGAATCGGTCCAACATGTCATAGCGACGAGGCCAACACAAGATGGCGTCTTATCGATTCCTCTTCATCTGTCCCTGAATGTATCGAAGGTAAGCGACGACAGTGTCGACGTTAAAACGGTGTTACGAGCACTGAAACCCATATACGCATGCGTCAACTCAACCTGGAAAGTAGAAGATGTTGGCATATGGAATCTACCCAGCCAGTTTAGTCAAACCCCACAACCACTGGAAGATGTACTGCGTTGCTGGTTCAATAGTAGCGAAGGTATACTTATTTTATATAAGATGTGAACAATGTGTTTCAATACATTATCATTCGTTCATTTAAAGCTGAGTGAATTCTGTGTCGTGAATTGCAGGACATTCTACTTTTTAATCTAAATATATATATAATATATATTCTTTTTATAAACAAATCATTTTTTAATCAATATCAGTTAGAATGTCAAAATTTAAAAAGATATTCAATTCACCATTTTAGGTCAACGAAGAGCCTCGGAGGTTTGTGGAGTGTCACTGAAGAATCACAAGAAGATAATTGATAGATTGAAGCATGATATTTACGATATAGCACATAACTCACAATCTTGCTCTACATCCACATCACTGTCGTCTCCAACAGTAACAGAAAGCAAAGGTAAACAATATTATTGGCTTCCGTGTGCACAAAGCTCACGGGAGATAATGTCGTACCATGTCTGTCCTCCCATCCGTATGTGTCTGTGTATTTTTTCACTATATATCTCAAGAACCACATGCTCAACTAAAATGAAACACAGCTACTATATCGTGAACATCAGATCTGATTAGATTTTAGTACAACCCCGTGCACGTTAATTAGGAAATTTGCATATTAATTGATTCATTTTAGCTTGTTCACTTTGAATATTTGTATGTTTTCTGAAATGCACTGAAACGCAGTACATGATTGTTGTTTGCGTAGATCAATATCTAATAACAATGTATAATTATTATGTACATATCAATTAGCTATTTTGTTTAATATTATTTATAGTGGTCTGATAATTTATGAATAATTTTAATGAGTTTAATCAGCTAATTTACATGTTTTAGTTTGTACCCTGACATTTTGTGGATTGTACTACTGCGTAGATATATATTTCGAAATTTTGTGCATAATAATTAGCATTCTAATTAACTGTTTCAGCTTGTTTATTCTATATCATAGGTATAGTTTGCTCAGATAGCTTAAATCTTGAATCCTGTATACTGTACGTTTAGTTGAATGTCTAATCATAGTTTTCAAATAATCTTTAAATATTAATTAGCTATTTGCATATCAATTAACTAATTTCATCATACTTTGTTCATATCGTAACAGTTTGCAAGAATGGATTGGAACTTAGTACAAATTTACCGTTTGTTTAATTTTAACTTTATGACTAAATCGATCAGTGCGTATTAATAACAGTATGTATAATTAATTGTATCATGATTGTATATCTAACAATTTACTGCTTGCTGTTTGTATAGATCAATGTGCAACAGTTTCTAATTAATCTGTGATTTTCATAATCAATTGGTTTTAACATTCTTTTTACATAATTGCAAACAGTTTAGTCAATTAGAAGAAAACTGTTCACATGCTTATTCAATACACGTTTATAACATTTTAAGCATAATAATTATCAAATTTACATACATGTACTATTAAACAGTATGATTAATCTACACAAACAGCACGTATGCAATCAATGAATGATTGGAATAGTCTGCATAGATAATTTGCATATTAATTACATGTTAATGTCAGCTTTTTTCCTGTATCACACCAAGAAAAACATGTTTTATAATTGACCAGGAAACTCTAATTGAGTGTCCTTTCATTAGTATTTTGCTCATAATTTGCTTAATTAACACATTCATTGGTTTAAATATGGTTGAATATTGCATCATGGGATTTTATTTCCTGCGATGGTCATAAATGCTGGTTGATTCAATGTTGTCCCTACCTCTACGACCCCCCCCCCACCGTCACACCAGTTATTACTGTAACCACGATATATAAACTATAATTAAGTCAATGTCGAAAAATTGCTAACATTTATTAATTATGTAAATTGTAAAGCCCGACATTCCGTATTTATGTCACCAGCTGCGTACTATTTCAATATACAAGGACCAACACCACAGACAAAGATTAATGGTTCCCGGGCAGCGACTTTACCTGCAGGCCAATCTATTGGCACATTTCACCCAAGTGACAAAGAAGAAGATCGGTTCACTGAGACGTACACCACACATGGTCTACAGGGCTACCAATCTATTGGTTCACACTCTGCACGTGACGATATCGAAGATGACCCAAATACACATCATTACGCTTCACTGGGGAGTTTCAGTGTAGAACAGTTAGTATATACATGTTTATCGCACGATACAGACTTGGAACTTTTTTTGAATATAAAGTTTGTTTCTATCATTTTTTTTGTTTATTTATGTTAACAGAAAATCAAGTCAATGTCCACCACACCTAGATGATGGTTATGACATGAAAATGGAGGATGTATGCGCCATGTTATGTGATATCAATCTTTCAAAATACGTAGAAGTTTTCAAAAACGAAATGATCGACGGGAATTTATTGCAGGTCCTGGATGAAGATATCATGGTGTCCGATCTGGGAATGTCGAAATTACACGCACGAAAACTGAGACTACATCTCGCGAGAGAAAAGCAGCGCCCTCGCATGTCCAAAAAAGAGTCAACGTATTTATAAGATGAATATTAAATGTTTGGCTTTGTTGATACAATATGGCATAGTTTGTGCCCGACAGAGACCATATGTCCATCCATCTACACTCGATATGCAGCAACGGGGACCATTTCGACCGGTGGTTTAGACTTGCGCTATTATAGGTCTATGATTTGTATATATACGAGATACGCCAGTTTCGTCGACTTTTAAAACTAATCAAATCCCATGATGTATTGAACATTCATAAATATAGACCTTAGTAATCGAATCTGTCATTTTATCTTAATAAATTGTGTTACATACCTTTTGAAAGGTATAACATAAGTGTTATAACGAGAATATCGAAAATAACCAACACAAATTGCTAAATTTGGCACTTAAAAAAAGCGTAATTCCGGCTGTATTTGCGTTGTAATATTTGCTAATAGTTAATGAAAATTAAATTGTATGTGGCATGCTTTACAAGTATTCGTCATCATCAGCACATGAAACGGTCTTTCAAAACAGACAATTTTTAGTCAACAGTTCACCGGATTTGTTTAGTCTTAACCAATATATGTATATCAGGTTGTTATCAATTCGTAATTACTTTCAAGAACATTGCATGAATTCGACACATGACCATAATTAGGTGGTGATAGAAACGTGCCTCATTCTGCTCGTCAACCTTCGACAATTGCTTCTTTCACACGATAAACTCTTCCGCAATTACCAGTCTTGATAGTGCGACACATTGTTTCGACTGTTGGTGTATTTCTCTAAACTGCATGTAAACATTTGTGTGCTGCCGTTAGTAACGCGGCAACACTTGAATCAATCTGCAGAGTGTAATATCAAAAATGGTATTCACAATGCCGAGTGTGATTGCTACAAACAACTATTCATAGGTTGTAAACCGACATTGTCTTTGCTACATGTACCCCATATTTTGTAAAACCGCTATAGAATTATGAACAACTTGCACTTTAGCCAAGGCAAAGCCGTGCAGCTTTAGCCATGATGCAGCGTATAGAGTTGACGTATAGAGTTCGAAACCACAGCAAGCAGAAGTAGAGCCTTTAACAACAGTTATACTACTTTTTGTCTCGTCCTTTCGTTAGCGGACAGTTTCAACCTAATTAATTATGCATTCTTGTTAACGGTACTGTTTTATCAATAGATTAACAAGCCGGGACTGTAAATAATGAATGGGTTAATTTAAATATTCATGAGCACAACAGGAATGAAAAGCTGATTAACATAACAGGTGGCCACTGAATGAAAACAAAGAACAAGGTGGAATTTTCATTTAATTATTTAAATACGCAATGACGATTATACGATACATTTTAAAAACGTATTTCAAGTTTCATATTTCCTTTTACAAAATTCACGGACACTTTGGAAGAATCGGTTATGACAGTGGTATTAGATTTGTCCTCGTCTGTTGGGGTGGTGGATATGTCATGCGTTTTCGCTTCTTTCTCAGTTTTCGGTTTGGGTGGCTGCAATGCGTCTGACACCGCTTTCGTCTGCTCGTCGCTCGTAGCTTCTAATTGCTAGACTGGAGTGACCCGTTCTTTCTGCTATTAGCTGCTCGTCGAAATTTTGCCGGAACAGCGTGGTTGCCTGTGTAACCTGTTTAAAATAAAATACAATGTATCAATATGAAAGTACAATAGCTTGTAACATTCCACCTCATAGCAATGTAAAATATCAATATATTGTTATAGTACGTTCAATCGTTCAGCTTTTTTAAAACACGCCAAAGCAGTTTGCATTAAATCTTTATCGCGTGAAATGAATCCGACATATCGTGCCAGTGAATACAATATTTAAATGGTATTCCACCAAACAGTTTGCATGAAAAAATGGAGTTAACGAGTAGTGATTATTTTCGACATAAAGTTATGACTATTTCTCGTCAGCGGGGAAATCGAACATTACATTACTAAAGTGCAAATTCTAATACGTACCTTTCCTGAATGCCCAGTATGATAACCTTTTATCCCAGCGAGATCAGTCATCTGCTTACTGTATCCCTGCAATGTATGAACACCAAGCTTTTGTGCAGAGAACTTTATTTCGCCATTCTTTAACTTCAGTGGTCTTCTATAGAATGGCCCGCTGTTTGGTATACATGACAGATATGTCCGAAACAAGTTTACAACACAGCGCGAGTTTTCTGGTTGCGCGTAGTGTTTAATACTCTTAAATTTTGTTTGCCCTGGTTTGCGGTAGAATCCTCCCTGGTCAGTTTTCGATGGTTTTCCCTGGAATACCATGTACTCCCCCCATATCGTCGCTGTGCATGGTGAGTTGGTCTACCGTTAGTGTTGAATGTTCATCAGCGGCACGCAGTCCAAATATTTTACACATGTAAAAGTAGGTTGCATAACTCATGCCTAACGCGGTATTTGTACCAAACGCGTGTGTCCATAGCTTTTCTTCATCATTTAGAGAAAATGGCTCGGCTTGTTTTTTTCGGATACCAATACCAGAGTGAGAGAGTGTCTTCATGACACCATCCAGCGTATTTCTGAAAGCTAAGAAGTCGTGGTTGTCCTGGTCCATAAAATTTAGGTCAGGGCGGTTACAATCATCGCGCAGATAGCGGTAAATGGCACAGAACATTTGTCTTAATGAGTCTGGCGGATACTGTTGGTCATCTTGTCTCCGACATTCAATGGCAAATTTACATAGCCAGAATCAAATTCCTTCTGGACTAAATTTTCATCCAAAGACGGAACCAAATGATAAACTTCTTCATCAGATTTATCATACTCAACTTTAACATTACGTTGCTCTTTCCACTCATTCCATGTTTTGACGCCCCATTTTGTAGCGCTGTGAGTTGTCTTGGGTATGCGTGACTGCTGGTATTCGGTGACTTGTTTGCTGTCAACTGGAGGCAAAAAACGGAATTCTTTCTGAATATCGCTCAGTTTAAAGTCCTCGGCGTCGTCCACATCAAATTGGGACAACCAGTTTTCCAAATCCCAGTCAATTTCCGGAGCAGCAAATTCTTGAGCGAACATGATTCTGACGGATCTCCGGAGTTCTATCAGGGGGAAATTCTTCTCTCTGGGGTTCTCCACACTTGTCAGGGGGGAATCTCGTCTCGTCTCTATATCTCGTCCCCTTGAGGTATGGGATCGGGAAAGTCACGTATACTTTACAGTCAAATAAGACACACACAACGAAATACGTTACAGCTCTCGTCTTAGTCTGTCAATCGAGCACTCTATAAGACACAGCGCCCTGGGGGAAAAGTCCCCAAGACTATCGCAAGGCTGACCCAAGACTCTCTTAGACTGCGTCAACACTCGCCCCAAGGCTCTCCAGGACTGGACTCTCGACTGCGTCTATCGTGCTGTGCTCCCCAAGACCAACTAAAACTCTCTTTATTCATTTTCAAAACTCTAACCAATTACAAAGCAGTAAAAAGACTCTAGGGCGTAACCTTCAATCATAAAGCCAATCACACTAAGTACTGAATACGTCATATCTTTTGATTAATCGTTCACTACATTAATAACTATGAATACCAACTGTCAGAATAGCGACGGTTATCTCGTAATTAGTTCCAAATCACTGAGCCAAGTTCCGTCCAAAACTTCAAATAGGCCTAAACGATGACAGACATAACACAGCAATTCGCTAATAATCAGCTAATTAAGTCGGTCAACAGATACGCGTAAACAAATTCATGACAGTTCACCCAACAACGTGCTACACTGTTCTCACAAATGAGCACCAAATTCACGTGATCGAATGTTTTTTATGTAATTCTACATGGTCCAATCAGTGTTGGTTATGGTAATACAATAAAGTCCACTGTTGGTGGATTCTATTGTTAAACGAAACAAACTCTGCTGAGTAAATGCCGATTGGCTAGAGCTTTTCAACACATCTGTTATAGCCAATGAGCACGGCTGATAATTGCGGTTGACTACACCTGGTTTAGAATTGCGATTTACACAATAGCGCTGTAAACATCCGCCATGACCACAGAATTTAAAATAAGCCGTGCAAAACTCGTCAAATTCGCAGTATAACTATCAGTTATTGCAATTTACGATGGAAGTTATGGGGAAATTTGAAGGATTATTTCATATCATATGAAGTGTGGTGCTTTTAACTTTATTTTTGTTGCGATTCACAAACTCTGGCCAAAAGTGTGGAGTTGCATGCAAAAACACGCTCTCGTAGTGCTCCATTAATACTCATGCTGTTGAGGAATAGATCACGTGACCGCGAGATTTTTACATTTACGTAAATTCATTTCGTTTCTGCTTTCGATGAAAATATTTTTTGATGTCCAAAGGTAGTAGCATAATTCAACTACTAGCCCGTTCAATCTCGCGAGTATACTTAGTTTCCGAAAAATTCGGGTCAATAAATGTTCTTGTTTACAGACAGAACAGAAATGGACGCAGATCCATAGTTAAGCTATCCGTAAAACAACAAGGTCGATATTGTCGTTTGTGACATTAGTCTAATTGATCAGGTTCTCGCAGGGCCTCAGTTTTTGGTCTTTTCCGAAAAGATTACCCCGGACGTACACGGAACACCTGATACAATGCACGTGTAATCACAAACCACTAGTTTTTATATCCACCACTCGCCAGTTTGTCTCTGGACGACATTACAGTCTTGATGCTCCGAAGAAACCTGGTTAAGAGTCTTTGGTGGGCGTTTCTAATAAGTTGGCACACTCTCATAACAAGGCAGTTCCGGTCTGAGATTACCTGAACAATTTCAGGCAAAGAATTTCCAATCAGCTGTCCAATGGAAGTCATTTACTTATAATGGATAACAAATAAATCTATTTTTTATTAACAATTACATAACAAAAAAAAAATACATCAAAACGCATTTCACAAATTAAAACATTAAAACTGAAAATTAAATTACACGCTATAAAAGATTCAAGTACGGTGCATTGTCGTCCTTAAAATAGATGCGCGTGTGGGGCGAACGGGCGGGTTAGATGCTCTGTTACGACGTGGCCTGGCTGTTGGTTCTGCTGCGGCAGGTTGCGTGTCCAGAACAGCACGGTTGATCCCTACGCGAATGCTGGTAGGCGTATCAGCAGAATTGTTGATGCCGATGCTTATTGTAGTGGATTCAGTGTTATCATTGGTGCCACGGCGGGTTGGGGTCAAACTTACGTGTACGTCGATTCCATTTGGAGCCGTATAAAACAACTGTGGCGTCTGTGGAGTCTGTGGCTGTACATCATTGCGAGGGGGAGCTCCAGAACTAACAAAAAAGACGAAACAAGACATTTAACGTAGCAAAAATATTGAATTTGAATATACATACACACGAAGGAAACGCACGAACAAACAAACAACTTCGAATAGTATTTTTTCTGCATGCACGAAAAATAAGTCTCACTTTACCATGAATTGTTCAAATGTTTTTCCTCGTCCCATTTCCACATTTCATCACCACATTGTGGACATGAAACTACACCAAGCTTGCGTTGGGTGGCAATTGTTTCTGTTGGTACGACTGGCCTGAAAAGATGTGTTAGCAAAAAATGAAATACTGTAAAACTTGTTGAAAAAGCGGCATGCAAATTTAGCGAATTGTGGTCAAATGACGTAATAGCGAAATGTTTAGCGAACATCTCTTGTCATTGTTGATTTCTTTGTTTGGCGGCCATTTTGAATTGATAATAAGGTCATTAGCAACATCTTGAATTAGCGAATCAGTTCTCTCGCTAAATTCGCGAAAAAGACACGTTTTACAGTATAGTGTATACAATTTACTGCACAATGGAACCCTCAAATTGAGATTGTCAACCAGTTTTTCTTCGATGCAATAATTTGCTTAAAGTGGCAATATCCTTGATTTTTAAACATTTGTTTGTGTAAATACAAGCACATAAAGAGGACCAGATATCACAGAAATATTGTAATACACATTCCACGGGCAAATCGATCTTAGCGACACGTGAAATGCGATGTGAAAATTACGGGTCGAATAGTCGCCATTTCGTTGAAATGAGCCACGCGATGGGAACTGTAGAAAATAATGATGCACGACACATTATTATAGGAAATAACACAATGTTTGTGAGGCCACAAAAAGGTTTATCTAGGGCTATCTAGATGGTCACGTATTTCATATTTAGCCAAAGCCCGTAAGTTTTCACCTCGTGTCTTAATCCCAAAATTTCACTTGACAAAACTAAATTTTCAATAGACGCGACCCCATTTCCGCTGCAATTAATTTAATCATAAGTCGGTACATAGCGTATATACTATGCTTTCAGTGCTAACATTCGGCGAGCGATGGCCGGAATTGACACTAATTTACAACTACAAGGCAAACATGCGAATGGTTCTCATTTAAAACAAAAAAACAAAAAGAAACAATTTCAACTTACCTTACAAGTGGGAATGCACTTTGTTTCCTACACACAGGACAATTAATCAATCTTATAGTGTATCCATTATACACACAGTCAGCACAGGCCTTGTGTTGACAACTTCCAAATATCATATTTAGTTTAGGTAATAGACACACAGGACAACAGAAACTGAAAGTAATGAAATGTGGCAATCAAAATCAGGCGTGTATGTGACATCATAATTTCAAGAAATGAGCATTTCTAACGGATGAACTTGACAAAGAACCTAAATGGCGCCTACCTTGATTCATAATTATAGTCTTCTTGGAGTAGTTCGCTGGCCATTTTAGGAACGTGTTTATTACTGGTCAACGCACGAGCTATTTCACAAAATACAGTTGACGACTACTTTTATGAAATCTGGAACACGTGTTTCTCGTCATATCCAATCAGATTGTCAAGATTTACAAGTGATTCGAAGCAACGTCCAGATGTTGATCTCACAGAAATCTGTACAGTACGACCTGATGCAGTCAATCGGTATCCAATACTGCAATTACGTGGTGTAGTGAAATTGTTACATTACAAACCAGGGGCGTCGATCCATTCTGAAAAGTGATGGGGACATTTTTGTGTCCGCGTAAGAGGCCAATGTCCGCGCTTGCGCGAACAGAGGGGTGTCTGAGAAGGGGGGACTGTTGTATGTTCCGACATCTCTATGTTCCGACACCACTATGTTCCGACACACAGTATACTTGTGTCAAACTTAATCTGACTCGCCGTGCGTGACCTTTTACTACCTTGATATAACCCGGATGTCCTGTGGGTTAATACTGGAAATCCAACTGTAGTGTAGTCCGGCCATGATGCTCGAAAATCCGTGAAAGCGGGATCTTGCATAATGTTATCGGATAATTATCAGAGAATTATCAAACAATGTTGCCCATTGTTTCATTCTAATACTTCGACAATTATTTGACAATATCCGTGTCTGTTGGATGTGGTTCCAACCTTAAATCCTCCGATTGCCTAACTATCGAAGTTTTAGATCGATAATTATCGGAGAATTATTTTACCTGCAAATTTGATGTCATCCAGTTACTGCGCACGCGCGCAAAACGTAAAAAAGGAAGACGGGCTATGCGAACAGCGTGAGCGAATGAAATCGGGTGGTATATCAGGCCGAGCGATATTTATCGCTGTTATATTATATATACCGTTAGGATTTGTTTGCATTTGTGTTAATACAATAGTTAAAATTAAACTGAATGAACCGTTCTGGATACAATCATGGTGGAATGAGAACGTGCATGTCACCATTTAAGATTCAGCGAGCGGTAGGGTAGATATAGTAACGAATCGAACATTTAAAACTCTCGACTTTTCATTATATTTATGTGTATTTCCAACATATTACAGATTTGACACTATTATAATCAACCTATTTTCTGGGGGAGCAACGGATTGCCTATCAACACTGTACGCCAGACTACGCCACAAAGAAACTGCGTATTTCTTGATGTTGTAGAGCTGCTCCTCTGAGCGAATAATGGCGTTCGAAAGTCGATTTACTGGCGTTATTTGCGTTTTTCTGAAATACAACTTTCCATTTATGTAGCAAGTGTTTTCTAAATACAATAACACGTAAGCACGCTGATAAATTTCTAAATGAACTGCATGCCGTAACACGAAAGCCTCGCAGTAGTTTGTTGATTTCTTCGGAAACTTGTGATATTGTTGAGTCACTGTCATACACGTAATGAGAGAAATGCGCGTGGTACCGATCTACCAATGAGAACGCGGCGTTTCGAATAATTGGCAGCACACGGTATTATAAGTAATATATTTTTGCTCATACTTACTACTTCTTCAAAGTGACATAGATAGATGTCGAATGTTACCAGAACACTGTCAGTAGTTTGGTTAAATGGAGGAGCTAGTTTGTCATAACCGTCGAGAAGATCCCGTATCAATCGACTATACGGATTCCCAACACTTGAACTGTCCACTAAATAAGAAACAGAAAAGCGAATTAATCTAATGTTTGCGTTCAAGAGTTTAAAATGTGTAAAGTTAAAACAAACGCCCTCTCAAACAAATCATTCGTATATTTACCACATCTTAAATTATTGGTCCATAAAACGACCAAGGTTAGAAACCAGCCTCCATACATCGTACATTCGTGGTGGGAACGTGTCGTGCGTGAGTGGCGTCAGTTAGTCTACTACCGTCGGTCCAGTTATGATACGTTGTGACGCTCATTGTCATTTTATACTATTCTTTCTTATTAACAGCGGCGTTTCTGAGAAGTTGATATATTTTCGGGTTTCCACGAATTTACCTATAACAGTGTGCAAATGTTGTTGATATTGTCACGGAAAAATATGCGAAGGGATGTGGGGGGGGGGGGGGTCATACTCGCTTTTGGCAGGCTACCCTTACACTGTAGAATTATATCGGGTGAATCGACCAAAAGAATGCACACTTGAAGTAATCACAGATAAACAGATTTATTACTAGCCAACCGGACAACAATGTATTCGATTTACAACAAATCAACTGTAATTACTTACAAATCTGTTAATCGTCTAGGTTGGGAAAATGAACATGTTACGTAGTTTTTAGGTGCTGAGTGCCATGAGTAAAATGCTTACTGCAGTATATTTATCAATATAATATTAAACTTGAAATTGCCTTAAGTTTGAGCCGACAATTCTTATGACCTGGGATATTTTGTTAGACGGAAAGTCAATGACATATTACTTCCATATGGAAAAGCTCCACAAATGCAGGGAAATGTTATTCGCATTTTTATCACTTTTCATTCTCTTGATATTCCACTTTTCATGAGTAAAATTCCAAATCCATTTTTTTTCTTTTGACCGCGAATCAAGATGATGAACTACATAGAAATGAAATAATGTGATATAAACATAACAGTTTAAATTTTATTCTCCTACATTTGTTAAGCTCTTTCATTTCGGAGCATGTTGTTTGCTGGGACTTCCCCTTTAAATTTTAAAAGTATCCCCTTTCATGATTGTAAGATATAAATAGCATCAGGGCAATCTGACCTTGCAATAGCTGTACATGTCTACCAGCATGTACCATGGTGCGTAGCTAGATCGATTTTCAATGATAATGAGTCTAATTAATTTTTCCGTCATTTTGTCACGTTATAAATTAATATAGGTGAGTCTAATCTAAATACATCGATGACGCCATACAGCCCGCATAAAAAAATGATATCTACCATTCTAGTTGGCCTCAAGTGTCATGGCGCACCAAGCCACAAGAAGCTGGCTACTAGCAATGGGTCCAGCATTCTGATTGGTCCACCACTTTCTTGTTGCTTCTTATATTTCCCTTGGTTACCTGACGTCAGCGCTTACGCCCGTAGCCGTGAAACAGAGGTTTTCTTTTATTTTCGAGAGGTGGGCGAATAAAAAAATGTTTTTTTTTTTTTTACTAGTTACCTGCGTCCTACCTGCAATTCGCAAGGGACGC
The DNA here is from genome assembly GCF_978046115.1 of Saccoglossus kowalevskii. Taxonomy (NCBI): domain Eukaryota; kingdom Metazoa; phylum Hemichordata; class Enteropneusta; family Harrimaniidae; genus Saccoglossus; species Saccoglossus kowalevskii. The sequence continues at coordinate 22,399,855 of NC_140643.1, read as the reverse complement.
CGGGAACCAGCGAACCATTTCATGTACTTACGTGAAATTGTTCGATTGATGGCAATTAAATTGCATTAAATGTAAATAACCTTTACCTGTCTGATAACATTGCTATAGTCGTTCGGTAAAGATAACAATTTATCCAAACAGATAGACAGTGCTTGACAATTGTTTTTAAATAATGCACTATCATATCAATTTCAGAATGAAATGTTTTTTCAACATTTAACCGGTTCTCTTAACTTATATATTAATATGTAAGAATTATTTTAAAACAAACAAGCAAGTACTAGTATATTGATGCATTTGAAAATATGTTTTTAAGTGCCGAGACACAATCACTGCGAAGTATTCAAGCATCGTCTTCGATATCAATAATAACAAATGAAACATAATAGATTTATGGTATATATATATAATGAAATATGTTCTAATTTAATGTAATTTACTTTTGCATTGATAATATCAAGTCCTCTGCACATTTAGACATGTATGGGTTACCGTAATTAATATAGAAGAAATACCTGCCAAACATGTTTCAGAAACCCAACAACTGGGCTTGAAAGTGAACAATAAGTGTATTATATATATTGCCTCAGTAACAAAAAGTGAAACATACAGTAATTTTGTAGTATTAATTAATGAATTAAATAATTATACTTTTTGTTTGTAGTAAGATAAATTCTTAGGAATATAACCAGGGTACAGTGAAAAATACCTCAACACGTCAACAGAATCTGGGATCAGATGAAATACATTTGTATATTTCTTTAGTGTCTCAATATAACTGTAATTTTATGTTCAGTGTCTACAGAAAATGTGTATCACACATGTATGTTTTACATGTCAGCAGTTCACAACATAAACCCATGTTTTCATGCCAGTTTGTACAGAATTTTTCAAGTAAAAAAATATATGTATAAACTTTTAAATACAAAGCATACAACTCACCTTCTTTAAAAATGTACACAAAAGAGCGTGATACAATGAAAACACGGTACAGCAGGTTAACAATATATATATATTGGCTATAGTTAGATAAAAAACATTGATATTTGTTTAATATTTGTTTAATATGTTGTTCCTATTTCCTGTGTCAGACACAGTACGTCACCGTCACAAGCACGTAACTCTTTTGAAACTGATATAGAAGCAGTGCAGAAATCGACACTTATAATTTATTTATCCTCGGGGCGGACATCCGGGCATTTTCTACCGCCCGGCAACCCTCGCGGTGAAAACAAAGACCAAAAACTCGCAGAAAACGGTACTTTGCGATGGTTGTTGAGAGTCCCCTGAACAGTGTAACAAGATTAGCCCTACGTGTGTAACATATATGAATTTGGTTGTTTAGGATTACTTCAAAGTTGAGTTTGTGTTGTTTTCTCGAGTTTTCACCGGCTCCACCGGCGTTCCACAGCAGCGCGCATAAAGCCCATAGAAATACGTGGTACAGTGGTGCGCGTCTTAACAAAGTAGAACGTCCGTGACGTAGCTCCGCCCCCGAGGATATGCGGGTACTTATTATCCCACATTCCGTCTTCCACAAATGTTATCATCAGTTGCTAAGGAAAAACAATAACCTAATAAACTAAACAGTTACAAAAGTTCATTTTTTTAGTATTTACTGAAGGTTACAAAATTTATTCATTTTACTGGTTAGTAAATGAATATATTTTATACGAGGATTAATAATAATAATACAAGACACAGTACCTTGATTTTTAAATGGTATTATAGTGCATTGGTGTAATTATTATCTAAATTGTGTTCTGACAATATTTTACAATCTCATCTTTGTAGTATAGAAGTATTCCTAATTTTGGATACAAAATATACATTAAACAATAAATAAAATATGTTACAACAATGTGTGTATTGAAACAGACATAATGTTAAAAAATCAACAGGTTACAATTACAATACAAAACATGATTATACATCTACATATTACACAGATAATTGTGTCATTGTTACAAACTCACAGTACTAATATGCAATGTAAATTGTTTACGTTAATATCCTAAGCATTCCAAACAGATTCTCAAAATCATTGACAAGCTTGCCAAAATATGAGACATCTGGCAAGCAAGTGATGACAAGTTTTTCTTATAAGGTAAATACATCACTGACGTCACCCGTCATATATACATAAAGGCTCTTCATAATATACATCCATATCGTCTCATCAATGTTTAATGGACGTATCATTGTCATAATTTCTTTTCCAACTGTCAGAGCGGTTCTCTAAATAAGCTAAATCAGCTGATCAGCTTAATTAAGGATAGCTATGAACATGAAATTTCAGACCACACACCAATGTCACCAAGAACAATGACAAGGACAACGTTATGAAGAAAACCTGGTCGAGAACCCGAGCCATAATTTCCCATTCATTGTCTTCAACAGAAGCGTATTCTTGCTTAGTATTGCAACTAGTTTCGCATTTGTTATCACTACCATCTTCTATCCCTGAAATGACGGGAGAACTATCAACTACATAGCATTGACTTGACATAATTTCCGACAGTTGTGTAGTGCGTCTTTCATTGTCATTGTTATTACTGTTTGAAGAGTCAATAGAGTACCAGGCTATGCGATGTAAACCACAATAACCAAAGAAAAGTCGACGAACCCATCGCGGAGCTGGATTATTGGAATGTTTTCGATAGTGAACATTCAACACCAATATGGTCAATACGCATGATGCAGATACTATGCAGACCACGGAGAAATAGTAGGTCCCTGTATCGGAAAAGAAAACAGGTAATAAATAAATGTTCTGTTGTTAGAATGCATATATATTATACAGGACAAAACATTTATTTAACAATTTATATTCAGAATTACACCACTCTCTTTATAGTATGGGGCCCATATATATTTCTCCCACTGATTTGACTATGTATTATTGTAGTGAAATTGTCAGTTGTTTTGTTATAATTGGATTGTGTTGTCATTCGTTTGTTTTATGTTTTTGTAAATGCTCCTATACAAAAGTTGATCTGTGGTTGGTATGTTATTTGAACTTACCAATAATTGGGAATGTGCCTTCAACTGTCATTGGAATCATACGAGAAAGTTGCCCATAATACAACACCAGTGTCAGAAGATTGGTGATACACAGAGATAGTTTCTCTCCAGAGTCAGGAGGCAACAGGAACACTAACATACTGATGCCAGCTATCATTATGAATGGCACCAACATGAACATTAGGTAGAATTCGTTGCAACGCTGTAGCACAACTGTCATCTCGACTCCCTCCACCGACTCGTGACCCTGCAGGGGCACTGTCATACCGGTGGCCATGGTGACATCAATTAGTTTCCACTCGTCATTTGTGTGAAGGTTGTCCAGATGGGCCAGATCGCCAGACAGTGTCACTTGGTCTGAGCTGTAGGACCAGGAACCGAAGAACATTCTGCATGTTTGTTGGTCAAATGGGACAAATGTGACGTCAAATGCACAGTTGCTTTTCAACAACGCTGGGTAGTCCCACACCACGCGGCCATCGTGGGATACAATCACACTGATTTCGTTTGATGAATCCGTGAAGCCGTTAGCACTGATGATGATGAAATAAAAATGATATACGTATGTTTGTGGTATGCGATTGACTAATCTAATTCTGTGCTGTTAGCGTAGTTACATAGAACAGAAATATATTATACTTAGTATACCTGTTGTATAACACTGTATCTGGGTGCCATATTTCATCTGCTGGTAGTCTTATTTCAGTTATGTTTTCATACAATGTTGTATTCCAGCTTAAATATGTATCATACCAAGTCTGTGAAATGATATTCAGCAGAAAAATAGGTTATGTGAATTGATTGCCATTACTTACAATAAGGGTGCACGATTTATGTGAATTATATTTATCTCATTTTGTTGATAAATTGTTAAAACAGCTGGTGTGAATGTGTAATCAACAGTCATTGGCACTGTGCAGTCAGGTGTGTTGATACAACTGGTCACATCTGGTCACGCTTAATGCAATTCCATCTGAGTATGAATAGCAATCACGAATGGCACTATAACCAAATATCAATCAGTTTATCAAACACAATTTTAGCAACAGTAAACAGTTCATAACACCATATGTTTTATAACATAATAATCAAAGATTCTAATTTATAAAAGGAATTTACATGTATACCAAAGGAATGAATTACTGAATGGAAAAATTAATTAATTAACTACTTATGACCCCATTATTGTGAAGTTATCGTATATTACCTGTCTTATGTAAGCGCTCAGTGTAATTTGTTGATGCGTGTCCAACTGAAAAAAAAATTAAAATATATTTCATCTTATTACACTGCACTGTAATGCGTCGTTTCCATTTTTCTACCTACTACTGTTATATTAGTAAATATACTGTTTTCGTGAAATTAAAGAATATTTAACTTTCTAAAATGTTACAGATTTAGTATTTAATATTTGATTTTTTTTTGTTCCGATGAACGTCATATTTATCATACTGGAATAATTTAAATATTAACAAGAGATGTTCTTACGTATATACACATTCGTAATACACAATTGAAAAGTAATACGTGTTATTTATGTTCATACTCACAACTTCTTCAATGTGGCGTAAACAAACGTGGAATTTTACAGAAATGCTGTCAGTAGTTCGGTTAAATGGAAGCGCTAGTTTGTCATAACCGTCGAGAAGATTCCGTATCAATCGACTATACGGATTCCCAACACTTGAACTGTCCACTAAATAAGACACAGAAAAGTGAAATAATATAATATAATTGTTGTGTTCAGAGATTAACTTATGAAAAGCAAAACAACAATATTATCCCTCCCGAAAGAATAGTGCATATATTTACCACATTTTAAAGTGTTCGTCCATGAAACGACCAAGATTACAATCCAGCCTCTGCACATCTGACTTCGTAGTGGAAACATCGTGAGTGACGTCAGTTAATCTACCGCGACGGTTCAGTTATGGCATGTTGTGGCGCTCATGGGCATTTTATAACACTCTGACTTATTATTAACCTTTGTGTTTGCTAGAAATAAATATGTTTTTCCGGGTTTCCAAGAATTTACCTATGACAGGGTAAAAATGTTATTGATAGACTAAGTATGACTGTAGCTACAGCCGCAATTAACGAATCAGTGTCACGCTAACACATAGTACCTGACATTTCCCAAGATTGCTTCCAGACAGTTTGAGCCAGATTCAAGAAAATGCTAAACTTGTTTTGAATTAAATTAAATGTCAACCCGATAGCAAGAACCCAAAACTACTTCGTCTCTTTATATACATTTCACGATATTTTTTCGTGGAAAAAATCCACGTATACATCACATGATTGTAAGATATAAATAACAACAGCTGTACATTTCTACCAGCATATATCATAGTGCAAAGCTATTTCAATGTTTAATGATTATGAGTTCCCATTAATTTCCTTCCAGGTCAGTAAAATTACGTGATTCACATCCCATAGCATTTCTATTTGCAGATCAGCGCAATTTAAACACATCGATGATGATGTTATACAGACACATTGAATGTGATATACACCATTCTATGTGCTATCCTGGAATTTTTTGATTTATGGTAATAATAGGCTGTCATCAAGATGTTGAATTGTTCAATATATAAACACCAAGTTACGAAAACACCATACCCATATTTAAATATTCAATTTTGCATAACCACGCCAACATTATAACTCGATGTTAACAGTTTACTAAAATTTGAATTACTAAATTAAATTAACATTCAACCGAACTTTGATGTTAAAGGGAACCAAAATTTGCTGTTGTTGTTGTTGTTGTTGTTGTTGTTGTTACTCTCAATAACTTCCAAATTTAGTAACTCAAACCTTATAACCTTCAGTTATGATCAAATACCGATGAGTGAATCCTTTCACAGAATAATTGACGGTCGATTTGGACCACACATTTGTTGAACAATTTTGGTGACCAAATGCTTGCATGCACATAAAGATGGAACGGGCGAGGTTGCAGGATTTAGATGAAATTCTGTATCACGTGGGTGACTCTTATTTCAATGGGCACAATTATGTAAAGCAACTCGACCAATGTAAAGAATTTAAGTGGGTTTATTGCCACTAATTTTCTGACAAATTTTAATCCAGTAATTGAACGGACCCATATCCATTTTATTCTTTGTAAGCTCTATTAATTGGGTACCGATCTAATATCATTCAATTTCAGTTACCGTGATTAAAACTATAAAACAACAAAAAACTGAAGAATTGTTGTATATTTGTCGAACAAATCATATGAATTTGCTAATCATTTATATATCTCCCTTTGGATGTACTATTAAGCCATCGATGAGTTTTAAATCAACATGTCTCCAAACAAAATTGCTGAAATGTTCGATGTTTTGCGAGTGTCACAGTTGGGCAAAATGATATTTTGACAGATTTGACAAACAAGTCGCAAGACCAATTAGATTGAATGTTGGCTTCAGTTATTTTAGGATTTTCGTGAAATGTTGCGGTCAATCCCATAAAAGAAAAGTAAATAACAAAATTTGAACATGGTATGAACTGTTCTTAGCCATGCGTGAGCCGATTTTATTCAAACTTGGTATGAACATCACTCATGCTGGGTTACTGATGCACGTCATTTACCTCCAAGATTTAATAAATAGCTCTATTTTTCCTAATTTTGATGACATTTAGCTGACTGGTTACCATTAGTATGTCATAAACGGTTTCTCGTTCACGCTTGAGCTGATTTCATTCCAACTTGGTGTGAACATCAGTTTGTTTTTGTGATTTTATTTAAAATGGGTTTACTCATGGCCATACTGATTTTATTTCCAAGTGTCTTTAACTATTTCTTGGACATGCTTTTCCCTATTTAGTTCAAAGTAGGAACAAAAACAAGACATGATGTGTTCTTTTCTCATTTAGTAAACAAGTGCGAGATTGTGACAAGTAATAAGTATGTGGGGTTGACAGAGTATGCAGTTTGGTACACAGTTACATATTTTGTTTGTTTGTTTGTTTTGAATAATTCGAGTTGTAATATGGCTGCCGTCAACTTTCTTTTTAAATGACATGTAGCTGTTAATTACGAACTACTGTAAAGGGGATAATTATTCACTGGGTTTTAATTTTGCTTATTTCGCTGACTGGAAAAAATGCGTTAAATTAAAACACAGTGAATATGTAAAATTTAGCATAGAACACATTATCTAAATGACGAAACCGTGAATTTAAAACCCACTGAATATGCCTGAAATGGTAAATCAGTGAAATTTAAACCCAGTGAAAATTAGTCATTTTACAGTATTAGGAAAACAAATGCAAGAGTGGGATGGGCACTAACTATGTGGGAAGGACAGGGCGGTTTTGTTTGTTTTGAAACACTAGTTTCAATTTACATTTACCAATATTTTCCATATTTTTCGTGGAAAAGGTCCACGTATACATCACATGATTGTAAGATATAAATAACAACAGCTGTACATTTCTACCAGCATTTATCATAGTGCAAATCTATTTCGATCTTTAATGATAATGAGTTCCCATTAATTTCCTTCCAGGTCAGTAAAATTACGTGATTCACATCCCATAGCATTTTCATTTGCAGATCAGCGCAATTTAAATACATTGATAATGATGTTATACAGACACATTGAAAAGTGATATCCACCATTCTATGAGCTATCCTGGAATTGTTTTATTTATGGTGATGTGGGCTGTCATCAAGATGTTGAATTGTTCAACATACAAACATCAATCCAGAAATATGAGCATATGCATATTTAAAAATGAAGTTTTGCATAAGGCCAGCCTTTTTTTATTCCTTGTTTCTCGAGTTTTTATAAGGCAATTTACGCTGAAATAAAATTTTATTTTTATTTCATTTTCGGCTCCTGTTCATTTTTTATTAACAAGGGATAATAACAGTCTGGCCTAACCATGCCAAAATTATTATAAGTCGATATTCAATTCAACATTTCACTACAATTTTAATTATTAAATTATTAAATCAAATTATTAAATGTGTGACATTTCTTTTGATAAACATTGATTTTTTCATAATCCATAGCTCTAATTACCGCTTGTGACTATTTCAATACCTTCCAATCACCTAAAAAATACCTAATTACAGCTTGATAACGTCTCAGTTTTCACTCATTGATCTGCGCAACAGCCAAGGTCGCCATCTTTGTTTATATAAGATACACAAATATCTCGCGCATGTGTGGCGCGACGACTTCCGCCTTTTAACAGTATGTCCAAACAGTTTGGATGGACCCTTTCACAGAATAATTTAGATTTGGACCATACAATTGGTTGAACGATCCCTAAATTCTATAACACATTAAAGCAATACATTAATTAATTAATTCGTTCCCGATGTACCTAGAGAACGTTAATTTATCGGCGATACGCTGTACAGCTGTACCACTGTTTGAACTATTGTATACATGTGCTTGTGGTATGTTCTGTTAAAGCGGGAGGGTCGTCATCTGCGCACGCGCGGGAATTGAGTCCTAGGCTACGATAACAACACACGCTAAACATGCAAATGCTCATGGATAGACGCTTGTTTGTACACAATGTGGCCATATGACGCATGCGCAGGTGGCGACACCCCACTTTAATTTATGTTTAGTACGTGATTTTGAGTCGAATAAAATATGCTACACTAAACTTGGTAATAAACGGTTCATGTAAATTGTTCATGTAAATTTTATGATTGGGTTCTTTCTGATTCGCCTGTATTTCTACGGTTGCGTTTTGGTTTGCACTGATTCTACAAGGAACTACTATGCTAGCTGCAGGTAATATGAGCGCCAATAACCGTTGAACTCAAACGCTAGATTTATATAAACAGAAACAGTGTTGAACATCGTGCGCAGTTCTTATCGAAGAAACAATCATACTACATGTAATAGTATTATTACTACTTTACACCCATTGTAACAACTAATAGTGATTACGCAAATTGGTCGTTTCTCTCCGCTCATGTGACTCCATTTCATATATTGAGTTTTTCTGAACTTCAGTCCAGGTGATATTATTTTTTGATGAAATTTACGTGAAATAATATTCGCATTCAAAGTAATAACATGACTGAAAGGGGCATAATTAAATGAATGGGAATACCAGTCACAAGCAGTGCTGTGTTTGTTTATAATTGAACACTTTAGAGGAGATTTTTACGTTATTTGCATTACAGAATGGGATCAGACTGCTTATTAAAATAAGAAGATATTTTTGAACGTATTTATCTTCTTACTATAAAGTAAATCACTGGCATTGATAGCATGAAGTCCTTTATTTGCCAAAAGAAGATGCACGAAGTCGCGATGTTCATTTGTTTGTCAAAGGCTCTGAATGAACTGCCTTAAAAAGTATGTGTGTTTAAATGCCAGGAATTATACTAACCAGTCTACTTTGGATAGAAATCCATTGATGGCAATCGAAATACATAATCTCTAAAGGGTGCAAGGCAACATAGTAATAATCTAACACATATTACTATATTCGGCAACAGCTGAACAAGGTCATGTTTACTCTTTTTTTTTCATTTGATCTATTTCATTCTCGAAAATGATTTCCCTGTGAGGGTGCATTTCGATCCAACTACTGATCCCAACATACACGCACTGCAGGAATCGTCGCCTACACCTAGTGCGCAAATGTTATTTTATATCGGTTGCTAGGGGAAAGCAAAAAAACAAACAGTTTAAACACATACAAACGTTGATTTATTGTTATTTACTTCAGTTTACAAAGTTAATTCATTTCTCTGGTTGATAAAAGAATATATTGTATATAATTTAATAATACAAAATACAGTATCTTGAATACTAATTGTTATCAATATGGTGCAGATGTCGGCATCAATCATACGCCATTAATCTTTCTGAATTATTTGCAAATGCGTTTGTTTTCATAATTTAGGAGTATTTCTGATTATAAATCCCAATATGAACACGAAATTAAAACAAAGTTTGTTTGGTCACACACCTAATATGAGTCTATTACAGCTTTGTGTCGGCGTAATACAACAGACAATTATACAAACAAACAGACAGACAGAGGAAAGACACTGTATCACTATACAATTCCACAGATTTGTTTCATTGTTACAAAATCACAGTACTAAAAAGCCATGTAATCTGTTATGTTAAAGATGTAGTAGAGGTTTTCAGGAAGTAAAATTCACACTAATTATTTTCATAGAAGAATTGTTTTAAACCTTATCTAACAATGTATTTTATACAAGCTCAAAGTTCACACATCTTTGTTACGTTAGATACAACCTTCATGTGGACATGTGACTGCTAATAAATTCTTTATTGAAGATTTAAATGAGTGAAATTGTGAAGAAATTGAAAAATACATAAAACATGAGAAACAGTCACAGTGATTTTGAATAACTTTGCATTTTATCAGATAGTTGTGTTTGACAACTGTTGTAAGTAAGCACGTCCCGTTTATAATAAAGTGCTGAAATTTTCATAGAATAATTTGATTCTATAAAATGTAAAAAGTTCATTTTGATTGTCTCAAACTGATTCTCAAAATCAAACAAATTTGCCAAAATATAAGATATCTAGCAACCAATTATTTTTTAAAAAGTGAACACGTTACTGATGTCACCCGTCAGATATACGGTCTTGTTTATATTACATTCACATCGTCTCTATAAAACTCAGCTTGCATAAAAGACAAGTTGTGGTGTCACGTAATATTGTAATGAATACTCCACGATAAGGTGGGTGTTGTCGGATATAACCCCATAACTGATGTGCGAACTAGTATGAAATCTGATTATCGGACAATGTTCATCTACACAAAAGAAGTTACATAACATACACGCGTATCAACCACAATGGGGTTTGTAGAAAATTAATCCAAAACTAGATAAATCGACTTTAGACTAGTAAAGCTCGCCAAGATATACAACATAGTTAATCGACGTGATATTCGGAGGCTTGCTGAATAAACTGATTTTTTTTGGGGGGGGGGGGGGTAAAACAATATGATTTAATCCAGGAAGCGTAAATCTCCTCATACTCGTACGTATAATAATTATACACAGCATTAAATGCTACTGTATGAATTACATCCTGCATATGAATACAAGTGTGACGGGTTTACAATCAGCATAAGAACGAAACGTTTACAGAAATTAATCAACTGCCAGAACAATATGTCACATGACCAAGAGTGGTATAAATAATTGCTCAAATAAATCATAATTATCGGCCATTTGTCTTTCTTGTTCGTAGGTGGTTCTTGAATAACAGCTAAGATATTCTTCCAAGTATTCATTTGGTTTAATACTGCTGTAGTCGCAAAACCATCATATATCATAAATATGTCACAGTACAAGTATTGGACAGGAGTCATACGACCTCAGTTTAATTTAGGGTAGTCATAGCCACGAAACCTCAGACCGCACACTAATGTTAATAACAACGATAACAGGGACATAGTTATGAAGAAAACCTGGTCGAGCACTCGAGCCATAATTTCCCATTCGTTGTCTTCAACAGAAGCTTCTTCTTTTTCCTTGATGCTCGTTGTATCACATTTGTCATCACTGTCATCTTCCATCCTTGAAATAACAGCAGAACTACCAACTACGAAGCTTTGAGTTACAATTTCCGACAGCTGTATACTGTGTCTTCCGCTTTCATTGTTATTACTGTTTGAAGAGTCAATAGAGTACCAGGCTATACGATGTAAGCCGCAATAACCAAAGAAAATTCGACGAACCCATCGTGGAGCTGGACGATTGGAATATTTTCGATGGTGAACATTCAACACAAGTATGGTCATTATGCATGATGCAGATACTATGCCGATCATCGAGAAATAGTAGGTTCCTGTATCAGAAAAAAAAACACAGTAAAAGTTGTTTTGTTATTTGTGAAAGCTTAAAATACATATATGTATTACTAGAACAAAAGAAATTTAGCATACATCTGGCTTACCAATAATTGGAAACGTGCCCTCATTTGTCATTGGAATCATACGAGAAAGTTGTCCATAAAACAAAACCAGCGTCAGAAGATTGGTGATACACAGAGATAGTTTCTCCCCAGAGTCAGGAGGCAACAGGAACACTAACATACTGATGCCAGCTATCATTATGAATGGCACCAACATGAACATTTGGTAAAACTTGTTGTAGCGCTGTAGAACCAGTGTCATTTCGACTCCTTCCACTAACTCGTGGCCCTGCATGGGAACTGTCACCCCATTAGCCATGATGGCATCCACCAGCTCCCACTCGTCATTTGTGTGAAAGTTGTCCAGAAGAACCCCATCACCGAAGAGTGTCATTTGCTGTGCGTTGTACGACCAGGAACCGAAGAACAGTCTGCATAACTGGTGGTCAAATGGAACAAATGTGACGTCAAATGCACAGTTACTTTTCAACAACGTTGGGTAGTCCCATACCACGTGGCCATCGTGGGTCACGACCACGTTGAGCTTGTTCGATGAGTCCGCAGATCCTTCGGCACTGACAATGGTGAAAAAAGTATGTTGGGGTTATGTTATTGCCTGGCTACATCTGTATCATAACCATAGTAACATAGAACAGAAATGTAATATACTTACCTGTTGTACAGCACTGTGTCTGGATGCCATATTTCATCTGCTGGTAGTCTTATTTCAGCTATGTTTTCATATAGTGTAGTATTCCAGCTTAAATATGTATCATACCAAGTCTGTGGAATTAGATTCAATGGAATGATGAGTTCTGTTTCTCAATTTGTTGATAGCTTGTAGAAGCAACTGGTGCGAATTTGTAATTTATCAGACACAGACAAATCAGGCGTGTTGATATGTCTGGTCATAACTGGTTAAGCTTACTACAGGTTAATCAGGCTATGAACGACGTCATAGCAAATTATAAATCAGCTCCAAAACAGTACATAATAACGTGTTCGTTTATATAATAATCCAAAAGGAATCAATCAATCAGCCAATGAATGAATGAGTGAGTGAGTGAGTGAGTGAGTGAGTGAGTGAGTGAGTGAGTGAGTGAGTGAGTGAGTGAGTGAGTGAGTGAGTGAGTGAGTGAGTGAGTGAGTGAGTGAGTGAGTGAGTGAGTGAGTGAGTGAGTGAGTGAATGAATGAATGAATGAATGAATGAATGAATGAATGAATGAATGAATGAATGAATGAATGAATGAATGAATGAATGAGCTGTGTGATTACATAACAAAACTATATATCACCTGTGTTATGTAAGCCCTAAGGGTAACTTGCTGATGTGTGTCAGACTGAAAAATAGGCTAAATGATTAGTACAATTAAAAACCATCATCATCATCATCATCATCATCATCTCATCATCATTATCATCATCAGTTTCAGTTGAGGCTTGTTATAAACAAGTCTTGTGACTCGTTAGTCGTGGTAGAGTATGATACAGTAGGGTAAAATCATGGGTACGCTAGACAAATACTTTATATTATTACATATGTACTGCATTTTATTTTGATTCGTCCCTGCAATCAAAATCAGTATTTCCACAACCCACATGCAAATGAGGTCTGAGAGCAAACAAAGTAGTCCTTTCAGGAATACCGTTTTTCCAAACATAGCAGAAATAAACAATATTTAGAAGTACGATATTTTTTCCTTGGGGTACATGAATATACTTGCCGAGTGAAATGAAATTTGAACAACAGCAATGGTACTTTTAGGCAGTCACTTATCTTGACTAAAACTAATTTGCATATCACCCATGCAATAATGTTTTTGGTATTTTCACGGTCGATATGCAAACGACCATGGTATTTCCATTGGCTGCCGAGCCATTTTTTGTTTGTAAACACATTTTCGTCTGCTATTTTTATCTGGTTCAAATCGTTCAGCAGCATTTTTGGCATGTTACATGTACATCACATGGATTACTATGATTGGGAGAACTTAATGTATGTTGATCATTTGGAACCTGAGATGCGGTGTATTCTGCTTCGCTCGTCACAAAGTACGACCGCAGGATACACCGCATCACTCGTGAAAAAAAACTTCCATACGCAACGAAAGCCACGGGGAGAGTGTGGAGTTCTGTCATATGATTCTCTTCATCAATGTGCGTAATATCTAGTTAGTTGTAAATACATATCTGTATTAGTTCTCTGAGACGTAGATGTGGAATTACGTAATGTGATCACAAACCAGCGAGTGTATCCAAAGATCTGTATCTATGTGAACAATATTAAACTAGTAGTAGGTGTGTATATAATAGAAAGTTTCCTTCCTATACTAACACATGGGAAATTCCCGACATTGTTTATGTACTATTATTATTATTCAGTATATTAGTGACACGAATATCTGGATATATGGAGACCCGGTTTTAATTTATGCAAAAAAGAGGCCATGGTTAAATAGAGCATAATGAATGGGTTTTAAAGATATGGCTAAGATTATGAATAGCAAATATTAATACTAAATCAGAATCTTTCGGAAATTAAATTAAATTCTGTTTTATGCTTGGAAAACGAAATAAAATTATGTACAGCTTAATAATAGAAATAGACTGTCTTCTGCACTGATTTGCTCGAGAAAGCATCACCGTGCCTGTGGTGGTGCAGATATTTGTTTTCCCAAAAATAGATTTAGTATGATGACATCAAATTTATTAATATCTCCAAAAAGAAATACAATTTAAAAACAAACTTAGCGGCATGCTAGAATTTACGCTGCCACATCACAAATAGTAAATTGCTAGTTCCAGGGCCCCGTTTTAGAAGTGCTTCCATGGCTAAAACCATCGTCGGATTTAGAGGGGGCGAGGGAGCCGCGGCCCCCCTATTTTTAACAACCAACAGGGCTTTGCGCCATCGGCGCTCGCGAACTTGGCCTTCGGCCAACTTATCGACCCCCCCCCCCATTCCAGAATTCTAGATCCGCCCCTGAAAACTACGGTAAAACAAGTCTGATATAATAGTAATGACGCACCCCCCCCCGCTTATGTCGGGTATGCCACTCGTTATTGCACAATTTACTCCACATGTGCACTTGCCTACGGCTCGTGTATATATGTCGTGAGTCGTGCAATATCAGATATATATACGCCCAAAGGGTCAAGCAGATGCGGGGCATTGTTTAAATACATTGTTAAACGATATCATGTTTATCAAATATTAGTCTGGTAATTTGTATAATTCTAAAATTACGTTTGCATCCTGATTCGTAATATTACGTAAATGATTAGTTATCTGTGTCATTTTTATGTTCATACTCACTACTTCTTCAATGTGCTGTACACAGACGTGGAATGTCACAGAAACGCTGTCAGTCGTTTGGTTGAATGGAAGCGCTAATTTGTCATAGTCGTCGAGAAGATCCCGTATCAATCGACTATACGGATTCCCGGCACTTGAACTGTCCACTAAATAAGGAACAGAAAAGTGAATTAATATAATAGTTGCGTTCAAGAGTTTAACATATGAAAGGCAAAACAAAAACGATTATTCCTTTCGAAAAAAAAAAATAATGCATATATTTACCACATGTTAAAGTATTCGTCCATATCATAACGACCGAGATTAGAATCCAGCCTCTGTACATCGTACGTAGTGGGGACGTGTATCGTGAGTGACGTCGATTAATCTACCGCGACGGTCCAGTTATGATACGTTGCGACGCTCAAAGGCATTTTATAACATACTGACTCATTCTTAACCGTGGCTTTTCCTGGAAATGAAGATTTTTTTCGGGTTTCCATGAATTCACCTATCGCAGTATGCAAATTTAATTGATATTATAACAGACCACGCAGCCGCAATTAACCTATCAGACTCGCGACAATACAAACATTGACATAGAATAAATTGCTCTAAGTGACTGATATACATTATTCAGAGCATATCAGATTAAGTGGGGAAACACCTTAGAACGGAGCGATATTGTGAGGGCATAGCCCGAAATAACTCACCGATGTGTCGTGGTGTTATCTGCTTCTACGTCGTCTGTTCTGTTTAATTGGAGGTAATTAGCCAATCACTTGATGGTGTATAATAGCAATAACATAACAATGTACCAATTTTTGAGATTTACAAAAAAAAACGTGATTCAATGGCAATTACTGGGTTTGTAGCACTATTTTCCAATAGAAGTAGAAACAACTTTATAATCTAAGACGAGCGAAGTTGCTTCAAGCGTTCTGAGCCGAATTCAAATTTCACACTACTGAGTTGGTTACTGCACATATATGCAATGCATTATGAGAGTGAACGCACATTATATATGTAATGAAAATCACCGGGATCTCACTAAATTAAATGTTAAAGCGGGGGAATCGTCATCTGCGCATGCGTCAGATGGCCGTAGTATGCCATTGTTTACAAACAAGCGTCCACCCATGAACCTTTGCGTTTTTAGCGTGTGTTGTTATCGTCGATTGGGACTCAATTCCCGCGCGTGCGCAGGTGACAGCCCTCCCGCTTTAATTTACAAAAATGTATTTAGTGTTTAGGATGCCTACCAATAATAGCATTTTTCTTTGTCACCGAGCAAAATGTTGAGGTTTGAGAAAACACTTTCGTCGTATATTGAACTCTTGCTTCCCAAAACACTGTTCGGTAACCACATTTTTTTTTTATTTTCGGCTACCCATTGGCATGAATCCATAAACAATGAAAAGATGACAAGAAATAATTTTAAATCAGCCTAAACCTCCTCAAAAGGAATAGTTACATTGTATAAAGCTGTTGGTAAATTATAGTCCGTCTTCGTAGAAAATTGTTTATATTGTATTTTGTGGGAAAGTTCACATATTATAAATACATCATTTGGTATGAAAGTACTAGTATCCCCTTTCATGATTGTAAAACAAAAATAACATTAGGGCGATCTGACCTAGCAATAGCTGTATTTTTCTACCATCATATATCATAGCGCTATACTATATCAATTTTCAATGATAACGAGTTCTCATCAATTTTCTCGTCTTTTGTCACATTTTTAATCAATACAGGTCAGTCAGTCAGTCGGTCTATCTATGAAATATACCAGGGCACGCGACCGACTTCCTACAGCGCTGCCATTCGTGTAACAACGCAATTTAAATACATCAATGACGTCATACATCCCGCACAGAAATGTGATATCCGCCGATATATATGCTTACCTGAAATTGTTTGAATGGTGGTAACGCCGTACCCATTGTCATTAATATTTTAAAATGTGTATTGACTTTATTGTAATTAGTGTAATGCACTTTCACAGGTACCAAATAGTGGTGAATTACAAAAGCGACGAATGTCGACGCCAAAGAAGATTACGTCATGTGTACATAGTATTTTACAAAGTGTCTGTTAGCGTATTTACGTCACCTGACATATATAGATAACAGTTTACTCAAAGCTAATTATTTTGTATCAGATCCGATTTCATAGTTCGTATACATTAAATATGTATAATCACAATATCACATATAATCACTTTAATTTTGAAAGATATCGATTTTTGTTCTTTATTTTGCATAAATAGTATTACAGGGTCCCAAACAAATTTACTGGGTGACAGGTTGGTTGTCGCGAATAACGTTTAACAAAACAAACAACTGCACTTGTTGAAACAAACAGTGTGATTAAAAGGTGTTCATAGGATGTATGTTGTCCCAATCACTGTCACTGAGGCCATGGAGCTCCATGCCGAGGCTAACACATGGTCACCTGGTGCGTCATTGTGTATATTCACTAACAATGACCCGGTCCTTAAATTGTTTCCTGTTACTAGTATCATGGATCGAGCCTTGCATATCAAAGATTCCCTCCCACACCACCGTTCCCCTAGCATTATTCGAACGGAAATACTTTAATCGAAATTCAATTGTACTATCAGGTCAATTATATAGTTGGGCAATTTTTTCTTTTCGGTTTGTGTACAATGTGTTGTCTAAGATGCGAGTCATGCTGCTGGCTAGGTATAATGTGTCAATGAAAACAATAAACTAGGGAGTACTGTATGTGATCACTTAGGTTCACGATTAAATCAAACGATCATTAACTTCGTGCTCATATTGAATGCAGTTGAAAGATATTGATTGTATTTTATTTCATTTAAAGTAATCACAATCAGGAAAATAACTCCTTAGCAATTTAATTCGTCGCACGCTCGTAAATATACTATCATAATTCATACCATTAAATATAAATCAACACTGTCAGAATTAATTAGAGGTTTTTATGACGTCATAGATTTATATTATCAAAGGATAACGTAAGCTCTCCTCACAAGTAAATGTGTTTCACAAAAACAATTTAACTAAATTTGTTTATTTATGATGATAGTGATTTATAACACACCAATGAAACTCCCACGGCGCCATATTTGATTCGGAAAGGGTGTGGACGCGGCTCGGCTCGGCCTCCATCGCACATAATCATCTTTCTTCATGTTGCCTGATATTGAATGTTCAGTGCGAGGCAATATATTGTGTTGAGTGTATCAACAACATAAAGAGAATGAAGAAGCTAGTATGATGAAGTTGTTTGCACGATATAACAGTCGCTATTCGGACTACTATTTCTGACAGTTGGTATTCACAGTTACTAATATAGTGAACGATTAATCAAAAGATATGACGTGTTCAGTACTTAGTGTGATTGGCTGTATGATTGAAGGTTACGCCCTATAGTCTTTATACTTCTTTGTAATTGGTTAAGGTTTTGAAAGTGAATAAAGTTGTTTTAGTTGGTCTTGGCGAGTACAGCACGATAGACGCAGTCTAGAGTCCAGTCCTGGAAAGTCTTGGGGCGAGCCTTGAGGCAGTCCAGTCTTGGGCTAGTCTTGGGTCAGCCTTGTGATAGTCTTGGGGATTTTTTCCCCAGGGCGCCGTGTCTTATAGACTGCTACAAAAGACCGACTAAGACGAGAGTTGAAACGTATTTCGTTGTGTGTGCCTTATTTGACTGTAAAGCTTAAGTGACTTCCCCGATCCCGTACCTCGAGGGGACGCGATATAGAGACGAGACGAGATTCCCCCCCCCCCTAACACGTGTGGAGAACCCGAGGCCGAAGTTTTTCCCCTGATAGAACACCGTGAATACACAACGAGGAACTTGAACTTAAACGATTCCTAGTGTACTAAAGAAACCTAGAACAGAACTATTGCTTACCGACGTCAGATACGCATACTAAGAGAGGACAGTGAAACAAATAAAGAATACACCGAAACAACTTCGAATTGGACCATGTTTACGCATTAGCTTTTTCGTCGGGTGCAGGCTGCGGTGAATAAAACTACAACACGGCGTAACATGCTGTTGTGCTTTTAGTCCAAAGTGTGAAACGGCCGATAACGACGGTCGTCGTGAGAGAAGCGTACTTGTTTCTCCCGTACAGCTTAATTAAAATAATTAAGATGGCCATTATGTTTTTGTGTTAATAACATTTTTTTTTATTTCGTTCGATGGCCATTATAATTATTGCGGGTAGGTTCGCTAATTAATTTAATTGTACCAATATGTACCATTAAAACGTAATTATCAGACACATCAATTAGATAATGAACATAAATCATAAAGTTGAAACGTTAACATTAAGCTATAGTTAACATTGAGCAGCAAAGCTCATGTTCACGGCTAAATATGGAGATGATAATTATTGTGGTGGTAATCGGTCGTCTCTTACTCGCCGCCTCGGTAAATTATACATATACCCATCTTACGCCATTTACACACATAATATTTTATTTTATTTAAAAAAACAAAACAAGAGACTGTATTCAAGTCATAGTCGACCCTCGTTTGTAATGATTCATATTATGGTTGAAGGTGAGAGGTCATGAGAGGCTGCCTTGGCTCTTCAAATAAGTCCACTGTTTCCTTGGTCTAAGATCTCATTGTACAGAAAAATAGACCGTCGTTTGCTATAGGGTTTTATCGGTGCAACCTCGCATTCATATGTAACAAATATACCAGTACAGAATTATTTGTAGGTAAGTACAAAACATTAATATTTTTAGCATTATTAATTAGCTGATATAAGTAAAACAACAAAAGGAGAAATTAAAAAAAAAACATTAAAAATTGCACTAAAGATTGAAATAAATATGTCGGTGTTAGAGGGCGCTACACACACACATATTTTATGTTCACATGATTGTGTATTCACAACATTCGAAGCGGTGAGACAACTGCATTAGATCCACCTCCTAAACGCCGGTGACACACCGTTGGTTCTTGTTCAGACTCCTAGTCTCGTAGTTCTCTCGCTCCCAATGAGATATCGGCGGCCATTTCCGTGTAAGTCATATTCCACAATATGATCTGCGTTGTGCCGCGTATAATAATAGAGTTGCTTTATGATACAATCGAAATGGTCTGAATAATTGGAATAACCAGAACAGATTTATTTAGTCGATATAGTACGTGTAAGTTCATTTAAGTTCGATTATCATCAGTTTATGTCTCATTTTTATAGGTCCGATTTTAGGAATCTTTGAAGTATTTCCCAAAATACTGTATTAGTGTAAAAATAAAGTGTTGTCTGTTTATTGGAGACGAGAAACATTTTTATATGTACATTATGAAAACGTGCTGACAGAGTGATAAATGCAAATAGCAAAACAAAATGGCGGAATAAATAACAATTAAGAGTCGTTGCACTATGAATACCTATGATAAGTCTAATTTATAAATAATGAAAACATTAAACAATATAAACAATATAAAGCGATGTCAAGATAGCGACGCGACTCTCCTAAATAACACCTAACATTCGTAACAAAACGTTTTTGTTTTTTTTACATTTGCTACCGTTTCATGTTTTCATACAAGGGCCAAGGCAACTTGCTGTGTCCATGTTCAACTAAAAGTTTAGACATGTTTTCCATGACTTGATTAATTCTCTGTCGCATCTCATGTGTAAATGCAAGCCGTGCAGCCTTTTTCCAGGCCTTATCTGCAACACGATGAAAACCACCCTGTGTGTCCATTCTCACACACGCCATCCTTTCATTGGTCAGAGGAACGTTCAGAAAATCCGTCATCTTTTTTACTTCTACTTCTGGGTCCTGTACAACGTTTTCGTAGTGAACGATCAGTAACGGTATGTCCCATTCCACCCATCGCCGAATCCGATTTTCGTAAGATTTTATCCGGTCATCAACGAATTTTATCCACTCTGAAATTGAAGAAATGCATATCATATCATATCATATCATATCATATCATATCATATCATATCATATCATATCATATCATATCATATCATATCATATCATATCATATATTAGATGTATATGATATTAATTAGATCATTTAGGATTTATACTGCGATGCGATGTGATATAATGCAATGGGATGCGGCATACCGCGGTGTGATGCTATGCCATGCCTAAATAAAACTGTGATGTGCTGTGATGCTATGCCATGCCTAAATAAAACTGTGTTGTGATGTGATGTGGTGTGATGCTATGCCATGCCTAAATAAAACTGTGTTGTGATGTGATGTGATGTGATGTGATGTGATGTGATGTGATGTGATGTGATGTGATGTGATGTGATGTGATGTGATGTGATGTGATGCTATGCCATGCCTAAATAAAACTGTGATGTGCTGTGATGCTATGCCATGCCTAAATAAAACTGTGTTGTGATGTGATGTGGTGTGATGCTATGCCATGCCTAAATAAAACTGTGATGTGCTGTGATGCTATGCCATGCCTAAATAAAACTGTGATGTGATGTGGTGTGATGCTATGCCATGCCTAAATAAAACTGTGTTGTGATGTGATGTGGTGTGATGCTATGCCATGCCTAAATAAAACTGTGATGTGATGTGCTGTGATGCTATGCCATGCCTAAATAAAACTGTGTTGTGATGTGATGTGATGTGGTGTGATGCTATGCCATGCCTAAATAAAACTGTGTTGTGGTGTGATGCTATGTCATGCCTAAATAAAACTGTGATGTGATGTGATGTGGTGTGATGCTATGCCATGCCTAAATAAAACTGTGTTGTGATGTGATGTGGTGTGATGCTATGCCATGCCTAAATAAAACTGTGATGTGCTGTGATGCTATGCCATGCCTAAATAAAACTGTGTTGTGATGTGATGTGGTGTGATGCTATGCCATGCCTAAATAAAACTGTGTTGTGGTGTGATGCTATGTCATGCCTAAATAAAACTGTGATGTGATGTGATGTGGTGTGATGCTATGCCATGCCTAAATAAAACTGTGTTGTGATGTGATGTGGTGTGATGCTATGCCATGCCTAAATAAAACTGTGTTGTGATGTGATGTGATGTGATGTGATGTGATGTGATGTGATGTGATGTGATGTGATGTGATGTGATGTGATGTGATGTGATGTGATGCTATGCCATGCCTAAATAAAACTGTGTTGTGATGTGATGTGGTGTGATGCTATGCCATGCCTAAATAAAACTGTGTTGTGATGTGATGTGATGTGATGTGATGTGATGTGATGTGATGTGATGTGATGTGATGCTATGCCATGCCTAAATAAAACTGTGATGTGCTGTGATGCTATGCCATGCCTAAATAAAACTGTGTTGTGATGTGATGTGGTGTGATGCTATGCCATGCCTAAATAAAACTGTGATGTGCTGTGATGCTATGCCATGCCTAAATAAAACTGTGATGTGATGTGGTGTGATGCTATGCCATGCCTAAATAAAACTGTGTTGTGATGTGATGTGGTGTGATGCTATGCCATGCCTAAATAAAACTGTGATGTGCTGTGATGCTATGCCATGCCTAAATAAAACTGTGTTGTGATGTGATGTGATGTGGTGTGATGCTATGCCATGCCTAAATAAAACTGTGTTGTGGTGTGATGCTATGTCATGCCTAAATAAAACTGTGATGTGATGTGATGTGGTGTGATGCTATGCCATGCCTAAATAAAACTGTGTTGTGATGTGATGTGGTGTGATGCTATGCCATGCCTAAATAAAACTGTGATGTGCTGTGATGCTATGCCATGCCTAAATAAAACTGTGTTGTGATGTGATGTGGTGTGATGCTATGCCATGCCTAAATAAAACTGTGTTGTGGTGTGATGCTATGTCATGCCTAAATAAAACTGTGATGTGATGTGATGTGGTGTGATGCTATGCCATGCCTAAATAAAACTGTGTTGTGATGTGATGTGGTGTGATGCTATGCCATGCCTAAATAAAACTGTGTTGTGATGTGATGTGATGTGATGTGATGTGATGTGATGTGATGTGATGTGATGTGATGTGATGTGATGCTATGCCATGCCTAAATAAAACTGTGATGTGATGTGGTATGATGTGATGCTATGCCATGCCTAAATAAATCTGTGTTGTGATGTGATGTGGTGTGATGCTATGCCATGCCTAAATAAAACTGTGTTGTGATGTGATGTGATGTGATGTGATGTGATGTGATGTGATGTGATGTGATGTGATGTGATGTGATGTGATGTGATGTGATGTGATGTGATGTGATGTGATGCTATGCCATGCCTAAATAAAACTGTGATGTGATGTGATGTGATGTGATGTGATGCTATGCCATGCCTAACTAAAACTGTGATGTGATGTGATGTAATGTAATGTGATGTGATGTGATGTGATGTGATGTGATGTGATGTGATGTGATGTGATGTGATGTGATGTGATGTGATGTGATGTGATATGATGCTATGCCATGCCTAAATAAAACTGTGATGTGATGCTATGCCATGCCTAGATAAAACTGGGATGTGATGCTATGCCATGTGATGTGATGGTGATGCCATGTGATGTGATGTGATGCGATGCAAAGTGATACGATGCAATGCGATTTGATGTGATTCTATTTTGACCTTACCAGGGTCACGAGTCAACTGATCACCCCAATCTGCGATGCCCAAATGATCGTGTTCATTCAAATAGTTGGCGAGTAGATTCCTTTCACTGATGGTACTGTCATACAAGTTACGAATAATCAATATACCCGCTGGATATTTCTTTATTTGCCCCAAACCACGAGTATGTGTCTTGACGACGAGTGTACTGCCAGAATCCCAGTCTTCGTATTCGCCTAGGAATCCTGTGAAAATCAGACATTTATAACATATAACAGAAATTTTCAATGCGGGGATTCCATATTTATTATGGCAGTATAACTGCAACGGACGCTGCAAATTACGATAGTTTGTGAGTTGGATCGCGCTCTAAAAACAAAAACAAAACAAAAAACACTGATATCCTGTGGCTGTTACTTAGGTTTAGACCGCGGCAGCGGTAATCGTAATTTTTGGTTGATAACTATTCACGTACCGGTACATGCCTTGCGGTATAGCATCCTCCGTCGGAGGTAAGTTCAGGGATCTTGACTTTGTTTGCATGGCGAGTAATGTTCTGAATGTTGCAGTGCTTGCTTAAAGCGTGGTGGTCGTCGCGCAGCGCGTGTTTGAATTTAATGTAAATAAACATTGTACTTTACACGCGTTGTATACGTCGCTATGAGTCCCATATCGAACAGGACGCGGCACGACGACTGCCGCCCTTTAAATTATAAATAGCAGAGGAAGTAAAATGACGTCGCGATATCGCAACACTGAGTAATGTATATTACAGTGCATCGAATTGGCTACTATAACGGAGTGACATGCAAATAAGAATGGTAATAGTAATATTAAACAAAAACAAATATATATTACGAATCTCCGACACATAGTCATGATTCTGACTGTTAAAGATATTTCCTGGTTTTTGGTTCGAAAATGTGTAAAACCACCCTGACACTTGCACGATTCTGTGGCACGCATTGGCACGGCTCGAGTCGTGCGAGTGTGCAAACTACTGTTACAGTAGTCGTAAACTGGTGTGAAGTGTGCGTAAACACGTCGTGACTGCGTGCCATGTCGGGACGACATGTTAAAAATGTTAAAAATTCGTGAACTATGCGCAAA
The DNA here is from genome assembly GCF_978046115.1 of Saccoglossus kowalevskii. Taxonomy (NCBI): domain Eukaryota; kingdom Metazoa; phylum Hemichordata; class Enteropneusta; family Harrimaniidae; genus Saccoglossus; species Saccoglossus kowalevskii. The sequence goes on along the minus strand of NC_140643.1, from coordinate 22,374,962 downwards.
CTGTTCGTGAACTCGTCCGGGCGATGCGGGAGGATGCGTGGCAGTGCGCGCCATGCCACGGCTGTCACGAATTACCACGAATAGTTTACGAACAGCTCACGTCCGAATTGCGCAAACTCGTCGTGCCAAATAGGGATGTACGGAAACTATACGCAAGCCATGCGTGAACTCGTCGTGCCATTCCGTGTCAGTGTGGACACTGATGGGCACACATTCGTGAACTCGTCGTGAACTATACGGGAGCCTCCAAGTTCGTGCCCCAAAATGGCACGACTTGCCACGACAGAATCGTGCAAGTGTCTTTAGTCTAAGTCTAGGTGGCTTTAGTCTAAACACATGCTCGTTATTATTGTTGGTGTATGGTTAGACTGGTCTACGGAATAGGACTTTTATTGAAACAGCGTAATTTTTGGATGAATTACAAACTACTTGTTGCATTTGTTTAACGTGTCAGGGATTGTCAATGAAAGGTAGCGAAGAACCCATGAACATCAATTGTAAGCTAGGTCAAGATTAAAGTGGGACGTGCAGATGAGTGTCATGTCCATTAGCGATAATCCTGAAAACAAAGTGGTAACATACATACATATATACACACATACCGCTATTCATGAAAAAAGAAATAAATGATGAATCCGAGGGACAGATGGTGACACGGTGAGGATATTAACGTGTTTTATGATAGACAAACGCGATGCTACCATGACATTAGCATTGAGAAACCATTGAATACTGTAAATTAATCACCGTTTCTTAATTTCGCCTTTATATAACCTAAATAACTATAGAAGTCATTGATTCCTTGACACGTTAGTAAACTTAAAGCGCAGTTAAATTGCTCAAAATACTTACATTTAATAATTGGTTTTAAATAAATGGTTTTACGGTATAAACCTTGTATTGCAACAGCCGTACATTGCATTGACACTGATTAGTCGCCCGTGACAATGTTCCGGGATTTGTGTGTACAAAATATTCTGGCTTTATTTAGGCCACAAAAAGTACGCAGGGCGGATACAAGATTTTTATGGGGGGGACAAACTTTAAAATCGCCAGACTAAGTTAATGATTTTTTTTATATTATACAAAACCAAGGCGCCCCCCAGATCCGCCACTGGTGCGTCACCGTCGAACACACTTGCATGTTGTGTGAGCAGTGAGACGAGTATAGAGGGGAGGGCAAGGGTTATTTTCGTTCAACGTAATTGCAATATTTTTTTGTTCGTACAACGTAAATAGAAAAATAAATTCCGTAATTCTGTAATCACAGGCTAGACGTACGACGTAATCAATCAAATATTTTTTTTCGTACACTGTAAAAATGTGTTATTTTTCTCGGTACGTACAAGAATTTACATTCTAATAAAAAAAATCGTAAAAAATAATCCAGGGAAATTACATTTTAATTACGAGGGTATTATGCGCATGCGTCTCTACACACGACGCAGTAATGGCGGAGAATTTGAGTTGGAGAGCTCTTCGGACCATTCAATGTTCCATTTTTTAACACTGTAAACTGTAAAAACGTCTTTTTTTCTTTGTAAATTGTAAAAAAAAAAAACTTATTATTTCCCGTAAAACCGTACCAGCTACCCCCTTGCCTCCCCTCAGTATAGGCAGTCTTCTTGAGATTATCTGTTCATTTTAGCGTCGCCACCCACCGCACAGTGACCAGTTGTTTCTTATATACATGAATATCATACATGCGTCTGATACGCAAACGTGGTCTACACACAACACTGGAGTACAAAAATTCTTATTGAAGAAGAAAAAATTGAACCTGGATGTAAAAATACTATTTCATATATTATCAGTGACGGTTCTTACATTGAATACAAATAAGGAGCTTTGATTTCACTGTTTATGTGAAATGTGGGTATTATTAAAATAATATACAAATCGCGTTTATTTCGCTGTGGAATTTATATGTTAATAAAATAAATGTGCATGCGTCACAGTGTGTTCACCCGATTACCCATCACTTTAATTGTTTGAATCGGCGGGGCATATAATTTATTCAGTTATGTGTATATATAACTGCCATAAGTCATAAGTATATTTTTATGAATATGATTGACTATAAAAAAATGACTGCTCTACATGTACGGCCCTTTATCAAGACCCTATGTGACAAGCATCAGATATGGCGTTATCTTGATAACATATTTAGGAAATGTAAACGCCAAACCATCACGGACGCCGCAGGGAAGGATGGTGGACATACGTGAACACCACAATTAATGTGCAGAGGAAAATAGGTCACAATGGAAACAGATTGGAAACGTATTCCATATAGAAATTAAAACCAAATGTTCACAACTGTGATAACATGATAAATCTATGGGCGCGGTTATTACAGAGCAACCTAGCAACCAGTCAAACGGTCAGCGAATTTCTAGTGATCGGCCTCATGATATCACGACAAAATGTCATTAAATAAAAAAAAAACATATTATATATACACCAAATCATAATAGAATATTCGCATTGCTTACCTGCTTTGTAAAGTGCTTCGTCGGTGAATATGGACCCAGTGTAATATCCTGTTGCCTGTTGTAATAAATGTCGTATCCATGTATTACCAGAACCAGGGGCACTGACGAGGGCGACGGCGGGAAACGTTCCGTTGGCGGCCAGTCTCAGGTCACAGTTGTTTTTTACATCTACGCGGAATTAAGAAAGAACTTTTAATTATAGTAAAGCTTCGTGAATATTTTTTATGAATCCAATGTATCGCGATTACGTAATTGTGAAACAATGTGATATAGTTTTTACATGGGGCGTAAACCGGTATATTAATAAAATTAAGATTGGATAAAACGAATGGCGATCTCAAACTCTGTCATCAAATATTACTAAAGACGGATCTGGGAATTCTCTGGGTGCTTCAAAAAAATAATAAAAATGACTTCAATGTAGAGTGGACGTCCCAGTGTAATGGTTTATATATTCACGTCACGTTTCAGGATCATGGTGATGATTCCTCTTTTTCAAACGACGCATAACGATAACACAAGAGAATCAGAGAAAAGGGGAATCATTAACATCCCGGAATATTACATAACTAATTAGACTACAACGTTGTATATTGACTGTAATGAATATCAAAATGACTTACATTGGAGTTTCACGTCCGTTTTATTCTTTGTCAGTGCCGAGCTAGTAGTTTCCATTCTGCTTTGTGGCTGTATTATATTCATGCTTCGACCCTGCGGAGAACTAACGTTCGCCGTATTTAGTTGTCGCCGGACAATCAAGAAAACTGGTGTCAATATCAGCCCCAGTAAGAAGTACCGCTTACTGTTCAGTTTGAGTCGAGTCATGACTATGCAGTAAATGGTAACGAACGGGGCATAGACATATGTTACATCGGCTCTAGCCACATGAAATGTACTCAGTGATGTTTGTTGTAAATATAATTACTATAATCTAGAGTCTGAGTGGGCATGTTTCTATTGTATCTCTGGACTGATCATACTTGTGTTTTTTTCATCAATGCGAAAGCTTGCTCTGATGCTTCTATTTCATTTGTTGTTTGTTTGTGTGTTTGTTTGTTTGTTTGAAAGAAAAAAAACGAGTGCGCGATAACGGCAAACATATATTTTACTTGGTGTGGCCTTTTGGCAGGCGATTATAATGCTAAGCCACGGGCTGTAAATAGTTATTCAATGTAATGTTTTCAAAGTACCAGAGGCTATGATTATAAATTTACCCAGAATCTTGTCATTTATTTGACAATAATCACAGTCATGCATCGGTGTGACACAAAAAATGATAGTTTTAAATACATAATTTGTGTAGCCGTGACCTTCCGACGAGATGTCTTGGCATTTCGTGGCTATTAAATATAAGTGGAAATTCGGAAATTTAATCGACGCCCATTCAAGTTATGAGCGACTAGTTTTCAACATTCAGAAGTTGCTACCCATTGTAAAGCATTTCGTGCCAGAGGACTGACATTTCCGGCACTTGGCATACTATTAGAAGAATGTGGAGCGCATTATTGTAAATGTGACACGGGGCATTCTCGACTACCCATGTATTGTTAAACCTGGGCAGTTGGTTCAAAACGCGTGAATATTCATATTCCGTTTTAAGCCTTGACTTAATATTTTGTTTGACAATTTCCAAAGGGTCACTGGATAGTCTGGTAGAAATTGACATGAAAATAGTCAAACCCAGACATTTTGTATAACAACCATTTTTTTGTTATAAACTTTTTATACGGGTCTCTCAAAGCTGTAAACACAATTCAACCAAAATCAACCTTAGGGAAATATAATTTTTCAACCAAATAAAATGACGTAATTGGCGGTTTCGGTTAAAATTCATTAAAACCATGTTTTTTGTTAAATCATTGGTATATATTTATTATGTTTGCCTTCAAAATATATGTAGTGATTTACCAAACATTTAAATATATAAAATTTGAGCCATAAAAGTTTCAAAATACTTGTTTTTAAGCATATTTTGTTAACTTTAAGCATTTCACTGAACTCAGGTTTTAAGAATTGTGTAATTAAGTATAATAAGAAATTTAGTATTATTCAGCAGAGTCTTCTCAAGGCATGTGAAAGAAGAAATGACATGATAGCTGTGAATGTAAAAGCACGAATACAATTTGCAGGAGATATTCGTGCTGTGGATGCCAAGTTTCATCGAACATGTATGCAATCTTTCATGTCAGAGAAAAACATTGCCAGCAGTCACACAGTGGTTGAATCAAATGTTCGCAATCTCAATGCATTGAATGATAAAGCATTTAGTGATTTGTGTGACTGGCTCACTTCTTTTGAACAACAAGTACACCAGTTTACACTAGGTGATCTTCAGGAACAATTGGCAATGTATCTGCCACCAGATGTTCCTGCATACAGCACTACTCACATCAAACGACGCCTTAATGAACAGTTTGAACAGAATATAACGATAGCTGAAGTTGAAGACAGAATAAATGTTGTTACACTCAAGGAACGAGCTGTATCAATTCTCCACGAGTCATATACTGATTCAGAAATCCCTGAATGTGTAGAGGAAGAACACATTAGACTTGCAAAATTGGTTGCATCCAACATGAAGCAAGATTTACAAAGCATAGATCAGCCAACAGATGTGTACATCATGCCCACAGAGATAGATCTTGAGAAGCTTGAAATAGATCAGCCAACAGATGTGTACCCCATGCCCACAGAGATGGATCTTGAGAAGCTTGAAGGCCATATCCCTGATTCCATCCAGCACCTAATAACAGGCATGTTTACTGATTCACGTACAGAACAAGCTAAACATAAAAAGAAGCTCTTGCAAGTATCACTATGTCACATAATAATGCAAGTAGCTGGGAAACAGACATACTTATCACCCTTGCTTCTATCAGTTGGTCTTTTTATACACCAGTCAACAAGGTCTCGAGTTCTTCTTGATGTGTTTTCTTCTCTTGGATTAAGTGCATCATATGGTCAAGTAATGGTATTTAAAAAATCTGCAGTCGTCAGTCAATCCATTGACAAGCTTCCTGTAGGCCTTGTTGAACAAGAAAGGGGTGGCGGCTTTTGCCAGTGGGTGGCAGATAACTTCGATTATAATGAAGACACAGTAACTGGCCATAACTCCACACACGTCATGGGTATCATTACATGCCAAACACCATGCAGTAGTGACAATTACTTAGATGTAATTCAACTAAGACATGTTTCAGCAGATGAAATTGTTAAGGCGGGTAATTTTGGCGAAATGTGGACACATTATGGCTTCTACTTGTCTACACCAACAACCACCAAATTGGCATGGCTTTATGTCAACAGTGATAGATGGTAACTGCCAGTGCTCAGCTGTGTAGAACCCAATGATTCCTCTAAATCCACAATCAAATGAAGCTGTTTATAGCACAATGGTATTTGTACAGTCCCAAGCTATGAAAGCATGTGTTGTGCAACATTGACATTTGACCAGCCACTATACCTGAAGGCTTACAAGATCAAACAGGACAATACACCTGAGTTCAGTCATATCAAGTTGCGTCTTGGTGGCTTTCAACAACTGATGTCCTTTCTAGGAGCAGGACGCAAATTAACGGAAGGTAGCGGTTTATCAAGAAATTCATTGCCAAAGATGATTGATGGAAAGGCCTATGCTAAGACATTGTGGGCTTATCTATTAACAGATGCTGCTCTACACTTGATATTATTGATGCCACTGGAAGAAAAATTGAACATAATGAGCAAGTGGTGAATGATGATACTGGTAATGGTGTTACCGAAAGTAATGCATCAATGAATAATGATGTGGGCATGATAACTGATAACAGCATATGGTCAACACTGCAAGATATATACAAAGCTATGTATGTGACACATGACTTGCCAGTTGGTGAAATAGCTTTTTCTGATATGTTATGGAACCTTCACAAACAAGTGTGTGATATGAAGAAGGACAAGGAAAAGTCTCAAACAGGAAAGTTATGGGTTATAATCATGAATATAGTATCAGTTGTTAGAATGTTCATAAGGGCTAAAAGGACTGAAAATTGGAAGCTTCACCTTAAATATACACATGATATGCTTCCTTACTTTGCTGCAGCAGAATGCAATAACTACATAAAGAATTTTCGTTTATATTTACAAGATTGTCAAGAACTGTGTCCTTGCCTGTTGAAACCAATGGAAGATGGCCTATTTACTGTGCGCAGAAATAAGAAGCTTTTCTGGAGTGGCACATGGTCAGAGATGACCATTGAACAAAGCCTAATGAGGTCTGGGAAGACACAAGGAGGACTCGTAAACATTACGCACCAAGAATCAGCCAGAACAAAATGGCTTCTTTCTGCACATATAATGGCGCAGTACAAGGAAGCACTTCGATCACTGACTGGTACTTTTACTGGAACTTGGTCGGAGCAGCATCGTGAAGTTCATCCAGGAAACATCCAACGTGATGCTGCAGCTCTCGCAAAATTCAAGGCCTTCCTTCTTGAGCACAATTCATTTACTATTGAAGATGATGATGAGCTAAGGGATGTTGCAACAGGCTTGATTGCTGATTACCGAATGAATGTTGATGATTCACTACAAATAGGGCAGAATATCCATGCCAAGCTAACAGGCAAAACAGTTGTAGAAGTCACCATGAAGAATGTTGACCAAGCTAAAACTTTTGCGGTAATGAGAAAGCTGATTAAAGTTGAAAATGACGACATTGCCATGTCATCAGCAGAACTCTACCAACGTCTGTTGCATATCTGAATGGACTTCCACAGCCAAGTGTATTTGCACCTGAGCTTGCCACTGTTTCTCCAGCTTTTTTCCAAGATGATGGTAGCATGAGGAAGTCACAGAAGTCACAACTGGCTAATTATCTACTCCGGATGGATGATGATATCCTTGTTCAAAGAAATGATGAACCTATTGTGAAGGTGTTTGATGGATGTGCTCTTCTACATCGTATACCCTGGCCAAAGGTTGATGCACCGGATTCAGTATGTGAATCTTTTGTTACTGCAGCAACTCACGGACGATCAGTTGGGGTTCCACTCTACCTAATTTTTGATAGTTACGAAGTCACTACAACAAAGGATCCTGAGCAGAAGAGTCGTCGTCTTCAGCACATATCATATCCAGATGTTGCAGTCAATGTTAAGACACCTGTTCCACAGAAAAAGACAGCTTTTCTCTCGAATAAATCCAACAAGCAAAAACTTATAAAGCTACTTTCTTTATATCTGACAGATGCTGGAATTGTTGTAAAGCATGCAGATGATGAAGGGGATGCTGATGTTGTTATTGTTCGCAATGCTGTAAAACTTCCGAGAACAAACAATCACGTTGTTGTGATTGTTGATGACACAGATGTGTTGATCCTGCTGCTTTATCATTCAAGTATGTCTGCTGACATCTTCATGCAGACGAAACAACATACCATATCTATCAAGATTTCAAAAGAAGTTATAGGACTGGAACTTTGTATGTGTATTTTGTTAGCCCACGCCATGTCTGGTTGTGACACAACATCATCTATCTATGGTCATGGCAAGGTAAAAATAATAAAGCTCCTCCAGTCATCACAACAACTACGGTCTGATGTACTGGTATTTGGGGACACATCAACACCAAACCAAGAGCTGTGTAATGTTGGAGAGAAAATTGTCAAAATGTTATATAGTGTAAATATGAAAGCAATAAATTGTATAGATGAGCTCCGATATCTTCATGTTACATCTTCAAAGTATACTTCTGTTGAGCGTATGCCTCCTTAAGATACAGGATGGCTCCGTTTCATCTATTATTACAGATATTGCAGCTGCACCACCAGAACTTCTTTCAATCAATAGATATTCATGCAGGACTAGTGTGCACTTATGTTCATCATGTGGATGTTCAAAAAAGCGTCTCCCTTGTAGTATTCACTGCAGGTATCAGGCACAATGCTAGAATTGCCCACTAACAAGCTACTTGACAGGCAATGATGATGATGATGATGATGATGATGATGATGATGATGATGATGATGATGATGATGATGATGATGATGATGATGAAGATGATGATGATGACGATCCTAAAGACATTGAGGACATTGAAGATCCAGCGTAAGAAGATTCTCTGGCAATCAGTAACAGATCATCATCAAACTCATATTTATGAGTAATACATTTCTATTCTGAGTGCATGTATTATTTGAACGGAGATTTCTGGAATGTAGCACAGCCTTTATCACATTTGTATTTTTCCATTGTTTTGCAGTATAGAAAATTTTCGGAATTGTGTAGTCATTGAATTAGGTTATTTACTTTTACAAAATGTGTGACTAAAGTACTCAAGTACATATGTTGTTGAGTTCATTAGCTTTCGAATGACATGTCACATGCACATTTTTAGTTGAATAAAGTTCTAAACGTGTACTATACTACTAAATAACATTGTTTGTACACGAGAAAACAATAGTTTCCCAGGGTTATATCTGGATTGAAATTTGTGTGCACTTCTGTGACACCAATATATATACCAAACGAACTGTTGTTACTCTTTAGATTATCAATAATAAACAAAACAAATGTTGTCGTGCTTGAAACAATGTGAAAATTGTTTTTTTAATAAACATATAAATAATAAGTAAAATCACTATCTGTTTCCATGGTAACAATGTGATAACATTTAGTATGTATGTAACTATATTCATGAGTTCATTACCTTTAATTTGATATATCACAATAATGGATACCAATGAGATTTGTAGTTTTGAAACTCAAAATTGCGTTTTTTACACATTTGACCAAAAATTTTTACGTGCTTAAAAAACAACTTTCCCCAAGGTTGATTCGGGTTGAATTTTTGTTACGGTTATAGAGCATCAACATATAGAGAATAAACAAAAAATATGTTTGTTATACAAAATGTATGGGTTCTCGTCAATTTCTACTGGACTAGGATCCTTTGTTTTACCGCTTGTTACTACGAAAAGTTAATGGTGTTAATCGCACATTTAGCCATGCACGCTAAGAAGCAAAAATGTTTTGTGCCTGCCTAGAATGAAACTGTTTTGAGCGACAGGGTGGTAAAATGATGAACCACCAACCACGAATCCGAAATTCTTGTTGAACCACGCGAGACGCGGTGCTCGTAAAAAGGTAAAGAAGATTTTTATTTGACGAGCAATTAAAAAAGATATGTTGATGTGTATCGACCTCATCGCAGAAAGGACACAGGCTTTATACAGAAATCTCCCAATTGGAGAGATACGCCACTGCAGGTCCCCATCTTTTTTTCAAAGCTGGTGCTTTATAACAATCATGGAAATTGGGCTTGGCATTTTCAGGCAGACGCAGGGTGTCATGTCAAACAGTATCTAGTTTTTTGTGGATGATGACTGATGCAGAGAACCCTTTTCAAATTTATAAAGTGGTAAGTTAAGGTGACCAGAAAAGTGGAGTTGAAAGCTGAGGTGGGAAAGAGAATGGCTGTACTCGTCTTTACCTTGAAATAGGTGTTGATTGTTTCTTTCCATTTAGTGGAGCTGGAATCATGAACAACCTTTATACTGAGCTGATGAATACGCTCGGAGTGGATTTTAATTATCACTGGTGTCATGTAGTATATAATGTCTACTTCGGGACCTACTCTTATTGCTGGTGTTATAAATTATAGAACCAGAACCTACTCATATCTGCAGAAGCGATTGGACTATCACGGGGATAAATTCTTCTACTCTGGGGTTCTCCACACTTGCCAGGGGGGAATCTCGTCTCGTCTCTCTATCTCGTCCCCTTGAGGTGCAGGATCGGGGAAGTCACTTAAGCTTTACAGTCAAATAAGACACACACAACGAAATACGTTTCAGCTCTCGTCTTAGTCGGTCAATCGAGCACTCTATAAGACACAGCGCCCTGGGGAAAAAATCCCCAAGACTATCGCAAGGCTGACCCAAGACTCTCTTAGACTGCGTCAACACTCGCCCCAAAGCTCTCCAGGACTGGACTCTCGACTGCGTCTATCGTGCTGTGCTCCCCAAGACCAACTAAAACTCTCTTTATTCATTTTCAAAACTTTAACCAATTACAAAACAGTAAAAAGACTCTAGGGCGTAACCCTCAATCATAAAGCCAATCACACTAAGTACTGAATACGTCATATCTTTTGATTAATCGTTCACTACATTAATAACTATGAATACCAACTGTCAGAATGAGTATTCAGAATAGCGACAGTTATCTCATAATTAGTTCCAAATCACTGAGCCAAGTTCCGTCCAAAACTTCAAATAGGCCTAAACGATGACAGACACAACACAGCAATTCAGCTAATAATCAGCTAATTAAGTCGATCAACAGATACGCAAAAACAAATTCATGACAGGACATTGGCGATCCCAATTCTTAAGCGCAGCCATGACTTGAACAACTAAGGCATTACCCGAATTCTTATAAATAGTTATACATTTCACAATTCTAACGTAAACTAGATGTTTTATTGACCAGCTGAATAGTATAAAAACTTTTCAAATGACGTTTTGTTCACTGCTAGTGACATCAGTTATCATGAGGGCGTGAATAAATCCAAACAAGACGCGTTCATTGGCTGTATGTAACGTTCAATACCATGAGTCTGTGGGGTTCTTTACTCTATGGCCGTTTTACAACTTAGAACGCAAAAGATATATCAAATTAGTTTAAAAGACACAGGATGTTACATTTCGAAAACGAGTCAGTGTTCAAGGAGAAGATGAAAGTTAACTGACTGCAGTATATATATGACACTATTAAAAAGTGTAGGTTCTGGAGTAGACTGGCACCACTAATATAATAAATGATAGTCCTGAAGTAGACTTATTTTTTGTATTTATAAACTTTTATTTTAATTTGCACTGAAATTAACATCTTACATACCTGGTTTCTACAATACAAATTGCAATTAATCTACATATTGTGAAGTGAACTGGGAAACATTTTTCATAAAATGTCCCAATTTCTTATCATAAGAAGTCAACCTATTCCGTCGGGCAGCAATGAAGTACTCTATCTCCGGGAAATATTTTACAAATCTTTTGAAGCCATGAATTCTGGCTTTTGGTTTTTATGTCTACACGAATAAATATATATATTTTTTTTGCTACTAGAAAGAGAAAGTTGACTAAACATGTGAAATTGTCATCTCGAGAAGGATTTGTTGTGCGTTTGGGAATGCCCTCAGGCCAAGCTTGTCCTCCAAAGCATATACATTGTTTCCCCAAAAACGTGGGTACATTGATAATGGTAAAACAAATAGATAAGAGATTCAGAACATGATGAACAGAAAGTACACAAATCAGACTCCAAAATGGGAGGGTTCATCTTGAATAATGTTTCGTTTGTGGTCAGAATATTGTGGACTATTTTGTGTTGAAATTCTCTGAAGCGAGTAACAATTGTACTACGAAAGTGTAATTGGTAGATTGGCAACCAAGACATCAAGTGTGAAATATTCAATAATACAATAAAATAGATTTCAGATCTAGGCTAGATAAATTTGTAGTTCACAATATACTCTTGGCCACAGTTCTTGTAGTACAATGTTGTAAATCAACCGATGTACTGCCGTGTTTAACTGGTTTATCCAAAGGGCTAACATTCTCGTCAAAATCAGAGTTGTTTAGTTTGTGAGGTACGCACTATATCGGGCCGTACCATTTTAGAAAGCATGACCCGGCTACTCCTTTACTCTGAATCTCCTCCCATTTCAGTAGTTTCCCAGTTTCCCCATACATGTGTTTAACAAGCAAAATTCCAGCATCAACAAAATCCTGAACATATACCGAATTCCTTCCCAGAAGAATCAGTTTGTTATTCCAATTTAATTGCTCCTGAAACGCACATTCGTTTGCTGGACTTACTTCCGAATTCAATCTTACCCAAGTTTGTAAAATATTTAACAGTGGTAACCTCACTGGCAGAAATTTCAATAAAACTGAGAGTCTACCAATTGGATTCAATTTGTCTAAAATGACTGATTTGAGATCGTTTGCAATTAAATTTTTCAAGCTATACCAATTTCTGCGTGACCTGATAAAGCTTCCCCCAGTAACATATTTATATTCTTATCCTAGTTTTTCTGTTATTTCTTGATTTTTTTTTGTGCTACAGCTCTTGTTGGGTTCACAGAAATTTCATTATTCAGTTGTTTAAATTTTTGTTCTAACTGAGCAGTTTTTGCTTTGCGTTCTTTTGCTTACTGAACTTTATTGATTCTTCTTTTTGTATTTCACCCAGTCCCACTTCAAGCCAATATCATTCAATTCGTCCCCTCAGCTAGTCAGTTTGTAAAATTTTCGTAAATTAATTTAATATAATTTTGGTCTTTAAGCAAGCTGTTGATCAATTTCCAATATGATGCCCCCCTTGTTTGTCTCATCCCAGGACAATTCTAATACAATTATAGCGGAATGAGGAATGATCAGTAAAGGCATATGGTACACTGTTAGTATTTTGAATATCCACGCAATGAATCAATGGTAAGAAAGAAATCAATTCTACTAAATATCCATGTAAAGTCCCGCTTATCTAAGTACATAACCCGCCAGCTGTCAAACAACTCAAGTGCTTCCATTGTTTCTTCAAGAATTTTTAATGAAACTGTCAAGGCTTAGGAATGCCCCCTCTTCTATCTAATTCTACGTTTAATGCAACATTATGGTCTCCACCCCATACAATTTGGGCATCCGAATTTTTTTGGAGGTGATTTGTTTTATTGTTTTGATTATGTCTTTCAGAAAAGCCACATGTTACACCTGCTTATTCGGGGTATAGGAATTAATCTAGTACATAATTAGAGGAATTAACCTTTACTATTATTTTGACAATGGGGAAAAAATCATGACCCTTCTAACTTTTCCTCTCCCAATATTTACTAGTTTTCTGGCTACTGTGCGTTTCCTGGATAATAATATTAGCATTAGTATTAGCTAGTCATCGAAAAGCGTTTTTTTTTTTTTCGTTTTTTGTAGTTACCCCTCCACCTCACATTCATAGATAATATTTTTAGGTTAGATATAGTTTGCATGATAATATTGTTTAGTTTTCATTATCTAATAACAAGACCCAGGTTTTCACTTTAATTTTCACTCCAGTTTTGTATGAATAAATATAACACATCCACAAAGAAACACAAAAAATACAAAAAAAAACAACTCATATTTTTAGAGGCTGATCCCGGGAAGCCAGTATCCAAAGAGATGGTGGCGAAAATCAACAGAGTCACTCGAATGTGGTAAACCATGTTGACCAGGTCACGAGACTACTCCTGGCCGAAAAATTTAAAGATCAGCAAAACCAAGCACTATGCGTTATTGGTGGAACAGAAAATCACCTTCAAATGAAAAATGAAGTAAAGTGTCGCGGCGACATAGAATTTAAGTGGCGGGTCTAAGGGGGGTGGCTTATTGGGGATCCGGACACCCCCCGGTTGAAAAATGTATTCAATTTGTTTTTGTATAATATAAAAAAACATTAACTTAGTCTGACGAATTTAAAGTTTGCCCCCCCATAAAAAAAATCCTGTTTCCGCACCTGAATTTATACAATATATAAAACTAGTAATAAGTGTAGATCCTGAAGTAGACTATACACAATCCATGACACGAGTGATCGTGTATTATCTCGTGGGTTAATATACGTACACATGTTGGGGCATTAGTGTAGTACATAAGTAAAAACCCTCAACATTACGCTTTGGTAAACGTACCGCGATGTACAGCTGGGTGAACCTGAACGGATCGTAGTTGCAGGTGTTGTACGTACCAAATCCAGTTCTTAACTTGCTCAAAATACTGTCGGTGACTTTCATACCTAAAAGACATTGTCCGCTCACTGACTGTTCCGTCTCAACGATCAATCAAAAAAGACTATCGCCATTATGGGATTTAGCATGTGTTTACAGTGATGTCCTAAAGTCATCAGATATGGTAATTTCTAGTCATGACACTACTTGTGAGTTTACTGCGTGGATGCTCTCGCCTGGAGGTCGACATTATTCATCGCTGCCCCGGGCGGCACCTCACATGCTATCCGACGTTCCAGTCTTCCATTGTGGAATTGAGTGATTTAGTTGTCACGTTTCTCGCCTGTCCAATACGAGGAGAGACGTGAGGTCGTGGGAGAACATTGCGTCACGCCCCATTGACCAGCAAGGCAGAGCAATAAACGGTACTTGTCTTTATTCTTCCACCAGAAATTTGAATAACAGAACGTAGAGTGATGAATAATGAATACATTGCCTTTTCTGTGTCTCACTAGGTAGAATTGTCGTGCCAACCCATCTATTTGATGAATATATTTTGGACGGGCATATAAAGTCCAGTTAGATCTAAAGATATATGAACCATGCATTGTATATAACCACGATGGAACTGTGATGCCAGAGGTTACCGCGATGTCAAGAGTGAGCTAATTGTTGTGTCACTTAAATAGATCAGAGATTTGTATAGTGCAGTATTCGACACAGCCAGGTGAGTGAAACTTCACTACTTTCTACTAACGAATTCAGGAGCTGCGGCGTACCGGGACCATTACGCATATGCGTCACCCTTGAAATTTACGCCTTATAGGGTCATGGTTGGCCAGTATTTGGAATTAGGAACGACTGGAAAGAAATATACCCTTTTTCTTCAAACATTTTTCGCATTTTCCATATGTAACAATTGACCTCTTTCGCGTTAAGCATTATTTTTAGGAACGTTGATTTCTAATTTAACCCCTAAGCTAATGTCAATTTGGTATCATTATTTATAACGTTGCAACACAGTATTTGTTGTTTGTTAACCTATGTTTTGTATATATTGAACCGTGGTATGTGTTTGTTGTTATCATGAAGATTACCACTGAATGCAATATTCTTTATGGACTGGATACGCCCTTTGCGTCCCGGGGTCGTGCGGCAGAAGCGCTCGACCTTATCATATACCTTATACGTGTAATTACAATTTTACCACGGCGTGACCTCATCAAAAACACAAGACATAATTTAGAATGACGTGTTTTGTTTTGAATGATGAAAGCCGGGCGCTGGGCTAGGCGTGATAGGGGAAATTATTGTCTAGATGTAAGGGCGAACTTTCCATAGCGTTACGAGGCCCAATAAACGATTGAATATAAGATTAATGCAGGACACAATACAGAGAGCGGATTAAATTTGTCCTAAGCATGAACCCAAACGTGAGTTGTATACACCAAGGCATTATTTCACATAACCGTCTCATTAGAAATTTATTACGTTATTCTGTTCTAATAATCTCTACTATTTCGAGTATTCTTGCCGCTTTCATTAGTCGCCGTTTGGATGCAGTCCGAAAACTTCCCACATACATCGTACATCTTGGATAAGTATGCACGTCTATTCGAACAACGATCCGATTTAGAATGTATGGCCGAATAGTCAAATTTCTCGGCTTAAAATACATCAAAATCAAGCATTTCTCCATTCCGGGGCCGTATGGATTTCGTTGAAACTTGGTGTGTACATTGGACATAATGAGACCCTAATTTTGTTTTCGAGATCGGATTCAGAGCAACACGACCAAATGAATATGTTGATGTAATGTTAGTAGTGCAACATTACCTGGTGATAGTGTTGAAGTAAATGAAATGACAATTGATTTGTATCCTATTTCACTTCAATGTGACATCTAGTAAATTGTCCGCTTACTCCCCTGTGTTTTCAGCTAAGGTTTATTCCGTCAAACTTTCATGGATAAAATCAACGTGATTTATACACCCGCAATATTGAACAATACAAACCTATAGTAGAATAAATTATTTGTATTTCAAATGCACGAACTATGACAATAAATATGCCCGAAATGAATGTTTACAAAAATTAAATTACATTGAAACACCGAAAATACAGACAGGATAATGATGATGACAATTATTGTCTTATATGTAGTGCATTAAAAAGTACAAAGGTCACGTAATATACGAGTGTTTGTGGAGCGAAATAAAACTTTAAATTTGAAATAATTCGGATTCACTATGAATTGATGTAGTATGAATTGCGCCCTCAGCAAATGATATACAGTACACACACAAGAAGGAAATGAAATTCATCTTCAACAGCTATTAGATTAACCATTTTACAAAATCTCGCGTTAGTTTCAATGAGGACGACGCCCTCAGTGGTGGAGTTCGCATGCCGTCGTGACCAAAATCAATGCAACTTGGTGACACTGCCCTCTTTAAAAGGCGGCGGTCGTCGCGCAGCGCGTGTTCGGGTTTCTTGTAAACAAACAATGTACAAATGTATTTTACACGAGTCCCATATCGAACTGGACGCGGCGCGACGACCACCGCCCTTTAATATCCAGAGGGAGACAACCGCAACGGAAACATGGAAGCACTTTTAAATTGATATATTTAAAGTTACAATTAAAAAAATAATATTTTTCAGTTTTCAATACGCTTTTAAAACTTATATATGTACGTAATATTGGTTTATTACACGGGTTTTCTCGCCACTGTTGGCGGCAGACATCCTGAACACGAGACATAGATTTCTGTTGCCAATAACTATACACAAACATAACTGCGTATATTATGTTGTTTTTTTTATAAATATAAAGGTGCCTACGTCCACGGAGCTTGCAATGAAGCTATTGACGAGACGCCACATAGCGGGACTTTTGTGCATCATCGTATTCTGGGGTGTAATTGTCGACGCCTTCATTCAATATTTTATCAGTTTGGCAAACCACGAACTATGTCAAATCCACTCTACTATGGATCGATGTAAGATATCCAGTAATAACTCAGAGCTGTCTATGCCAGCTTTGTCTGGTGCTCGACAATCTTGGCGTGTACTACATAGGAACAGGGCTCCGTCCAGTAATAACCCCAGCGAAACAGACATTGAACCTCTCTCCATATCGTACCCGCTGGTTGATGAGCTGCATTTCGAAGACATAAGAGATGTTCCAAAGAGAATTAAGATAGATTATGCACAATTCAACATCATGGAACCACATTTCATTTCAGTGAAAGACAGAGATTTGTTTTACTTGAACGAGAATAACAAGAAAGCGATCGGAATTGCTACCAAAGATAAACTGCGTGGTGAGA
Source organism: Saccoglossus kowalevskii (assembly GCF_978046115.1). Taxonomy (NCBI): domain Eukaryota; kingdom Metazoa; phylum Hemichordata; class Enteropneusta; family Harrimaniidae; genus Saccoglossus; species Saccoglossus kowalevskii. The sequence goes on along the minus strand of NC_140643.1, from coordinate 22,357,387 downwards.
TTGTCGTTGTGCGAAATGGCACTCACGGTACACCCTACGACTGTGGATACAGGGGAAAAGTCAATTCCGTGATGAGTGGGATCGGAGAACACACGGGTAACAACAATTTCTTCGCATTGGCTCCCCTCGTTGTACCTGATTCGTATTCTTTTCAACATTTTATTGATGGCTTACTGCCAAAGATCATCCAAGCTTATGACGTCATAAAAATACCGTCGGTCAAAATTTTAGTAGAGCGGTTTAGAGACAGCATTGTTTTGGAAATATTGGAAAGGCTGAACATCACGGGAAATAAATTGGTTTATTACGAAAAGGGTGAAATCTATCAAGCGGAACATCTTGTCTTTGCATGCGTGGCGCCACCCCTGCATCCATTACTATGGCAACATGCAAGAAACAAAATGGGAGTAATTGATAACGCAGTTGAAGCGCTGCCGGATAATGTTGTTTTGGTAACCCGGAAAGAAGGTGTTCAAATGAACGGAAGGCACATATTGAACAGAGACGCCGTCGTTAATGTGTTAAGAGAACGATACGGAAACCGATTAATAGTGTTGCATCGCGGAATCCACAATCTGGGACAAGCGATCGAGTTTCATAAAAACGTAAAAATAATCATCGGCGTCCATGGTGGCGCACTGTATAATTCCATATTCATGCCAACGCGTTCTTATGTCGTAGAGATCACACCCACACTCAAGACAGGTCAATCTGTCGAGGGCATAGCGGAAAGAATATTCTGGTATCAGTCGAATATGATAGGTCAGAATTACTGGCGTATACCAGTTCAACCACAGAACCAATGGGGCGACGTTGAAATCAACATACCCGATCTGCTGACAGTTTTAGATAAAATCGAAGATCTACCACGATCAGAAAGTTAAACAATACGATATATTTAGAGAAAATGGGGCATTAGTGAAAATATAGGAAGATAAAAAAAAAAAACATAATTTATTCTAAATATATCTTGTTTTAAAAGGTATATATATTTATTACAAAGCAAAAGGCCATTGGCCCAAAGAGCAAATACAGTTTCACTTAACAATTGTAACAAAGAGAAAACAAAAATCATTTAAGTTCTGCTTTTCATGGCGAAATAAACATAACTCGCTAACTGATTCAAAATTACATCATTTTTTGAACTCATGAGCGAGATAAATTTGTTGTAAGTGGGGTTGGTGCGGAACCATACAGGCAAAAATTCTGCTCTAATACGTTGATAACGATGGCAAATGGCTATACAATGATATTCGTCTTCAACATAAAGTTGATTTCGTTCAACACAGTATTCACACAATCTATTATCGAGGGGGACATTTTCATGTCTTCCCTTTTCAATACGCAAATTGTGAGAAGAACAACGTAACCTTGACAATGCAGCTGTGAATTTGAAAACATGGATGCAAGACAAATATTTTTCGTGCTAATATATATCTTGTTTGCTAATAAGTAAGGCCAGACTTGTTTTATTCCTTGTTTCTCGAGTTTTTATAAGGAAATGTTTTGAGGAGGGCGGAAAATTAATTCTTTTTTTTCCATTAGATTTGTGTCAATCTCAAAGAATTGTAAGTGAGATCATTGATCGGAGAGAAGAAATGAAATAAAATGTTATTCCATGTATAACCTTGTTTCTCATCTGCGCGAGACTTCGGTACTTTGATCATGATACTCCAACGAAAATGCAACTTGGATTTGTTATGCGGCGGGCGGAAAAAAATGAAGATAAAAATAATTTTTTTTTAGCAATTTTTTGCACTCACAAGTCGGCGGGCGCGAGAAATTACGCTGAAATTTGTATTTCATTTTCGGCTCATTCGGCGGGTTCGCGAAACAAGGAATAATACAAGTCTGGCCTAAACATTGATAAAGTTATGTGGTGATGGAGAACGTGTTGTTGTTTCTTTCCTGGACGGGTATATACACAATAATGTTATTAAGAATTTCTAATCTGTCGACGATATCCAGGCCCGTAGTTTGGGGGGGGTTCGGGGGGTTCGGTCGAACCCCCTAAGTTTTGGAAGTGAATATTAGATTTATGATCGTAGATTAGAAAATAATAAAACAAACAGTATTAATTAAAATAATTATCATCGTTTAAATCACTTGACTCGGTTGAAATTGCATAGTAATGAGCATTTAGGTGGCAACGAGCCTTAAATGTCAATCGTGAAGTTACGTCGTGTCAGTTCAACAGCAGCCAATCAAAACAGGTTGTTATAAATGGGCAAGCTTTTATTCGGTGATTCCGCGATGGTGTAATGAAGATCGCGTTCAAGCAGCTGATGTTAAATATTAAAGCAACATTAAAACAATAATGTTATGATAGTCACTCTCTGAAGGATGTGGTGGTCCTGAATAGGTCCGTTTGTTTGTGCTAGTGTTCGCTCAGTTAGTAAAGTGTGGGGTTCGAACGGGATTGAGACGGCAACACCACACTGTACTTTCATATTGGTTCATTAGTTTTGTATTCTTCAAGTTAATGATGGCATATATACTGTTTTGTTCTAAGTGTATCAGCCAAATGGAGTCAACTTATTGTATTAGTACGTGTAGCCTGTGTTATTGGGCAATAGTGTACAGCTAAGGGTTGAAAACATCATTAAAAAATGACGAAGATTTATCATCACGAGTTGTATAGGTGGAAGAGCTTCTTGCAGCCAAAAAATTATCCCACAGTGTTGCTTCAGCACTGAAACTATGCGATAAATTATATTTTTCAAACATATTTTTTTACACGTTTTTTTTTTTTTATGTCTTAGAAAATTTTTAGTACGTTCATAAAAAGGAGATGTAGTCATTGAAGTTTACTGAGACCGCTGCTAAACTGCTACTACCGGTATATGCATAGTATTTTACCGCCCTCTAAAAACAGATTTACAGTGAACCAACAAATTTACGTACTGCAAGAAACTTGGTAGTATGCCATTGGTTAGTGCATTTAATTTGTTTGATGCAATCATTGTGCCAGCTATTTCTTATGGTAGCGATATGGGGGTACCAAAATTCGGAAATCGAGAGGGTACAGACAACATTTTGCATATATATTTACTTAGCATTAATAGTTGTACAAACAATGTAGCGATGTTGGACGAATGTGGAAGGATGCCATTATGCTGTGGTTATTTCAAGTGTTGTATCTTATATTGGTTAAAATTAAATAATAAATAGCTGGAACCCCAAAACATGTTATATCATGCTTAAACGATTAGACAAGACCCGCAGACTTACTTGGGAAACCCACATAAAAATTGCCTGTTCAAATATGATTTCGGCATTGTCTGGTTTAAAAAAAACAAGTTGCAGATACTGCAAATTTCTTAGGAAAGAATTTCAAAGAATAAAAAAAATTGTTGTCAGCAAGAATGGCATGCCCCAATTTCACATTTATCCAGGCTGTGTACTTTCGGAAAAATCAATGTAGTATTATAACCTGGAAGATTTATTGGCAAGCAATTATAGACTAAAATATATATATAACTATAACATAATGTTGAATTAGGCAGACACACAAAAATACAGTTAGATCAATAAATTTTTAGTTTTTGCAGTGATACGTTTGAATTTAGCATGGTAGACAATTGAAATTCACTTTGTTTTTATATATCCATTTTATAATGATCTAAGGGCTGATCTTTTGTCAATAATGTTATGCAATTATGCTATACTGACAGTCTGGGCTTACTTCGTCGCTACACAAACTGCCACACCATATATCATATAGCTCTGTATCTGTAAGTTTTCAAGCGACGAGATGAATATGAATCCAGCTTAACTTAGTACCATATGTTTACATGGATATTGTATTGTTTTTAAAACGTGCTATGCACTTTTCTACCCATTTCATTTTGTACGATGTGGTGAGGCCCTGTACAGGAATAAAATTACATAATTGACTAATACTAAAATGAATAATTGTAGACAGATTTCGACATGAAATTGTGTCACTTTTATGTGCGCTAACATCTGTGAAGAGCGAAAAAGCTCGTGAGTAGCATTCTACCTTAAAATGCTTAGACAATAATGCTAAGATACGTACAGTATTGTCTTTTTTTGTACAACATTTTGCCGTAATGGATCAAGGGTGTGGGTGTGTTTGTCTGTGGGTGGGGAATGGCCTAGGACCCCTTCTCTAAAATGGTAAAATAGTTCAAAAATGTTATGTGGAATAACTTACCAACGTAACACAAAGTAAACCAATTGAATTTAAAACCGAGAATATAACAAGCAGCCTATCGGCTGCGATAGCTTTGCTGTTATCAATGCACATTTCAATTAAAGAACTGAAGACATCATTAGAAAATGAACAATATGTATAGTATCAAAGCAATCGGACTTACAGTTTTTAACAAGAAGTCGAAAATATCACTTTCTACCAAAAATGATAAAAATATTCACCAAAATTAGAGAATTGAAGATATCATCACGAAATGAACAAATCTGAGAAAGGTCAACATGTAGTATCTATATATGTAATATCAAAGCAATGATTGAACTTTTGGTTTTTAACAAGAAGTCGAAAATATCACTTTTTACCAAAAATTACAGAAATATTCACCAAAATTAGAGAATTAAAGATATCATTACAAAATGAACAAATCTGAGAGAGGTCCACATGTAGTACCTATATATATAATATCAAAGCCATTGCACTTGCGGTTTTTAACAAGAAGTCGAAAATATCACTTTTTACCAAAAATGACAAAAATTTTCACCAAAATCAGAGAATTGAAGATATCAACATGAAATGAACAAACCTAAGAGAGGTCTACCCAAGGTACATATACACCAAGTATCAAAGCATTCAGGCTTGTAGTTTTCAAGAAGAAGTCGAAAAAGTAAAACATTGACACGGACGACGACGGACAATCATATGATAAGCTCCGCTCGACAAAGTCGACAGCGGAGCTAAAAATGTATGTAACAGAGCTCAAACAAACTTTTTGAATATTATAAAATTCACACGTTTCACATCAAATATATCATTTATTGTTGTTTTCGAACCCCCTATTCAAAAGTGCTAGCTACGGGTCTGATATCATACAGTCTGGTTCAAGTTGTAAGTATATCAGCGCATGACTGAAGCACCGTTCACTTACGACATGCCAGCCAATATACATGTACCACGCTTCCTTGATTGCAATCTCATCTCATGTGAGCGGTGATGTTACGCAGCCATTACCAGTTCCTAACCACTACGCCATCTTGTAGAGGGGTTTATTTTCCAGTTCGTTGTCGGGTGGCCACGTTTGTGCAAAATAAGTCAATGACAATTACTTTATATATGTGAAATGAATTAAATGCCGCTGATAATGAGGCAATTTGTTTTGCTGTGTGCAGGCCTAACGCTATAACATAAGACTTGGAGAACTGACGTAAGAATGTTTCTCCCGAGACGCATTGACTCTTTTTCGATTATATGTCCCATGTTATATGAACCTGTTATATCTGAAATGAGTGAAATTCACGATCATATATTACCAAGTTAGATATAATTCTACCCACACGTAGTAACACCATAGCACACTTTTCGAACACGAAAAACAGGTGAGAATCATCATGTAACGAATATATATAAAAGCAACATGATGTAGAACACGGGGACATGCCACGCGACTGATAGCGATATTTGTTTTCACTGTAAGCAAACTTGGTGTATTCAGCTGTACAATACTGTGTGTAACATTGTCACAACTTTAAATGTTGAATAACAAATCCACGAGTGTGCCGAGGTCGGGTTGTCTGTCTGTTTTCAACAAGTTTAGTGCAAAAACTTGCCTGAACTACACAAAAAAAGATGTTATGTAATATATAATTTCTTTCCTTGCTCACATGGAAATGAGATGTTTTCACTCAGGTGATTTTTCTGTATGAGGCTTAAAAAACGTATACTTGTTTCTAGTCAGTGTGAAAAAAATGCAGGTCGATCTCTTTTTTTTCGCTCCTTTCGCCACTGCACAACGCCCTCTGTTGACGACTTGGTGAAACCTGTTGATCACGGTTGGTAATTTAAAGTTGGTTAAATTTTGACTGGAGATTGTGTCTTTTTTGATAGTGCGACGAGACACACTAAAGTATGACAACACTTCGACCGGTTTTTCTTTTATTTACATGCCATAGGCGCATGAAACTAAGACACAGTAATATAATTCAGAAAGTTTGTCACTTCACCAAAACGTATATTTTGCATCAAACTCCATTGGTGAGGGAACAATCACCGAGTCTCACCATTCACGTTCTCCCCATAACTTCCATAACACTGTTAGAACAGTCCCGGGTTAGAGTGTTTGTGAAAATACATACTCATAATAATAGCGTTACAACTTGAAAATAAATGCATGTCAATATACTGGGTTTCATGAAGGCGTGATTTTGTTTTATATAAAATATTTATGAATGTTAATAAATTTCAAATTAAAAACAACTTGACCAATTCCAAGACTTAGGAGATGAATACCACCCATACAGAACTGCACTGCAGTCAATTTACCTTCAAAGGGCGGTAGTCGCCACGCTGTGCATGTGCGACATTAGTGTTGAGAAAGATTGATTTTCCCACAATCCAATCTGCTCTTCTAATTGAAATCACAAGTCTGAGGTTTGACCCGGGCGCGACTTGCACTAATTACCACCGATACCTTCTAATCACCTGAAAATGTCTAATTAAAGCTTGGTAACGTCTCAGTTTGTACTCGTTGATCTGCGCAACAATCAAAGCCATTTTTGTTTATACAAGACACATATATCTCGCGCATGCGTGGCGCGACGACTACCGTCTTTTAACCTTTTATTTACACTGACTCGCTTTCAATGTAATTTCAAGAGTTTTAAACAAAATAAAATCTATCTTTTGCGTTGATGACAGTAAATCGACCAATGATTTAAGAAACCCTGTAAAGACTTATGGGTAATATGAGTTACCAAATGTTTCCTACAGCCAATGAAAGCATCTTATTTGGATCTAAATTTACATGAGAATTTTTGGATTAAATGTTTCATAAATATTGATAAATACCCATAAATTCATGTCTTCATGAAAACCAGTGTAGTTCAGTCTTTTCAATAAATGCTCAGAACTAAACATACACAATTTGTAACTTGGCATCTTTGTCCATCATCGCCCGTGTGGATTTTTGAACGTGTAAATTTGGGTTCTGTTTTCGAATTGCCGAATTTAGAGAATGGCAAAGAATATTCAATTTTCACTGTGACGTGGAAAATTACATTCTGGTAGTATATTTCAACATACGTGTACAAATGAGAGATTTTCTAATATCACTGCTTTATAACCAATTGTTTATCCCCCTTTAGATAAGTGGAATATGTTACAATTTCAGACAATTTGGTATCGTTTAGGTCTCATTGTGTGTGTTTGAACAAATATTTAAATCTCTGTGCTTTTGCAGTGAACACCGGCTTTAAACTATGCAGAATCCATCAGGTTTTATAACAAGCAGCCTGTCGGCTGAGATAGCTCCGCTGTTAGCAATGTACATTACAATTAAAGAACACAAAATATCATAAGAAAATGAACAATATGTATAGTATTAGATAATTGAAGATATCACCACGAAATTAACAAATCTGAAAGAGGTTCTCATGTAGTACCTATATATGTAATATCAAAGCAATTGGGTATGCGAATTTTAACAAGATGTCGAAAATATCCCTTTTTACCAAAAATGACAAAAATATTCACCAAAATTAGAGAATTAAAGATATCATTACAAAATGAACAAATCTGAGAGAGGTCCACATGTAGTACCCATATATGTCATATCAAAGCAATTGGACTTGCAGTTTTTAACAAGAAGTCGAAAATATCACTTTTTACCAAAAATGACAAAAATATTCACCAAAATTAGGGAATTAAAGATGTCATCACAAAATGGACAAATCTGAGAGAGGTCCACATGTAGTACCTATATATGTAATATCAAAGTAATTGGACTTGCGGTTTTTAACAAGACATCGAAAATATCACTTTTTACCAAAAATATTCATCAAAATTAGAGAATTGAAGATATGATCATGAAATGAACAAATCTGAGAGAGGCCTACCCAAGGTACATATACACCAAGTATCAAAGCATTCAGGCGTGTAGTTTTCAAGAAGAATTCGAGAAGTAAAACATTGACACTAACGACGGACAATCACTCATACGATAAACTCTGCTCGACAAAGTCAACAGCGGAGATAAAAATGTAAAAACTATCAATGGGGTCCATTGGTCCAAATTCCATGATTACATAGATTAGTTAAGCAATAGATGACAAGACAAGAGATAATGTAACACTATTTGAAGGACAACAAGCAGCCTCTCGGCTGAGATAGCTTCGCTGTTAGCAAGGCACATTTCAATTAAAGAACTGAAGATATCATTAGAAAATGAACAATATGTGTAGTATGTATAGCAATTGGACTTGCTGTTTTCAACAAGAATTCAAAAATATCACTTTTTACCAAAAATGACATACATATTCATCAAAATTAGATAATTGAAGATATCATCACGAAATGAACAAATCTGAGAGGTCCACATGTAGTACCTATATATGTAATATCAAAGCAATTGGAGTTTTGGTTTTTAACAAGTCAAAAATATATCTATTTACCAAAAATGACAAAAATATTCACCAAAATTAGAGAATTGAAGACATCATCACAAAATGAACAAATCTGAGAGAGGTCCACATGTAGTACCTATACATGTAATATCAAAGCATTCAGGCTTGTAGTTTTCAAGAAGAAGTCGAAAAAGTAAAACATTGACATGGACGACGGACAACGCCAACGGACAATCACTCATATGATAAGCTCTGCTCGGCAAAGTCGACAGCGGAGCTAAAACAAAAATTCTTTTGATTTGCATCAAGGGTCTTTTAGAGACAGGGAAGTCCCTGAATAAGAACTTTAGATTCCTAGCTACCATGAAGTGTTTGCTAGTCAGTTTTGTGCAGGAAAATAATTCAATCATTCCTTGTGAACTCAAAATTTAACCAACTTAAAGTGTTCTGTTGTGTAGCTTAGCAACAACGAATTCTAAAACAAATGTTATCCGTGAAAAACAAAACAAAAAACATTTATCAGAGCTCAATAAGTGTCCTCCCATCAAACCTGATATGTACCGATTACTTATGAGGAAATAATTAGCAAAATTTATGGGCAACTACCGATATCAATTATTTCAACACATTACCACCCTAATCATAACCTGGTCAAATATGGAGTCATAGATTTCTTACACAGCATATCTTGGTAGTGTCAGGGCAGGGCATCTCAGCTAGATTGGACAATGGCAGAGATAGAGAGATTGGGCAGGGCAAAGGCAAGGCGGTATGGTACGGTACGGTCTGATCAAGCCAGGTCAGGATAGCTGGTGAACTTGTCAAGCAGCAACACAATAATGATATACAAAACAAACAGTCTCCTAATGCATATACTTATTCTGAATAATTGCTTTATTTAATTATTCATCATTTAAAGGTCTCTCAGTCACCAAATCTCATGCTCTGATCTCACTTTATTGAAGGGTTCCAACAAATTATACAATTCTCGCAGCCATACACTCAATCACTACTGGTTAAATAATTAAGAGCCAACCAGATATCAGTTTACAAAAATTATTGTAAAAAAATGCATACATTGCATCCTGAAACCCTCAAAGTGTAGCTTAACTTTAGAGAAACTGAAAAATAGAAAGTAAAAGGAAGAAGAATCCATTTAAAAAAGTTTAGCCTTAAATAGAAATAAACATCACCATTGTCTTAAAGTTCACAGTAAATGTCTGAATCAGTTTTGTTTTAAAATTCTGAAATATGGAATAAATTTATTATATTTACAATTTTAAAGACTGATGTCAGAGCTTTAGGGCAAAAAAACAGGTTTGGAGAGAAAGACTTGTATTTTCCCCAACGTGGTGATGTTATATAAAAAAAAAAAAAAAAACTCTAAGAACTCTACTTTTCTGCTTTTATTGGATTGAAAATTATGGAATGATAATTTAGTACAAGTATATAGTCCCGCTGAAATTACTCTGCTGTTGTTTTACTGCGATATATAGCCTTTTCTTTTAGAAGTACTCTTGGTTAAATAGTGTGGACGATACCCATATGGCATGACCATGATGATACGAGCCACAAAATAAATAATACTTGTAATTGAGTGTACTAAGAAAACAACAACTTGATAAAACCAACACACTGCCTATGTCATTGACGCCAACAAAATGAAATGTTATCACTTTTTCTGTATATTTCTGTAATATATTAAATTTGTATACCAATTTGGAGTTAAAATTCAATAAATGCTTTTTTTTTACTGAAAACACTACCCGATGATGATAGTTGAGTTGAACTGTGCATCACTGTCTTTAAAAAGTAGTGGACGTCTTGTAGCACTTGTTGAATTTCAAGCATACTGAGTAGATGGGTCTTGTATAACATGATACGCCAGAACAACCACCATCCTTAGAATCTTAAAACACAGTAAGCAAGTGCCAATGCTTTCATATATAATGCTTACGAGAGAAATATAACATCCTTTTTGTAATAAACACATCCTCAATTATATAGATTTTTTTCTCTTTTTTACATAATTCAAAGTGAGGTAATTCAAGTTTCTGATATTTTTCAGCAGATGTCTCACAAACTGTGCTGTATATTAATCTTTCTCAAACAACGACAACATTGCGAGTGTGTTCTGCAGAAGCGGCCAAACTTTAACAAAAGGATGACTTGCTAGTCATTACATACCATGGCATCCAATTTAAATATTACTTGAAATACAGTTGTAGTGCATAGGTTATCAAAAATAAATAACATTTTTTGTATAGTTTCAAACACATTATACAGAAAGCACCCATGTGCATCATCAAACTACTATACACCCTACCCTCCCATTACCAGTAAACAAACTTATTTCCAACCCAGATCAACCATAAATGCAAAGGGCAATTCAATTTTCATGTTTTTACTAATTTGAAATTCTTCAAACGTTATCAGGGATTACAAGGTAGAGGTCACTGTATTAAAGTGACAACTTTGATAACAATATTTTACATCTACAGGTGGTACCAGTTGATGTTTCTCCAAAATCAAGTACAACATCACCCACATAGCTTGAATACAAACATTTGTTGGAAATATCAAGCCCAGTGATGACTTTATGAAGGAAGGGATATTATGAGGCATCCAGTGAAGTTGCAGACCATTAATAAGCAGCCACTTGCTTTGTATCTCTCTGTTTTCCTCTTGACAACGTTCTCGCTTTAAAAGCTGCAGAGTTGTAGGCATGCTGCAAAAAATAAAGAAATAGTCTCTCAAAACAGATTCTTGCGTATCTCATCCTTCACACAACTGTACACCATTGTTAATTGTCTAAAAACTCGCCATTTCAAATGCCATGATTTTTTTTCCGGGCAGTATTTTGGTGAGAAAAACATAAAAACTGAATAAAGAATATTATATTTTACAAAAAACAATTACTATAGGGTAAACTTGTATTGGTACTTACTCTTTCAAATTTACTAAGTTTCATCGCTTTACATTCGGCTAACGAAAGAGAAGCACCAAGTCCGAATATTTCACGTAATAGGTCATTATCTCTGAGGTGTAAATTCATTCCTGCACCCAATACGTCCCTGAGGGCGCCATATTGACGCTTTTTAACCCAACTGTCAAGCTCAACAGCTTCCATGCCAAATTTAATCAGCTCATATGGGTAGTCATTATCCTGCAAAAAAATAAAACAAAATGAGATGATATTGTGAATCAGATTTGTGTAAATATTGTTATGTCAATGTTTATGTTGCATGGAATCAAATAAACAAGACACACATTAACATGATCATCACCCTTTAAACACAAAAATCATATGTAACGTTACCTCAACCGTCCTGAGAATGTCTCTGAAGCTGGACCTTTGTTGCCGTCTGTCCTTCTTGGCTCTGTATTTGTTACTGTCAGTGGCTAGTTCTTTTAATGTGATTTTAAGACTGTCAATATCCTCACCTACAAATAACTGAATGGAGAGAAGAAAATAGAATGTTGAATATGTTTTGGTTTGTCAACTATAATTTAAACCAGTATGATGTGGAATAAAAGTTGCATTATGCATACCATGAAAACTTAATTCACATTCTATTAATTTGCATGCCCAGTTCATTTTAGAAAACTAATTATTAAATGTAATAATTAAAAGTGTTCAAATGCTTCATGTTTTTTAATTAAGTCGGAAATTACGTTGTCCATTTTTTTTTTACATCTCTAGTGATCCCAATTGGAGATCATAATATTGTACCAGCAACGATTTTCACAAAATGTGATTCCTTTTACCATAAATGCTACTATAAGGCATGTGACGAGAAAAAAAGTACTTTAAAATAAAGCATATAGATCATATCATTTTGTCAGTCAAACCAGACAGAATTAGGAGCATCCCTCTGAGCTTGAATAATTTTAGCACCAAAGTTGAAAGTTCATTGCCACCATATATGGATGCCATGACTTGATGCAACCGTTCACGTCTTTAATTGAATAACTACTTTACCCTGTGTCAGTAGTTAGGTAATTTTGAATTCCCGATTGCATCTAAATTCATTTAACAATTAACTTTTGTTATATATTTTTTTAAAGAAAAAACCTAGTTTTTTAGTGAGACTTGAATGTCACAGCATTATTTTTTTCAGCATGTAAATGAAATACTACTAGATAAACCTACTAATGTTAGATCATATCATATCATGTCTGAATCATTTTCACTACTCATTAAATAGATTAATCAAAGAAAGCTTAGAAAGAACTCCCATGTGCTGAGAGTATTGGAGACACATTAAATATAATTCGAAATTACTTAGCTGAAAACTAATTATGCAAATCAGAAAATTAATATGACCAGATTTGAGTGTAAAACTAATGAGGTCTGCGCAATGTAACAGAAAATCTATGACTCCAAGTTTAATTGAAATGTGATTAGAACCAAAAAATTATGAATTATTATGCTTATTAGGGAATTAATATGAACAGATTTTTACCCCAAACTAATTAGGTTTGTACATTGTCCTAGAGCATCTTTATACTAAGTTTCATTGAAATGGAATAATTAGTACCGTGAAAACTCCAAAATTTCGACCCCTCTAAAAATTCGTTCGCCTATTTATTTGCCGGGTTTCGGTGTTTTATTTACCTCCAAATTTTCGATTACACTAAAAATTGCCGACTCATTCTTATTCGAAAATTGCGACCAGTTTTATTTTTCCCACAAACGAAAAAAAACACGATGTGAGCGTTCAAACGGGACCTTCCTCGAAGGCATGAATCCGGGTTTCTGATTGACTGAGAGATTTTTATTTTATTGGTAACGAAAATATATTCTAAATAAACGAAGTTTGAAATAAAAACGAACACAAAAATCTCGGCATGCTGCGTTTCTGAATTGTTGATTATTACTGTACTCAGTAGTGATTATAATAATGTACACAAAATAAATTTGTTGAATGGTTATGAAATACAAATAAAAGTCAACTTAGTTTCATCGTAAGCGAATGATTCCGGTCTCGTATAAACGTTTGATGCTGTAGGATATCCGCCATGTTCTCTTAGGTCAAATAGGTCAAATCGCTAATTAACCAATCAAAAAGCTGGATGATGCCAACGTGTTCAAATTACCATAGCTTATTTAAATATGTTAATGTTATTGAACGCAATGCGGAAGAGATTAGTGTTGTAGTACGATGTTTTGGCTTGGATTTTGATGCGAAAACGGCATGATTTTTTTTAAATAAAAAAATTAGTTGTTTTTAAAAAATAAACTGGTCATCTGAAGAATAATTTAACATTGTTCACAGTGATAACAGCTCATTCTCGAAAGGAAGCTTACCCGCTCACGCTAGTCACGATAAAAATCATACACGTGTACTCTTGAATAGACAAACGTCAATGACTACGGTAAAACTTAGACTCTATTTTAGCCGGCAGGATTGATTGAAATGTCCGAAAAATGACGCCAAAATACACCTTAAAAGTCCCATTTTATTTTCTTAAATCCCATTTTATTTTTTAATCCAAGGGCGAATTTACGGCAGAATTTGGTCCCTCAAATAAGGGACACGTGAGCTTTGATTCTAACCGGATACATTGCACTGGGTCGGGGAGATAGTTTGCTAAACTTCCATGCATCTTTTGTCCAATGGGTACCTGTACTTCGAACATTCGCAAGTTTTTCTAGGTAGTGCGAGACAGCTTTGTCTTTTGACCTATTAGTTTTGTGCTGACCTCTTCTCCGCGTCTTGATGTTTTGTTTTGCTTGTCATAATACTCACTGATTGATGACTTTGTTTAGATTTCGAGTTACAACTCGGCCACGACCTTTGCTTTTACCGTGAAACATGAGGAAGTTTACGTCAATTGACGGACATTGCATTTTTTAAAAACTAATGAAGTACACTGTCTATCATCCCCATTTTTTCATTTGCTGATTTCTATTCTGAAAAATTCGACCGTCCGAAAATGCACCTTAATTTTGACTCTAAAAACACGTCACATATCTAACACAATTATTTAAAACCGGTCGAAATTTTGGAGTTTTTACGGTACTTTAGATATCAGTGTGAAAGCGTAAAATTGGTTAATTATGCAAATTAGGTAATTAATATGTACAGATTTTAACCCACAATTATTCAGGTCTGTCTATTGTCCTACAGCATCCATGTACATTCATTGATATGTGATGTATAGTACCTGAGATATCAGTGTGAAAGTTGGTTAATTATGCAAATTAGGTGATTAATATGCACAAATATTTACCGGAAACTAATTGGGTCTGCATAATTCTAGATTCATTGAAATGTGATGATTAGTACTTTAGATATCAGTAGAAAAGCTGAAAATTAATTATGCAAATTAGGTAATTAATATGCACAATTATTTACCCTAAAACTAATCAGGTCTCTGCATAGTCCTAAAGGATCTATGTACCAAGTTTCATTGAAATGCGATGATTAGTACTTGAGATACCCGTGGAAAAGCTGAAAATTAACTAATTATGCAAATTAGGTGATTAATATGCACAAATATTTATCGAAAACAATCAATCTCTGCATAGTCCTTGAGTATGTAAGTACCAAGTTTCATTGAAATGTAATGCTAACTACTTATATCAAATGCTGAAAATTAATTAATTATGCAAATTAGGTAATTAATATGTACTGATATTACCATAAAAACTATCAGGTCTGTGCAGTGTCGTATGACATCTATGTACCAAGTTTCATTGAAATGTGATGATTAGTACTTGAGATATCAGTGGAAAAACCGAAAATTGACTAATCATTATGCAAATTAGGTAATTAGTGTCCACAAATTATTACCAAAAACTAATCAAAACCTAGCATTAGTTCAGAGCATCTATGTACCAAGTTTCATCAAAATCCAATGAGTGGTTGTTTAGATATCAGTGGAACAGTCATGGAACCACTAAAAAATAGCTAATTATCATGCAAATTAGGTAATTAATATGCACGGATTTTTACCAAAAATTAATCAAATCTGCGCATATGTTCAGAGCATCTATGTACCAAGTTTCATCAAAATCCAATGAGTGGTTCTTTAGATATCAGTGGAACAGTCATAGAACAGCTAAAAATTAGCTAATTATCATGCAAATTAGGTAATTAACGAGCATGGATTTTTACCAAAACCTAATCAAATCTGCGCATTGGCCCAGAGCATCTATGCACCAAGTTTCATCAAAAACCGATGTATGGTTCTTGAGATAGCAGTGGAACAGTCGGACACACATACACACACACACACATACACACATACACACATACACACACACATACAGACACACTAACTGCAAAGACTCCCATTTTGTGCTTCGCACATGGGAGTCAAAAATTATTCCATTAATTGTCAAATCAATAATCCGCATATATTTGAATAAATTAAGGATAATGTGAATAATATCACACTCTTCATGACAATAAAACAATGTATGTCATTGCTTTAAAACAGTAAAAAACAAAAAACATTGAGCTGTGCACAGCTGGCAAATATATTAAAAACAGCATAGTTTAACAAAATCTCACAAGGACACGTACTTACCTCGTCTTGTTCTCTAGCTAATTCATAAAACAGTGCAATGGCTTCCCCAGCAGCAATTCTAAGGTTGACATCCTCACTTCGCAATAATTCTAATATTTTAGGTAAATGACTAAATAAAAGAAAAAAAAAATCAAACTATATCATTACCTTGACCTTAGGTTGCCTGCGAATAAAAGACTTGATTGAAATAAGCACTGGGAGTTAGTAGCCAATCATAAAATACAGAGTTTAATCATTGACTGATCACAGCAACAGTAGACTTCAGTGATACACTTTATTCAATGCAGTCTAGAAAATATTTGCGTAGTTGTTGACTGATAGTTTTTTATATCCCATGAAACAAAAATTCAACAACAAAAAAGTTTAATTCACATTTTGTATCACTGTGGAAAATTATAAAATCAGTTAGTTTGGAAACGAAGCCTGAAATATTTTGAAACAAATCAAACATTATTATGTTATTATTTTAATCACTCAAGGTCATTTAAGACTACTGTAGAATACTTTATTTTCGCTTGGAATTAACTTTCACTCTTTTCACTGGAGGCATGATCTGCGAAAATTAAATCCAGCGAATATACTTTTTTCCTAAATTTTACATTCAACTTGTCAAAATTCAGTGAAAATAAATTTCACCAAAAATGTCGTTTTAGCAAAAATTAATTCCAGCTAAAATAAAGTATTTTACAATATTTTAGGGTGACATTCTAAATTCACGATTCTATTAGATAAGATTTCACATAAAAACTGCACAAAATCAAAAGCGCTCATGATGTTAAGTGGGGGGGAAGTGCTGATCATATAAGGTGGGAATGTAACTAACAATTAAAATATTTCTTAGAACAGTCAAATTTAATTTCCTTGCATATAGCGATATACTCTACAAGATCATAAATAATAAATATTCCAACAACGTTTTTTTCAAGGCTATTCATTAAATAGGGTTATATGTACCTTTCCGCCAAAAAGCAAAATCATAGAGGCAAATCTCATATTCCAAATTTAGGCACCAAAGTTACCATGGTCAATCATAGCAATAACATTTTAAGGTCTATGGATCAATACGAGTTCTATACTACATAAACATCGTGTGTAAAATACATTGCTTACACAAAATTTGACTACAACTGTGGGCATGTAAACATCAAATCAGTATGAGAATTGGTGATTCACTTGCACAGCCCATCAGGGCTGGCAACATTCACGTTTTACACAAAGCAGAAAAAAAACCCATACCTTGATATGAGGGACTGTACATGCGTTATTGGTGATATTGATAATAATAGTGTCCACGCTGACAGTGCTGAGGTATGTATGGCAGATTCATTTGGTGAATGCGATGGAGAACTACCGTCACCCTTTAGATATGAAGCTTTAAACACCAATTCTAGCACGGACATAATTTCCTTAACGGCCTGTAATAACGTACAACGCAATGTTATGGACATGAATGAATAAATGTATATATCCTTTTTCAGAAAATATTCACTGTTTATAAAACTGACATCCAGGCAATTTTGCAAATAAAAACGTACAGTATTGGTAAAGGGAAAGACGAGTGCGTGAAACAAAGTGAAACAGTAACAGTTTTACAGCCATTGCCAATATTTGCCACATATTCCACAAAATCTATTTGCAATATCATAAACTCTATTTCATTCAAAATCAAATAAAACTCAGAATGCAAATGGAAACCAAAATGTGGCTGCGAATAGGTTTATAGCCTTAATAGTGATAAAATACAGAACTCCTGGAAACGAATCATTAAATCAAAGAAAGCTTAGAAAGAACTCCCATGTGCTGAGAGTATTGGAGACACATTAAATATAATTCGAAATTACTTAGCTGAAAACTAATTATGCAAATCAGAAAATTAATATGACCAGATTTGAGTGTAAAACTAATGAGGTCTGCGCAATGTAACAGAACCAAAAAATTATGAATTATTATGCTTATTAGGGAATTAATATGAACAGATTTTTACCCCAAACTAATTAGGTTTGTACATTGTCCTAGAGCATCTTTGTACTAAGTTTCATTGAAATGGAATAATTAACACCGCGAAAACTCCAAAATTTCGACCCCTCTAAAAATTTGACCGCCTATTTATTTGCCGGGTTTCGGTGTTTTATTTACCTCCAAATTTTCGACTCCACTAAAAATTGCCGACTCATTCTTATTCGAAAATTGCGACCAGTTTTAGTTTTCCCCCAAACGAAAAAAAAAACGATGTGAGCGTTCAAACGGGACCTTCCTCAAAGGCATGAATCCGGGTTTCTGATTGACTGAGAGATTTTTATTTTATTGGTAACGAAAATATATTCTAAATAAACGAAGTTTCAAATAAAAACGAACACAAAAATCTCGGCATGCTGCGTTTCTGAATTGTTGATTATTACTGTACTCAGTAGTGATTATAATAATGTACACAAAATAAATTTGTTGAATGGTTATGAAATACAAATAAAAGTCAACTTAGTTTCATCGTAAGCGAATGATTCCGGTCTCGTATAAACGTTTGATGCTGTAGGATATCCGCCATGTTCTCTTAGGTCAAATAGGTCAAATCGCTAATTAACCAATCAAAAAGCTGGATGATGCGAAAACGGCATGATTTTTTTTAAATAAAAAAATTAGTTGTTTTTAAAAAATAAACTGGTCATCTGAAGAATAATTTAACATTGTTCACAGTGATAACAGCTCATTCTCGAAAGGAAGCTTACCCGCTCACGCTAGTCACGATAAAAATCATACACGTGTACTCTTGAATAGACAGACGTCAATGACTACGGTAAAACTTAGACTCTATTTTAGCCGGCAGGATTGATTGAAATGTCCGAAAAATGACGCCAAAATACACCTTAAAAGTCCCATTTTATTTTCTTAAATCCCATTATATTTTTTAATCCAAGGGCGAATTTACGGCAGAATTTGGTCCCTCAAATCACCGGTACGGTGCTCAAATAAGGGACACGTGAGCTTTGATTCTAACCGGATACATTGCACTGGGTCGGGGAGATCGTTTGCTAAACTTCCATGTATCTTTTGTCCAATGGGTACCTGTACTTCGAACATTCACAAGTTTTCCTAGGTAGTGCGAGACAGCTTTGTCTTTTGACCTATTAGTTTTGTGCTGACCTCTTCTCCGCGTCTTGATGTTTTGTTTTGCTTGTCATAATACTCACTGATTGATGACTTTGTTTAGATTTTGAGTTACAACTCGGCCACGACCTTTGCTTTTACCGTGAAACATGAGGAAGTTTACGTCAATTGACGGACATTGCATTTTTTAAAAACTAATGAAGCACACTGTCTATCATCCCCATTTTTTTTTGCTGATTTCTATTCTGAAAAATTCGACCGTCCGAAAATGCACCTTAATTTTGACTCTAAAAACACGTCACATTTCTAACACAAATTATTTAAAACCAGTCGAAATTTTGGAGATTTTACGGTACTTTAGATATCAGTGTGAAAGATTAAAATTGGTTAATTATGCAAATTAGGTAATTAATATGTACAGATTTTAACCCACAATTATTCAGGTCTGTCTATTGTCCTACAGCATCCATGTACATTCATTGATATGTGATGTATAGTACCTGAGATATCAGTGTGAAAGTTGGTTAATTATGCAAATTAGGTGATTAATATGCACAAATATTTACCGGAAACTAATTGGGTCTGCATAATTCTAGATTCATTGAAATATGATGATTAGTACTTTAGATATCAGTAGAAAAGCTGAAAATTAATTATGCAAATTAGGTAATTAATATGCACAATTATTTACCCTAAAACTAATCAGGTCTCTGCATAGTCCTAAAGGATCTATGTACCAAGTTTCATTGAAATGCGATGATTAGTACTTGAGATACCCGTGGAAAAGCTGAAAATTAACTAATTATGCAAATTAGGTGATTAATATGCACAAATATTTATCGAAAACAATCAATCTCTGCATAGTCCTTGAGTATGTAAGTACCAAGTTTCATTGAAATGTAATGCTAACTACTTATATCAAATGCTGAAAATTAATTAATTATGCAAATTAGGTAATTAATATGTACTGATATTACCATAAAAACTATCAGGTCTGTGCAGTGTCGTATGACATCTATGTACCAAGTTTCATTGAAATGTGATGATTAGTACTTGAGATATCAGTGGAAAAACCGAAAATTGACTAATCATTATGCAAATTAGGTAATTAGTATCCACGGATTATTACCAAAAACTAATCAAAACCTAGCATTAGTTCAGAGCATCTATGTACCAAGTTTCATCAAAATCCAATGAGTGGTTGTTTAGATATCAGTGGAACAGTCATGGAACCACTAAAAAATAGCTAATTATCATGCAAATTAGGTAATTAATATGCACGGATTTTTACCAAAAATTAATCAAATCTGCGCATATGTTCAGAGCATCTATGTACCAAGTTTCATCAAAATCCAATGAGTGGTTCTTTAGATATCAGTGGAACAGTCATAGAACAGCTAAAAATTAGCTAATTATCATGCAAATTAGGTAATTAACGAGCATGGATTTTTACCAAAACCTAATCAAATCTGCGCATTGGCCCAGAGCATCTATGCACCAAGTTTCATCAAAAACCAATGTATGGTTCTTGAGATAGCAGTGGAACAGTCGGACACACATACACACATACACACATACACACATACACACATACACACATACACACATACACACATACACACATACAGACACACTAACTGCAAAGACTCCCATTTTGTGCTTCGCACATGGGAGTCAAAAAGTATTAAAACTGCAACTTACCAACATATCACCAGAAGCAATGAAACATGATAGACCAAGAGCCGTTGAACACTAATAAAAGAAATTTTTATAGTGATTAATCAAATAAATCATTAACAATTTGAGTGGGCAAATATATACATGTATCTAGGTAGTTGTTCAGCTAGTATTTTTTTAGATAGTATTATACAACAAGCAGCCTATCGGCTGAGATAGCTCCGCTGTTAGCAATGCACATTTCAATTAAAGAACTGAAGACATCATTAGAAAATGAACAATATGTATAGTATCAAAGCAATCGGACTTACAGTTTTTAACAAGAAGTCGAAAATATCACTTTTTACCAAAAATGACAAAAATATTCACCAAAATTAGAGAATTGAAGATATCACAAAATGAACAAATCTGAGAGAGGTCCACATGTAGTACCTATATATGTAATATCAAAGCAATCAGACTATTGTTTTTTTACAAGTCGAAAATATCACTTTTTACCAAAAATGACAAAAATATTCACCAAAATTATAGAATCGAAGATATTATCACGAAATGAACAAATCTGAGAAAGGTCTACATGTAGTATCTAAATATGTAATATCAAAGCAATTGAACTTTTGGTTTTTAACAAGAAGTCGAAAATATCACTTTTTACCAAAAATTACAAAAATGACAAAAATATTCACCAAAATTAGAGAATTAAAGATATCATTACAAAATGAACAAATCTGAGAGAGGTCCACATGTAGTACCTATATATGTATTATCAAAGCAATTGGACTTGCGGTTTTTAACAAGAAGTCGAAAATATCACTTTTTACCAAAAATGACAAAAATATTCACCAAAATTAGAGAATTGAAGATATCAACATGAAATGAACAAACCTAAAAGAGGTCTACCCAAGGTACATATACACCAAGTATCAAAGCATTCAGGCTTGTAGTTTTCAAGAAGAAGTCAAAAAAGTAAAACATTGACACGGACGACGGACAATCACTCATATGATAAGCTCTGCTCGACAAAGTCGACAGCGGAGCTAAAAACTGTTAAATTCAAATTCTCCATATATGTCAACAGATAAAATGTAACTTGTAAATATACTGTATTGTTATGAGTACGTTTTTCTGCATGAAGGAAAAGAATTGGAATATTTACCACAACCCATATTTATTTGAACTATTAGGTGATAGTTTCATCATGTTTTATATCAAAAGTATAATAAATGCATAATATCCACTATACTCTGATTTCAGATCAGAACCCATTTTGGAAATGAGAGACAGCACAAATAAGCATTTACAGTCAAACCTGTGTTAACGACCACCTGTGCAGAGCGGCCACCTGCTCATAGCGACCACCTTAGTACAGTCCCTTCTCAATTTACATGTTAAAGACACTGGATATAGCGACCACCTGTCCAATGCGACCAGCGACCACCCTATTGTAGACCTATTCACACTTTAACCTTTGTATAACGACCACCAACATTTCCATCAGACGGTCTCAGCAAAAAGACAATAGCTACTTGCGAATCGCTAACAGGAAAGTGGCCATATGTTACGTTCAGATTAATGAGTACGCAATCTTTAGGGCTAAGAGACAGGGGTGACCATCGCAACTTAGTTTGTGAAGTTGTGAAAAAGTAAAAAAACAAAAGTTGAATATCATCTGAATGTAACGTCTAAAGACTGGAAAGATTTTTAACAACAAATTAAAACAGTTTCATTCAAAGTTTGAAATGAAAAACTAGCTTGTTTCCGATCGGTACTATACTATCGATCCCCAGCCGGCCAGCGGCACTTCTGTGGACTGTCTTGCACATGAAGAGCAAATTCCTCCCGTCTCAAAAACAAGAACAATGAACCAGTTTTATTAAATGAGACATGTTTTATTTACCTTGTCGACATGAAATATCCAAACAAAATAATAAAACATTCGTTTATTTCGTTTTCATCGCGGGATTGCAAAATCCGACCTATTTTGGCTGCCATGCTGTTTGTTGTTGATCGTTATAAATTATGTTAATGAAGCTAGCTCATGGGCAAAACATAATGTTACTGAGGGGTCATATCAGGGTTATTTTCAACGACAGATGTTTTCTATTTTTTTTTTATAAACGGTAATATCAATAATTTGCAATCGAGAAAATTTGTTTCGTTTGGGCAGTTTTGCACGTCGATGCTTGCAACGAATAACTGTAAAATTGTGTGTACGATCATCGCGTTTCATTTCCGGTTCGTTTGACTTTCTGATTCAACACCGAGAGTTGGAGCAATCGTTATGAGTTAGGTAAATGTTGTTTATTACCAATGCTTTTTCATTTTTAATGCTTGTTTGTTTGTTTTTTCAAACACAGCAACTTTGCCTGTGCATTTTGTCACAGTGTACAATCGACAATACTAACGATGGGACTGATTACCGCCTGTGATGAAATATGTGTAAGAGACTGGGGAATAAGACTGCATGGTGAGAGTGTGAAAGTCCGAGCTGAAACGCCAATGCAGCCGATCGTTGACAATCGTTCTTATGCATTAAATACACCAATGAATCCATGGGCAGAATCACTTGGTTTCAGTGAATTTACATGATATAATTTGCAGTAAAAAAGAAAAGCTGTGTAATTATTCAGATCAAAATGAGTGACTTTTATTAAAAAAGACCTATTCATTGTACAATGTGTAGGTTTGTTTTTATGTTTTGCTCATGATCTCCCTTAAAATTCCCGCCTAATTAATATTCATGATTGAATGAATAAATTAGGCCACCTCCTTATAACGACCACATGTCTATAAAGGACAGTTTGGCTCAGTCCACTGACTGTCCTTTATAGACAGGTTTGACTGTATATGCATTGAGAGGAACCCACTAAAATCGGATTTTTTACAATGCATTTATTTCCATGATGACGCAAGGTTAGCAAATGGGCAGAAAGTTTTTTTTTTTTTACATTGCTGAGTGTGCAGCCGACCATGGGAGATATAGACCCACAATCTCCATGGACTCTGCAGACTTATTGGTATATATACTTACACTAGCTCTGGATTTAGCTGATGCATTTTTATCTTGTATTATAGTGGTTAAAATAGGTCTGAAACTGTTGAAAATTGCTTCGCTCTCTTCACCTGCACCCAGTTGACAACATAGCAATATTGAGTTGACAGCAGCTAATGACTGTTCCTCACTTTTACCTATGTGACGCAAGTATGAAAGATAAGACAATTAAAGTTTGTAGTTGTGTAATCAAATCAAATGACCAGAACACCGAAAATGACAACAACAAAATGGGGTCACCTGACAAGATACAAGACAACAGAATGAATGAACAATGAATGAATGAATAGAATGAACAAGTCACATACTAATAATACAAATCAATAACTTTTACCAATGACAATTTACCTAATTAGAATGAATTTCAAGAAATCGCTGTGCGTGTGTGTGTGCGTGTGCGTGTGCGTGCGTGCGTGCACGTGTGCGTGTGTGTGCGTGCGTGCGTGTGCGTGTGTGTGTGTGTGTGTGTGCGCGTGTGCAGTTTGTAATGGAATAATTTTGAACGCAATAAAATCATGCATAGAAATCATTACTGTAAGAAACTTGTAGTGCTAAACTAGTTGTCAGTTGATTTGTTTCCCAATAGACACAATTTTAGGGCCTGTATATTTCTATGGCATATTTCTAAGTTTCGTTGAGGTTTATTCTGGAAAGAAATTGCTGAAATGATTTCATTATTTTCATCTATTGTTGCTTCAATGATGGCATGTGGACTGACTTTGAAACGTTTTATCCAAAGTGGATGGCTCCCTCCTGTGCCAATGCCCCTTACCCCAGAGTACAATGATGGTTTACTATCATAAACAATGGGAAGATCTCTCCCATAAAACATTGCAGTAAAATAATCAATAGTGCAAAATTTTAATTTGGCTCAAATTGTCTTGGAGCCTTAAATGAAGCCTTATAATAAGATGATAGAGCACATGTTGCTACAAGTGGTGTTCTCACTGGACGAAATAAGCAGTTGTCACAACGCCTTTATTTTAGAACGTTGTTAAAATGCGTGTGTGAACAGAATATGCCATTGTGGCGTTGGCGTTTTTGACAGTCGTAAAAGGGGTGGACCAGATCTTAAACGCCGTTGTCACACCGGTTCTTGCACAACGCAGTGTGCCGTGTGAACACAATATGATGGCCAAACGCCCTCTATCACAGACTTATTTATGAATTTAAGAATGATGGACGGAACGACTAGGGATGCTAGAGTATATGCTGTGATTGCAGAGAAAGCGGCTGAAAAGGAGTTGGACAGGAAGTCATTACAATGTGAACGGAAAATCAAAACTTTACGTTTAAAGTACAGAGAAGGAACTGAGCACAACAACAGAAGCGGTAGAGATCTGAAAACTATACCATTTTGGGATGAACTACACGAAATATTAGGTAGAAGGCCAGCATTCAATCCTCAAACACCGGTGTTTTTAGAGCAGACAATTCAGCAGATTATCTAATATTTGCACAACAAAAAACCAGTGTCAACACCAGCGTTTTTTAGACATACAAGAACGTAGCTACATTTGCCAGCTGTGAAAGAACGCATAACTGTTATCCTTTGTCTTTCTCTCTTGTTCACACACATGCGATCCACTATGGAAGTTTTACAATATACACAGGGGGTGAGGGTTAAAGGTGTGGGTGGATCATAGCACATGTGATTCCTATTAGAAGTGTATCTCCAATAGAAGTGCACATAAGCCAAAATATTGTTGTACACAGCATCATTAAAACATGATCACAGACACACATCTGTCATACTTTCAGGAGGCAATTTCATCAACATTCAAAGAAACCAATCTCTCAATTTATACTTAAAATTATCATATAGCAAATCACCTTTTTTCAGACATCGTTCGATACAATCCGCTATTGTAATTTTCCTTTCATAGATGAATTCGTAGATGTATCTTCTACTCAATGATGACCGTATCCCTTCTAAACATGTCAGTCTTCCTTTTGCACTGATAATATAAAGAAACAAACATTGTCGGTCATCGTTATTTAGAAACATAGGAAGCAATTGCAACTATCATTACCTTTGTATATACAAGTTTTTGAAAACTGAAAACAAATTTCAAACTTACCTTTTCTGTGAAGTACCATCAATGAATTCTTTCAGTTTGTCTTCAAATTCATCCCCTGCTTCCACGACATCATCCGACCCTTCGTCCCCTAAGTTGATAAAAAATATATATACATACAAAGTCAGTGTGTGGACTTCACAGCTTGGTTCAGAGGTCACTATACTGTTGACCCGGGACTTGACCAAGAACCACTAGACCAAAAGGGCATTTGGGTCAAATTATAATCTAATCTATAGTTTAATCTTCAGACAACAGATATGAATAATCCAGGATTTAATATTGTACTAACCATCTTCCAATTGTGGGAGACTATCATGGTCAGACAACTTGCTGCTCGCAACACTGACTCTGTCATCAAACGTTTCATCTTCACTTACGTCAGCACTACGCCTACCTCCTATGGTGAAAAAACAAACAAACACATTTCACAATTTCGTCATCACATTAAATATTAAAATTAAATTGCAACAAGATAAGAAATGTCAACCAAAGTCCATGAGAACATGAACAATTGGGTGGATGACCTACATGGTTCTGGATAAAGTTCAATTTAAATATGTCTGTTCATAGGCTATAAATATACATATACTGGTATATATATTATTAAAAGTACTTTGGTCAGTGTTGACTACCCTCGGTAGCCTTGAATCTGAAATTCAATACTGAGGTCAAAATATTGGAAATAACAAATAGACATTTCTTCTAGGGTACAAGACTAAATAATTCGAGTACAATTTGAGGGGAATGCCCTGCTCGTGTTAAAACGCATGTTCTTCTACATTCTTGTGATAATAACAGTCAGTGTTTGTGCAATATACCTAAAACACGCATAAACATATACTGACTCATCATTCTAAGCGGTCGCCAAGGTCGTATTTCAATAACAACTGCGACACCTGAAATTTGCTTTGCGTATATGCGAGTGCGTCGCAGTTTCCAGAGATGAAAACACAGCGTATATGCTATATGTCATGTTATAAACAGTTTTTCTAGTGAATTTCACAATTTCATCAATGAAAACAGCGCGTACTCGAAGACAGTGCGACTCGCACACACTCCAAAGCAACACGCACGTACGTACAGGTCAACCAAATAAGCGACCATGAAATCAAGTCAGTCGCCGGCTTTTTCAGCTTCCGACGAAAATTCATCGATGCAAATCGGGAGAAATAAATCGTAATGCAGCGATGTTTGTGAATAGCCGTGTCAATAAATTTATTAGAGTGACACGTGTGTCTTCAAAATCGGCGAAATATGGAACTAAAACATGAACATAGATATTGAGTTTTCATATCTTCCATATGGATGTGTGAAACAGTTAAACGGGGCGGTGACATTCCCACACTCTTACCTTTCTTTTTATTCCTGGTTCGCGGCATTTTGCTCCCGTCTTGGTCCGATCGACAGCTTAGATGTTTACCTGGCAAAGTATGTGTTATTTATAACTGTTTCGTATAAAATTATGCGTGAAATCCTGTTCTTTCAAAGAGAGTTGTAAGAGTAGATATCTTCGTCGACGATACATATTTCTTTTACCCTGTTTCACAGTGTACACCCGCTATATAATGGCGCCAAGCCCTATCTTTTTCTATCATACGAAATGCACGATGGGTAAAAATAATGGTAGATTCTAGAAACGTGGTAAAATGTCGCAATGATCAATGACGTCGCCATTGCCTTATTTGGAAAGGTCACGTTACATGTAATTTGTTACGTACACGTGCACAAACTGTGCGTCACACTGATTTTCTCGTGGACACGTTTCCGGGAAATTTAATTTCAGACCAATGTTAAATAATATCCCGATTACGCAATATTGTGAAATTATTATTCCTTTGTTGTTACGCACGTCAGTCACGTCCGCCTCGGTAAGGACACGGCGTCTGACGGGACGATAATATCTGACGCAGAGTGTTAGTTTAATTTTCTTTTCGCGGTGAAATAGACAAACTATAAATTCTTAATAAAGAGAACAATACAGGATACTAGCAAAAGCTCCACGGTGGTACCCGTCACTTACAAAAGTTAACCTCACTTGAACCCGGGTAGTTGACCAATCTGAGTGCATCGTTATTTGGCGGGATAACACCGATTCGCGAAGACAATGTATTATTCTCTCTTTGAAAACTCCGCCTACTCAAACACTCTATTACTGCAACTCAACGACGAATCACGAGCGTGCCGTTATCTGAAATGGAATCCACTTTATAGAAACGGTGTGGTACCGACCAGAATCTTATACATATTGTGTTTGCCGTGTTTTACACCTATTGTACTGGACTCGACAAACTCGGGACAACAATTATCATAACATTTCAGTATACTGAGAATATATAATGAACTTTTTAAAGGGGGGGGGGGGTTATTTTCGTTCAACGTAATTGCAATATTTTTTTGTCCGTACAACGTAAATAGAAAAAAGAAATTTCGTAATTCTGTAATCACAGGCTAGACGTACAACGTAATCAATCAAATATTTTTTTTGTACACTGTAAAAATGTGTCATTTTTCTTGGTACGTACAAGAATTTACATCCAAAAAATCGTAAAGAATAATCCAGGGAAATTACATTTTAGAAACTGTAAAACGACTAGCTGACACAATTCACTACAAAATTGAATGCCAAGACGTAAAAGGCCCTCTAACCGAATGAAGAGCATTACGAGGGTAATATGCGCATGCGTCTCTACACACGGCGCAGCAATGGCGGAGAATTTGAGTCGGAGAGTTCTTTGGACCATTCAATGTATCATTTTTTAACACTGTAAACTGTAAAAACGTCTTTTTTTCCTTGTAAATTGTAAAAAGCCCTTTTTATTTCCCGTAAAACCGTACCAGCTACCCCTCTTGCCTCCCCTCTTTAAAGATAATTGCCACTAAAATTTATCATATATAATATAATTTCAACGCTCAATATCGTTGTCCTTTAGGGAGGGACTAGGGCTCGGAGTGGGGTGTTATAATCAAGCCATTTTAGCTCCATGATCAAGCCGATTCGCTGGTTTGATATATTACGTAATCACTGGTTAGTTTTGACATGGAGGTAAAAAAAGATACCTAAATGGTTTGGGTGATCTAGTAATACTAAGTATGTATCGTATTTTAAGGTAGAAATAAATTGCATGACAATGTTCATTGGTTTATTATGTAATAATTTCCTCCATTGCGTCATAAAATAGCATTATTGTGTGTGTTACAGTGACGTACTAGTATTTTGCGAAACTTGTCCTAATATTTTTCATAAATTCCATTGAGCATAATGTTAAACAAAAAATGAATTTTTGACACTTTTTAAAACTCAGAATCTTGAAATAATTCAGGAAAACAATAAGTATCCCATCATTCACAATATATTATTTTTTCAGTCTATGTCACCAGCCTTTAATTTGAGATATGGCATAGTATCTCTGCCATAGGAGCCTATGGTAAAATCCCTATACAACTGTCAAAATGGCCGCTAACAACTAAAATACAGCCACCATTTTCTCGAAATTTATGCTGGTGACCCCTAACATTTTTTGAAGTCAATATTCTTATATTGCCCGGAAGTACAATTTATTTTAAAAAATGGATAAATTCTGGGAATTTGAATTCATGAGTAGGCTTCTACCTTAATCAGATTGTGTTTTTGTTACTTGGCAACGCTGGAGTTCTGAGTCCGGGTTCTGAGAATGTGTAAGCCTTCAGTTTTCCATGAATCATTTTCAATTTGTTCAGCTGTTCACACTAGCCAACAAATTAAATCATTTCGAATTATTGTCTATAGTTTCAAAATGCTCACCAGTAATTTATGTTTTTCGCTCGCCGGGTTCGGTAGGGGTGAGTTTACTACGCCCTCACCGACGGATTTGCTGTCGACTGTTCTCGGAAGCACGCGTAATCTATGATGTCAGCCCCGGTCAGGATATTGAGTTTTTCTTTAGTACGAGTATTATTTTATTGTACATAGTTTTTAGCACCATGATTTTTCCAGCAAAAACATTGTTATGTGTTTTCCTGTAATTTCTTTAATTTGATACAAAATGGTCGTCATATCCCATGACAACATGTCTTGGTCAATATTTTTTGAAAAGAAATAAAGAAAAAAAATATCCGGGTTTATTTGTGAAAAATGGGAAGATTTGACTTTGGCATTTGAAGGATATTATCCCATCAAACATGTACACGTATAATGATGGTGGAATTTCATTTTCATTAGAATCGTGTATCGGACCGGTGAAATACGCGGATGGATGATGTCTAACAGGTTTTGTACTAAATGACGATAAAACCGAGGTTCTTAAATTTACATTGAGCTTCAGAAATGACGCAAGTAAAACGGTCGGCTTTGGAATGTCTGACGTCACTATGGTAACTTCAGTTAGACTTTTTGGAGTCCACTTAGACTGCGATGAAAAGATGTCAACTAATGTTAATGTAATTTGTAAATTTACCTTTTTCGCTCTCCGCAAAATTGGAAAAATTCGGTATTTCCTATCTCAGTCACTGACAGAAACAATTTCATGCATTTGTGACATTCAGATTGGATTACTGTAATACACACTTGTACAGAATATCACAGCATCAATTAGACACGATTCAATTCGTTACACCAAATTCTAAAACGTCTACATTGGCTCCGCATTGAACAGCGCGTGCAATACAAGTTATGTATATTATATATTTATTAGCACATAGCATCCTTCGGTAGAGATGAAAAGGGCTACAATTGAAAAACAATGGAAAAACTAAAAACAAAAATAAGTAGAAGAAGGAGGAGAAAACAAAAAAATATAGGAAAAGTAAAATCAGAATGCTAAAATCAGTATTGCTGTCTAGGCTGTAAGAGATATTGACAAGTCATTAGTGCCCATTATGTATTCAAATTTATTTCGCAAATTTATCATTAATTCTTTTAGCATCTGAAAACAATTTCCTTCTGTGCATTTTGTATTTTGTACGAACCATTAAATGACGTTCATCTAAGTTAATGCTTCGATGTTAACGCCATCATGATAATGTTCACAGATCCTTTCATCAACAGGCATATTGGAATGGTGACCATATTCAATTTTCAGGGAGTGATTACTTAATCGAAATTTGGTTAGCGACTCTCGAATGAAAACATTTTTCAGATCAATTAGGTATCTTTCAATGCAACCCGAGGACGGCGCTTTAGATTTTTAAACAAAATTACTAATTGTCCAGTGCACTGAGACACAGTCACGTATAGTGCGCTGTTAGTATATAAATGTGGATATTAATTAAATAGTAGTAATGCAAAACACATATATATATACAATGTTTCATGGAGATTGAGTATTTTGTAAGGCCAGTAAATTATATATGTATGAAAGGATAGTATGTGATCGTAGTCTTCGGTAATTATATTCAATAGCCAGTAACACTATAAACTAAAGGGGCTGCTCCAGCTAGCCCTCTCAGTATTTATTTTTAGTTTATAACACCCCCCCGTAGGGGATGAAAAGGGTTACAAATCAGATATTAGTAAAAGAAAAATAAATACATGAAAAGCAAATGAACATAATTAAAGCAAAGATATTAGAAAAAACAATTGAAACTACAAATGCAAATACTGAAATCCGTCTTGAGAGACAAAATTATAAAAATTTGTATACAAGGAATGTGTTACTGGCTTAGTTTACGAGGTGCTGCTGTCTTATATTAAAACATTTTCTCATCACTTGAATTTATTTTCATTACTAAATTTGTCAAAATTTGGTATACATTTATTAGCGACAATGTAAAGTTTTAACCTTTAAGTGAGACGTATTGGACCATATACCAAAACAAAGTATTATTTCTCAAAGGTAGATCTGATAGAGTTCCGTTTTAATCTTTTTGTAGTGTTGCATAGTACATTTTAATTGCTCTATTCAAAGCTACCATTGTGAAAATATACTTTCTCACCTCGTGATCAGTACTACCGGTTACGCCCTCTTCGGTGAAAGAGAGAAATTGGCATTTAAAAGTTCAAAATCGGGGTTTTAACAAATATAAGACTATAATTTCACATACATCGTCACGGGATGCTTTTAATTTTTTTATGAATATTTTTGATTGACTGCAATCGTGAATGACGATTTTTTTTTCGTTTTTTTTTTTTTTCTGGTAATTTTTGTACTTTGCTATTTATTCGCGCGTCACACGTCAAACAATCCCACAACTATATGGATGGACTGTTATGAAAGTCGACGAGCTTGGTACACAAAGAATGCAAACCTGAGAAAATCGCATTTGATTGTGTCAAGTCTGCTTGTATATGTTGACCTTTGATCTCGACCAATCGTCACGGTGTATACTGTTGATTCACGGTATACGCGGTATAGTGAACTGTAAACAGCAGACAGAAAAGACGTAACATTACTTGTGAATCATCGGTGCAGATATAATAGCTAACAGAACGGGCCAGGTAAGAGCATATAGTGCGTGTTTCCGCCAAGATACGTGTCAAGTGTGTACCAGAAGTGTTCCAGTCTAAACCACAAATTACTACAGACGTGACCCAACAACACGAAATTGTTGTTCTCGAGAGTAGATCGAAACACAGTCGAGCAAACCGGATGCAGTTCTGTAGCTCTCTTCGTTTCGCTGCCTGTAGTTCGTTTTTGTATCGCCGGTATAATCAGAATTTCCCGATCGCCCCACGACGGTCGAATTAATCCTACTGGTTTAGAGATCACACCATGAAAGCCGAATTATTACTAGCTGCAGTTCTGTAGCTCGCTTGGTTTCGCTGTCGGTTATTTTGTTCGTCGTGGTGTTAACGCGAAACCAAGCGAGTTAACACCACGACGAACAAAATAACCGACAGAAAAACCAAGCGAGCTACAGAACTGCAGCTAAAATATTACCGGCGATACAGAAACGAGCTACAGTGACTGAAACTAAGAGAGCTACAGAACTGCCAGGTAACTTAGCGCCGACATTGACAATGGCCCACTTGCCCAACCATCGGACGGTGCTTAGTAATCAGACGGTCTCACTTTCTTCATTTCAGTTCCTTGCGTTCTGATTCATTCGTGGGCTGTACGTAGTTAAGTGCTGGAATACGTCGGTGCATATTGTTGAGTCTGTGGAGTATTACTCACTGTAACCTTAACGAGTTAAAAACACATATACATTTATTAAATATATGTACTACCAGTTGTACATTACTTTGGGTTTGAAACTACGGTGACATGAGACCAAGATCCCGTTTCAATCTCGCTCTCGCATAAGCGTTCCAACTCAGAAAAATGCGAATGCGCATGCCCGAGGTAACTGGATACTAGAATGTCCAGGTGGATCAAAATAGCTGTTCACGATATGACGGATTACGATAACTATATTTTCTGTACATTTTCGATGTATTACATATTTTCAATATGAATGTGGTAATACATGTTTTATTGTTTTATTAAAAATCGCCTATGTCATGTCGGAAGGTCGTAGCATCAGTTTTGCTATCTACGAGATGAGACTTGAATGGGATCTTGGCATGATGTCACCATACAGTACTATGCGCGTTACAAACCCCAAGTAATGTACCTCTGGTACTACCCAATTGCAAGATCTCATCAATAATAATAATATTTATTAGCCTTTGAAAGGGACAATAGCAACATCAAAATAAACAATTAACAAACAGAAAAAATAACATTACTTGGACAAAACTACATCATAGTACATGTATTAGACTATTATTAAAAAGAAAATCTGAAGTTCAGGCTACTTTAATGAAACGCACACATTGCACCAGCCTTAGTATTTGGTAAAACTTTCTTTAAAATTCAAGTAAAATGTTCTTCTGATTCTGGTAAAAACTTGACAAGTGAAAAGAAAATGAAATTAATCTTCGGTACCGGTACTTATAATATGGAATACTAAATACTTGTGACATGCTGATCATATGAAGTCAGAAGAGAAGTGCAGTATGCGATATCTGCTTTTCCATTCCAGATTTTGGTGTACCTCAATCCTAGGTGTGTTCATACACATGATATATGTATGTACTTGTTCAGACCATGGGTAACATTAGGAAATTGTTTACACATGGGAGGTACATGTATTAGCAAGCTAACACTTTAATACGGTAGACTAGGTTATAAAATTAATTGCTTTTTTCACTGTTAAAGATCAATGGTCGTTGTGCCATGTCCTGTTCGCTATAAGACTCGTTGCGGCAAATACAATGCGTGTAAAATCATTTCATTGTTTTTGGTTTTCCGTGTTTTTTTTTAAATTCCCCTCCCATAGTTTTACAGCAAGTCTCAGAAGTATTGGGGCAGCCAATTTGCAAACTCGCTAGCGAATTGGTTAACTGCTTGGGTTTTGGCTAAACAGTTGGCTTTCGAATCTCGCTGGTGCCGTCTTGTGATCACAGCCACTTACAGCGAATCTATATAACAGTAGGGGATGATCGTCATACTTGAGGAGCTAATCAGCGACGGTTTTACAGTTGGATGTCGATTTCGCTTTCAAATATACTGTTCTATTTCTTACGTATCCACGTAAAAATGACGAATGGCTTTTTTAGCGGTCGGTTTAATGTTACCCCAACGGATATTTTGTATGTGAAAGTTTGTCATTTTCTCCCTGATTTGTAGGAAAATGTTTATCAACTTTACTATTTACATTCAAATTTGTAGTTTCAAGTGTTCAAGATGGCTACCCCATATAATATCGGTGAAATAATCGCATTTATCATATTATCACTTGTAAGCCAGCTGACTGTGGTTATTTCCAGGCTCAAACCGGGGGCTCAAATTACTCATAGGGGAATCCAGACATGTACCAGGCTGCGTAAAAAGCATTCTATGTCCCCTACTGCAATATAGACTCACCCAGAGTGGGCGCGATCACAAGTCGGCGCCAGCGAGATGCGAAAGCGAAATCGTTTAGTCAAAACCCAAGCAGTTAGCCAATTCGCTAGCAAGTTTGCAAATTGGCTGCCCCAATACTTCTGAGACTTGCTGTATAATGCTTCATGCATATTATCTGCATTTGTTACTCCACAGACCCTATTATTATAGACCTGTTATTATATAGATTGTTACACACATCATTTTTTTTATTTAATTTTTCAAAGGGATATATAATATATATACAGTTATGGCCATTGAAGGATGAAGAAGATACAGAACAATTTTCTGTATCCAGGAGCAGCTGGGATTTAAATAACTGTATGTGCAGGTACCACAGTCCATTACTTGTCAGATCTTACAGATAATGACACACCTAATAATGTTCGTCTAATGGTCTACTCAAATTCCATTGGTTGGAACATTAATGGGGAACTTTGACCTCAGACGAATTAGATATTCATAATGGGTAGCAGCGCCAGCTCTGAACAACTTAACAAATCTCCAAGTAGAAATGGAAAGACACCACAGCCAGCCAGTGCCAGGACAACTGAATCTAGGCGCAGAAACAGAGGGTTTGAGGAGGTGGAGTTCCAACACAATGGACAGGTAATGAATAATGGCTCGTCCCATCGACAGCCTCCTACGTATGATGACGTGTATGACGACTACGAAGATTATGAGCAACTGCCGTCAGGTTACTCTGATGATAACCACTGGCAACATACTAAGCACAATATTAACACCACTCAAAGGGTAGTTGCTTCTTTCACACCACAACAGCACCAGGAGGTAAATAGCACAACTAATATTTCCACATTTCCCTCACTATTCTCTTCTTTGTATAATTATTGATAAAAACAGCCAAAATTAATAGAGGAGTTTCACCTTCTGCAGGGTGCTAGGCAACCATGATAGCTTTGAATTTATTTAAGTAAGGGTTATGATACACTGATTTTAGCTAAGGCATGCTAATTCTTTTAAATATTATATATAAATATATAAATATGTATTTATAAACCCAACTATTTTTATTTGAAATCAGTCTATTCAAATCCTGTCTTTATCTGTTCCATGGAGTGTGTATGCATAGATTAGAATGCATTAAAACATTCTATGTCATTACATGCATTCATACATTGTGTTACTGTTTGAGTTTATAAATACTCAGGTTTTATATACATATGTAATTTACAGTACATATATACAGTAATTTATAAGCATATTAAGCTTTAGTGTGAAGGAGAAATGCAAAAACTTTGATTCATGATATACCTACATTTCCTTAACTCTTATCTAGTCAAGTTAATGTAAAAGTACATTGTGCTGGCAGGATAATGGTTAAAAGTCTAATGTTAAAGACCACTATTAAACCACCTTGCAAAATCTTCGTTATAAAATCATCCCCACATCTTTTTATCTTGCAATCAACACTGGTGCATGCATTGTAGCACTCAGTGAATTGAAACTTCTCTACCGTAATTTGGATTTACATTTGAAAATAGACTTAATTAATTACTTGCACCTAAATTAATTATCAAATGTAATTAAAATGCATAAACATTAAAATGAATTTTTTATATCTCTTCATTGGTTGAGAAGATTAATAATTTTCAGTAGAGATAGTGAAATTTATTTCAGAAATTCGAACACAATCGAGCTTGTCCATACAGATTTTTACTGATAGAAATATAATACCCTGGTAGTTGTTTTTTATTTACACATTAATTTACAAACCAATAATAATTATAATTACTTAATACTATGAAAATTATTTCTGATACTTCATTAATTTAATAAATTTTCATGCAGCATCAGGATTATATCCTAGCAACAAGATATCAAATGCAAGAACTTGTAAGTTTATGTGAATGGTTTGTTTTCATAATATGCTATATCGCACCCACCAAAGTGTGTTCAGTGATTATTATTATTATTATTTATTGACTATTTACATACATTTTTTTTTTAATTTTAATTTTTTTTAATATTACAGTCAGTTGTATCAGAACTCTTGATTGTGTTGTAGTGATTGATGAACGTCACTTAAAACTTAAAATACCGATTTTTACAACAGTTTTATATTAAATAATTTTATTCAAGGGTTGGCAAATTATTATTATTTTTGTGTCCTTTGTTTGTCCGAGTAGATTGCTTTATAAAACCCATGCTACATCATTTGAAGCCATCTAACTTAATGTTTTTTATTGCATTTAATTTTTTTTTTACTACTTAATTTCTAAAATATTTTAAATGAACCTAATTATTACTATCACTTTTATCACTTTACATTTTTGTGGCTAAAAATATTCATAATTGTGTTCGTAATGACAACATTTTGGACCAATGCAAAATGTTTGCTGCTGCAAAAATTCAAAATTTCCTTTGACTGACATAATTTCCTTGTTTGTGAAGATTATAGTGGTTAGCAGTATCCTTATTTAAAACTGAATATGAAGTTAATAATGCATTTTTACTATAATAGTTTAGGATCAGTTTGTTATGTGACCTACTCAATCTCAGTATTGATTGTTATTGCTGTGGAACATATGTTCCATAGCGTTAACAAAAAATGCGAAGTAGTTTAATTATTTTAGCTGGAATTAATTTTCGCTGACTTTTTGGGTGATTTGTATGATTTTTGATGAGTTGAAGGTAAAACATAGAAAAAAAGGTATATTCGGTGGATTTTATTTTCACTGAATAATCCCTTCAGTAGTGAAATAGCGAAAATAAATTACAAGCGAAAAATTACAAGTATTTTACAGTAGGTGTAATGCCATTGGTAAAGAGTTCTTAAGGTTAATGACCTCGGGTAACATTTACATTCTTTATGTCTTTAACAAAAAAACACTGAACCTATATATTGTCACGTTTATTTTCTGTTGTCACCTTTTCATACCCATGCATATATATACTAATTACGACATTTGTATTGGAACACACGTCTACTACAATTAACCTACCTTTGACACGTATCATTGCGTATTTGACGACCGTGATAAAGGTAACCAATGCAAATAACTGTAAACAAAAACACATGTTGTCGCTGTATAAGGCCTTCATTTCAACAACTGTTTTATTTCTTAAAGTGCGTTCACTTCAGAAAAGTTCTTCTTTCATTCGTTGTTAAGATGGCCTTTTGCTGCTTTCTATGATGTGACATTTGTTCTTTTGTCAACAGTAGTGGGTGGCAATGCATTGTCATGTACAGAATAGATTATAGTTTTAAATGACTGTGACTGATTCTTAGATTTACTAGGATGCTATCCAGTTCGACCATGCTAGTTCATGCTAGCATCAATTTATTATTTAATGTCCATATGCTGTATAGTCCCCATTGTTACAGAAAACAAAATAATTTCTGATAGATCATTAAACTTCCTCTGTCTGCTATTTGTTAGACTAATTATATTTGAGTTATTCATCGAAAAAATGAATAAAAATTTTTTGAATAACAAATTGTTTATTAAGGATCATCACATACTTGTGGACTTTTACGATTACAAAAATAAAAAAAAAAAAACTGCCAGCAAATAAATAATAAATTGAAATAAAATAAATTAAAAGAAAGTGTACGATTATTAAAAACATATTAAGAAAAAAGGCCCAAACTAGGATCTTATTTCAATCTGATTGGTACTCTATTTGCACTATGAGAAGCTCACATTTGAAATGAAAATTGGATCATTAAAATATTATTTATAGACACACCACTGTCATTTATGTAAGTGCTTCTCATAGAACAAATATGGTACATGTGTTTTGAACATACACACCTTTGTCATATACCGATACAAATACATTGCTAATAGAGCAGATGTTCTACAGTATTTTATTATAAAATATTTTCCAAAATTCTTGTTAGAGTGAGTTACAATTATTTAAATAATCAAATTCCAAATTACCGTAATTAATCTTGTAACCAATTAATAAGTACTAAAGATATGTGGAATTGACCTATATTCCTTGCTTCATGCAAGGCCATTGTATATTTGAAACTATTACAATGGATGTGTGTTAATTATAATGTCTCTTGATGAACACTAATTAGTCCGGATCATATATAAGTAAAATAATTAGTTCTCATTAATCACAATATCACTAGTAGTACCTTAATTAATGATATTTCTAGATAAAATGACATCTCACATGTACTATCTATAGTGTAATAGAAACCCATAAATGTACTTCACTGTTTATAAGAGTACAATTGTCTGTGACCTTTCTGAACACCGTATACTTTTACCTGCTTAGTGTTAATGATAAACAGTATTTCATATAAAATAATTACTCTCAGAATGTTTTTCACAAACAGGTAATAATCAATGATCTGAGACTATTCATTTGATATTCAATACTACACAAACATAAAAAGACAAAGTCATGTTTAACTGAATCAGCAGTCCAGTTCACGTTAAAATTTGAATGGAGTTTACCAAATGTTACAAGTGAAATGTTATTCAGCCATTGTTTGGTAACCTTAGTTACCCAGATTTGTTGTCGGTCAGTGAAAACAAATTAGTTCAATGTATTAATATGAGTACCACCTGTTTTCTACAGAGAAATAAGTCTGTGTCACTAAATTTATTGACCAATTGAGATATTCTGAACGGTGTTTCCTTGACCCTCCTTCAGCAGTTAGCAAGGCAGTTACTTCCTGCTAATTCAGTGTTAGATACTGTACATTTCTTTCTCAGTTTTGTATTAATTAATTTATATATAATATTGCTCATTACAATATATATTAAGTGTGTAATTATGAAGTCCATATTTCTATTGTTTTCATGTAACCCGAGGCTTTGCAGTACATATGGCTGTCCTTATGGTATATCTGAACCAAATCACTGTAATCCACTTTTATTTTCTGAAGGGAATGACTAATTTAATAACAGTGAACATTTCATTGGATCTTTAAGTCACAGCCGGTATACTGGTACATCGATAAATTATATAAACTTATCTTATCAAAAAAACTTAACAGTGATGAAAATTAACTAATTTAATACAGTATTTTTTAGTATTTTGCATTAAAATTATATTATTTTATGTAGATCCCTATAGTTTACTGATGTTTCATTAAAATTCATAATTTTATTGGCACACCATTAGAAAATCTGGTTTTGGAGTTAGTAGAAGAGATTTGTTTTTCCTCACTTTTTGAAGTGTTATTGTTTCTATTGTTTCTTTGGTTTACACAAATCAATAAATCACAATTTGGCTTTTCATTGGGGCTCAAAATGGAGTGTCGTATAAATTCATTAGTAATTATTTATTTATATAATGTTCATTCAATATTTAAATACTGAGTATTATATTATCGTCTCATATTTTTGATTCAGTGATATATTTAAAAAAAAAAAAATAGAATTCCCTCAATAAAATGAAGCCTACTGTAGCCTACTGTTGGTTAGCCTACTGTAGGTCTTCCCTGTCATATGGTATCTCTTTCTCTGATCAATTCATTAAAATATCATCACTATATCTAATTTACATAAAGAGTAGAAAGAAAAAATAATCTAGTTTAATTTTATCAGATTTGATGTTAAAGGGATATTCACTAGGTTTTTTAAACAAACAAAACATTCCATTATTAAATTGAAATGTTCACTGGTTTTTAATTTAACACTTTCAGTGAAATAGGTTAAAATAAAATATAATAATTTTAAATTTTACTTTAATATGCATATTCGAGTTTTAATTAGCAATATAATAATATTAAAGTTAGAGATGCATTTCAATTTAATATATTCTCCTTGCTTGATTGTGAAATTAGTTGATGACCCATGCTTAAAATAACAACACTATTCTTTAGTAACTCAACTAAAAACTCACTCACTCTACATGTGCACATTAGTTGTCATTAATAAACTGTATGTTATCATAGTAGTATACACTAATAGTACATGTTTAGAGCATGTATTTTTTTCACACTTCTTTCTTTCTGTATCATGCACACTGTGGGACTATTAATTATTTAATAAAGGATTCAGAAAGCAATTGAATAATGCAAACTAGCCATTTCATCTCAAGTTTGGACAGTATCAGTGGAAGAAGTGCTTGAAATTGGTAATTTGAAAATGAACAATCAATTTTGAAAATTTGTGTATCTTCAGTAATATGGAAATGTTTTCTTCCTGGAAATTATTCACATAATTGCATAGACACCTCTTAATTAATCATATTTTTTATCATTTTGTTTTATTATACTTTTATTTATTAATTCAAGATGTGCAATTTTAATGTTATATTGTGTTTTGAGATCTCTAGTAATACAGGTGTATGTATTTGTTTTTAAAATTAGCAACTACAAGTTCAAGATGACATTATATTCGAGACATTTACACACCAAAATGGTCGTGATTACCCATGTATCGTTCAGCAAGGTCAAAGGTTTTATTTAGACTCCTGGGAAACACAGGTAAGCAACACAATATATTTGACATGGTGTCTATCTAACCTGCAAGTATTCAACTTCAAAATAAGTGAAATCTGTGAAAATTTGTACATATATACACTGGTACTCGTATTAAGCTGGGGAGTCTAAATGATAGGGATTGAAAGATTGGTGAGCTAGGGAGCCATAAACAGTTTCTTGTTGCCATAGTAATAAGATCTTTTCATATGGAATGTTTGGTATTGCAATCAGGAATTGATTCATATCCATTGAAAAATAATCTGTGTTTTGTATATTAGTTTTACAAAATAAATGTAATCGAGAATATTGTTTTTTAGTAAGGACCATCATTTTTTATGCAGTGTTCTATTGTCAAATTTTCCATTCTAAAATCTTTGCATTATTCTATTATTCTAGACCATACCAGACCATTCCACTAATCACATAATTTGATTGAAATTCATTAATATATATATATATATATATATATATATATATATATATATATATATATATATATATATATATATATACAATGTATATACATACGTGGACAGAGAAATATATTATGACAGGCGCATAAAATAATGTACTGTAAGCCTTCTACTACCTTCTAGTTCTATCTTCTGATTTTTGAAACAATAACTTGTTGTGTGTCTCTAGCAATACATTAAAGTATAAAACAAACTAGATTGACCATATTCATTCATACATTCAATGCTATTAGATGTATCTTGAAAAATGAATATTAATATCGTCGTTACCTCCTTTTTAGGAATGGCAACCATTTCCACGAGAATGGTACAACAAAGGCAAACTTGAGAGAGAAGGGAAAATTGAGGATGAGTCTGTCTCGCCCCCCAATCAGTATAACGATCAGCCCAGCACTTCATCTCGTGTTGTTGATAGGGACATTGATGCTATAGATGTGTCAGGTGGTTTTAATACGCAACAAGATGACAGAGAAGGTATCCTCAATCATCCAACGAGAGGACAGATACAAACATACATGTTTGAGGTTTGTCAATTTACACTTTTTTTTTAGTCCCCGTTCGGACGCAGTCCGAAAACGGGGACTTATGTTTTGCCCTGTGTGCGTCCGTCCGTGCGTCCGTGCGTCTGTGCGTCCGTGATCACCTGTATCTTGAACATGCATGGACCGATTAAGTTCAAACTTCACTCATACATCACACATTATATGGGACATATGCACATGCATTTTTTTCATGATCCGATTAACGATAGCCGAATAGCGGCCATTTTAAGGCCGAAAATGCATCAAAATCGCACATTTTCACCATTCCGGACCCGGATCTCAGTTATGCATGGACGGATTTTGTTCAAATTTGGTACATACATTAAACATAATAGGACCTTGATGCACGTCATTTTTTTTTTGGATCGGGTTCGAAATGGCCGACTGGCGGCCATTTTGTTTTAAAGAATTCAGTTCTGGATCCGTATCTGAGACATGCTTGGATTGATCGAGTTCAAACTTCACACACACAAGGTACATCATGTCACAAATATGTATGTGCATTTGTTTCATGATCTCATTAACGATAGCCAAATGGCGGCCACTTTAAGGCCGAAAATGCATTGAAATCGCACATTTTCACCATTCCGGACCCGGATCTCAGTTATGCATGGACGGATTTCATTCAAATTTGGTACATACATTAAACGTAATAGGACCTTGATGCACGTCATTTTTTTTTTTCGGATCAAGTTCGAAATAGCCGACTGGCGGCCATTTTGTTTTAAAGAATTCAGTTCTGGATCCGTATCTGAGACATGTCTGGATTGATCAAGTTCAAACTTCACACACACAAGGTACATCATGTCACAAATATGTATGTGCATTTGTTTCATGATCTCATTAACGATAGCCAAATGGGGGCCGCTTTAAGGCCGAAAATGCATTGAAATCGCACATTTTCACCATTCCGGACCCAGATCTCAGTTATGCATGGACGGATTTCATTCAAATTTGGTACATACATTAAACATAATAGGACCTTGATGCACGTCATTTTTTTTTCGGATCAAGTTCGAAATAGCCGACTGGCGGCCATTTTGTTTTAAAGAATTCAGTTCTGGATCCGT
This sequence comes from Saccoglossus kowalevskii, assembly GCF_978046115.1. NCBI lineage: Eukaryota > Metazoa > Hemichordata > Enteropneusta > Harrimaniidae > Saccoglossus > Saccoglossus kowalevskii. Next base: position 22,314,022 of record NC_140643.1, on the reverse strand, counting down.
ATCCGAGACATGGCTGGATTGATCAAGTTCAAACTTCACACACACAAGGTACATCATGTCACAAATATGTATGTGCATTTGTTTCATGATCTCATTAACGATAGCCAAATGGGGGCCGCTTTAAGGCCGAAAATGCATTGAAATCACACATTTTCACCATTCCGGACCCGTATCTCAGTTATGCATGGATGGATTTTGTTCAAATTTGGTACATACATTAAACATTGATGTATAGGACCTTGATGCACGTCTTTTTTTTTCGGATCAAGTTCAAAATGGTCGACTGGCGGCCATTTTGTTAAAGAATTCAGTTCTGGATCCGTATCCAAGACATGTCTGGATTGATCAAGTTCAAACTTCACACACACATGGTACATCATGCCACAAATAGATATGTGCATTTGTTTCATGATCTGCTTAACAATAGCGGAATGATAGCCATTTTAAGGCCGAAAATGCATCAAAATCACGTATTTTCACAATTCCAGAACCGGATCTCAGTCATGCATGGATGGATTTTGTTCAAATTTGGTACATACATTAAACATAATAGGACCTTGATGCACGTCTTTTTTTTCCGGATCAAGTTCGAAATGGCCGACTGGCGGCCATTTTGTTAAAGAATTCAGTTCTGGATCCGTATCCAAGACATGTCTGGATTGATCAAGTTCAAACTTCACACACACATGGTACATCATGTCACAAATAGATATGTGCATTTGTATCATGATCTGCTTAACAATAGCGGAATGATGGCCATTTTAAGGCCGAAAATGCATCAAAATCATGTATTTTCACAATTCCAGAACCGGATCTCAGTCATGCATGGATGGATTTTGTTCAGATTTAGCACAATGTGTTGTACATATGCAGGTGCATTTCGGTCATGATCTGCTTTGAATGTATATGTCACTCAAATATGAACGGAACGGGGACGTGTCATTGACAATGACTTGTTTCATTGTAAAATAAAAACTAGTGAGGATGTTTTCTTTTCCACTGATTTACATGCACTACCGGCCAGTAACACCTGAGTGGGGTGAAACGACTACTTGACGTGGTTACCAATGATAGTTACAGTGAGTGTGAAGTAATAATAATATTATTATTACTATCAGTAGTGGTTTATATCAAATCAATGAATAATTTAGGTATAATGTTAGTAAAGTAGTTCATGAGGTTGTTATCCTTTCATATCACTTGTTCATAGAGTCACAGTTGATATGAGTGATATGGACAATATAATCCATGAGCCCAAGGTGAGGGGATTGATCACACCATGAGTGTCAATTCACTAGTTTTATGAATATGTAATATTAGGTGATTAATAATATTTTTATCACATAACCAACTTTGAGCTTCTAAAAAAAAGAGATAAATTGTAATTTAACGGAACTATATTTGCTTATCAAATCATACGCTAATTTAAAGGATGTTTATAAGCATGTCGTAGGACTCGCATTTGTAATTAAAATAAACTTTCAGTTGACATGGTTATGAGGTTTTTGTCATTGTATTAAAATCATGTTTAATATTCAGTCTGAAATTCTTTGTTTTTCTCTGTGAACTGTTTATAAAATGATGTTTAACACGATGTTTACCAATATACTATATATCAGTTAGTGATATATTTCAAACTAAATGTCACATACAGTTATGAATGATATGCACCGTAGTCATGTGCGATAATATACCACTCAACCTTTTTCATTTGTGCCTCAAGTCACTCATTTATTTTTTTTTACGAAGACCTCAGCATTAACAAGCTGGTTTATCTTGATTTTGAGAGATAGGTACTATTTTTCGGGATCTACAAAGTAAGTCTTAATAGAGGACATACTGATACTGATTTAGCTACCTTCACCCCAACCCTACCTACTCCCAAAATGAGATGATCTCAACCCTAACTATCCCCCAAAGTGTGTTCACTTTATCCAGGTACAGTAGCTGCTACACTATAGTCCTCCAATCAAAACAGCGAATTTATCCACTCCTGGTGAATCAAAGCCACAAGGGGATCTGTCATATCTGATGGCTTTCTTGTAGTATTTGTGGTTACGGTACACTATCCCAAACAATCAACATGGATTCGAGGATATAAATATAAACAAGAGTATTATTATGTCTTCATTTTATGGTCACAGGAACGACAGAATGTGCACTACTACTTTGATCAGATGTCAGGTGTCTGGGTTAAAATGCCGATATCATGGGAACAACATCACGAATTTGTTAAACCAATAGTTAAGCAAATCAAGGTAAACAACTTCCACCATATTATTATCAGAAATAAAACACCCTCCTCCATCCATCAGAAAAAAATCATCATGAATTCATTGAGTAAGTTTAATTGTCTCTGGTTTAAAATAATGTCAAGTAGTTTTAATTGATATGTCAATCACTTAATTAATTGCCTATTACTGTTGCGTACATAGATGATAATAAAAATGATAACATGTAAGCACTAATTCCAAAACATTGTTTTTATATTAAAAATTGATGGTTGAATTTTTCTGAGAATTTGAAAGAAAAGATGAAAACAATTTGATGGAGAAAAAACAGATGGTGAAACATTGACTTGTTATCTGTGTAGCTGCAAATATATTGCTGACTTTACAATCCAGACTGCTAGTGGTTGATTATTTTTAATGTCTAATTATTTCAGGAAACGTGTCCAGCATGGAGTGATAAATATGATATTATTGCATCATTAAGAGCCAGTAACTATGATCTTGACGATTGCATAGCAACCTATTTTACAATCGGTGATACAGGTGTCATGGATATGCCAGATAGATACCCTGGTGGCAATGCTGCAATGGTCAAAGAAAAAGAGGATAAAATACGCTCATTGGAAGCAAAGTTAACAAAACTGGTAATTAGGGATCTCTATATGTAGTTGTGATGTGTTGACTCAGGCACACACAAAACATCAAAGAAACTAGAGAGTTTTCATGTTTAACTTAACGGCACTATTTTTTACATATCAATACACTTGGGAGATCAGTTGACATTTAACACCATTACAAATGTATGTATTCTGATGCATGCAATAAAGTGGTCCCAAAAACGTCACAGTTGTATTTCTACGATTGACTTGACATTGGTGTGTAGATACTGGACCTGCCTCAGATGATGAAAACAATCTGAAAATTTCTACAACCTGACATTCACAAAAAAACTAAAACAACATCACTCTACTTCATCAATCATACAGATATGTCCACCTTTAGTTCTTTGTCAGCAACATGTTTGGTATTGTATTAAGAAAAGTTTTGCTTCTTGTCATCATACTCATCAGATTGAAACCTAGACGTTTCAAACATTTTGTATATTAATAAAGTGAGTCACATACACTAGAATGAAGAAATGTTTTTATATTGTTTCAGGGGATGTTTTGTAGATTGAAATCAATCTTTAATGGATGTCTTTGAAATCATTATTTAGTGAATGTTGAATGTTTATCATATATCTCATTGCTGTGGTATTAAATATTGCATCTTTTTTCAATTTTTTCTGGCACAAGAACTAGAACCTTTTTTTTTTTGGCCTCACATAATATTTTTTCTCATCTAGTAATTAACAATTAAATTTAGATAACATCGTCATTTAATTGATTTTGTTTCTCTTGGTATACAATGAATGTTGTGGCAGCAGTCTAAAATATTTTCTTGTACAATTCACATCACCACCAGCTATTTGCTGTATTGAGTTGTATTTCTTGTTGTAGAAATCAGATTATGAAGAAGCTTGCCGAGTAAACAAAGTTATACTAGAAGAAAATGAAAAATCATTATCAGAGGTAAGTAAGCGAGACTGTTTCAGAATAAACTATTTGCCGTGTGTATCATCCATATTCACAAATATCTAGAGATACTCGTATATAAATGAATATTGCTAGGATTCACACATGCACAGGGAAAGTTTGGTACGATGCATTGATGTATCTTTCATTTTCAAGATTTTAAGTTCATAGATCTTGTATATGTTAATAGTGAATGCACTATGTATTTTACTGATCCAGTGTACACAAATTGATCTTTTTGATCTACATGTATGTGAGATCACGTTTCTGAAAGAGGAAATATGGTTTCATGAGTATAATAAGATGGTAGATTTGCATGCATTGTAATGCGACATATCCACCTTTTTGGTCATGAAGCATATACCAAATTATTGGAATCTTATTGCATCTGTATAGACCTACTTGCCTTTATAAGTTATTTAACTTTGGTACCTTGAGAATAGTGTACTCATGCACCATGAAAAAAACACCTTATCTCCCTACTTAAGGTAGAAGCCTACTCATAAATTAAAAAACCCAGAATTTATTCATTTTGCAATAAATTGTACTCCAAGGCAATATAAGGATATTGACCTAAAAAAAGTTGGGGGTCACCAGCCTTTTTTTCGAGAAATGGATGGTTGTGTTTTAGTGGAAAGTCGCCATTTTGACACTATTATAACACTTTTACCACAGGTTCCTATGGCAGAGATATTATGCAATATCTCACAATCTAGCCTGGTGACATAGGCTGAAAAAATCATATATTGTTAATGATGGAGTACCTTTTGTTGTTCTGAATTATTAAAAAAATCTGGGTTTTAAAAAGTGTCAAAAAATGTAATTTTCTTTTAACATTATGTTCTATGGAATTGTTCTAAAAATAGCAATTTTTAAGAAATATTGGGACACGTTTCTCAAAAGGCACAACTGTAACACACAAAATAATGCTATTTCATTATACCATGGGACATTAGCTTCATGATTGTACATAATAAACTAATGAACATTGTCATGCGATTTATGACCAATTTTGTCAAAAATTATGACTAGGCTTCTACCTTAATAGAGAGCATTCTGTACTTAATGTCGTTTGTTACATTTCAGTTACGAAAGCTACGTGACCAGTTATCCGAGTCAGAAATTGAAGCTAAAACAGCCCATCTGAGAGTTGTGTCAATGCAACAAGAGAGACCAATGACTGCCAGGCCGATGACAGCGAGACCTGGTACATCAAGAACTAGAAGACCCAAAACACCTGTGAGTAAAAATTGATGGATTTAATTTTTATGACATATTTAAGTATTTTTTTATGGGAGTATGTGTAATATTTTAACTATAATCCAATAGTGACTCCAGGATGAGTTGTATTTTTCTTGAGTTTTTGATTCTAGTTATTGTGTGATTATTGAGTGATTCAAAGATCAGAAATTAAATACAGTTGATTTACATAAATATAATATTTTGATTGCGTTTAACTCAATATAACTTTCTGTAGGAGATAGAAACAGCTCCACCAGAGCCAGAAGTACTGACTTTACAGTGTGAACCGGAACCAGAAGTTGGACCAGTCATTGACGATGAAACATTGAAGGCAGTCAACAAAGATGTAAAAGAAGTTGACAAGATGAATAAAAGTTTAAAACATCTTGTGAAAACTGGTTTTGAAGGTAAGAAACCAATACTCCCAGCCGTCCTGCAGTTCAAGCAAATTAGGTCATGTGACCCAAAATGCATCTTGGGATGATATTTTTTTTTTCAGACTGAACAACACAAATGATGTTTTGCCATTTGATTCACTATATCTAACTGGTTTGTGTGTGGATTATACAATTTTGTACAATACACACAGGAGTTACAAATATTATACTGGTGCGTGTTAACTAGAATTAGTTAAAAATAAAGTAATACATGTTCAAAAGTAAAAAATGTTGGTAATGATGCTGCAGCAGTACATTTTTAAAATATATTGATCACAGTTGGAACACATGTTCTTAATTGTTGAAACTTTTTACTGTGGTCTCTGTTTGACTGAAAAATAGTTTTGAATCATAGCATTTTCTGACATTATAATTAGATGAATAAATTATAATAATAATATAAATGTCATTATTTAAGATTTAAAGCAGTTAACACAGCAAGCCATGGGTGGACTGAAGCAACTAAGAAGTCTAGACACCAATACTTCGTCTGAGCTGGAAAATATAAAAGTACTTTATAGGAAAGAATGTCTGCAAAGAAAAATACTCTACAATAAGGTAAAATATAGTATAATCTGGTTTCTAAAAATGAGAACGACATTGAAAAGAGAGAGGATCTTATTACTTTAAATTGTTTTTTCAATTTCATGATTTAAGAGTTTTCTCAAGGACAACATTTTGGAAAGTTAGTGCGACTTCAAGGTATCCAGCAGTGTTCATTGTTACAAATCTCAAGATTTTTTTTCTGTGGTACATCTTCATGAAACTTGCAAAATTAAAAGTGTTTTACAAAAATTGTACGCAAAATGTACACAAGTTTTGTTTTTAGTTAATAGCAGCTGTCAAAGTTTTGTTCACGTGAAGTGCATTCTGGGATGGGTAAATACCATCCAAAATAAAGTGTGATTGGACAATATGGGGTATATGATGTGCATTTCAAAGTTTAACTCTTTTAACATAGACTACACCCCGGTACACAAAAATATTTTTTTTCAAGATTCAAGAACTACGTGGCAATATCCGTGTGTTCTGTCGATGTCGCCGTGACGACCGAGTGGAGTGCTCGCTCCAGTTCCCAACAGATCATGAAATACAGTGCACCAATCCTGCGGGTGGAGTTAAAAAGTATAAATTTGATCGAGTATTCACACCTAAATCAACACAAGATGAGGTACATGTTTATTGTATTACTGGTTATGAAATCAATACGAATTTATCATTATGCTCTAGACTTATACTAGTACTGTAAAATACTGTGGAATACTTTATTTTCGCTTGAAATTTATTTTCGCTATTTTCGCTGAAAGGATGATTCCATGAAAATAAAATCCAGCGAATATACTTTTTTTCCTATATTTCACATTAAACTCATCAAAAATCAGTGAAAATAAATTCAATACAAAACGCCCAAAAAGCCTTTTCAGTGAAAATTAATTCCCAGTGAAAATAAAGTATTCCACAGTATTTAATTTTTGCTGTTTTCACTGAACGGATGATTCAATGAAAATAAAATCAAGTGAATATACTTTTTTTCCTATGTTTCCTAACTCATCAAATATCAGTGAAATTAAACTCCATGCAAAACACACAAAAAGTCTTTTCAGCGAAAATTAATTCCAGCTAAAATAAAGTATTTCACAGTACACAACAAAGTTGAAAATTTACCCTTTTGATTACCATTGACTGAATTGTCCATACTACTGAGTGGGTAATTTATCTCCTGCAAGTTCTTTGTAATTTTGCTTATTCAAGAGAAATTATCATATTCTCACAGTGAGATTTTTAGTGTTTCAGCTAAATTAAGATTCAATGAATTTACCTCAATGTAAAAATAAGTCATTTTGACCGGTCACTGGTAGCATATTGGTTGTTGCATCAGACTCATGATCGGCAGACGCAACTTCAAATCCTACCTCAGGCTGAGCACCAAAAAGGGTCAACCCATACCCTGGGTGAGTGTGCCTCAGACCCAATGGGAAGGCCATGCAATTCCACTGGCCGAGATTCATTAACTAACGAATGCGACTTTGGGAGAACCTTGGTTAAGGTCCACAGGTGCTTGTGTTCGAGACTGGTTGATGCCAGAATAGTGCATTAACTTGAAATCGCCATTTGATAGGAAGATGGCCACACATCCCTGCCATGTAGTCCGAAACATGATATGGTTTCTGTGGCAAAAAATGCACTATGTATCAGCACTAGCACTTGCAACTTGCACATACAAAAAAAAGTCAGAAGTGACATTCAATGTCCAGAAAAAAAAATCATTTTTAGTGTTACATCTCTGCAATAACAAATATGTCTGTAATAACTCAATGACATAACTCAATAACTCAATGTCATAACTCAATAACTCAATGACATAACTCAATAACTCAATGACATAACTCAATAACTCAATGACATAACTCAATAACTCAATGACATAACTCAATGACATAACTCAATGACATAACTCAATAACTCAATGACATAACTCAATGACATAACTCAATAACTCAATGACATAACTCAATATCTCAATGACATAACTCAATAACTCAATGACATAACTCAATACTCTACAGAGTACAATTTTAACCACCAACTTTAACAGTTACTGTACTGTAATAATTTTTGGGGGTTAAACCCATATGAAAATAAAATTAACTAATTCTTTTATTGTTTAATGCCAGGTGTTTACTGAAGTGATGCCAATCATTACATCATGTGTGGACGGTTATAACGTATGCCTGATGGCGTATGGACAGACTGGGTCTGGTAAGACGTACACTATGATGGGACCATCTGACAATCCTGGCGTTAACTTGCGAGCTGTTACCGAGCTATTGAAGATATGCAATGAAAGGGAGAAAATCAGATACACACTAAAGGTATGTGTCATCATTTAATATTCACAGAGCCAGTTATGTGCTCGCTTCTATTGGGTGAGATTATTTGAAACAGGACCATCATCAAATTGAGACATGTACAGTGCCTCCAAGTGGCTTTATGGCGCCCTCATACTGTCATTTTGAGAAATCTTTTTTTTTTAATTTATTTAAGTTTTAAGCTAGTACATGTCCAATGCATAGCGAAAGTTCAGGCGACTTTATACATATTGTCCAAGTGCATACATTGCAGTATTCTCGTAATATAACTTATTATACATTTTTCTAATCTGACTGCTTGGTGTAGGAGGCCCATGACTGAAAAAGATGGTGACAATTATTTCAGCTTTCTCGCTATGAACTTCATATTGAAAGATGTCCATCATCTTTGAAAACCCATATAATTGGGAATTTTCATTTCGAAATAAGTATTATCCTTGGCGATAATTAACATCCCAACACGCGTCACTGACAACACAAGCACGACCATCGATCACCTCCTTACTAACATTACAAATTATTTCTTTGATTGCGGTACTATTCAAACCGATATTACTGACCACTACCCCATATTTGGTGTCATTGAACGTCTTAATCACGTGTTTCAGACAGATAATCATGTTCAGAAATACGACTTTTCCTACTATAATAAAGACCGTTTTTTGACCGACTTAAGTGATGCATCTTGGCAGTCAGTTTATAATTGTACCGATCCTAATGTCGCGTACACATTATTTTATAATATTTACTACGGTATTTCATCTAAACATCTTCCAATTAAAACCATTCACGTTAAATCTAAATCTCTTCGAAAAACCTGGCTATCCCAAGGTCTCCTTAAATCGGTCAAAACCAAACATAAATTATTTGGCAAATTGAAAAACAAACCAACTGATATTAAATTGTTAAAAAAATATAAAACCTACAGAAACTTGTTAACTAAATTACTAAAATTGGCCAAGAAACAGTATTATTCAAACAAATTTTCAGCATCCCGTGGCAATAGCAACAAAACATGGCAAGTGGTCAACGAAGTCCTTAATAAGTCTAATCGTTCAACCGTTCCACAGAAATTAATTTCAGGCAATTCTGGCAAAATACTGACCACTAGTTCAGATATTGCAGATGAGTTCAATGACCACTTTGTTAATATCGGTCCAAATCTTGCTGCTCAAATTACTAGCTCTGGTGATTTCATTGATTACCTCACTGGCAATTTTCTAAACTCTTTCTTCTTTCATCCTGTAAGCGACATCGACGTTTTCAAAGAAATTATTTCCCTTGACCCGAAAAAATCTGTTGGACATGACAGCATTCACCCAAAACTAGCAAGAGACGCCGCGCACCTAATCTCTCATCCTCTCGCACATATTATCAATTGTTCACTGAGCCAAGGCATTTTTCCAGACTCTCTCAAAACTGCTAAAATTACCCCAATTTATAAAAAAGGACCTACTACAGATACCAACAATTACAGACCGATATCTATCCTGCCTACATTTAGTAAAATTGTTGAATCAATTGTTAATAAACAGCTGATTAATTTCATAGAGAAAAAAAGTATACTTATCAAAACACAATTTGGTTTTCGTAAAAAACACAGCGCAACACTTGCCCTGGCCGACCTGATCTCAGACATAGCCGAGAAACTGGACAAAGCTTATATTACTTTTGGAATTTTTATCGACCTGAAAAAAGCCTTTGATACTATAGATCACAATATTCTGTTCCACAAGTTACAATATTATGGGATCAGAGGGCTCCCGCTACTCTGGTTTAAAAACTACCTTTCTGTCCGTTATCAATCAGTGAAAATTAACAATATTACATCTACATATAAACCAATAAAGTGTGGTGTTCCACAAGGATCGATTCTTGGCCCACTTTTATTCCTAATTTACATAAATGATATCAATAACTCAACTAATGCTTTTGACTTTCGCCTATTTGCAGACGATACTAACCTCTTTCAGTATATTAAAAGTAACACAATCAAACTTGCACATACTAACAATGATTTTCAAAGAGTCTGTGAATGGTGCCAACAAACTTACAGTCAATGTAGAAAAAACCAAATGCATGACTATTAAAACGCCTCATAAACACCTGGGCATTGAGGGCAGCTTGGATATAAATGGGTTTGAGATAGAGGGCGTTTGTTCAATCAATTATCTTGGCGTGTCCATTGACCAGCACCTCAACTGGAAACCTCACATTGAAAAAGTAAAAAAAATAATTGCCCCCAAAGTTGGTATTATCTCCCAGATCAGACATTATGTGCCCAAATCAGTTTTACTTTTGTTATACAATTCCCTGATTCTCCCGCATATTAGTTATTGTTTAGAAGTATGGGGAAACGCCTATCATACACTATTAGAGCCTATCCTTCTTTTGCAAAAGAAAGTTGTACGGCTTATCTCATTTGCTGTTTACAATGCACATACTGCCCCTCTATTTAAAAAACTGGGCATACTTGATATTCACAAGTTGTGTAAATTTAAGATATGTCTGTTCATTTATGATCTGAAAAGCAACCGCTATGCTCATACTATCAATGACTATCTCTCCCCTCTACCTCATTTATATCCAACACGACTTGCGTCAGGTAATAACTACTATGTCCCCAGGATGAATCTTTCACTTTCCCAACATACTTTAAAATATACAGCCGTAAAACATTGGAATTCTCTACCTGAGCCAATCAAACAAATTACTAATAGAATAACTTTCAAAAGTTCCCTAAAACAACATATACTGAACACCGTACTTTAATATTTAAATACTAGCTTTATCATATGTATGATACAAATATTATTTGCAGCTAAACTTTATTTGTACTTGCCCACGATTGTTCCACTAATAATATGATGTGCAGAGTAGCGCATTAACAGCTCCATTTTTTTTCTTTCTTTTTTGCTCTCATTTTTTTTTATTATTATTATTTTACTTATTTATTTCTGGAGATTTTGTTTTTTGTTTGTATGTGTATATATGTATGTGTGTGCACGTATATATACATATATATATATATATATATATATATATATATATATATATATATATATATATATATATATATATATATATATATATATATATATATATATAGCCTGCATAGAAATGTATATTGGTTAGGATTGGGCCACAGACTAGATTAGTTCGGATGAACTACCTCTGTGGTCCACACCAAGAAATTATTATTATTATTATTATTATTATAAGATTACTAGAATTGTTATTATTATTATTGGTGAAATAAATCATATCATCATATCATTTTCATTTCCAAATAAGGCAGGATGTAGATGCATCATGCAATATTGTAAAATGATGGCATACTATAACTTACAACAGTAATGATAATAGATATTTAATAATATGAGGTTACTACGAGGATACTGCAAAGTATGCACAAAGACAGTACAGCGGGAGTATCAACCAACACGCATGCGCATAATTGTTCTTTATTTGGAATTTGCGTTTCCTAATATGGTAGAATGAAAATACCCAGTGCAACATCGCAAAATTACCACAGTTACAGTGACAAATGTATATTATTAATTCAAAAACATAGACAAATCTTTGTTAAACATTTGCTGAATGAAGTTTTGTTTTTCTTCAGGTCTCGTTACTAGAAGTTTATAATGAGAACCTACAAGACTTACTAACAGACAAAGACAGTCCTAATCTGGATATCAGAATGCAAGGTAAAAGACTACTAGTACAAGGTCTGACTGACGTTGTTGTGAGGAACGTTGATGATATTCAAGCTGTAATGGCCAAAGGTGATGCCAATAGAACAACTGCTGCCACCAAAATGAACTCAACAAGGTAAAGCAAACATTTAGCTTTCTGGTTCTCACTAAAGCTGGTGAAAAGACTTGTTTGCATATATGGTAACAGATTTTATTTTACAAGACAGACTTTTGTGAATTTGGAGAAAACCATGAAAGTTTATGGCTTTGGAATTGTGACTTAGGATCGTCTTTACAAAAAACATTTCTTTCTAAAAAGTTGATATTCATTTAATTTTATTAAAAAAAATTGTGAACATAGTCAGATATAAACAAACAATGTATGGATGAATAATTGTGAAATTTGCATAATTAACATGCACCAATTTCTGTTATGATGTTATTATTGTTATGATGCACTATAACCAATTAATAAACTACATTAAATATAATAACTTTAATAACTTTATTACGCAACTTAACCATCTGTGGGTTTAGTAAGGTAAAAAATGATTACAAAAGACAAATAAAATAAGACACACTAAAACACTAAAATTAAAATACACTGAAATTCAACAAAAGAAAGAAATAAAAATTAGAAAATCTCTGAAAAATTGATTAAACAGCAGCAAGGTTCTCCCAGACCACAGTTACATATTTAACTTTTAGGAAATTGTTTTTAAATAATATCACAAAGCCATATTATTTCCCATTATTTTCACAAAGCTTTCCATTCTGGACAACTCATTAATTTTTATTTTAAAATACCTCAAGTCATGTTTTTTCTCCACTTCATAGAAATTGCAATCTAAGATGAAATGCATTTCATCTTCAATTTGATCTGAATTGCATTTTTTGCAATAATAATTTCCAGCAATCACATGATTTTATAATTCCTATTCCTATTACAGTTCTCGTTCACATTTATTATTGATGATATTTGTGGAGGGCGTTGACACTGTTTCAAACGCTACGTCGTACGGATCACTGACACTAGTAGATCTTGCTGGGTCTGAAAGAATTGCTAAAACTGGAGCCACTGGACAGACGCTTGTAGAAGCCGCTGCAATCAACAAGTCGCTGACTTCATTAGGGCAGGTGAGAGAAGAGTAAAACAAGTATATTTTTATTCAAATTCTACCAGTGTTAGCAGTTAGTTGTCATGCTATCATTACTGAGTGAGTTAAGTGGCTTGTTATCAGTAGGCCCCTTAAGCCCTAATTAGTAAGCCCATCAGGAAACAACTTTCTTGTTCTTGTGTTCATGAGTAATGAAATATGACTTGTATATATACAATTATCATTTTTCTTATACAGCAGTAAAAATTTTATGTTTTTCTTCACATTTTCTTCAGGTGTTTACTTCATTACGTACCAATGCTTTACATGTGCCGTATCGGAATTCTAAACTAACCCACCTATTACAGTCGTCATTAAGTGGCGATGCTAAGGTCTGTATAATATTTCTGTAATATTTAATACATTTATATGCTATATACTATTCATATAATTATGTGTAATATTACTCAACATTGAGATATTATGTTAGTTCAGAGACAATTGTTAACCCAGTAGAGTTTGTACAAAAACTTATGGTCTGTGTTGTGGTCTTTATCACGTTTGTATATCGAAAGTGCTATGTACAATGTAGTTGTTACTGCATCTACCATAATTGTTGCTGTCGTTATCAATTTCTTGTGTCCAAAATAATTGTTTGTCAATTCTTTTTAAACTTGTCATGTTGTATTGGATTATGTTTTGTAGGCGTGTTTATTTGTGAACGTCAGTCCCGATGCGGAGAATATCAGCGAGAGCATTAGCTCATTGTCATTTGGATCAAACGCCAGACAAGTAGCTTTAGGGAAAGCCACACAGAATGTCACCAAAGGCCAGTGAAACAACCAAAGATGAGGAACATTCACCAAAAACTACTTTTTAGAAAGTACAATATTTGTGGAGAAATTATTTTGTATTTGAATTAAAGAGTGCAAACGTATGTACATAACAGTTCCGTCCATTTTATATTTGTCAGATTTATTTTAATATTTAAGAAGTTATAAATAAATGTACAGAGAAAATATCTAAATCAAACACTATAGGGGCCCAAGGGAATTAAGGTCTTTTGGGATAAACAAGTACACATGTAGAATTTACCTAGTAAAAAGCATTTGCTTTACATACATTTTTAGGTACTGTGTACAGTTAGGACGATCCAAATGAAATATTTGGTTGAAATAAAAAAATATTTTAATTGGAAATTTGCAGCTGTACTTGTATGTATTTTGTAGGTAATTATATTTATGCCATGTCAAAACTTTGATACATATAATCCATGTGGTGTTCTGAAGGCATACATATTTGTTTTCCACTAATGATATAATACAATCAGAAATGAGTGCCTGCGTGTCAAATGAAAAATGTAATATTTTACACAACTCTGCTTATACCATTATATACTACATGTATATGAGTCAATGTTAAATTCATTTAGGGATGATGTCAAAAGATCGATGTCAGATAAAAAACTTATTTGCTTTAGTTTGGGGGTGGGGGGTTTGACCTCAAAAAGTTTCCATCCTATAAAAACGATTTTATTTTTTAATAAAGTAAAAAAAATCTATTTGTAGTTCGTTTTTTTTTCTATCCAATCATGGACAGAAATAACAAGAAATGAAAAAAAACAAAACATCCAAGACGAGAAAATGGTTTGGTCAGAGTGTAAATATGTGCGTCAAATGAGGTGCATTTGTAAAGTCTTTTTACACCCACCCGACAACCAACTGCTATGCCATACTACTGTCTGATTATCAATTTGTATTTAATGGTGAATTTAGTCTGACGCCATGACCAATATTTATTTAAGTTTTTTATCCGACATCGATATTTTGACGTTGTCCCTTACCATGGACATTGTATTCATCCGTCTTTTTGACATCACAAGTTTCCTATCATGTACATTATTTATATTTTAAACCAGTTTGAACACAAAGAGACTTCCAGAACTTTCACATTGAATTTACTTTTATTATTGTGTGGGTCACCACTTTGTCTTTTTTAGAGAACTGTTTTCAGTCTTTTACAAATGTATTTTTATTTGGGTTCAAAACAAAACAAATATGGATTGTAATCAAATTTTTATAAAAGAAATTAAGCTCCGTCCTTAAAGCTGAGATGAATATGGCCAAAGACGTCTTTAGAGATCATGTGTACAGAATATACATCTAAGACAGAGAGTACTGCTCCTAGCCATGTGGCATTGTAGATTATATGCACCCTGGGGCCATGTACAGGTAGGCATAGTTACACAGATTGTGCAATGATTATTTTCACTACCTCAGTAGTATATTAGAGAAATGCAGTCACTGAAAAATAGAATTCTAGTTGTTAAATCACTTGAGCAGTTGAATTTGTTTGCACCGTCCGTATTTAAACTTAAAACATATTTACCATTTTCAACATTTACAACCAAGTGTGCACACCAGATTTCTGGGATATAAAACAGATTACCCACAATACTTTGTTTATACCAATCTACAGTGTACATAATTGTTGTACATTAAGAAAACCAAAATCTTTACATTTAGGTTCATCTTTAAGCATATGCACCGTGTGATGCTTAACCCTTTCATCCCCAGTTCCCTCTTTTCATCACAAATTCACAAAATAATCCTACTTATAGTCTGAACTTTTCTTCAGAAGATTGGGACAAAAACAGCCAAAAGCAAAAACTGAAAATCGACTCAAATATTGTCCATTGGCTCCAAAATTAGGATTCATTTTGTGAAATATTCCCCACTTAGTATTATTTACTGGAAACCCTCCCACTGAATATTTCAATCTCTATGAAAAATGATAAAATCAGTTGGTTTTGGCAAAAAATTAACCTGCACTGGACACAAATAAATTTGTGATGTCCAATCAAAGCCACCTTATTGCAGGAGATTCTTCTTAATTTGATTCATGATTATGTTTAATTAGTTTTCACATGAAATGTACAAAACACAAAGCCCTTTTGATGATTGCAGCATAAAGGGACGTAAGCTATATTCATATTTTTTTATTTCATGTATACTGAGCTTGTAGTACATTGAACACGCAGGGTGAAATGTACAGGCAAAAAAAAACGTGTAAACAGCAGACTGGTGATTATTCATTTTTGTTACAATTAAATTTAATTTCTAGCTATCTGTACGCTATAAGATGTCATATATATACAACATTAATACTCGTTTTACATGGATTGAAAAACTACGCCAAACAATGTACAAGTGTTCCTTTAACACATAAGCTGCTCATGCTTTTATATGCATATTAACATTTGGCAATTCAACCATGTAAAGTAAAATTTGTGTTGCTGTCATTGTGTTCCATTTTATTGTTAAAAGCTTTAAACAAATAATTCTCATATCATTAATAAGACACTCTTTTAAACAACTCAATATTTTCGTACCAATGTGCCTTAAATAGTTTCGTGTGAAATTATATTTAAATTGCCACAGCCATGCAGTGCACATTTAAATATATGTTGTATCCATTGTGCAAGACTCATATTGAACACCACACAGAGTGATAAATAACAAATGCACATTTATTTGTGATTTTTCTTAAATTTTACAATTTTTCAAGCAAAAGATTTTTTGTAAATTTTTTAGTGTAAGTCTTATAGTGAATAAAATAACTTTTATCACTTTGTAAAATACTTCTGTATTTTTTTGTTATTTGGTAATTGTATGCAAGCAAGCATAGATTTATTTAGGCCTCGTAAAACATCAACAAAAGAAATTATCATCTTTTCTTGTGTGTTTTAAATGTGTAAAATATTCATTGACTTTCAGGATTTATTCCCCAGTATTAAATAGTTTTCTCAGAGAGAAACTGTCTGAAAACATGCAAAAATAGTCACGTTACCATAAAAAATGAATAATATTCCCAATAATTTGGGAGAAATATAAGTACATTTTTGTACCTATATCCATCTTGTAACAAAATACGATTTTGTTTCATCATAAGCAATAATTCATGATGGTAGCTAACTACCTTTAAATGCTATAAATTTTCCCCCAAAATGTTGCAACATTTTTAATATTATGCAATATTTAAAAAAAATTTTTGATAATCTTGGATA
Organism: Saccoglossus kowalevskii; assembly: GCF_978046115.1. Taxonomy (NCBI): domain Eukaryota; kingdom Metazoa; phylum Hemichordata; class Enteropneusta; family Harrimaniidae; genus Saccoglossus; species Saccoglossus kowalevskii. The sequence continues at coordinate 22,296,810 of NC_140643.1, read as the reverse complement.
AAATAAATAATTTTTAAATTGGCTACAGAAATTGATAAGTAACTTGGTACTACGGAGATGTTTGGTTTTATAGAAGTTTTTATACAATTTTGTGGTCTGAATACCGTTAGGTATTCAGTTTAGGCAGATTTCACTGCTAGGTTCTGAAACAAAAATATATAAATTTTTCTAGTCATCATGAGAATCTGTTAAAAACAAAAATTAAGAAAAGCACAAATTAAAAAAACTTGCATCCAATTTTTTTGAAAAACAAAAATTACCAGAAACTTTTTTGTCTGGGCTTGGTAAAGATGAAGATGAAAAAAAAACAAAAAAACAATCAAGTCCTTAAGTAATGGTTCTAATCAAAGAAAAACAAGGAGAGTCAATGGTAAAAAAAAAATGAGATACTGTAAAATACTTTACTTTAGCTGGAATTAATTTTCACTGAAAGACATTTTGGGTGTTTTATATAGAATTTATTTTCACTGATTTTTAGTGAGTTTAATGTAAAATAAAGGAAAAAAGGTATATTCACTGGATTTTATTTTCACGGAATCACTCCTAATTCCAAGCGAAAATAATAAGTATTTTACAGTAGGTTGATATCAATTGTATTGGTTAATGCTTGCTCCACTGAACATAATAGAAAAGCCTGTTTGTTGAATTAATAGAGTTTAAGCAGGAATGTCACATTCTGTCAATCTTACAAACCAAGCTATTTGATCAAAATTATTTACCATGAATTTAGATTGGTAAGAATAGAATTGATATGATGATGAATCATTTTTCCACTTTTGCTTCATATGTACGCTGCTATTGAACACTACTTCAGTAGTGTTTTCACATCAAGTTGTTGTAGTATACTACTATCAATGTGTGGAGCATCTTCTGGTACAACAACTTGACCAGATAACTCGGTATCCTCATCAGTTAACAGGCAAAGCAATGCATCATTTTCATAAGTCGGGAAGTAATACCTAGATATAGAAGGAAAAAAAGAATTGGTGCATATACATAGTATGAATTATTGCATATCAACATTTTATTGGGTGTTTTTCTTGCTATAACGTGACATATTTGATTATATGAATTCAATTACACATTTATTTTAACATACACAAGATTTAATTTAATTAATTGAAAGACTTCTGAATATGGGCGCAGATCAAGTACGTTCATTTCCTTCGTCAAATTTATCATAATAAATCAACCGCAGTGAAATGAGTTTAGGTTGTTTATCTATAAATGGAACATTGACTAGAACACTCACTGCGGCTGGTCCCATGTATCCGCTGGTGGTAGTTGTTTAACATGATTCTCCTTTTTCAGATGTTCCACCATAGTGGCTTTATCGTCAAATTTACGCTGGCAAGATAGACAAACGTTTTGATGTACTTGACGTCGTATATAGTTCAGCAGCTTCACCTGCTGGTAGAAATTCAGACCTGGTAATACAGAGAAGAAAAAAAATACTGTGAAAACACAAGACATATTTGAGATTTGATAATTTGTGGCCATTAACCTTTTCACCACCAGTGACCTCTTTTCATCACAATCTCGCAAAGTACTCCCGTTTACAATGTGTACTTTCTTTCCTTGTAAAGAAGACTGGGAAAAAATATCCAAGTTTTTTGAATAAAAACTGGAAATTGACTCAAATTTGTCTGTTGTTCCAAAATTAGGGTCCATTTCCAGAAATATTGAAGAAAAGTGCCGAAAAACTTGAGGTGAGAGAGTCTGGTGATAAAAGGGTTAAGAATGACTAAATTTCACCGATGTCACTGTGACACACTGTCATTTCGTTTGATCTCACATGCTTTTGTGTTTTAGCTACTCCTAAAGACATGTATCCTCCATCTCAAATGACTCGTCATCCATTCAATCAAACTATCTTATTTACATTTCCTCATCACAGACTCACCTTGCTCTTCTTTAATCTGAGTCAAATCAAAGTCATGTGACTCACTCATGTGACCCAGTAATTTATCAATGTCAGTTGAGCTGTAATCGCAAAATAAACAGAATGCCGAGGCTCCACTCTTCTCCTCCCAGTCTTCCCAATGACTATAAACAAGTGAAATAACCGCGCATGTATTAATGGAAAACAATCCATAAATATTGGATGTTACAGAGAGCAATAGAGGGCGCTAGCATGAACATGCATGTCCAATTCCCAGTTTCATGAATTGATCACATTTATTTTATATATTTACATCATCAATGTCATAACCATCTCAGGCTGTCATGTAATAATGTTATATCAGCCAAGCCACAGGTGTTATTCAGCGAGGAGTGAACAGTTTCAGTTTTGTTCACAATATGCACATGTTATTCATGTTCACAGAAATTGACACCGAGTACATTAAATATTCGTTTAGTGAAAGTGTTTGATATACCCTGTTATTAAACATGCCTATGATTTATCAAAATGTGAAAACAGGATTTTGGTCATGCACTTAATCTAATGAACTACGGTGACATACACACGCTTTGAATAATTTGTGAACAGGTTTGTTATTCTTTGTTATACTTTGATATCCAAATATTGCCAGTAAGTTGAAAATTAAAGTGAAAAATAATCAAAGAAAGCTTAGAAAGAACTCCCATGTGCTGAAGGTACTGTGGAATACTTTATTTCCGCTTGGAATTTATTTTCGCTATTTTCGAAAAAATAAATTCCAAGCAAACTCCCCAAAACCCTTTTCAGCGAAAATAAAGTATTTCACAGTATTTGAGGAATGAAGTTAGCACATGTGCTTCTATTAGAGCAAATACAGCATTTAAAAATATAACTGCAAGCAATGATCTGGGGGTTCCAAGTCGCTAAGGTTTATCAATTATAAATATTTAATGAAATAATGACCATATATGATGACTTGATATTTTATTGATTATTATGTGAATTAGGTAATTAATAAGCACGGATTTTAACCAAAACCTAATCAGAGCATCTATGCATCAAGTTTCATCAAAAACCAACATGTCGTTCTTGAGATATCAGTGAAAAAGATGGACACAGATACACACGGGCTAACTGCAAAGACATTTTGTGCTTCGCACACAGGAGTAAAAAACAAAATGAATTTCACTTACTCATCATTATCAGACTGAGTAGCAGGAGCTGGAAGATCTGTATCATCCTCCGCTTGAACTTCTTCCCAATTTTTACCCAATTCTAAATAATTTATAATGTAATATTTATCATACATTGTGTTCTTGGGATTTATTCTTTTGTGTTGTTTCTTTCTCATGTGATCCTTCAGAACTGACCTGTCTTTAAATGTCTTCTCACAGAACAAGCACTGAAAACTGAAAAAATTACAATGAATAGTATTAACTACTGCCATCTACAGTCCAGTTTATGTCTCTAGGTGGCGTCCTTTTACATAAGCATAGTCATCATTAGTACTAGTACTTTTTTTTCTGTGCCATTGTATTTCATACTTTTCAAACTTACCTGTCCATTTTTTCTTCTAAGATGTCTAAAAATTCATTCACAAACACTGTAGAGGAAAAAAAAATATTGCATCTAATAAACTCAATATTAAAAATGACCAACAAATTTTTATTTTATGCAGAAAACATACTATATTTTTTAAACACGCAGCCTGTCGGCTGAGATAGCTCCGCTGTTAGCAATGCACATTTCAATTAAAGAACAGAAGATATCATTAGAAAATGAACAATATGTATAGTACATTGTATCAAAGCAACAGACCTTGCTGTTTTCAACAAGAATTCAAAAATATCACTTTTCACCACAAATGACAAAAATAATCATCAAAATTAAGTGATTGAAGATATCACCACGAAATTAACAAGGTCCACATGTAATACCTATATATGTAATATAAAAGCAATCAGACTTGCGGTTTTTAACAAGAAGTCGAAAATATCACTTTTTACCAAAAATGACAAAAATATTCACCAAAATTAGAGAATTGAAGTTATCATTACAAAATGAACAAATCTGAGAGATCGAGGTCCACATGTAGTACCTATGTATGTAATATCAAAGCAATTGGACTTGCGGTTTTTAACAAGAAGTTGAAAATATCACTTTTTACCAAAAATGACAAAAATATTCACCAAAATTAGAGAATTGAAGATATCATCATGAAATGAACAAATCTAAGAGAGGTCTACCCAAGGTACATATACACCAAGTATCAAAGCATTCAGGCTTGTAGTTTTCAAGAAGAAGTCGAAAAAGTAAAACATTGACACGAACAACGACGACGGACGACGGAGACGGACAATCACTCATATGATAAGCCTCGGAGCTAATAAAAAGTATGATAAGCCTACCCACATTATCCGGTTTACCAATACTGAACCCGTGATCTCTGGCCATGTGATTTAAAAACTCTGCTCTATTTCCATCAAAATGCTGTCGACAAAAAAAGCATCCTCTGGAAAAGGATTGATCAATTCTTTCCTTCTGTTGTGATTCTAAAATCCAGTTCAATCGCTTCCTCTGTAAATTCTCTCTCAATTCATTGTCTTCTGGTAACTTGGGGCTTAAAAAATAATAATTCTCTTTTGGACCTAGTAAAAATGTAATCATAATACAATGGTCTCACAAAACTACATTCATATATATACCGTATTTGGTCTATTAGGAGTGCATCTCCAATACAAATGCCAATAACTAAAAATTATATTTATTGTAGATTTGATCATCAAATTATAACTTATTTTAATAACACACTTCTGTCATGTAAGCACATGAACTACTAATAAAGTGAATAGAGTATTTACAAAATTTACTTTTCACACATCTATGGATAGTTGAATTACCAATGTAGGTATATGTTATTGTATGGGTCCTTGTAGGTTTACAATTCTGAACCTCAAAGTAATTGGTAAAATGTCACTAACTCACTGACATGCAATCTGACATCTCACTAACTCACTGACATGCAATCTGACATCTCACTAACATGCAATCTGACATCTCACTATTATAAACTCACTGACATGCAATCTTACATCTCACTAACTTACTGACATGCAATCTGACATCTCTCTAACTCACTGACATGCAATCTGACATTTCACTAACTCACTGACATGCAATCTTACATCTCACTAACTTACTAACATGCAATCTGACATCTCTCTAACTCACTGACATGCAATCTGACATTTCACTAACTCACTGACATGCAATCTGACATCTCACTAACTCACTGACATGCAATCTGACATCTCACTAACTCACTGACATGCAATCTGACATCTCTCTAACTCACTGACATGCAATCTGACATCTCTCTAACTCACTGACATGCAATCTGACATCTCTCTAACTCACTGACATGCAATCTGACATTTCACTAAATCACTGACATGCAATCTAACATCTCACTAACTCACTGACATGCAATCTGACATCTCACTAACTCACTGACATGCAATCTGACATCTCACTGACATGCAATCTGACATCTTACTAACTCACTGACATGCAATGTGACATCTCCCTAACTCACTGACATGCAATCTGGCATCTCACTAACTCACTGACATGCAATCAGACATCTCACTAATTCACTGACATGCAATCAGACATCTCACTGACATGCAGTCTGACATCTCACTAACTCACTGACATGTAATCTGACATCTCACTAACTCACTGACATGCAATCAGACATCTCACTGACATGCAGTCTGACATCTCACTAACTCACTGACATGCAATCTGACATCTCTCTAACTCGCTAACATGCAATCTGACATCTCACTAACTCACTGACATGCAATCTGACATCTCACTAACTCACTGACATGCAATCTGACATCTCACTAACTCACTGACATGCAATCTGACATCTCTCTAACTCACTGACATGCAATCTGACATCTCACTAACTCACTGACATGCAATCTGACATCTCTCTAACTCGCTAACATGCAATCTGACATCTCACTAACTCACTGACATGCAATCAGACATCTCACTGACATGCAATCTGACATCTCACTAACTCACTGACATGCAATCAGACATCTCACTGACATGCAGTCTGACATCTCACTAACTCACTGACATGCAATCTGACATCTCACTAAAGTCACTGACATGCAATCTGACATCTCTCTAACTCACTGACATGCAATCTGACATTTCACTAACTCACTGACATGCAATCTTACATCTCACTAACTCACTGACATGCAATCTGACATCTCTCTAACTCACTGACATGCAATCTGACATTTCACTAACTCACTGACATGCAATCTAACATCTCACTAACTCACTGACATGCAATCTGACATCTCACTGACATGCAATGTGACATCTCACTAACTCACTGACATGCAATGTGACATCTCCCTAACTCACTGACATGCAATCTGGCATCTCACTAACTCACTGACATGCAATCAGACATCTCACTAATTCACTGACATGCAATCAGACATCTCACTGACATGCAGTCTGACATCTCACTAACATGCAATCTGACATCTCTCTAACTCGCTAACATGCAATCTGACATCTCACTAACTCGCTGACATGCAATCTGACATCTCACTAACTCACTGACATGCAATCTGACATCTCACTAACTCACTGACATGCAATCAGACATCTCACTGACATGCAGTCTGACATCTCACTAACTCACTGACATGCAATCTGACATCTCTCTAACTCGCTAACATGCAATCTGACATCTCACTAACTCGCTGACATGCAATCTGACATCTCACTAACTCACTGACATGCAATCTGACATCTCACTAACTCACTGACATGCAATCTGACATCTCACTAACTCACTGACATGCAATCTGACATCTCTCTAACTCACTGACATGTAATCTGACATCTCACTAACTCACTGACATGCAATCTGACATCTCACTAACTCACTGACATGCAATCTGACATCTCACTAACTCACTGACATGCAATCTGACATCTCACTAACTCACTGACATGCAATCTGACATCTCTCTAACTCACTGACATGCAATCTGACATTACACTAAAGTCACTGACATGCAATCTGACATCTCTCTAACTCACTGACATGCAATCTGACATTTCACTAACTCACTGACATGCAATCTTACATCTCACTAACTTACTGACATGCAATCTGACATCTCTCTAACTCACTGACATGCAATCTGACATTTCACTAACTCACTGACATGCAATCTAACATCTCACTAACTCACTGACATGCAATCTGACATCTCACTAACTCACTGACATGCAATGTGACATCTCACTAACTCACTGACATGCAATGTGACATCTCACCAACTCACTGACATGCAATCTGACATCTCACTAACTCACTGACATGCAATCTGACATCTCACTAACTCACTGACATGCAATCTGACATCTCTCTAACTCACTGACATGCAATCTGACATCTCACTAACTCACTGACATGTAATCTGACATCTCACTAACTCATTGACATGCAATCTGACATCTCACTGACAAGTGTTCTGACTAAATCAAACTACCAAGAACAGGAAATGTTATTCCAAAATATTAAAGATATGGAGGTAGCTCAATATTTTATGGACAGAAAAAAATATTAGTGAGGTACAAGTATACCTTTATCAATGGGCCTGCTATTCGTTATCAAAACATAACAAAATTCTGTAATTGGCTTCTCCCGAAATCGCTTCCACCAATACTCAACATAACTAGAAATGAACAAACAGTAAATCCTAGTAAGTATATTGTAATTTCATATTCACATAAATTAAAATCATTATTATAAAATAAACTTAAATTGAAAATGATGGTTGAAAAAAAATAAGGGTTACCGAAAAACTAAAAATATTTTTTGTCTTTGGCATTGCTGGTATGATCACATTTATTTAACAAAATTGACAGTTGTCTGGTTGCCCTGGACAACCACTTTTATCATAGAGTAATCAAATATGAAAACTGGTTGCATACGGATACAACCATGACAATAAAAATGGAAAAACAAGTAGCTCAGTGTTATCAAAATATGATGTACAAAAATGTATACCTATATTTTTACTGAAAGTTTTATTGCTGTTGCCTTTGAGAAAAATATAGAAAAAGTCTGAGTGACTCTCTAGCGTTTATAGACGCACAATAATTATAGCAAAACTACATTTTCATTAGAATAACCAGCAATTATTTTTTCATTTCGACCTCTATGCACTATGCATACACAACAAAACAATTGAACGAGGCACAATACAACAAATTTACATCACTTTCTATATTAGCACGCACCTTTTCAAATCACAGATGAGATTGACATCTCCGATAATCAGTTTATGATCAACTGCCAAGTGCTTTAGAAATATATCTTTCTCTTTGACCATATCGTATGGATGATTGCACACTAGACACGCTGTTGTGCTGTTCTCTGGTACGCATGACGATGATGATGCACATTCTGGGAATGACAGCGGCTCAAGTACAGCATTGTAGTTTTTTTGTTTCTGATCACCGCTGACAGAATCTGATGAAATAAACAACATTCATTTATAGCCAGCAACATCTAGAGTGTGAGTTATCACGTTTAAGAAATATATGAAATCTGAACTTCATTCACTAATACAAAATGACCACCAGTCAGCCATTTTGAATCCGATCTGAAAAACAAACAATTATTCATCATATGCATTTTATGCATCAATGCATTATATTGTCCCGTGTGTGTCTGAAGTTTGAACAAAATTCATCCATTCATGACCGAGATCTGTTTTCGACATCACAAAAATGCTTGATTTTGGTGAATTTTTAACGTTAAAATGGCCAGTCTTCAGAAAGTATTATTCCATGTCATAGGTGTGTAAAAGTTTAACAGCCTGATTTAAAGGTGTTTTTTGTGTTTTTATGTCGAACTGTTGAATAGGTCAAGTGGTCAAAATAAATACTACAATAATGTATGCATAATTAATTGCTGTATTCCCCTAATTCTTGTATAGTGGTATGATTGCGAGGATGCACGAAGACAGTACAAGACTATCGTCCAATGAGTTGTGGAGGCTGATGCAAATATGTACTGTCTTCATTTATACTTTGTGGTATCCTCATAATAAACTTATTTTTGTACATTGTCTCAAACCCATCGCTTAGTTCAGGAAGCCCAGAGTAAAGCAAAATAGTGAAAATTGTTAGAAAACAAAAACGACTTGGAAACAATGTGTAATATTTGGAATTCTGATTTCCTTATATGGTAGGATACAGATACCCAAAAATATGACACGTAAGTTAAGGCGACACAGTGACAAATGTAAATTTTGTGTCAATGAATGTCACAAAATACACACAAACATCGTCTAGTAGTAATATTGATAGGTGCATAGCATTGTATGTCTCCTGTATTCCCAAATGTACTGTAAAAGGATTAATTATTCACTGGGTTTTAATTTTGCTTATTTCGCTGACTGGAAAATGCACTAAATTAAAACCCAGTGATTATGTCAAATTTAGCATAGAACACATTATCTAAATGATGAAACCGTGAATTTAAAACCCACTGAATATGCCTGAAATGGTAAATCAGCGAAATTTTAACCCAGTGAAAATTAGTCATTTTACAGTATATAGTTTAAATATATTCTTGTGATAACATTAAGTCTGTTCATACTTTCATAGTCATAATTTAAATATATGTAGTGAGAAATGCTGCCCAAAATGCCAACAAAAACACACTAGACGTGTCACAATAGACTGTGTGATTGTTCATGTTCAGTGACTTGATTCTATTTCCATCGGAGTATGAATGATATTTTAGCAAGTGATGCAGTACATGTGGCCAAATACAGCATAGATGCATAATATCATGAGTGAAAACAACTTCTATACTCAACAAACATCATGGTGAAGCCATGGAGTTCTGTTATTATTACATCTTTCCCAGACTCATTTGAAAAGTCATAACATAACCACTTCATCAAAGATGTTCGTATGAGTGCACACAAGGACAATGCCCTATTAAAATTTTGTCTAATGATTGGTTAATCCAGTGTTACATTCTATTCATATGCAAATGAATGCAGGTATGCGCTCATTGCAGTGATTGTCATTGTGCAAGTGTTGAAAATGCTGACTGGCAAATGCAGCAAACTAAACAGAATTCAAAAGTTTTGAAAATAAAAACATTTCAATATATCCCATAGACATCTAATTTGACACAGAGTTATTTATATGTATTTTTTGACATCAATATCGAAGACTCTGCATCCAGCCAGAGAGTGTCATTGCCACACCGATATTTTCATTCCCTTTTTGTTTTATGATTTGTTTTACAGTGTTTATTCACATAGAAATGGACACTTTGATTTCTAATTCAAAATCTGAAGAAAACAGACAAATATGAATGTTAGCAGAAACACTTCGTCCTGGCCGCGGCATTGATTTTGGTTTTACTTTGTGTTGAACATCATGGCTCTTGATATTCTTGTCTGTGACAATGTGACTTTGAAGGTCTTAACATTAAAATTACACAATCATGACATTCAACAATAAATATGGGGGTGGGGGTACGGTATATACCTCGGCAGTTCAAGTTATGCAACAAATGAGATCTTTTTATCTCATTTGGATATCAAACAAACGACTATGCATACTATACTATTTTTCGGGGGTTTTAAGAATGGACAATAAGGAAGGTGACGACCATACTGTTTTGTATGACACATTAAAAATACTCATGAGAGGGGTAGGGAGGGTGGCATTAAAATCTAGCAACCCCCCCCCCCACATTAACATTTATTTTATCATGGCTTCCTTTACATTCCTAAATTTGCAAACACTAATTGTATTTTATTTATTCAGTCCTATCACCAATCTTGTTAGTATATTCCAGTTTAATAGGGTCCCCATATGCTGGCCAGCATGGGTGCAGGCAATTCGTCAGTCGACATGTGTGAATATACTACGTGTATTAATTGCGTTATATAAAAAAAAAACATCATCGTTTTAAGTTCATGCACGACGCTAACAACACAAACAGATAAACCGAACTGGATGCATACATTCATAGTACAGAAAAACATCGCAATATCTGAAATGTGTTCCCAATCTTAGTAACACTTACCCCCTCCCTCGGCCATCTTTGAAAATTAGATATTATAATAAACTTCATTGATCTATGGGTTCTTGGTTCGACTATTATTATAACCAGGGGTTGAAATTAATAATCTTTATTTTTCTAGTTTCTTATTTTAATTAGCAATACACATTTTTAGGTTAAAAAAACTGTTTCTCCAAATATTAAAGATGTCCTATATCGCCTAGTCGTTTTGAGATGGCAATCACATGAGCTCATGTTTCTGTAAACGTTAAATTAGTTACACTTCCCCTACCTAAATAATGGAATGAGCCGGACCACCTGATTTTTCGATATAAGGCTATGCAATATGGCGCAGGCGTGGGCCTGGATCACAGCGTGAGGGGCCATCGTTGTTTACCCTTTTCCCTCCCTCCAGCACTGGGATTACCGTGAATTGTGCTTACCATGTGGCGAGCGACAACTGACAAGAAGTTCGGAGTTGGTAAGTGGGGGTGGCAAGTTTTTAAATCAATGTTTATAAGTTTTGAAAAAATTGTCGGTATGTCAGTTGTTGATTTCAACTTTTCTATCGCTGGTCGACCATCAGCCAAAACAAAACTGATCATCGGCTGTACGTGTCCATGATATTAACGTAAATTAGTGTGCTAGTTCAGTTATAATATAGGTAAACATGTTTTCTAATATAGTTGTAATAGTAGTGCCTTGGGACGTATTTCTGCAATTTGCTTTCAGCCAAATTATACTGTACTGTCGCCGTGTTGTTTGTATTTATTCTTGATGTCCAAGTTCCCTCCCATTTCCTCTCTTGCAACTCTGTTAGACCAGGTATTTTTCTAGAATAACGTATAACGTAGGTATTTTTCTAGAATAACGTATCAAGACATGTAGTCTTGATATTCTTATTAGCATTATTTTCTACTCTCAATATGTTTTACAACCTTCTTAACTTGAATAGACTGTTTTTATACTTTGACTGTGATTTTAATGGGGGGGGGGGGTATTTTGCTTTTAAAAAAACGTGAGAGGTGTAATTTTCTTTAAAAACGGAATTTTTCTCAAAATAAAATTATTAAAACGTACATCACATAAATACTATAACTTCTTCGGATGTAGTTTGCAACAAGACATTTTACTTCAATATAATTTTTATTTTAAATTTCACTTTAAAAAACGCATGAAAATTAATGTGATGTTTTTTTAATTGGTTTTGGTTTTCCTTTTCAAGTATGTTATTATGAAAGTTCACATATTTATATTATTTAGCTACTGATTTCCTTCCTGTTTCAAATACCACAATCATTACTGAGCACTGTGTGAGGTAATAGTCTCAGAATTGAGTTGGAGAAGCATATTTAATTTATTAGTGCTTCAAGTCTTATCGCTTTTATAATCTGTACATGTTGAAAGACTTTTCCAATCCAAGAACTTCACTTAATTCTGATAGTCTTCTCGACTACTCTGCTTATCTGCACAACACCATGTCAGAATAACAAAGACTTTATTTTTTGACCATTCAAATTTTATCGTCAGTCACTGTGTCACTCACCAAAGGAGGAAGTAAATAATTTATGCAAGTCACGCATACTGTATCATGTGACTTAGTTGTCATTACGTAAACTTTTGAAATTATTACCCTTTTTTGTAATTAAATGTTGTGGTGAGTTCATTGGAGGTGAGGTCACTACGTTCATATCATGGAAATACCTGTTTTGTGTTTACTCCACAGCGTCTATATATTGCTAAGCTTTGTTTGCTTGTTTGTAAAGTCATTCACCACTCGTACAGGTCACATATCCTGGTACCTGAAATCATGATATATTCTTGAGTTATTTCTCATTTAAATATTAATGCGTGTAAACTTAGGAACACACAATCTGCATTTCTTGCGAGACAGATAAGCACGACTAAAAAACAATTTTGTATACAATTGAATATAAGTAGAGCTGCATGCATCTGTAATAAAATTGTGGACAAACTAATTTTAGATTTTTTTTTTTCAAGCTTTTATTGCTGACGTTGTTATCTGTTTTGTTAAGTGATGTGGCAATGAATTTGCGCAGACATGTGCATTTCTAAGATATACTGTAAAACCATTTGTTTTCACTGGCAATTAATTTCATTATATTACTATTTTGAGCATATTTGACTTGTTTACATGAATTTTATTTAGTGAGTTTTACTTATAAACAAAAATAGCGAAATTAAAACCCAGTGAATAATTAATGCATTTACAGTATACTAGTATCTTTCTGAGATCATTGAAAAAATATGAAAAAAAAAGTATTATTTCTAGCAATAGATCTAAAAATGGCATTGTTTTTCCTGCAACATCCTGTCATGTAACTGTCTGTCGAATAAAGAATGATGCAATTCTCCTAAGACCTCACAATTATTATAACTTCTGAAGTCTAAAATAATTGTACCACGACATCGCAGGAATTATTTTGTATTAAAACAAGTCACTTATTGCGGTTGAACCTCACAGCGGCATGCCGTTCTGATTCCACAATTTGTTGCTAATAATAGGTCATAATAATTATGTATGGTTATTATTTTAGTCGGCATTGGAAATAAAAGGTCAAAGGTCAATAACAACCAGCAGTAAAACCGCTTTTGGTAGTTAATCAATTGGCATTCCAGGTTATTTCCTGTAACTTATTAACAACACAACTCTTTGATCATTTTTTGATCTTTTCATGGCATGCTTCCAGGGTTTCTTTTATAATTCACAAATAGCTGCACCCGGTCATGCACTTCTCATGTATCTGCCTGTGGTGCCATCCTGCGTATGAACACGATCAATTCACAATTACATACCTGAAGTTGAAACAAAAAATGTACAGCAACTCTTTTTTAGATATCTTCAAAACTCTTGAAAAAAAAATGCCTTGCATGCTTCTGACATTATTTTCAACAGTTCAAAAAAAGGACTTGCATCCTAATAAATAATATAATCGGGTGATATTTAAAAAAAAACACAAAAAAAAACATGGCTGGTGGTCTATGAGGATAATTCGATAAAATTGGGCTTAGTTATAATCCTGTTATTTGTATCTACATGTATAAGCTTGCGGGATGCTTGCCTTGCAGGGGTGAAATCTGATGAAGGTTGTTGTTGGGCCTGGGTGGTCATTAACTGCTTCCTTCTGATATTAAGTGACCTACTTGTATCACAGGATATATATTTATCTGAAGCTAGTGTTTATTCTAACACTTTCTGTTGATGGAAACATTTTGGCTGCCCCTCCCACTTATCCCCTCTCAATCAGTCTCTCAGTGCCTATATCAACAGATCCATTAACAACAGCTCAATATTGTGAAACACCTTCTGGCAAGGGTTTTCAGAAATAGGGACAAGTATGAACTTAATTTAAAGCAAGGTTCAAAATTGACAGATTAGGCCTTTGACTTATTGGATGTTCAAACTCCAGACTGACTTAAAATTTAGCTAAGAATTATTTCTGGGCTCAAGGTATCATCACTTTAATACATAAACCCCTGTGTGTATCACAGTTCTCCCATGGTGCATTCCTCTCCGACATGTTAACCTTTTCATCACTAGTTCCCTTTTTTCATCACAAAACAGTCCCGCGCACTTTCCTTCAGAATGTAGCCAACATTTTTTTAGTAGAAACTGAAAACAGACTCAAATTTTGTCCGTTGGCTCCAAGAAGAGTTGAAGAAAAAGAAAGTGAACAGGTTATTCACAATAGAAAGGTCAGCTTCCTGTTTTTCACACATGACTACTGTATTTGCTGAATTATAAGCGTATTGAAAGTGTACATCAACTCAAAATTGCATTTATTGTATGGTTTCATTAAAATATGATTTGACCATAGACACACCTCTGTCATTTGAGTAAGCGCTGGCACTACTAAAAGAGAAAACACAGCACCTACTGTAAAATGACTAATTTTCACTGGGTTTAAATTTCGCTGATTTACCATTTCAGGCATATTCAGTGGGTTTTAAATTCACGGTTTTATCATTTAGATAATGTTTTCTAAGCTAAATTTTACATATTTAGCACATTTTCCAGTCAGCCAAAATTAAATTAAAACCCAGTGAATAATTAATCCTTTTACAGTATATGTAATGATGCCATTATTGATACTGTTGAAATAGATATCCTGAAATGCATCATGGGAGTACCACCGTGTGAGTATCACCATGCATGTAGAGCTGCATCAATAAAGTAGCATCCATATGATACCTACCCCGTAGACGTTAGATATAATTTTTCAAATTCTAACTTGATTATAATTTCAGAGCCCAATCGTGCACAGCATGCACTGTGAATTACTTTATTTTTAGTTGGAATTTACTAGTCTTGCTGAAATCAGCAGAGTTTATGCACAAGTCATTTAACTGGCAAAAATAATCTTAACTGGGTTTTCTTTATGTCGATGGATTTTCTTTATAACTGCTCCATCAGAAATAGTGAAATAACTTATGTATAAAGCGAAGACCACTGCAAAGTACACCTTTCTGGTAAATACTTGCGAGTACCACGTATACTATTACAGCGACTGCAAACAAGATTCCTATGGGTAACCTGTAACTTTCCTGGGAAAGTTCTTATCAATATTCCAATAACCCCATCAACTTCCGCCAGATGGTTGAAGCCACTGCAAATAAGATTTTTAAGGATAATTTACAACTTCCTTTGTATAATCAAAACAATGGCGCAATATGAAAACGGACAACAACTTTATTACATACGTAAACAAAAATTAATTAAGGCAAAATCAAATAGCACGATTGTCACAAAATGTAGCAAATCGTTTTTATAACATCAGGTCATTTGATAGTGCTGATAAGAAAGTCTTTTGCTACTGTAAAAGGGTTAATTATTCACTGGGTTTTAATTTTGCTTATTTCGCTGACTGGAAAAACGGGCTAAATTAAAACCCAGTGAATATGTAAAATTTAGCATAGAACACATTATCTATATGATAAAACCGTGAATTTAAAACCCACTGAATATACCTGAAATGGAAAATCAGCGAAATTTAAACCCAGTGAAAATTAGTCATTTTACAGTATATTGCAATGTTCGTAGGGACTTTCGCTAACTCCTCATACAAATCTTATAATGTTCATGTAACACTGTACTATTGCTTTGTACAGTATCTCCATTCATTCTCCAAAGTAAAGAAGAAATGCCAAATTGTATTCTGAAATTTTTTTACTGATGGTCTGTAAGCCTTTAACTTTTCCAAACTGACATCAGCAAATCACTTCCATCTGTTAATTAGAAATATAGATTATAGTGATATTTACATGTCTCAGTAGGGTTCTTTGTCTAACACATGGCGAGAGTTGATTGGCCAGACTACTCAGTTAATTATAAGCCCATTGGTAGTAAACGAATCAGGTTAATGGTTTATATTTGTTTTTAGAAGTACCAGTAGTGGATTTCACTCTGATGTGGTGCAAATTAATTTTCCGTTTTGGATTTCACTTCCTAGTTTAATACCTTAGGCTGTTGTGCTGTTAGAAAGTAGGATGACAAAATTGATATGTCAATCAAAATTGGATCAGATTAGATCAGATCACATTAGCTTAGAGATTAAGTACCAGTAATCACTTGTAAAACAATCTTGATATGTTTGTGATGACTTGATAACTACCGGGATATCGGGTATTTTATTTTTAGAGGATAGCCATATTTTTTCTGTTCAAAGATATTCTCCGCTGATATTTGGTACAATCCCTGGCATTAACAGCATGGTCTTTAATCATTTCACCACTGGTATGTTGCCACTATGACATCGGCGCAATACTTTTCTGCATTTTAGTCCGAATGAACTTAGTTAATATTCCTTTATTAAAATCACTGATCTTCCAAAAAATTCAAACCATCACCAACTAGCTATAAAAATGTTTATACTACTAGTATATTGCATACATTTGCATATTATTTGCATATTAATTTTCATAACAAAAATTGTGACAAATAACCTACTCAATTACACATTGCACAAAATTATTGTTACAAAACTTTTACTGCTTCAAAAGTGCTAAAAATACACACAATTTTTTAGCTACCGGTACTTATCAAATTGATTTTAAAAGTCAGCAATGGCACAGTGGCAATCATGTCACTATGGTAGTCGGGATAATGACTGTGGGCAGAGTCAAGCCAGTGTGCCTGTAGAGCAAAGCACTGTGGTGGTACTGCCACACTGTTTGTATCCTGCAGAGAACACTGCTTCAATAAATCTGACAAGAATTTTTGTAAGTGAGTTTTGACTTAATTGAACCTTGTACCTATGACCTATGGTATGGCATTGGCAGGTGCCATATTGTCTCTATTACATCCGAACAACACACACACGTTTAATACAAGTGCATTCAAGCCATAAATTTGTTAACGAATACTTTTATGAAATTTTCTTGATTCAACAAATCTTTTTTTTAACTGTTCCATTTTTTTGTAGAAATCACTCCCCATTGAGAACACACTTGGATGAAAGTTCATGTATGTTTACTTAAAAAAGTGACAAAAGTTGACATTCACAAGGTTAAACCTCATGCCTTATTGCCATTAATGACAACAAAACCCCCCCACCCACACCCACCCCCCTATACACAGATTTGACACTGCACATGGAACCCTCTCAGATATCAACACATGGACAGTGTATGCAAATATGTTAACAATTAAACTCTAATTCTGTTTTATTAAAGTCGCCATGTAGGTCTTGTCATCATACATTACTACAGTCTGAATCCCATTGTTTAGTCTGTTTAGGTTTTATTATTGGGTTTCTTACACTAACTTTAAATACAAAACATTTACTTAATACCGCTGGTTTTAATTGAGTGATGAGTGAGTTCACAGATGTCCTTTGTGGTTGTTATCTAGTACAAGGACATGATGGTTTGTGTTACCATCTGTAGAGTCAGCCATGTGAATGATATAGTCAAGAATGTCAAAGTCATCTGATATCTGAAATTTAACAAGACTAGTCTTGAACTTGAGAAAAAAAAAACCTGCCTCGTGGTGGTCTGAAGATGGTTTTATGGAATGTATTCTTTGGGTTATGTGCAAGATGATTTAAGCATTTCAAATATTTATTGACAATGAGTTTTTGATTCCCATAATGTGTTTTGTGATATATTATTTATCATTATTTATCCTAATTATTGAGATGTTATCCTGCATTGTATGTGGTGAATACCTTAATTACTGGTCTTAGTGTATTTTACAACTACCGGTAATTCCCAAGTATCTATTGCTGATTCTATTTTGAACAGGTGCATCATGGGAAAGCAAAAAAAAACAAATTTACCAGAAATGCAAAAAAAAACAAATAAATTACTCTATATCTTTGAATTAATGATTCTACAAAATATGTGCTTATAGTGTATAATTCTTTTCACAATACTGTGTATTTTATACAGTTATTGCTATGGTTGCGCTTAATTGATACATGAACGTCTGTATACGACCATCGGTATACAAACCTCTGGCAGCTAATAAGGAATGTTTATGTATTAAAAGCAACCAGTCTATATCCACATCAACTTTTAATCAGAATCCTCCAATGAATAATACTTACGGTATTAATTTAATTATGACATAAATATGTCTGATAAATTATAGTAGAAAATTGACATATTCTCATAATTAGCAATAAATCCATAATTATTATGCTGCTAACTATTTATTATAAACTACTTTGTTTCAGCTTTAATTATTTTGAATGTTTATAATCACTTAATCTCAGTGATTCATATGATGACCTCATTTGTGTATTCCTAGACCTAAGGTCTATGGTTTATCTCCTGAATTTCAGACAGATAGTCTGTCACGGTGAATACAAGCACTGTCCTGCAGTGTCATGCAAAGTACTGTGGAATACTTTATTTTCGCTGGAATTAATTTTCGCTGAAAAGGCTTTTTGGGCGTTCTTTATGGAATTTATTTTCACTGATTTTTGATGAGTTGAATGTGAAATATAGGAAAAAAAGTATATTCGCTGGATTTTATTTTCACTGAATCATGCCTTCAGCGAAAATAGCGAAAATAATTTCCAAATGAAAATAAAGTATTCTACAATATCTGAATAAATTTCAAAGTTAAATACTCCAAGCCTTATACATAAGGTTTGTTGATTTACTTGGCAGTATTATTTTTGAAATCTCTTTGATCTTTATTATTTTATTCAATATTTCCAATCAATCTATATTTGATCTATATAATTATTCTGTATAACCCTACATGTATGTGCGTCAAAGTTAATTTTAGGCACCTCCCACAAAATAGTTCCATTTTTAGTCTGCACTACAGTATTCGAGAAAAAATTTTGCGAAAATTTTAATTTTTATTTATTCAAAAATAGAATCAATGTTCACATTTTGTCTGTTTCATCTAAAATTGAGATTGAATTCAGTGAAAATTCAGTAAATGTGAATAAATTTAGCCCAATCTGAGCAAGGAAAGACTTTGGTTCTCAACGGGATAATTGTATTTTTATATCCATCTTTTAGATCTGTAGATCATAATCTGAGAATAAAACTTAGAGCAAAACATAGGCAGGTGTGTTCTTAACTAGTAAACTTAATATAACACCCAGGAGTCTGATTATTTTTTAATGGAAGTTTCTTTTTTTTATTACAGCTATCTACAATTTTGATGGAAATTCAGTACAACATGGTCTGTCACTTGATATTGGTGAATCTGTTCAGATTTTAGAAGAAACTGATGAAGGTAAGATTTATATTACTACCGTGGGGAATTTGGACATGTATTATGATGAGGTTCATAAACCTGCCTGCTTTGTAACACGCTTTTCTATTGGTCAAGGTCATGTAACTTCACCTAATTCTAGTTACACATAGCCAATTGGATGTTAGATGCCAAAATGCTTATTGATAGTTATTTATCTTGCAGACCTCACTGAGGTTTTCTTAAACTTTATCATATTTATAGAGGATAAATGTATGAGTACTATTCCACTCGTGCATGCACTGCTACATTTGGATACAGATTAGCTAAATTAGCTACGACTTTAATTGGTGGGAATAAAGATTAGCTACCTCTTGAATTAGTGAGGATAAAGATTATCTAAAATAGTATATTGAATTATAAGGATAAGGATAAAATAACATGCTAAATATCAAGACATGTTTTTTTCTTCACAATCCACTGTTAAACATTTTTCTATCCAGTGTTGACTTTTTACCTGAGACTGTGTAGGTAAAAGGCTATATGCCATGGGATACTTGATAATAACTACGGGATATAGTTCACCTATTTAATGTACTTCAGTATTACAACCTCTATCTCACTAAAAATCTCACTGAAATCAGTGTGTGTATGTATAATTATGACGAATTTATTAATACTACACATATATGTTGCTTAGTAGATAATTTTAATATAATAAATACAGTACACACTGCTTAAGTCTGTGTTGCCGCAAGGTCTTCTCTGTTATCTACAGTTACATCGTATATCCGGTCGATATTTACACACGTAATTGACTGATGATAGCTGGAATAACCGTACAATCAAATTAGACTGTGCGATAATATTGCACATTTTCATCGTATTAATATCACTTCAATGTATGGAGGATCAGAGATCTTTTATTGAATAGAATTGTGTGGACTGTTCAGTTATCAGTTAACCCCGGGTTTAGTTTCAGTGAACTCTCTCCGATACAGACATGAATGGCAACTATTGAACTATTACAGGTCATGTCTGCGTAGTACCGTAGCGATTCTTTCATTTTGGTTGTTAACCTTGTTGACCTCACTGGGTGTTTTCCAATGCATCTGTGTCCTTTTTATTGTACACAACTTTGTCATGTGATGTGATATTTGGGTCATGTGATGTGATATTCAGGTCACTGTGTGTGAGTCAACCCTATGGTATAATCCTCGCTTATTTCATGTGTTGACGTGTCTCTCAATAACTATACGTGGGCGGGAACATAATAATCGGTTTTTGAATGAAAGTCACATGATTTTAACATGTGTTCCCCAGTCAATCTAATAATATGCCTTTCTGGTGTTTTATTTACATTTGTAACAATAAATGAAAAAGTAATTCATGCATGAATTTTAAATTTTGCAGTTTCAATACTACAATAAATGAATGACACAGTTTTTTAAAAATAAAATAAACAGAATCACATAATGTCCATTGGTAAATTTCGCCATTTTTTTTTTACCAATAACATCATTATTTAATCGCGAATAATAAGAACATGCGCCCAACAAACGTATTAATTTCTACGTTTAATATTCACCCTTGCTTTCAAGTGCAAACAAAATATTTACATTTACAAACAACTTGGCGTGAATTTCACGCATAGAAATTAAAACACCTTTGACCCCTGTATTAGTTATCCATGGCCCCCTTCAGCATTTGAGAAGTTTAGGGTGTCTCACATTGAAAAAGTGCAGTGCAGAATATAAAATATTCTCATTTTCAATAGATTTGGGAAGTGAAAGATGTATTGAATATTATAGTCTATGAAGAATATTGTGTAGAAACATTTGGAAATCTCAAATTAAATGATTACAGAAAGATCAGATATAAATAAAGTGTTTATAATATATGTAATTTTAAAAGTGGGAAGCATCTTGTATTAAATAATTTCAAGGTAAATTATTTAAATATGGGTGTAGAGAATATTATGTCCCCTTGATATGACAAGTAAGAAAGCTAGGGTGCCTTGATATGACAAGTAAGAAAGCTAGGGTGCCTTGATATGACAAGTAAGAAAGCTAGGGTGTTTTATATTAAACACTTTTGGGGAAAATGTTCCACTCCATTCCTTAAAGGCATGATTTTTGTTATGGAAATTTATAAAACATTCACCTAACCCATAGAACCTGGAATGTATTTTAAGGTCTATGATAGAAGCCATTTAGTAATGGCCATTACCCATGAGTCTTTGCAGTAGTCTTTCAATCATTGGTCGGTACGTATTCGCTGTGTGCATTGTGATTGGTCAAAATGTTTTCAGCTGTCATTTGAAATTCATTAAACATTTATAAATATTTTATAGAAAGAAAAAAGAAAAAAACATTTGTGCTTTCATGAAGCAAAGTGTATGCTGTTTCAAAATAGTTGTCTTCAGCTTGTTCTGTCTCCTGAGTTTGTCTTTGTACATGTAGCATAAACCAACCAGCTGCATTGTATGTGATTCTATGGTAGCCATGGTAACCTGCTGAAAATTTATATTTGAATGAGAGGATTATGGTAACAATTGTTAATACTTGTACTTAAGTTCAAGTTGTTTTTCGATCATAACTAGTCTTGTTTTCTATATTTATTACATTCAAATAAAAAAAATAAATACTTTCTGACCATCTTTTCAATAGAAAGAAATATATGAGGAATACAAAATACCTTAAAATAAAAGATGATTGCATTTGCATTTAATTCTCGGATTCCCTTGCTATCTGTTTTTGTTCGTTATCACATTCCACCATATTTGATTGACACTGCATTCATGGCGTGGGTTTCTTGCTGCCATGTCAGTACATGCCCTGACCCATGTAACTTTGTTGACATAATGTAAATTCAATATCGCTTGCCTTGTTCATTGCTAAAATAAGTACACTAATTACGTGGTCTGTGTAAATAGCTCAGTAGTTATGGTGGTAATACGGACAAATCAAAATAGCTTTTGGAGCATGCTGACATTCTCAGTGTACTATAGATACTGTAAAACTCTCCTTTTTGTTTTCTTCAATGAGCGACCAGCACTTGTAAATTTGATGAAATTTGTAGAAGTCGAAATTTCCCTTTGGTTCTTAGAAGTCGCAGTGAATTTCATGGAATTTATTCTGGTCCCTGATGAATACCCTTCTAGTAATTTTTGGTGTAATTTTATTGTTTACTGTATTGCAATTTTGATTTTATATAAAAATTGATATTTATAAAACATTTGTGATTTCTACAGGTTTCCGTCATTCACTGTATTAATACGCTGCTTTTTAAAGATTGTACACTAAAATGAAGAAAGTGAAAACTATCTTTCAATCATATTGAAGTGTGTACATGTATTGCTTTCACAGAGAATTCCGAGACCTTTATGAAGAAATTTAGAAATTCTTTGAAAATTCTGTTGTTTTTTAGATCAAAATTACCGGTAAGCGCAATGTGTTGTGCCATTGTGAGCATTGCGGCAACACATTGCCTATTAAACAGATGTAGGTTCATTGGCATTGCGACAACATAATGTCTGACAGATGAAGGTTTTACTTCATTGATTATGTACTGGCAGGGACATAGCCGCTGATTTGAGAGATGTAAATATGTTATTAACCACGCTGGCATGTGTATGTGTACTGCTGTTCTTACTGGCATTATATGTACATGTTTAAGACATAAGCCCTATGGTCATGCTGTTTCTCGTTTCCATGGTTTTATAATTCAATAGCTTTGAATTGACTTTTTGAAAGTGTTGGGGCTTACCAGCATTAAAAAACTTTTTTGAGTTTTTCTAGGGTTTCTCAAGTGTGAAACAGACATTTGTATTTTAATGAATGAATTCATTCTGGTGATCAGGCCTTTAAGAGCTTTAAGAGTGATATTTTCGACTTCTTGTTGAAAACTGCAAGTTCGATTGTTTTGATATTATATATATAGGTACTACATGTGAACCTCTCAAACATTTGTTCATTTCATGATAATATCTTCACTTCTCTAAATTTTGATGAATATTTTTGTCATTTTTGGTAGAAGTGATATTTTCCACCTCTTGTTAAAAACCAGAGATCTGATCGCTTTGATATTATTACATATAGGGACCTCAGGTAGACCTCTTTTAGATTTGTTCATTTTCTAATAATATCTTCAGTTCTTGAATTGAAATGTGTGTTGCTAACAGTGGAGCTATCTCAGCTGCTTGTTTATATGTGTGATACAGGAAATTAAACAAAATAAGTACGTTAAATAAACTTATATATCCCTTAAATAATTAGTGAACTTTATTAAGCCTACAGGTTCTAGCATCTGTCTGATTCGAGTCTGATTTACACATTGTTTTACCAGCTAGACAGTAACTGATTTCCCGCTCTATGCATGCATACAAATACAAAATGTGCACTAGTTATGTCTTGAGGTGAATTAGTGTGTTCATCCGTGAAGGACAGGAAATACGCTGACTATACCTTGTATGGGTATTTATCTATCCGTATTGTGTAGAAAACTTAGCCCGAGGAGAGTGGGTTTGTGTAGGGGTGGATACTTTTGTATTGTGCTTTGATGGCAGAGGTTGATCTGAAGTAGTCATAGTACAATGATTGCATCATGTCAAATGTAATTGGTGTGTATCATTCAAATGTGCATTCATTCAGTGAGGAACTGTTGGCGCAGGAATTTACTAACTGACATTTTGAAAATCTTGTTTAATAGAAAAGATCTGAAAAAGTTTGGTAACAAGAGCTCTTCCTTTTGTCCAGACCTTTTCTTTACAGAGGAGCAATCACTCGCAGCTGATTCGCTCGTATAGAATTTAGCTAAGGGAAACTAATAAAACTAAATTTTCAATTTAAATTATGTAAAATTATTCTTTCAACACATTGAAATCTTTCTCGTAACTCACCTCAGTGCTTTTAGGAGAACTATTTTTCACTCTTCAACCATTTTCTAAAAATGAGGCCTGTGCATTGTTGCATTTTATCAATGGGGAAATACCTAAAATTTCACCCCTCCCCCCCTAAAAAAGAAATGGCAGTATTAATGTTCACAACGTGCATGTACCTGGGATTAGACTAGACTAGATTGAAATGTTTTTCCTACCAAATCATACCTACCTATTTTGTATAGTTTAGCAAATTGAATGCATTTTGAACAAATTTACTGTCAAAACCAATTTATTACTTCACATGTCAACATTTTAATGTTTATTTCCTACCTGGAAATGATGTTTTAACCATGTGCATATCCTCATTGTACATTGTAGTACTTATAAATTACTGTAAAAATAGAAGTAGATTTATTTTTTAATTCTTATCATCGTGAAGTGCCTCTGATCAGACTTTCCAGAATAACTGTGCTATATAAAAGTTTCAAAATAATAATAATTTTGCAAGTATAAGTCTGGAAAATGTTATTGTACTGGTAGAGGAAGTCAACAGATTGGAAAGTGTGTAAAGGAAGGATGTAAATTGAATGGTTTAGTTACTGGTAGTGTGTGTTTCCATGCACATCACTGTATGGTTCTTTTTCACATTTTAAATTATTATGATCTTATGATATTACTGAAATATGACGTTATACAAGCATGGACACACCTCTTTATCATTTACATAATTTACTAACGGAGCAAATACGGTAATAATCAAAAGAGTACAGTACACACTTGAAAGGAGGAAGTCATTCCTGTTGCAGCTATGAAACTGAAAGTTGATGAATACCGGTACATGTGATTAAACATTCAAAATAGAAAATTCCTGGTATATCTATATCTGTAAATATTGCTGCCTTAACCATTATGTGATCAAGCCAATGTACAAGTACATTGAGCTGGCAAGATTAGGGTTAATTAATTCAGCTGTTTTTTTTGGTAGTGTGAATAATAGTTGGATTAGCACCCTGCCACAAGTTGTAGAAGTAGTGATGTCATCATTCTTTGTGCTTCTAAGTACAAGTGATGTCATCATTCTTTGCGTTTTTAAGTGTAAGTGGTGTCATCATTCTTTGTGCTTTTAAGTGTAAGTGGTGTCATCATTCTTTGTGCTTATAAGTGCAAGTGATGTCATCATTCTTTATGTTTTTAAGTACAAGTGATGTCATCACTCTTTGATAATTTTTGAGAAACATGGTCATGAATCACATGACAATGTTCAATGTTTATAAAATCATGAAGCTCGTGGCACCATGAAATAGTTCTCTACTGTTTGTTACAGTGACAATATTTGAGAAACTTGTCCTGATATTTTTCAAGAATCGCTATTCTACAATTTGATCTATATCATAACATTCCCACCTTAAAAACCGCTAGTAAAAATGGTTATAATAATGCTACAATGACCACTATCCACTGAAATATAACCCTCGAAGATTACGCTGATGACCCCAACGTTCTTTTGAGTCAATATCCTTAAATTTCCTGGAAGTATAATTTATTGGAAAATGAATAAATTCTGGGTATTTCATTTATGAGTAGACTTCTACTTTAAAGTGCAAATAATGTCATCATTTTTGTGACTGATAAACTATATATTACCCGGTATTCAGTATAATCATTAACTTAAACCATTGGGGCGTTTATACTTGTACTCTGTTACATTATCACTGTGGCTGCAATATCACCAACATTCAAACGTCTGCAGTTATTATATATTTTCCACAGTTGCTGTAAATTCAGACCAAAAAATATTTTACATAATAGAATGCTCGCAGTGCAATAAAATTTTCACGCAATGCAATGACAATGTGAGGACATGAAAATATGTTTGTAGGATTGTGGGTTTCAGTTGTCTGGTTTCAAATGCAGCATGACACTATTAAATTAGCTGGACATTTTATGCCTTTCAAGTGTACCTGATACATTGTTCGATTACGCTGGTAACTCTGTAGATTCATTTGAAGTTCATGCATGACACGCACCACCAATGGCTCATAGTTACCTAAAATTGTACAAAACAACTGCACATTTCAAGGAGTTCATTGTAAGTCGAACATTTGTCTACGAATACTTAGTGTTTTATCGAGTGGATTCTTGGAAGATTTCCTTAGTTGTTTTATAACAATTAAACTAAGAACAAGGTGACAAAATGGCGGATATTTATAACGTATTCAAACAAAAACGAAATTCCCCTTACTCTGAAGTATTTATTTTTTTGTTTTCAGGTTGGTTACGAGGATTCTCAACTAGGCGAAAACATATCAAGGTAAACAATGTATACCATCAACTGTTTTTTCTGTTTTACTTCATGTTCTGAATCAATCTGACCTTTGGTGTTTCAATACTAGAAAGGCGAAATTCACAGAGCAATTATGTAGTTCGGCTGTGATTGAATTTTTAGCTTCTTAGGGTGTCATCAAATCATCGAATCACATGCAGAGTTCACTGTTCAATGGTCACAAATTGATCATATTACAATATCTTTATTCATTGTGAAGCATTTTCCATCAAAATTGTGCATGTTTATTCTGTGATTGGTGACAATATTTGACTTTCATATTCATATTCATATTCATATTCATATTCATATGGTTAAGGAAGATTACATGGAAGTACAGTGACTAATTTTAGTCCAGTTACCTACTAATTAGAATGGTTACAGCATGAATTACTGTAAAATACTTTATTTTAGCTGAAATTAATTTTTGCTGAATAGACTTTTTGGGTGTTTTTGTATGGAATTTATTTTCACTGATTTTTGATGAGTTGAATGTAAATTATAGGAAAAAAGTTATATTCGGTGGATTTTATTTTCACTGAATCATTCTTGCAGCAAAAATAGCAAAAATAAAGTATTCCACAGTATCTCACTTCAATGCACACACAAATTACTACCAAGGGTAGATAAAGAATAAGGGCTTACAACTGTGGTAACACTGATATTGATCACAAGGAATCGTGAAACAAATCACATTTTAAATATAATTTTAGTTGTTTTTTTTACAATCTTTTTATATTTGTAGGGTATATTTCCACTGTCGTATATTCATCTCAAGAAATTCAAGGTTGACTATGTAGGGTAAGTACCTGTCTACTTTTTATTATGTCACTTCATATCAAGTCTTTCTATTTTTAAGTGTATCTGTCTGTCTGTCTGTCTGTCTGTCTGTCTGTCTGTCTGTCTGTCTGTCTGTCTGTCTGTCTGTCTGTCTGTTTGTCTGTCTGTCTGTCTGTCTGTCCTAGCATTTGTCTTCAACATGCAGTGATCATTACACAGTGAGTGGGCTACAGTTTTCCTTCTACTGGAATGCAGACGCTATAAATCTGTACTTTGACTTACAAATAGCTCTCCAGACACTGGATACTGGGATTCTCAATTGGCCGACCGATGTGCCATTATATTGATCTTACCGGTAATTTAATAATGTAGCTGTGATATTATTCCAATTCAATTTTGTAGAAAATATGAGGTAGTAACGCCATTGGTTGATCCCATTGTTGGTGAGATCACATCTGTGCTTAGAGAATGGGGTGGAATATGGAAGAGACAATACATAGTAAGTATAATGACAAACTACCACTGAGGGCAGACTAGCAGCCACACAGTAAAACTTTTGCTGAATCAAACCCTTAATTAAACTCAGTACCATCTGCATATACTTGTTCATATTGTTCATACAATTGAGACCTTTATGCAAAAAACATTTTGGACATCTCTATGTATCCTCCATATTGTGTACTACTGGTATATCAACTAGGACATGTCATGTTCACCTTGCAGACTCAAATGCATGGTGCCAGTGTGTTGTAACTACTGTAAAACATGTTACGTAATAGCGAAATGTTGATTTAGCGAATCTCTCTTGTCATTGTTGACATATGCACAGTTATCACCTCCATAAAAACAAAGAAAAACTGTCAAGTGTAATTACGAAGCGCCCCAGATTTTTATGTTCCAGATTACTGTATACAAATTCCCAAGCCTTGGCCATTTTGAATTTATAATAAAGTCATTAGCGACATCTTGAATTAGTGAATCAGTTCTTTCGCTAAATTTGCAAAAAAGACATGTTTTACAGTACCCGGTATATATGTTGTTAACTCTACAAAGTGTTGTATATTTTGTGATTAGGGAATCCTATTTGTGGTGTTTTATACCCGAGCAACTTCCGAACTTCTAATCTGTATAAAATCTTGATTCTCAGGGTAAAGACACAAGTACATTGAAACATGGATCATTTACAATGATACGGCAGGTCATGATGGAACTCATCGATTTACGAAGACAGTTTGTGTCAGGAGACAGAACGCAAGAACAGATCATAGAAATGAAAAAGAAAGCTACATCCAAAATAGACTGGGGTAACAGTCAGATGGGACTAGACTTGGTCCCGAGAATTGATTACGAGACTGTCGATTTGGATAACACCAGTGTTGTGGAGTTGTTCAAAGTGGTAGGAATTTGATTTTTTATTTCGTACACTGACATGAAATGTTATCCTCACTATTGAATAATAGGGTTGTTGTCTGAGGGTGGATAAAAAGGCACTCTTAGGGTGGGAGTTGACCAATTGACATATGCCATGCTACTTTTGTTCCTGAATGTTCATTTATATCCCTACTGTTTACATTTCATTGATTAATGCGCCATTGACACGAGTAGTGGTTGTTGTACATATTCGGTAGCAACATATAAAACTACTGCCTTATCAAATGATCTTTTTTTTCACCACTTTGTAACTTTAGATTTTGGATTCAGTTTTATAGCTATAAAAGGTGTCTGGTTATGCTCCGTTGATGGAGAACAGCTTTTATGCGATTTATACTCAGTGTATTGTTAGTGGAACAATCACCCATGCCCCGCTTCATTTCCGTGTATGTTAGTCGTGAAACTATAAGATTGTATCGTAAAGTTTTAATGGTGTTGTTTCTTTCACAGCATCTTAGAAGCAGAGAAGAGACCCAGAGTTCATCAGTAAGTAGAATATATTTTGTTTGTTGCATCAGAAATATATAATTATGCCAACATTAAAGTGACTGACTAGAGTTTAATGTAGAATGCCTCCAAATTTTCCAAAAAAGATGCATGTTTTACAATGTGTTCTGCAGTTAAAAGGCACTGTTCGGAAGAAGAAAAAGAAAGAAGCCATTCCCATTCATCATTTATACTGTGTACTTGAGAAGTTTGAATGTCACATCGGAGAAGACGCTGAGATATTCCTGTCATTATATGATGCAAAACAATCCATATTTATCAGGTAATATTAATTAATAATCATATTTTGGTTTTATCAATGTACCATAATAATAATCGTGCTTGAACTTCAGTTCTGTTTTATGACAATGCCTTGATTTACCGAATATGCTTTATTGTTAACACATGCTGTTTAATATTCTAATGGCAGAGGTGTCTGTCTATAGTCAAAATAAGTTGTATTTTTAGTGATCTCACATATATTATAGAGATGCGCTTCTAATAGAGGAAATACAGTAATCACAGTTTTGAAAGGGCACCAAGGCCTGGCCATCAAAGGCAATGATATTCATGAGCACTATAACTGATGCATTAATAATAATTTCAGAATTCTGTTGCATCATTAGTAGCGTATACTTGCATTGTAGATAATTAATTACTTAATAATTACATAATTAAAGTTTTCCATGTTCATAAAGTGTGCCGTCAACTTTGACCAGGAATGTCTTTCACTCAAGTATGTACATCTCGTGCCTGGGTATGATAAAATAAACAATGGTCTAATGGTTTTACTATGTTTTACTCCAGTGAACGTTTCCTGACTAAGAAAAACAAAAACGAAGTGCGACCAACCAATCTTACTGCAATATTCACAGTGAGTATGAGTGAATTAATCAAAAACTACTGGAACTGTAGAGGGCGCTTGTTTTCAGAACCATATAAAATATCCAGCTGAACTTGTTCTTTGCTAACTTTTAGTTTCAGTAAGATATTAAGGTATGTTTGAAATTATAATATCGTTTTCAGGATCTTGGTGCAGATGACTTGTCCCGTGATTTGTACTTGGTTGTGCAAGTAATACGAGTTGGGAGAATGTTATACAAAGAAAATGAGAAAAAGAAGAGTGACCAGGTATACAGACGGCCGTACGGTTGTGGAGGTAGTTTTTTCATGCTTATCTATTCTGTTGTAATGACAGTATGTTTTAGCTGTCTGTCTGTCTGCCTTAGAACTGTATGCCTGGTTCATTTTCCTTTTGATTAAACAAAAGTAATTCTGTTTGGCCTCATGAGGGCGCAATTTGTCTACTTTGATTTGATCAACTTTCTGTTTGTGACGTTCTTAGAATAGAATAGGCACATCTTCAATGATAGCACGTATCAACCCAAAATATAATTAATTCATTAATTTCACTAAGTTAAAATTTTTTTTAATAATTGATCACATAGATTAACATAGATTTACCGGAAATACGAAAGACAAAATAATCAGTGATTAGTGTATTCATTGATTTACATAGTTGACTATTCATATTATCCTCATGTCAGTCATTTCATAGTTTTGTCTCTGTTATTGTTTTCCACAGCTATAAGTATTAGTGTATTCATTGATTTACATAGTTGACTATTCATATTATCCTCATGTCAGTCATTTCATAGTTTTGTCTCTGTTATTGTTTTCCACAGCTATAAGTATTAGTGATATCTTATCAGCACATACAGATCAGTATGATGATGAACTTAAACAATATTTCATTAAAGTTTATTGGTGAGTTTTAATATAAATGTATTTATTGTGATCATATAACATATTTGCATATAATTTTCATGTATGTACATTGTAATCCAAAATTTGCATATTGATTACATTTTTGCATATCAATTGCAGGTATGTAAATTATATAATACTGTAAAGGGAGTAATTATTCACTGGGTTTTAATTTAGCTTATTTCGCTGAATGGAAAAATGCGCTAAATTAAAACCCAGTGAATATGTAAAACTTAGCATAAAACACATTATCTAAATGACGAAACCGTGAATTTAAAACCCACAGTAAATGCCTGAAATTGGTAAATCAGTGAAATTTAAACCCAGTAAAAATTAGTCATTTTACAGTATTCCATTTGCATATCATTTACATTTTTGTATTTGTATGTAAGTTATGTAAAACAAAATTTGCATATGTCTCTGTTCATTTAGAAAATCAAAATTATTTTTTATTTGTTAAACTATGAATGTCTTTTTTATTTAATTTAGTTGTTTAGGATCTGAAAATGACTTCTCGTCTCTTCATGATAACATAATCAAAAAACAGACAAATAAAGTAAATGTCTCCAACTCGCAGATTCCAGGTAAGTCTGAACAAAATGAGTTTGCAAAATAATAGACTCAGGAAAAATAATCACTCTTGAAATCCGTAAGCTTATTCTGATTTAGTAACTAGGAAAACTTTGAGTATCAGTTCTTGGTATTTTCCTGAGCTTGAATCAAATGAAGAGTGAAGTACAAATGGAAAGAAATCCATGCTCATTTCAATGGAGATTAAGTTTGGAAATTCCAAACAGAAACCCCCTTCTTTTTCCAAAAGTCAGATGTGTGAAGTGCCAAAAATAGTGTCCACTATTAAAATGGATGAAAAATATATTTTTTTTAGCGTTCAAGTCAGTTTGAACCCTTTTATTTAAGTTTTTTCATTCTTCTTTTTCTTCTCCTGCCTTTTTTCTGTCAAGTCATCTTGAGAAAACAGCTGAATGAAATGATCTGAAATTTTCTATAATGATAGGCCCTTATGTTTCTCTGACTTCCTAATTTTGATTGCTCAATTGGTTCATCTTTGAAGTTAAACCGAAAGTGGCCATTTTGAACCCTTTCTGAGGTCTAGGCAATCTGACTTTTTTGTTGGAATATTGGCTACTTATTTCATGAATAGAAACTTTAGGAATCATGTGACTTTTTCTGCCATGTTTTTCCCCTGAAAAATTTCAAAACATATTAACGTAAAAGTTGTTTTTTAGCGTCTATGTATGAAGCACATTCAAGTTTGAGAATTGGGGGGGGTGGTCACATGGTTTGCCACCATATTGGATTTCTTGGATTCCCAAGTTGCATCTCTCAACCGAACTTCATTCAATTATTTAATTTAGTTGCATGATTTTGCTGCCATCTTTGATTTATTTGTTTCTCATGAGTGCTTTAACCGATCAGCTTTATATTTTGAATATAACTACTGTAGAATACTTTATTTTCGCTTGGAATTTATTTTCGCTATTTTAGCTGAAGCGAATATACTTTGTTTCCTATATTTCACATTAAACTCATCAACAATCAGTGAAAATAAATTCCATACAAAATGCCCAAAAAGCCTTTTCAGCGAAAATTAATTCCAGCAAAAATAAAGTATTCCACAGTATATGGCCACAGCTTTTCAGGGGGAAAAAATAATAATCAGTCACATGGTTTGGTAGCCATGGATTTCTGACCAAAATCACCACAATTTGGAGCATTTGTTTCTCAGGAGTATTTTAACGTATCAACTTGTTGTTTTGTATATAGCATTTATGGCTAAAGCATATTAAATTTAGGGTTTTCAGCAAAAATAGCTGCAATTTGAGGGCATGTGCATCTCATGAATGCTTTGACTTGTTATTTTGTGTCTATTACCAAAGAATCTTCTGAGATAAATAACATATACATCAGTGGGTACATATTAAGACATTCATACTTAAAACTTGGACCCGACAAAGCTGCTCTGCCAGTTTAATTTTGTATTTTTTTTAGGAATACCGTTGAATTTAAAAATGTTACACGGCGATATCAAACAAGTCAAGTTAGAGAATGCGCTGTTGTTTGCTGCTAGAGGGATGCAGATTGTCCGAAAGTTGGGATTCGCCGATGTCATAATGCCAGGTAAGAGACTTGGTGTATGTGGCACTTTGAGTTGAAGACTTGAAAGCATTTTTCTTTGAGCTCTGGGAGGGTTACGAAGTAGTAATGTGACCAAAAACGTCAGATCTGTAAAAACAGTGAGAGAAAAAATTGTTTGTGGTTTACAAAAGATGATGAAAATGTTGTTTTTGTGGGTTTTGAATTGATCCAAGATTGGTGAGGATTAGGCTATGGCGTGCCAATGTTCATATCTCAAATGCTGTATCCATCAACATTGATCAGTGCAAATAATTCCAGTTTATTTTGACTCCTCCACATATCATACAGAACTTTAGTAGACTAGTTTCATACAATACTACTACACCCACTTTTAATATCACAATTTAGGACAATAATAATCAACGACATTATCGCTTATCCTTCATACTTGTTTGATCAACTCATTTAATTATCATTTTAATAAAGTATGCCATCTATGGTGAAAATAAGAAATGCAATCTAAAAGTATTGTAAATTTCCAAATGAATACCATACAAACTCTGGTTGAAATTTCTATTCCCATCAAAAACAAATGATGATAATTGCATTGCTACATTAATTTAGGAGATGCTGGGTCTTACTAAATTTATGCTGACTACATTTCTGAATACGCTTTCTATTCTCATCAGGTGATGCTCGAAACGATGTGTACATTACCATGGAGAGAGGAGAGTTTGAAAAAGGTGGCAAGAGCGTTGGTAAGAACGTGGAAGTGTCAATGAAAGTGTTCGACAGCGAAGGATACATGTTAAAGGTGAACACAAAGTCGAATGTTTAACGTTATAGATCAAAAGTTATATGAATAGTGTTGCAAAATTAAATAAAATGCTAAATTTAAGCTACTCTGTTGTAGTAGGAACGCTTGGTGACATTTTTGAAATCGCTTTATCTGGCTGTAACTTAAAATATAAAATTTCTTGCATTGATGTTTTTGTTCTGCTACAAAATAAGAGTTCATTTTAAAGTTCAGAGTTCACGTGCGGGAATTGGGTGTACAATGTAGTTGTGATTTTCTAGTTACCAAAATATCACTGTCTCTAATTGCCAAATCAGTTAATAACTATCAGTTTTGATGAAAAAGCGCTAAATCACAATTGTTGCGTGTCAGCAGTTGTTTTCATAATTCAACGAA
The DNA here is from genome assembly GCF_978046115.1 of Saccoglossus kowalevskii. Classification (NCBI taxonomy): domain Eukaryota; kingdom Metazoa; phylum Hemichordata; class Enteropneusta; family Harrimaniidae; genus Saccoglossus; species Saccoglossus kowalevskii. The sequence goes on along the minus strand of NC_140643.1, from coordinate 22,262,145 downwards.
ATGAAATGTTTGGCTGAGCACATCATCAAGAAGTCTGAAGGGTCCTGAATGCTATAAGAATTAGTAATGTGAAAACTACTATAATGAGGATCGTTAACATTATGAAAATATTTACAATTCTCGCTGATCTGTAGAATTCCATCAAGGTTGGTGAAGGTGCACCGCCAAGGTCAGAATATAACTCGTATATATATTATCACTGCAATGTACCACGCTGGAATGAAACTATCAAGTTAGCGGTTCCACCGGAAAAAGTTGAAGGATCACATGTTAGATTTGAATTCAGACATTGTTCCAGTAAGTATCCTTGTTCTATGCCTTCCCAGAAAGAATACATGTTGTTTGTATCGCTCAATAGATCTTGAATCATGTTTGTCATTTCTTTCTTTCACAGACAAAGATTCTCAAAAGAAACTGTATGCGTTTGCATTCAGTAAGCTGACCAGATTGGACGGCGCTATAATACCAGACGGTACACATGAGTTGTATGTGTACAAGGTATATATGAATACCACAGCTCCTATATACATGATCAGTTGAATATTTCTTGATGGAGCTAAATAACACTAATACCATCAAGTCCCAAATATATATACATGGTTTAATACCACTCTGTCATGTGACACAAAATAACTTGATCGTAATTTGTTTTGCTCTCTCCTAGTTGAAGTCTATTTCATTCGCCACCCACACACACACACACACACACACACACACACACACACACACATCTAAAGAATTGCTGCTCTCTGTCTGAATAATCAATATGCCTTGTTCTAGTTACATGTGTATCTGCTTATCTTATTTTACTTTTTCTTTGGTTGTTGGATTTACAAAATAACCATTTTCCTTCTCTTTAATTTTCTCATTTTTAACAGTGTGACGATTCATTCAGATTTCATGTAAGTTTCATTCACAATCATTTTAAAAGTAATCATGTTTTGTTTTGTTTTATTGTGTGCTGTGCTATGCTGTGTGTTCCCAACGTAACCCCACATCCACACACCCTTGCTCTCATGAATGTTTCATTCAGTCATTTTAAAAGTAATCATGTTGTGTGCTGTGGTATGCTGTGTGTTCCCATCATAACCCCTCATACCTATATCCACCCATCCTTGCTCTCATGCAAGTTTTATTCAGTCATTTTAAAAGTAATTGTGTGCTGTGCTGTGCCGTGCTGTGTGTTCCCATCGTAACCTCTTGTACCCACACACACCCTCCCACCGTTGCTCATTCTTTTATTGCCATTATAAAAGTAATCATGTTTTGCTGTGTGCTGTGCTACATGTATGTTGTGTGCTGTGCTACATGTATGCTGTGTGCTTCAGGCTCATCTTAACCCTTCGTACACACACCTACCCATCCTTGTTTTCATGCAAGTTTCATTCATTTCTTTCCATTTTAAAAGTAATCGTGTTTGGTGTGTGTTATCATTTTATCTCATGCTACTTAAACTATGTACATGCCATCATTATTATCTTGTTTGAGTTTTTAATCCCTATTTTCTAATTTGTTTTAAAATGACCGACTAATGACCATTTTTTGTCCAAGAAAACACCAATGAGCAGCCACAATGACTGAATATCGTTACTGTAAAATCTGTATTAGAAACCGTGGCTTCTATTAAAATGGTACAATGCAACAGAGGAGATGCTGCTTCTATTAGAGAATCTACACAGATGAGAAGCGGTGAATTTTTGGTTCTCAATTGTTAAAAAAGAATGTTTGCGGCTTCTATTAGGGATGCGGCTTCTAATACAAATTTTACGGTAATACTAACCCTTTGAGCGCCATTATCAATTTTTTGCACCATCTACAAAATTATTTTGCGTAGTCTGCTCCTCCCCAAATGAAATGTTGTTAAAAATTAACAAATATTTTGATGAAAAACCAAAGGCAATATCTGACACTGTCTGTATGGCCCAAAATGGTGATGAAATTTACTGAAAATTTTACAAAATGTTGAAATATTTGCACTGGATTCTGGGTGGGGAAAATATATGGCACTCGAGGAGTTAATGGTATCCTTTGCGGTTTATTGATCTTAGTGTGATGATGTCCACCAATTTACCAATGTGAATGTTTACCTCAATTTACCGAGTTGTCAAGCCGATATGAGACATGTATCGGGATCTATTGTTGGAAATGCAACATATCTGAGAAACCTCAAGGAAAGTTTCTTCATCAGATCCAGAGTTTGTTCTACAAAGCTCTCACAAAATCGTAAGTTTGTTTTTCTTGAATGTCCTTGTAAGTTTCCACTCCTTGTAGTTTATCATAAAAATAAATATTTTCTTGAATAATAGAATTTTAAATATATATTGGGAACTGTGTAGATTTTCGTAGCTAGCTATTTCAATAATATGTGTTGATGAAAACAGAATTTCGTTTTTACAAAATTTAGCAATTTTCTCTTCATGAAATTTGTAAAGTATAATAAAACTAAAAAGTACTTTTGGAAGCATTGATAAGTCAAATGTAATCCGAATAAAGAATGACTCGCTGTTTTTTTATCGTATTTGTCGTCACAGTCATTATATACATAGTCTATTAATTCCAGTATTTCCATTAAACATTATATGTATATCATGAATAATCAATAAACATGAAATTTTCATCAAAGTTCAATTTGTTTTCTTTACCCAATAATTCTTTTCTCATCATCACTCTTGCTATCGACAAGTTTCTAATCAAATTGATTACTCTGATGGATTACATTGTCATTCGTTGTTAGTTTACAACATTAAAATAATTATGCTCATCCCGTTTCCATAGTTGACTTAGTAGCATTACTAAAATGGAAAGAAAACCCCCAACGAATCCACGATATTTTACAACGATTTCTGAGAATAAGTGGCGAAGATATCGTGAAGTGTCAAGATATTATAGATACATTGTTCAATATATTGGATGATGACGCCAAATCGTTTGACAAATTAGTGTTTCAAGCACTGGTAAGTATTTGTGACGTCTGTGTTTAATGATGTCAATAATGACAATATGCACCCACCACAATCATGTAAAGTAATCTTATTAATAAGTATTGTGTATTACATCTAATGTGCAAGAGTTGATGTTTCTAACTCTTTCACCACCAAATTTTTCTTTTTTCTTATATTCTTCAATATTTCTGGAAATGAAACCTAATTTTGGAGCCAACAGACAAAATTTGAGTCAATTTTCAGTTTTTACTCTAAAAATTTGGCGTTTTTTGTCCCAATCTTCTGAAGTGTAGACTATAAACGCAACCATTTTGTGAATTTGTGATGACAAGTGGTAATTGGTAGTGAAAAGGCTAAGCTTGTCTTCATATAGGGTTTACATTGTAAATGGTAAAAAATACAGGTTGTTCTTTTACCGTAACAAATAATTTTGAGGCTTTCTGCATTTTCCAGTCATGCATTAACCAATTTTATCCCAATACATCATATGATGCAAACTATTTTTATCCAATTCAAGATGGCTGACAGGCAGCCGTTTTTTGTTTTTTTACTTTGTCCTCCTACCTATTTATCTGGATCAAATGTCAAACCTTTAGTTTTAATCTTCGTCTCACTGACTTAATGATTTCAAAAGGCAATATCATTACGGCTTGGTACTGTGTCGCTTTATAATGACTTTAGCTTATAGGGGCTTGTCATCACTGAAAACTTTGTGTGTTTATTCTCAGGTGTTTATCATCGGTATACTTAGTGACATCAAGTATCGGAATTTAAGAACAGATCTAGATACATACATTGAGAAACACTTCGCCGCTACATTAGCTCACAGGTTAGTCTAAGCATGCTGTGCGCTAGCGTTGAAACACCCCAGTGCTTGTTATGTCTTGTCTTCCTTCAAAACGTTTTGAACGAACCTGGCTTTCTATAAATTAGTTTTTATCGCTATACTGTAAAATACTTTATTTTCGCTTGGAATTAATTTTTGCTATTTTCGCTGATGGAATGATTCAGTGAAAGAAAAATTCAGAGAATATACCTTTTTTCCTGTATTTTACATTCAACTTGTCAAAAATCAGTGAAAATAAATTCTATACAAAACACCCGAAATCTCGTTTCAGCACAAATTAATTCCAGCTAAAATAAAGTATTCTACAGTAATTATTCAATAATGATTATTGTAATTTAATGGGGTATTTTGTATATTTCAGACCTCTTATTAGCTGTCTACGTCAGTGTGCAGAGGATGCTGTTAACCCCAACTTAACAAGTCTCGAGAAACAACAACAAATACGAAGTTCTTTCAGAGCATTACATTATTTATTTAAATTTATTATTCAATCCAGACTATTATATGAAAGGTATGTAAATGAAACTAATCATACCACTCGTAGAATGTCACATTTTCCAAAATTGTGGATTATCGATAACACGGTTTTAAATAATTATACACCTGTAGGCATGCTGGGGGACTTGAAGAGAAAGAATTTAAAACCACCATAAGTGAGTTATTTTTATCAATGAATACAATGGTATCACAGACAGCAGAACATGTGCTCAGTGCACAAGTAAGTTTATTCTTGTATTTGTCCAATGATTCACCCTTCTATTTATTTGTTTGTTTCTGGATTTTTTTGGATTTTATTTGGATTCACCTTTGTATTTATTCTTGGATTCACCCTTGTATTCTTGCCAAGATTTGTACTTGTATTTTCCCTAGGTTTGTTTTGAGCTCGTCCCAGGATTTATTTAGACTCTTGCTTGAATTCAACTTTAAATTCATCCCTGTATCCATGCTTGTATTCATTTGTGGGTTTACTCATCTCTGGATTCATACTTAGATTCAGCCTTGTATTCATTCTGGATTCAGCCTTGTATTCATACTCGGATTCAGTCGTGTATTCATCTTAGATTCAGCCTTATATTCATACTTGGATTCAGCCTTGTTTTCATACTTGGATTCAGCCTTGTATTCATCCTGGATTCACCCTTGTATTCATACTTGGATTCTATACTTGTATCCATCCTGGATTCACCCTGGTATTCATACTTGGATTCTATACTTGTATTCAGCCTTGTATTCATGCTTGGATTCATCCTGTATTCAGCCTTGTATTCATCCTCTGATTCATACTTGGATTCATCACTAAATTCACCCTTTTATTCATTTAATTTATTTTATTGACAGATAACACTGCTTGGTAATTTCAGTACTATATATGACAGTTTAACACACGATAAAGGAAATGGACAAACAGTTTTTACTTCCCATGAAGTTGCTACATATATTAATAATTTAATAAACAATGTGGCTAGGGAATTCGCATCAACTGATCTACATGCAGCAAAACTAAGGTGTATGATAGATACTGTGAATGGTAGACTGTTTGAAGAGGAAGGTAAGATTCAAGTCAACCAAAATAAATATTCAAAATTGTTATTTATTACTGGGAACAATGCAGTGCATCATGGGAGTTTAATTAAGTTATTTTATTTTTTTATTATATTTCAAAGAATCAAGGTCGTTACTACTGCCAGTTTTTCTAAAACATATTCAGTTACATCTAATGCAAAGGCAGGAACTCAAGCTTTGTGCAGAACTATTGGGAGACGTTCTGTCTCTGATGCAGAAAATGGAACAAAAAGCGCAGGTTAGTTGATAAAACTGTTGTCAGGATATCTTGTCAGTGTCTATCAAGTAGAGCTGTTTAAATTTATTCAAACGTATGTAGAGGCAAAATTATGCAAATTGACGCATCGAACACCAGTAGAAGTAATGTACACCAATTGAGTCAAATATAAGGATCAATATTTAAATATTTTTTTTGTGCCAGGCGACGTTCCGGACATTGAGTGTCACTGTTGTCTCTCCTGACTTTTTTTCTGTATGTGCAAATTGCAAGTGCTAGTGCTGACGCATTTTGCCACAGAAGTCATATTCATGTTTGGGACTACATGACAGGGCTGTTTGGCAATCTCCCTGTCAAATGGCAATTTGTAATGCGCTATCCTGGTGTCAATCAGGTCGAACACAAGCACCTGCGGACCTTAACCAAGGTTCCCCCAAAGTCGCATTCGTAAGTGAATGAATCTCGGCCAGTGGAATTGGCCTGCCCATTGAGTCTGTGGCACACTCACCCAGGATAGGGGTCGACCCTTTGATGTTCAGCCTAAGGTTGGATTTGAACTTGGGTCTACCAATCATGAGTCTGGTGCAACAACCACTATGCTACCAGTGACCGGTCAATCTTTTGGATTTAATAAACTTACTAAAAAAAGAAACAATGAGTTATGCTGTTTTACACTATTAAAATTGTTCAGTTATATTACATTGCAATCAAAATTAATCCAATATTTAACCTTTTTACCACCAGTTCTCTCTTTTCATCACTAACTCACAAAACCAATCCAGTTTAGTCTGTACTTTCCATCTGAAGATTGGGACAAAAATAGTCACATTTGTTTGAGTAAAACTGAAAATTGCTCAAGTATTGTCTGTTGGCTCCAAAATTAGAGTTTATTTCCAGAAATATTGAAGGACGTAAAAAAAAAAAGTGCTGAAAAATTTGGACAAGAAAGTCTGGTGGTGAAAATGTTAATGTTAATTTTTGTTCTTAGGTTTATTTACCAATTTATAATATTGTCACCCGCAGACCCAGTCTACCAGTGGTGAAATAGGCCAAATTGTACACATACTGTTAGATAATATATTACAGACTTTACTGACAATCAACAGACAAGGAGAACTCGCAGTGAGTATAAGCCATTCCAATATACAGCCTTCTTTGCACAGTTAAGTAATTACAGTTGGAAACTACTGAACGATATTTACTGGTAATAGAGGTTGAAGAAACTGGAAGGGGGGGGGTGTAGATTTGTTGAGAAAAACAATTCTCCTGGGAAAATTAAAAAAAAATCTATCACACTTACTTGAATATGCAAAGGCATATTTCACAACAATATCATTTTGAAAATGAAGCTTAAAACTAAGTGAAGGAATAGGAATACTCGGCATGTTTTTACTATCTCCATCCTTCTAGAGGTTACAATGATCAACTCCTTAGTCCTCTTGGATGCTTTCAAGGGAGGTCAAATAAAAAATATACCTTGATTAGACCATAGACCCTCCATTTCTACTGGAGGGTCTATGATTAGACAGGCTTCTCTAATGATCACTCTTTTTGTTGCCATAGGGACCCTTTGTTGCTTGTTTCATCGCAATACTGAAACTCATGAGAGAGGAGCATTTTAAGAAACTACTGAGCAGTTTCAGTGAAAGAAAACCGCTCAAGGAGTTCATCACCAGAATATTCATGGTGTTCAAGGAGTTAGTCAAACAAGACGTCTTTCCATCAGACTGGATGGGGATGAGGATGGTCACTAATAAGTAAGTTGGCAATTTAGATGACAGTTTCATTTTGTTTTTGTTTCTAAATCATTTTTACCTTGCCTATAATGATAATGAGGTGAGGTATAGGTTACTCTGTCTGTCATTGTCACCATTATTGTTGTCGCCATCATCGTTGTCGTTTTCCTTGTCTTGTTTTTTTTTTTATTCAATCTTTCTCAAACTTGGAAATATGTTCAAGCAATGTATAATCTTGGTTTAGTTAAATTTGTGCTTATGAGTGGTGTTTACTTTCTAACCTATCCAGTGTATCTTTCGTGTTAGCTTCTATCTTCTGTATGCAACTTCCAAACATGGTAATAAATAGAAAAGCTATTTTTTTTTCCTTTTCAATGACAAAGTCAACCTTTGTCACCTTTAACATAATTTTTTCCAGAATTGTTCAATAATTTTGATCGATACTTGTAGCTGATGATAACTGATTATGTTCATTTGGTCCAAAATTAACAAAAAAAATCATTAAAAAAAAACATTTTGGCAAGAAAAATTGTTGTCATATGAACACAAGGATGATCCCATAGTCTTTTTCCAGTCTGTCATAGTTGTTTCACAGTGTTTCATTTTTGTTCTGTTAATTTGTATTTTTCAGTGTGATACTGTTAGCCATTCCATTTTTCTCACAAATCTTGACGTCTCATTTCTTGGATAACGATACTTTTGACAGCCAAGTAAGTCCCAGCAAGATGTGTTTTTGTAGCATTCATAGTAAGATCATTGATTTAAGCATCAAATATTTTAAAATAGCTTCTTTTATTGATGTTTGTTTTATTTCTTGTTTATATTCAGCTTTGGAGCAGTTTCTTTCATCTCTCTGTGTCGTTTTTGACACAACCGTGTTTACAGCTCGAGACGTTTTCTGAAGTGAAACGAAACAAAATCAAAGATCAGTACGGGGATATGAGAGTCTTGATGGGATTTGAGATAGTCTCTATGTGGCAGAATCTTGGTGAGTGTCAATGTTGTCTGTATAGTTGTCATGATGACATCTTTTCCAGCTAATACCGATTTTCTAATTTCTGAATTTTCTATTTAGGGGATCACAAAATCAGTTTCCTCAGTCTCATTGGTTCATTCTTGGAAGTCACACTAGTCCCAGAGACGGAACTCCGCAGAACAACTCTTCCCATATTCTACGATATCATGGAGTGTGAACAAAAAAACAGAGGAAACTTCAAACAGGTATGACCTTTGACCCTCAGAATGGTTTGTGCGAAATTTATTTCTTTTAATTTTCATGGTTGATGAAGTTGCTGTCGCATTTGATGTAAAGATTGATTTCTGATGGATTTTCTATGCAAAATTGTTGCTGAAATATTTCTCAGTACTTACGTAGATGCCATGTCTGAGTTGCAGATTCTAGATTCACTTATGGCTAAGGCCGCTCTATTCTACTCCATTCCCAGCAAAAAAAATATTTCTTAAGGCAATAAGTTCAATGCAACAATTTTTCAAGTGAAAATTCAGAGACAGTCAGTACTTTTATTTTTTTCTCATAAAGCAACAAGTGGATATTTTTCACATGGATTTTAATCTTAAAAAGTAAATGATTATCATTTTAACAAAGTTTTCAACTTACAAACCAATTTGGCTCTCAACTAAAACCAATAACCCCTAACCCTAATTTCTCCCCGAAAACTATAAAATCTGAAATATTGCAATCATGTCTTAAATTAAAATGGATGTTCATATGACAGAACTATCACTCAACTACACTAATATCAATCTAGTTTTTTCTGCTTTAAAACACATTGGAAAAATTTCATTTTCTGTACATTTTAAACACACTTACATGTATTTCTGTTGGCACCGCCAACAGTCAATTCGAACAAAATGTCACCTTCATTCTTCATGATCAAAAAAAAACTACCGTATAATTGGAAAATTTACATGAAGTGTGTCCATAGAGCAATGTTGTTTTTGTATCTGGACTAAATAAAAACATTTTGAATTAGAACTCTATATCACTTTTGGTAGACAAGAAAAAAAAGCTGTCCAATACAGTCCACACTGTATATTGCAAAAATCAGATTTCGAAAAATTAGTCTCTCCTTTGAGAATGAAATTCAGGGAATTCTAATTAACCCTCAGTCAGAATGACAGTGGCTCTTTGCTGCACTATATACACAACAAACAGACAAAGTTGCCTAAAATCAATTTAAATTAGGGAACTGATCATTACCACCCAGCCGGTTTCCTGTGAGTTTGACTCGGTTTACCGTACGGGTCGTTGCTTTACCGTACCGGTCGTTGCTTTACCGTACCGGTCGTTGCTTTACCGTACCGGTCGTTGCTTTACCGTACCGACCGTTGCGTTACCGTACCGGCCGGACAATTACCGTACTGATAGGACCAATACCGACTATTTATCACCTTCGATTAATGAATGCATGGTAAACAAAGCCCCGGTAACTGATCTGCGCCCTGCCGGTAACCGTGAGTCATGCATGAATTAATTGGGCATTTTGCAAACAATAAGATTTTTTTTTTACCCACCCATTGAAAGTGAATAATTTGAAAAGGACATGACTTGTACAACAGAGTGTTACGTCCCAGTCGACTAGAGGACTCGATGGGTTAATTATTTGTTTATATTTGTCAGTAGCTCACACAGTGGAAAGAAAGTCGGACAACCGTCGAAATACAAATAAATAAATTAAATAAAAAAGTCTTTCTGAAATTTCATGGTTTTTTTTCAATATATGTGTGTTATTCACATATTCATGATCGCCTGTAACGCTATAAAACGACAGTCCTACATCGTAGCTTACCCACGACGTTGAATAAAACGTCTCAACCTGTCGCATGAATTCGATGATACTTGCATAATGTGTCAGCGTGACTCGCTTGGCCGAGCTCACATGTATTTAAATTCGGGCTTGGGCGTTCGAAAATCTGTTTTGATACTTTGTTGACAATAACACGCGCAACGCGTGCACGTAGTCCAGATAAAATTCAAGTGCGTAAAACGGAATTTGACCTTGCTCTAGGTCAACATTTTTCTATTGCTTTTCGACCTCATTTTGTGAGTTTGCTTATGGAATTGTCCAAACATATTTACCCGATATTTACACACCTCCTCCAACAATCCCCAATGTAACTTTATTATAACAAAACAGAGTGTGCAAGTGTGCCGGTATATCTCTTTTTGGAACATGTGATTGGCCCTGAAAAGGGCTGTTTGGTTTGGGGCAGAATACGATTTAGACTGGAAAGGTCGGGACTTTTTTTTGTTTTACAAAAAAAATATAATTACAGCCAATACAAAGTCAGCTTGGACATTCAGTTGTGAGACATAACAAAATAAACGGTGCCAGCGATAGATTTTGCGAATGAAAGAACAAACTAAACGCAATCAAAGGCGCCGACCACTCGCGTTGGAAATAAACTAATAAAACGCGTTGCGACGAGAAATCTCGTCTGCATCTATCAGTCACGCAAACGCACACACATGCTATTTTCGTATGTTGAATACGTTGGCAACGTCGTCAAATATTTAGCCCAATCACTGAATAAAAAAACATCCAAGCACACGTGCACTGGCGCCAGATAAAGTGAAAAAATGAAAACAAAATTACGTCTGCACTGTGCATTTTTAACAATAACCAAAACCATTAGGTTACATGCCAAAACTATCGACTCAGGATTCATCATACACAAATATAGCCACTTTCATGGAACTGTTATTTTTGTAACCCACTTTGTCGGCTCAGTTGATTTGGGAGCACTGATCCCAATTTAAAAAAAATAAAAATATCGTATAAAATAAAGACGCAGTTCCGTCTGTAGTCATATCCAACAGTTCACATGGACGTACTGGGAGCTCCATGGTCTCAAAAAAAATCATGTGTAGCAACTTGAATGTAAATATTATGCAATAATAATGGTAAAGTTTAATCTCTGACAAATAAAAAGACGCAATTACAAATTGACCTGGTGGTGTATTTGACCTCGAAAGCTACTGCATAGCAAACATGAACAAAATGATTTATAAACTGACTATAACTACAAACTAAACAAATTCTACTCAAATTAATTCTACAGTTTTGCTTTCTCGGGCGATCCTGTGCATAAAACTGAAATTTAAACAGGTCGGCATTTTACCGGTAAACCGGAAAATCAATGCATAAATTAACTTGTCAGAAGTGTGAATTGCCTCCTGCCAGTACGGTAACGGCCTTGCCGGTACGGCTAATGACCTTCGGGTACGGTAAAGCAGCGGCCGGTACGGTAAAGCAACGGCCGGTACGGTAAAGCAGCGGCCGGTACGGTAAAGCAGCGGCCGGTACGGTAAAGAAACGCATGCCGCAGGAGACTCACAGGAAACCGGCTTGGTGGTAATGATCAGTTCCCTTAACTAGAAATTTAACAATAAAATCACATATATAACAGCCCTAGCCAAAATTCCTAAAATGCTGTTATTATTGTACATCTCGTCAAGCATGTTGTGAAACCATTTTGACAATAAAACAATGACCAGAGATCAGAAATCAATTCGTAAATTCAAACCCAGGAACAATAAAGCCATAATTTTGTTTGCACAGTGGCACAGATCAATACCCAAAACCACATAGTTGCCATCTTGCTCAAAATACCAAAATGTGAGTCACACAGTATTAAGAGGCTTTTAAAAAACAAATCATATGACTATTTTGATGCTGCATAATTCACTAGACAGCTGACTTCCTTTTAATTCATGGCCAATCAGTGACCGCGATTGTCATGAATAGCGCCCTCTGCATCAAAAACAAAAGAAATAAAGTAACTGATCTCAACTATAGAGGGTGAAAACAACAATATAAGATGCTTAGAGGTCTGATATACAGATATGTGTTGTTTTCACAGGTTGAATCTGAAGTGATTGATAAGTTAGATTTGTTGGTTGGTACTGAGAAGAAAGGAGATGAAGAATACAAGACACTGTTTTATTCCATGTGAGTGAAGCCTTACAGTGAAATCGGTGTAGTCCAAAAGCACCATTTGTACTGTAAAACCATTTATTTTCACTGACATTTCATTATTTTTATATAGTTTTTAAATTAATTTGCCAGTGAAACATTGAGTTCTATTGTTATTTAACATGTTCATGTGAATTTAATTTTGACATATTTTATTTATTACCAGTAGCGAAATTAAAATCCAGCAAATAATGCATTTATAGTATTTTTAATTGTAAATGAGCCAAAATAAAGTAGTGTCTAGACATAACACAAACTGACTCAAAGAAAGTCTGAGAAATGTAGCTGATAATTATTATAAACATTGTTGAGGATGATACAGAATTTAGTAGTTGCCATTACTTCAGATGCATGTATTTTGATGAGAAGATTTCAAAAACATGCAATTATAAAAACACTACTTTGTACAGTCACAGTCTACTGTATATGGTCTAACTATTTTCCCAGTCCCAGTCTCTTAATAACAAATACCACCGCTAGGTGTTACAAAGTTCATCACAAAAAAAGATTTAAAAAAAACATTGTTTAATTGCCAGATCTTAGTTTGAAAACAAGAAACTAGAGCAATTTGAATAACTGTCTTGTTTCACGTTACAAATTTGTCTGCTTGTTGCCATGATTCCATCACTTATTGTTAGGTGTCTTTATCGCAACTAGTCTTATGTGTTTTTTATCCGGTTAATTTGACTAACGTATTTTGTTCTTAGATTGTCTGAGAGATTACAAGATCAGCCGTGGAAGGAGACTGGATTATCATTTGTCAAGACAGTAGCCGGATTACTAGTGACATTATTAGATTATAGAACAGTGATGATGAAAGACGAGAAATTCAAACAAATGAGTTGTACAATGAATATACTGGTAAGTATCGACTTAAACCTCAGCTCCGGGTGAATATATTTGATAATCAGAATAGAAGGAGCACTTTCATTTTCTGTCATTTACAGCCAAGATATTTGTAGAATGCTATTTCTATTTTAGTTTACTAATTGGGCAAGGATTAAGCGTAATTCTTGTCTAAGTTGACGAGAAAGCATGTTTTAATTAGCCATTATCTTCGCTAGCCAAGGTCTAAGTTTATTCGGCCAAGCCTCTAAACAGACCTTGGTAGAACGACCATCAAGTAGTCAGTTGCGGCTAATCATTGTCCAATCAGTTTGTGTGTTACAAATCCCTCTTTGGTGTTTCATTTTAAACAAAATGGCGGCGCCCATGAATTGTGATATTTGTGATGATAAAATTGCGAAAGTTTTCGGTGTTGGTGCCCTCAAACCTCATCAGGTACAGGCAGTTGAGGCAGTTTTGTGTGGGAAGGATGTCTTCATAAAGACAAAAACAGAAAGTGGAATTTTGTTTTATAATTTAGTACGTCCAAGCTGATTGAGCGCCTTTTTTCGAGATGCGCCAAATCTGATCTCAGTGCTTAAGATACGCAATGAGCCTATGCGACCCCACACGGTATTGTGCAGAGGCCTATAGGTCGAAGACACGGGACCGTGCGATTCGGACGATGAATAGCCATGGGAGTCTTCCTTATGACTGTCTTTTCAAATCAGTGATTTAACCCAAACTGTTAGTAACTATACATCTTTTCAAGACAGACATTGGTATACATGTACATAATATATTAGTAGATTGAATTAACACATCCTTAATGTTTTTAGTATACAGTCAAACCATTTATTTTCACTGGTATCTAATTTCACTATTTTGATGTTTTGAGCACTTGGTCTGCACAAACTTGTCAAGGAAACAATATATTCATATTGATTTAATTATTAATTATTATCAGTGAAACTTGCGTAATTAAAAACCAGTGAGTAATTAATGATTTCCCATGGTACAGTCTGGGTCTTGTGGAGACATAATTTAAATAAGGAATATTTAAGAAATTTATAGTATGTACATGTTTTGTGCTAAAATGACAATTTTGCACTGGTACAGTCTGGGTCTTGTGGAGACATAATTTAAATAAGGAATATTTAAGAAATTTATAGTATGTACATGTTTTGTGCTAAAATGACAATTTTCTCACAGAATTTTTACAAAGATGAGTTGAAGAAAGAAGAGATGTACAAGCGATACATTTACAAGTTGCATGATTTACATATACCCGATACGAACTATGCGGAAGCGGCATTTACATTGTTGACATTAGCCAATAGTCTGAAGTGGAGCGCCAAACCATTACAACAAGATGAAAAGTTTCCAAAACAAACAGAGTGGCAGCGAAAAGAATCTCTCTACGTGGAAATAATTGATTTGTTAGATAGAGGAAAGGTCGGTGAACTGCTGAGCTGATGATTCTATCAGCTGCATATTTTCATTATTTATGGTCTTTATATTACCGTACTCGACTGACTTAGCGGGGAGAGTAACTTGCCTTGGAAAATCATGTTTTGTAAAGAGTGAACGCTTAGTCAAACACCCCAAAACAATATCAAAATAACAATTTTTACTCAGTATTTAGCAAGTTTGGCAGCATATTACAAGTCGTTAGAAAAATTTAAAAAAAAACGTTGTCATTGATTTCCATGAATTGTCATCACAATGACAGTTAAAACAAATGTTATTACAATATTGTTTGTATAAGTACCATCAGAACTTTTTTGAAAGTCAATTATCTGCATAATTATCTCTATTGTTGAATCGTATGCAAACATATATATGTTACTGCATGAGGAACCTTGTAGATTAGAAATACAAAATTAGAAATGGTGATGGAGATGGTTAGATCTTTGAAGGACATCAATTTATTGATTTCTATTTTTATTCACTTTCAGACATGGGAGCATGCAGTGCCGTTATGTAAAGAATTAGCCGTGCAATATGAAACCAAAGCATTCGACTATGCGAAACTCAGTAAAATCCTGGTAATTTTATGTTTCAATGTATACCTGGGTTTTCAATATAATATTTTTAGTTGTAGATGTCATATTTACATGATAGACGTGTACTGTGTCGGTTGATGTAAGAAATTCAACTTTTTGTCGTCGGTAGTCTTTTTGATCGTCAAATTCTACATGAAATTCAAGATAATATTCAATAAATCTTTGAAAAACATGTACCGGTAAAGAATGAACATTTGAAGACATATTGTGTATATTAATCTTTCAGAATAAGCAGGCGCTGTTTTTTGATCACATACTCAATACTCCAAGGTTAATAACAGATTTCTACCGAATCAGTTTCTATGGTTCGAACTTTCCAACGTTCTTGAGGGTAGGTGTAATTTAGTATTTTTTGAAACCACCATCAGAATTAGAGATTTTTATGACACTATAACTTCACAATATCGCATGATAATTTAAATCTTTCTTCACAATTCATTTCAACAAAAAGCCCTCAGTTTAACTAAATTTTTAGTCCCCGTTCGGACGCAGTCCGAAAACGGGGACTTATGTTTTGCCCTGTGTGCGTCCGTCCGTGCGTCCGTCTGTGCGTCCGTCCGTGATCACCTGTATCTCGAACATGCATGGACCGATTAAGTTCAAACTTCACTCATACATCACACATTATATGGGACATATGCACATGAATTTTTTTCATGATCCGATTAACGATAGCCGAATAGCGGCCATTTTAAGGCCGAAAATGCATCAAAATCGCACATTTTCACCATTCCGGACCCGGATCTCAGTTATGCATGGACGGATTTTGTTCAAATTTGGTACATACATTAAACATAATAGGACCTTGATGCACGTCATTTTTTTTTTTGGATCGGGTTCGAAATGGCCGACTGGAGGCCATTTTGTTTTAAAGAATTCAGTTCTGGATCCGTATCTGAGACATGCTTGGATTGATCGAGTTCAAACTTCACACACATAAGGTACATCATGTCACAAATATGTATGTGCATTTGTTTCATGATCTCATTAACGATAGCCAAATGGCGGCTGCTTTAAGGCCGAAAATGCATTGAAATCGCACATTTTCACCATTCCGGACCCGGATCTCAGTTATGCATGGACGGATTTCATTCAAATTTGGTACATACATTAAACATAATAAGACCTTGATGCACGTCATTGTTTTTTTCGGATCAAGTTCGAAATAGCCGACTGGCGGCCATTTTGTTTTAAAGAATTCAGTTCTGGATCCGTATCCGAGACATGGCTGGATTGATCAAGTTCAAACTTCACACACACAAGGTACATCATGTCACAAATATGTATGTGCATTTGTTTCATGATCTCATTAACGATAGCCAAATGGCGGCTGCTTTAAGGCCGAAAATGCATTGAAATCGCACATTTTCACCATTCCGGACCCGGATCTCAGTTATGCATGGACGGATTTCATTCAAATTTGGTACATACATTAAACATAATAAGACCTTGATGCACGTCATTGTTTTTTTCGGATCAAGTTCGAAATAGCCGACTGGCGGCCATTTTGTTTTAAAGAATTCAGTTCTGGATCCGTATCCGAGACATGGCTGGATTGATCAAGTTCAAACTTCACACACACAAGGTACATCATGTCACAAATATGTATGTGCATTTGTTTCATGATCTCATTAACGATAGCCAAATGGGGGCCGCTTTAAGGCCGAAAATGCATTGAAATCGCACATTTTCACCATTCCGTACCCGTATCTCAGTTATGCATGGATGGATTTTGTTCAAATTTGGTACATACATTAAACATAATAGGACCTTGATGCCTGTTTTTTTTTTTTCGGATCAAGTTCGAAATGGCCGACTGGCGGCCATTTTGTTAAAGAATTCAGTTCTGGATCCGTATCCAAGACATGTCTGGATTGATCAAGTTCAAACTTCACACACACATGGTACATCATGTCACAAATAGATATGTGCATTTGTTTCATGATCTGCTTAACAATAGCGGAATGATGGCCATTTTAAGGCCGAAAATGCATCAAAATCACGTATTTTCACAATTCCAGAACCGGATCTCAGTCATGCATGGATGGATTTTGTTCAGATTTAGCACAATGTGTTTTACATATGCAGGTGCATTTCGGTCATGATCTGCTTTGAATGTATATGTCACTCAAATATGAACGGAATGGGGACGTGTCATTGACAATGACTTGTTAAAAATTATGATGGTGGTGATTTATAACAACAATGAATCCCATACAGCGCCATATTGGATTCAAAGAAGGTTTACACATCTTCCCATAGACCTCTGAATCCAATATGGCGTTGTGAAGGATTCATTATTGTTTTTATAAACCACCCCCCTGAGAATTAATGAGAAAATGAGGATTTTTGTTGAAAATAATTGGTTCAATATTGGAGCTTAAGTAATTTGTGAATCCTGCAGTGTATGTTTTCGGTATAATAGTTATTTCAACTGAATTACTGTGTTTTTCAGCACTTGGTATATATTGTATACGTTACTACCGGGTACATGGCAGAGATTGTCACAAGTCACAAGCTCTCTATCTCCACCATAGTTACACATGATACAAACTGTAACTATTCCCAATTAGATTTTGGTAAAATAGTGGCACTGTTCTCTCTGTCTGAACTTTGCTTACTTTCTCTGAGCTCAATCCTTAAAATGTATTTCTGTTCAAAAATGAATAAACTTTTCACTGAAAGGATGATTAAGTGAAAATAAAATCAAATAAATATTTCTTTTTTTCTATTTTTTACATTCAACTTGCCAAAAATCAGTGAAAATAAAGTCCATACAAAATGTCCAAAAAGTCTTTTAAGTGAAAATTAATTCCAGCTAAAGTATAAGTATCATTGAATCAGTTCTGTTGTCGTCTGACCGACGGTCACACATTAAATGACATACGAACTTGTGTTACTGTAACCATAGCAACTGTAACCATAACATTTCCAATTCTTATCACATTGTATCATTCCTAGGATAAGTCATTAGTACTTAGAGCACGAGAATATGAAAGAGCAGACAACATAATAGAAATGATTCGGAACGAATTTCCACGATCTGAACTATGGACCAAACACAAGCCACCAGATCTAGATATACTCCAGTCTTCATGTCAGTGTATCCTTCAATGTCACACTAATAAAGCTGAAGTTCAATCTAGTGTGTACACAACAACTCTCTGTGTGTCCGTCTGTCTGTCCGTTTGTCCGTCTGTCCATTTGTCTGGTTGTCGATCTGTTTGTCCATCCATCCATCAGCTTGTCCATCTGTCTGTTCGTCTTTCCACCCATCTGTTCGTTCGTCCATTAGTCTGTTCGTCCATCCATCCATCTTACTTTCTGTTCATCTGACTGTCCATCCTTCATTCTGTTAAATTATTAATTTCCAGTGGTTGAAGGCAAAATTAAAACAAACTCCACAATGTTCTTAGGAATAGTACAAGATGGCAAAATAAGATTGATATGAAGATAGTGATTTTACTTATAAATTTATTTTGACTCCCACTGTAACTTATTTTTGCCATTTGTTTATATATTTTCTGAATAATCTATATTTTATACAGTTTGGGAATAGTTGTCTGTGTAGGAATTTGTCTGCTCCATGTGTTGTCATGGTGATATAATGTGTTGTAAGTTCAATTGCTTAACAGTGATCCCCCCAGATATTGAAGTACGTAAGGTGAACCCAATACCAAATGAACCTGAACTATTCCGAAACCAAACTGTACCTGATAAAATAATGAGATATTATGAAATCAATGATGTTAGGAAGTTTTATGCTGACAGACCATTCCACAAAGGAGAGAAGGATCCAAACAATGAACTGAAGGTAGTTAATGCAATATGAGACTTTTGTGGTTTTACATGATATTGCTTTAGATACTCAAAATTACGTGGTACTTATGTGCGATTCCCTAAAGGTCACACATCCTGGTACTTATGTGTGATTCCCTAAAGGTCACACATCCTGGTACTTATGTGTGATTCCCTAAAGGTCACACATCCTGGTATTAATAAGCATGGAAATATCCCCCAAAATACTTTCGTGTTTGTCGAATCCCACGCGATGTTTGATGCCACTACGACGCTGTGACCTTTGTTTGTTCTGTGTTTACATTTGAATCCACGCATAACGCATGATTCTCGTAGTGAACGGAAAGTGGTCAGTTGTGTTATTTTCATTCTATTACAGAGTATGTGGTTGGAAAGGACTACTATTACAACATCTAATAGTCTACCTGGAATACTAAGATGGTTTGAAGTGATTGATAAGACAACGGTAAGTGCTAAAATTGTCGTTGAGAAGAATTTTCGCTGGCAGCCATTATCGGATGTGCTAATGGTTTCGGTGATGAAAAAATTTGTATGATGTACAAAGTGATATGATATTATTGTAAAAGCATTAATTTTCACCGGTATTTAATTTCGGTATTTTGAGCATATTCCCTAATGTGTTCAATTGTAATTTCACATTTTGCCAGTGAGAATAGCGAAATTAACGTAGAGGGTACGTCACATGCGCACACATGGGAATTAAGTCTTAAGTGACAATAACAACACAGGCTTAATACACAAAGGCTCATGGGTAGACGCAGATTTGTAAACAACAACATTATGCCCGTCTGGTGCATACACAGGTGCTGAAACTGTTACTTTAAAACCCATTGAATAATAAATAACAATAATTAATAGGATATGAAGAATGAAAATTTAAGATTTCTATCTTTGCTACAAAACAGTTTTAATGAAATAATACTCTGGTGAGATACTACTTAATCTCGTGTCAAATCAATGCTCTGTGTTGTTTCTGGTGAAATTGCATTGTTACAAATCCTTACATGTGTTTTCTAGGTTGAAATTAGTCCCATTGAGAATGCTTTGGAGACAATGAATAGAAAGAACAAGGAGTTAAGGAGCATCATAGCTACATACAGCTCAGAAGAATTCAAGAATATAAGCCCCTTAAGTATGAGTTTAAATGGTGTCATTGATGCTGCAGTCATGGGTGGTATAGCAAAATATCAAGAGGTATGATTGCTTTATTGCTAGTATTATAAGAATAAGTTTGAATATTAGTATATATGGGATTTATACCATAGCAGTATATTCTGGTCATGAAATGTATATATATTCCAGATTGATGTGTATGATATTTATACCGCAGTAGTACCGTAGTTGTCCGGGTAAGCGCCCAGGGTCCTGAACATGGAAAATTGGTAAAAAATAGGGGTGGGCATATGCCTGACATCTCCTGCAAAAAAATTTGCGAAAATTGACATCACGCAGACCGAACTGTGGCAGGAAATAGAGTGGCAAATGAAAACATGCAACGGAAATAAATGAACAATATGCAACATTAGAAGTGAAACAAAAATAATTTATTGCTTTTAATGTGACAAATAAATCAGAAATAATAAAAATCGACAGTGAGGAATCATTTTCTCCACTGCAAACACACCCAATACATGTGAACTCAAAATGAACTACCGGTAAAATGTAAACTGCATACAGTCATACACGAACAATAAATAATTTACAAATTCACACAGTAAAAATTATGACAGTTCATAGGTGTTTGACTTCTCAGATCTCCATTTGCATGTTCATTGCCATCTTCGTCAAAACCCTCAAAGTCCAAGTCTGCGTGACACCATCACCATCCAACAAAATCCCTACAGCTTTGTCCTGATGTCGCACACAATTTGTCAGCTTGGCATGTCTTATCTCAATAAAGAGACACGAAAAATGGGTTCGCATGCAAACGACTCTGCTCTCTCATCTTTGACCTTTAAGCATCTGTTTTACTGATTGGCTAAGAATCACATCACTACTCGTGTTTCATCATAGATGTCAAGTCGACATTGGTTTCATTGTCGACGATGCGAAAGCCGAAAGAGTGCGCCATTTGCTTGAATCATTTCTAAGGAAACACAAACCAAAAGTTCCTTTTCAGGGCCACTACATATTTCAAAAAGAGAACTACCATTTCTGCTTTAATATACATTCTGTAGACTTGCTGACTGTTATGATTCTGATAAAAAATCTTAAAACATAAATGTAAATTACGTAAACATCGGTGCCCTGAGGGCAGAACATGAAATTACCTATTTCGCATTTACCCATCGTTTTACGCAATTGATGTTTATTTTTAGCTTCACTGCTGACTTTGTCGAGCGGAGCTTATCAAATATTAAAGTGATTGTCCGTCGTCCGTGTCAACTTTCCAATTTCAACTTCTTCTTTGAAACCGCAAGTCAGAATGTTTTCAAATTTGATATGCAAGTACCTTGGATGGTTCTTTCTCAGATTTGTTCATTTCATGTCAAAATTTCAAATTCTCTTTTTAGCTCCGCTATCGACTTTGTCAAGCGGAGTTTATCATATGAGTGATTGTCCGGCGTCGGTCGTCCGTGTCAATGTTTTATATTTTTGACTTCTTCTTGAAAACTACAAGCCTGAATGCTTTGATACTTGGTGTATATGTGCCTTGGGTAGACCTCTCTCAGATTTGTTCATTTTGTAATGATATCTTTAATTCTCTAATTTTTGGTGAATATTTTTGTCATTTTTGGTAAAAAGTAATATTTTCAACTTCTTGTTAAAAACCGCAAGTCCAATTGCTTTGATATCACATATAAAGGTACTACATTTGGACCTCTCTCAGATTTGTTCATTTTGTAATGATATCTTTAATTCTCTAATTTTGGTGAATATGTATGTCATTTTTGGTAAAAAGTGATATTTTCAACTTCTTGTTAAAAGCCACAAGTCCAATTGCTTTGATATTACATATATAGGTACTACATATGGACCACTTACAGATTTGTTCATTTCATGATGATATCTTCAATTCTCTAATTTTGGTGAATATTTTTGTCATTTTTGGTAAAAAGTGATATTTTCGACTTCTTGTTGAAAACCACAAGTCCGATTGTTTTTATATTACATATATAGGTACTACATGTGGACCTCTCTCAGATTTGTTAATTCCGTGGTGATATCTTCAATTTTCTAATTGTGATGATTATTTTTGTCATTTTTGGTGAAAAGTGATATTTTTAAATTCTTGTTGAAAACAGCAAGTCCCATTGCTTTGATACTATACATATTGTTCATTTTCTAATTATATCTTCTGTTCTTTAATTGAAATATGCATTGCTACCAGCGGAGCTATCACAGCCGACTGGCTGCTTGTTTTGGTGAATATTCGTCATTTTTGGTAAAAAGTGATATTTTCTACTTCTTGTTCAGGTAGACCTCTCTCAGATTCGTTCATTTCATGATGATATCTTTAAATTATTTAATTTTGATGAATAATTTTGTCATTTTTGGTAAAAAGTAATATTTTTGAATTCTCCAATTGCTTTGATACTATACATATTGTTCATTTTCTAATGATATCTTCAGTTCTTTAATTGAAATGTGCATTGCTAACAGCGGAACTATCTTTGTGGATTGGTGTGTATGATATTTATACCATTATAGTACTTAGTGGATTGGTGTGTATGATATTTATACCTTTATAGTTTATTGTGGATTATTGTGTATGATACTTATACCATTATAGTACTTTGTAGATTGGTGTGTATGATATTTATACCATTATAGTACTTTGTGCATTGGTGTGTATGATATTTATACCATTATAGTACTTTGTGCATTGGTGTGTATGATATTTATACCATTAGTACTTTGTGGATTGCTTTTTAAGTAATAACCTGAATGTTTGTGTTTTCAGGCATACTTCATACCGGAGTACATCATATCACATCCACAAGATGCTGAAAAGATAGAGAATCTCAAGAAATATATTTTAGAACAAGTAAGGAAACGTATACTAGCTGAGTTACTGCTATATCATAATGAATGGCAACAAATACAGCTAGCCTATCATATTTGTTTATAGTCTACCTATAGCTACAGACCATTATGGGAGTACTAGCTAAGTAACAATACAAACAAAACAGCAACACCAATACATTGTACAAATGAATTTGTATGAACAGACACGCAGTATCCTCGGGGACGGACATCTGGGCATTTTCTACCGCCTGGCAACCCTCGCGGTGAAAACAAAGACCAAAAACTCGCAGAAAACGGTACTTTGCGATGGTTGTTGAGAGTCCCCTGAACAGTGTAACAAGATTAGCCCTACGTGTGTAACATATATATGAATTTGGTTGTTCAGGATTACTTCAAAGTTGAGTTTGTGTTGTTTTCTCGAGTTTTCACCGGCTCCACCGGCGTTCCACAGCAGCGCGCACAAAGCCCATAGAAATACGTGGTATAGTGGTGCGCGTCTTAGCAACGTAGAACGTATGTGACGTAGCTCCGCCCCTGAGGATAACAGAAAATAAAGACATCCCACCAAAAAATATTGCTCTGTTCTTGTGTTCACTGGGAATGATAAATTCAAAATACTAAGAATGTGTGTGGTGGTAATTTATCAGAGAAAAAAATGTTACACATACAGGCTACATGCTGAGTGTAATTAGTCCCCGATTGGACGCAGTTTGAAAACAAGGACTTATGGATTAGACTCCGAGCAGTCTGCCTTGGACATGCCTCGGCCAATCACATTTAAACTTCACAGATACGTCTTATATTTTGGAATACATGCACTAATTAATTTCATGATCAGATTCCAGGTAGCTGAATGGCAGCCATTGTAACTGTTAAAAATTCATAAAAATTGAGAATTTCTGCCATTCCAGAACCAGGACTCAGTCATGCAATGATGGTTTTTGTTTAGGCTTGTACATTGAACATTATAGGACCTTGATGACGTCACTAGATCAGATTCAAAATGGCCGACTGGTGGCTATTTTGTTTTAATAAATATGGTGTGTGCTGTGTCTATTCCATACCTTGACTGATCATTTTCAAACTGTTATAGATACATCATACATCATGTCACACATATGTTTGTTTGACTGTCAGACTAAAGATGGAGAAATGGCAGTCATTTTGAATGTCATCAAAATCAAGCATTCATAATTATACATCATATCATTTGATTCATGTTCGGATTCAAAATGGCTGACTTATTTCAATTTTGTTTACTGTATAATCAGCGGCGACTCATGTCATAATATTACTTGTTGTGTTTTTTAGTTGGAGGTGTTGGAATGCGGTTTAAGGTTACATGGTGAATTGGCGCCGCCAGATGTGAAACCATTACATGCCAAATTAGAAAAGATGTTTGCATCCATGAAAGCTAGTATTTCCTCACAGGTAATCAGTTCCCTTAGAGCAGAGTTCTCTGAGTCTATTTGAGACCTATCTCTTCAGAGGTTCTCACAAAACGAACATTTCTGGGAAATGCTACAACTACAGCAAATACTGTTTCAAAAATTGTATAATTCATTAGTTACTTGTTATAACTCATAGTACCCCAGTTACACACTGAGCCCCACTTTATGCACTGTTGTTTCAATGTCATGTAGGGTTCTCCTATTACTGGTCATAAACCTTCGCCGTTACCAAAGCAACCAGTAATGTCGCAATCAGGAGGTCCTCCACCAAGTCCATTCACACCACCAGAAGACAGCAATACTTCATTTCAAATCGGGTAGGTGCCTCATGAAATCAAACATATATAATCAATTAATACAACAATATTTGGTGAAATGGGATTCACAGTAGAACACATTGAAGAGAAATTAAATATTGTTATTTGTAAATAAACACTGGGTATAGTTTGTCAATACTAGAATGGTCAATGTTTTCTGTACAAATGTTCATATTCTGACATATTCTTTAATAAATGAACCAGTAATTCATCTACGTAATGACATTTATTCCCTGTCACTCTTTTCCTGCCTTTGTTACGATCAGTGAATAACCATTTTCTTTGGGTCACAGAAACATTTACAAAATATTATTTTTTTGACCAATCTCAAATTAACAGTCAATGCACTATGCTGCAAAACATGTAAAATACATGGTTTATTTACATGGAATTCAAACGCATGCTGCACGACGACTGAGATCGTCCAATCTTAAAAATCCTTCACAGTGAAAATTTAAAGTTTTAATAATACTAGTACTGTAAAATCTGTATCAAAAGCCGCAGCTTCTATTAAAGTGGTACAATGCAACAGAGGGGATGCGGCTTCTATTAGAGCATCTACACATATGAGAAATGATGAATTTTTGGTTCTCAATTGTTCATAAAGAATGGGTGCGGCTTCTAATACAGATTTTATGGTAACAGCAATCTTGTGTACTTTATTTAGTACTATTTGTGTCTTATTACATTTTTAGTTCTCCACTACCGACACCACTAGAACCAAAACGGCCAGTGTCCGTGATTTCTACGAGTTCCACAGGCTCCAACGATAGCACAGGTAGTGGTGGCAGCGCTGTCACAGAGACCATACTTGAAGCTGATGAAGAACAAGCAGATGAGAATACAGTTCAGCTGGTAAGCAACCAGTCAGTCAGGTCATTCAACTCCATTTTATTATTTTTAAAAAAAAATTTAAATATGTATTATAGTTCTATTGTATGCATAGAATATATACAATGGAAGTAAGCAAATATTGAAAAGAAATATGCAGAAACAATGACTTTGTGGTTTCCCCATAAGTTAATTAAAGGGTGGTAGTCGTCGCGCCACGCATGAGCAAGATATATGGGTCTCGTAAAAACAAAGATGGCGACTTTGGCTGTTGCGCAGATCAACAAGTACAAACTGAGACTTTACCAAGCTTTAATTAGTTATTTTTTAAGTGATTAGAAGGTATCGAGTCTTGCTCAGGTCAAACCTCATACTTGTAATTTCCATTTAGAAGAGCGCATTGGATTGTGGGAAATCAATGTTTATCAACACAAATGTCGCACATGCGCAGCGCGACAACTACCCCTTTAAATTCTACTCTGGTGGCCATATTGTCAAAATACATACAAATTCAAAACTTAGTTTGATCCACAATGTTTTTGCTTGGGAGTTTCAATTATAATGTTAAGTTCCAAGTGTCAGAAAATTCTTGTATCAGAAGGTTTATTCCTTTTCCATGGTAATATTGCATCATACGACCCAGCAATTGGGTTTCCTTATTAAAACTAATGGTCTCACTCTCAAAGTCCATACAAAGGTTACAAAATATGAATAAGTGTTATATTGGATTGAAAAAAAAAACAAGATGCTTTGTGATTACATGCACTGTTATTAACCTTTAAAAAATCAAATCATAATAATTCTCATGCATTTCTGTAATATTCATTACTCGTTATAATATTTTAACTTAATTTTAATTTGTTTTTTTTTTTAATTCTTGACTTATTTTCTTTCATTTAAACTTGCACGTTATTTACAGCGAAACGGTCTGAGAACACCTAGGCGACCAGTCCCTATACTGCCATACCACCAGCGTTATAGCAATTATACTGAGAATATTTACAGTAATTTAATTCTACCACTTCCTTCAACTAACTTTCCCAAGATGTCTGTCACATCTAAAACAAAGGTCTATGGAAAGGTACCCTCGCTTTTTCTTTCTTTTGTTTGCTTTTTTTTTTTAATTAATTTCTTTATTGAGCTTGTTTCATTGGCCGGATTTATTACGTTAATAAGTCTGCTTATAGGCATGATTCCTCGTTTCTCGTCACTATTATCACTACCCATGCACCGTACCTTGATTTAATACCGATTGTTTGCGTAATATCATGACACATGCATGCTTTTTAACCCACCACCTGATTCACATCATGCTAGATTTTGAAAAAAAAAGCACATGCAAGTTTTTTTCTTCCGCGCTCTCACCACTAGTTCCCATGGTTACATCCAATTTAGCACCGTTCATATTGCAATGCATTGGTGATTGCCAATTTCCTAGACCTTCTATTGTAGTTGTCTGATTGCTCCATACAAACTAGACTTTATACCATGCGATGTGTCACTGACGATATACCATGCGATGTGTCACTGACGATAAACCCACTGTGAGAGTACTCGTGCTTAAATTTTGTTTTCAGGTGAAATTGACATGATTTTTGAGTTAAACACAATTTTGCTATACCTTAAACTGAACACCACAAAGTTTGGTTTATAAAGGTTTTTATGTAAGCATGTCTGTGGGAAAATATCCCAAAAATAGTGTATGGTTTTATGCATAGGACTGGAATTATTTTTGTTTTTCTCTCTTTGACAATGTGTACCTATGCAGTGTCATGGGAATACAAGTCAGTGTATCTTCATATGATGGAATGTTGTATGTAGTATCTACATTCTGTCCTTATTAGGAAGTGCAAATTCCAAATATGGAATATTACCTTGTCCCTTATTTCCAATAAAGTTGTATTCATTTTTCAATTTTTTGCTCTGTTCTGGGCTTTTTTTATGCCTAGTGCTTGGGCCGGGAAGACATAGCATACACGGTAATAATTTTACAAGGATATCGCAGAGTATGCACTCAGACAGTACGCAGTCTGATCAATCTCGGCCAATAATATCTGTGCACACAATACAGTATTCTCACAAATACTGTAGAATGCTTTATTTTCACTTGGAATTTATTTTTGCTGTTTTCGTTGAAGGGATGAATCAGTGAAAATAAAATCTAACGAAAATACCCTTTTCCTACAATTTACATTCAAGTCACCAAATCACACTTCATACAAAAAAATGTCTTTCAGAAAAATGTCAGCTATTAAAAATAAAGTGTATTTATATCTGATTACCGGTACACAAATTAGTAGCAACTTCACTGGCAATGTTGCTGTTTTGAATAATATAGTGGTGGCAGTAAAATACAACTGATTATGACCATAGAAACACTTGTTATTTGCGTAAGTGTATGCACTAGTAATAGAGAAAATATGTTAGTCTGATTCCAGAATAAACCAACCTTTGATATGTTTAGAGTGAACAGTCAGCTGAGTCAACTTTTTATTATTGCAAATACCAGTGTAGTTTGAGTGGCTTCATTTTTGGGACTTTCATTATCTGTGACACAGTCCCTCTATGCCTGGTCTGGAAATGGTCATTATATTAGGTGTTAATTGGTCTTCTTCCCTGGCAAAGGCGCGTTGCGGGTATGCGCAAATTATTGTCACGTGATCAGTACACAGTTGGTCACTTATTTTGAATGGTTTGTTTACCTGCAACGCTATTTGAGACAAAAGAACGCTAGTCGTTTCCAGACCGAAGATAGAAGAACTGTGTCTTTGATAATGATGTTTGATTTTATAAAATAGACAAATCACTTTTTTTTTTTTAATAAATAAAAAACTCTCAAATTTTTACATAATCATTTATGGGAAGTTAATTACAGTACATTTCATATTTTCTATGCTTGATAATTTATTCTGTGGGAAGATATTTAAATTTTATGCAGCTATTTCTTTACAATTAATGGACATTTGATACGTGGAGAATTGTTTTGTAAAATGAAAAAATGTAGCAAATTTACTATATTCAACTACATGTATGTTTATAATGTGCCCTCATTTCTTCACAAAACTTACTTCATTTTTTTCAATATTTTATAAATATCACTGAGTAATTACATTTTGTACTTTTACTGGTAAATCTGCCTGCATCACTTGGACACATACTGAACATGTTGCAGTACAACAACTGTGGCACATTTAATTAACCTTTTGAACAACATTGTCAACTTTTGGTGCAATCTACAAAATGATTTTGTGTAGTCTGCTCACCCCCCCCCCCACATGAATCGTTGATATAAATTGACAAATCTTTTGATAAATAACTACGAGGAATGTCTGAAACTGTACATATGGTCCAAAATGATGACGAAATTCAGTGATAAATTTTACAAAACGTGAAAATATGTGCACTGAATTTAGTGGGAAAAATATCTGGTACTCAACAATTTAAGAAAATGAATGATTTTACAATAGTCAGCATTCTAATTTGAATCCTTACACTTACCATGCTAGCTTCTTTATAAAATTTAATGCATACAATTCCTGTGTTTTCACAATTTTCTCAAAACATACAACGAGTATTTTTGTAGTAAAGTTAATTTGCATAAAATATTATTTCACTTTCAAATGATAAGATAGATTTGAATCCAGCATTCTCATAATTGAACATCAGGAAACTATTTCAAACTTTCCAAAAATTATTCCAAGGAAATTGTCGTCGCATACACCGCTCAATTTATCAGGCTCAAAACTGATACAATGTATGGACAGTACTAATGTCATCCAAGGTTTTACCAAATGTAGTTTGTTAATTTTTTTTTGTCATGAAGTCCAGAAATGGACGAGTATGCAACATATCATTTTTATTTTTCTGAATGTTTGTAGTGTGACTATTATCTGTGATGAAAATCTATTGTGTGGTAAGATTTCAATGTCGCAAATGAAAAACCAAATTGACAATGTGCTGGTAAAAGTGTTGCCCAGCACGGTTCCACAGAGCCTGCTCGCCACGGAATGACAAACAATGGCTGTACATGTGCATGATGAAGCATCTAGCAGTGCACAGGGCCAATAAACTTACTATTGACCTCCAAATATCAATATTTAATGTTTTGTTTTGTAAATTCCTTATTAATCCTTTCACAGGATATGAGTGCTCAATCTCCCCCTAAAGTACCAAAACGACCAAGTAGGTTATCTAGGCTATCGAGTGAACCAACAATTAGAAGTTCATCACCAACGACACCTCCTGGTAAAGGTAACTCATTTCACGTCTCTTTCATTGATATTATGGACTTGATAGTTACTTTATGTTCTTTTGATTTTAAAAAGACAAAATGAGTTTCAGCCAAATTAAAAGTGCAATGCAGTAAT
The DNA here is from genome assembly GCF_978046115.1 of Saccoglossus kowalevskii. Classification (NCBI taxonomy): domain Eukaryota; kingdom Metazoa; phylum Hemichordata; class Enteropneusta; family Harrimaniidae; genus Saccoglossus; species Saccoglossus kowalevskii. The sequence continues at coordinate 22,232,198 of NC_140643.1, read as the reverse complement.
GGAGAGAACTTCTATTATTGTACCGGAAAATCACTAAATTAAGTATGTAAATTGTTTGAAATGTTTCAAATATTAAGATTTGTATCAGTAATAATATATTACTTTTTCATCCCATGTCACATAACGAAATTTCAAAATAATTTCACCATGGAAACCAAATAAGTGTAAAAATGCTAATTATGACATTTATCACATTTGTTATCTGAAATATTTTTTTTTTGTATTTTTGGCAACTCTTGTCACCATACATAATTTTTAAACCCACATAATTTTGTTCATATTTTTAGCTCCGCTGTCGACTTTGTCGAGCGGAGCTTATCATATGAGTGATTGTCCGCCGTCGTCGTCGTCCGTGTCAATGTTTTACTTTTTCGACTTCTTCTTGAAAACTACAAGCCTGAATGCTTTGATACTTGGTGTATATGTACCTTGGGTAGACCTCTCTCAGATTTGTTCATTTCATGATGATATCTTCAATTCTCTAATTTTGGTGAATATTGTTGTCATTTTTAGTAAAAAGTGATATTTTCGACTTCTTGTTGAAAACCGCAAGTGCAATTGCTTTGATATTACATATATAGGTACTACATGTGGACCTCTCTCAGATTTGTTCATTTTGTAATGATATCTTTAATTCTCTAATTTTGGTGAATATTTTTGTCATTTTTGGTAAAAAGTGATATTTTCGACTTCTTGTTGAAAACCGCAAGTCCAATTGCTTTGATATTACATATATAGGTACTACATGTCGACCTCTCTCATATTTGTTCATTTTGTAATGATATCTTCAATTCTCTAATTTTGGTGAACATTTTTGTAATTTTTGGTAAAAAGTGATATTTTCGACTTCTTGTTGAAAACCGCAAGTCCAATTGCTTTGATATTACATATATAGGTACTACATGTCGACCTCTCTCAGATTTGTTCATTTCGTAATGATATCTTTAATTCTCTAATTTCGGTGAATATTTTTGTAATTTTTGGTAAAAAAAGATATTTTCGACTTCTTGTTGAAAACCGCAAGTCCAATTGCTTTGATATTACATATATAGGTACTACATGTGGACCTCTCTCAGATTTGTTCATTTCGTAATGATATCTTTAATTCTCTAATTTTGATGAATATTTTTGTAATTTTTGGTAAAAAGTGATATTTTCGACTTCTTGTTGAAAACCGCAAGTCCAATTGCTTTGATATATTATACATATAGGTACTACATGTGGACCTCTCTCAGATTTGTTCATTTTCTAATGATATCTTCTGTTCTTTAATTGCCATGTGCATTGCTAACAGCGGAGCTATCTCAGCCGACAGGCTGCTTGTTCCAAAATTTTGATCAAAACTTGTAGCAAATATAAAATTAAGGTCATTTAGTCTAAAATTATCAAACAAATTACAAAAAAATATGCAAAATGTTAAACTCAAATTTTGTTAGGAAAAACGATGGTGCTCAAAGGGTAATCTGAAATAACGAAAGCATGAACAAGACAAGCAGCCTACAGGATGAGATAGCTCCGCTGTTAGCAATCGGACTTACAGTTTTCAACAAGAAGTCGAAAATATCACTTTTTACCAAAAATGACAAAAATATTCACCAAAATTAGAGAATTGAAGATATCATCACAAAATGAACAAATCTGAGAGAGGTCCACATGCAGTACCTATATATGTAATATCAAAGCAATCGAACTTGCGTTTTTTAACAAGAAGTCAAAAATATAACTTTTTACCAAAAATGACAAAAATATTCACCAAAATTAGAGAATTGAAGATATCATTACAAAATGAACAAATCTGAGAGAGGTCCACATGTAGTACCTATATGTGTAATATCAAAGCATTTGCACTTGCGGTTTTTAACAAGAAGTCGAAAATATCAGTTTTTACCAAAAATGACAAAAATATTCACCAAAATTAGAGAATTAAAGATATCATTACAAAATGAACAAATCTGAGAGAGGTCCACATGTACCTATATATGTAATATCAAAGCAATTGCACTTGCGGTTTTTAACAAGAAGTCGAAAATATCAGTTTTTACCAAAAATGACAAAAATATTCACCAAAATTAGAGAATTAAAGATATCATTACAAAATGAACAAATCTGAGAGAGGTCCACATGTAGTACCTATATATGTAATATCAAAGCAATTGCACTTGCGGTTTTTAACAAGAAGTCGAAAATATCAGTTTTTACCAAAAATGACAAAAATATTCACCAAAATTAGAGAATTGAAGATATCATCACGAAATGAACAAATCTGAGAGAGGTCCACATGTAGTACCTATATATGTAGTATCAAAGCAATTGGACTTGCGGTTTTTAACAAGAAGTCGAAAATATCAGTTTTTACCAAAAATGACAAAAATATTCACCAAAATTAAAGAATTAAAGATATCATTACAAAATTAACAAATCTGAGAGAGGTCCACATGTAGTACCTATAGATGTAATATCAAAGCAATTGCACTTGCGGTTTTTAACAAGAAGTCGAAAATATCAGTTTTTACCAAAAATGACAAAAATATTCACCAAAATTAGAGAATTAAAGATATCAACATGAAATGAACAAACCTAAGAGAGGTCTACCCAAGGTACATATACACCAAGTATCAAAGCATTTAGGCTTGTAGTTTTCAAGAAGAAGTCGAACAAGCAGCCTGTCGGCTGAGATAGCTCCGCTGTTAGCAATGCACATGGCAATTAAAGAACAGAAGATATCATTAGAAAATGAACAAATCTGAGAGAGGTCCACATGTAGTACCTATATGTATAATATATCAAAGCAATTGGATTTGCGGTTTTCAACAAGAAGTCGAAAATATCACTTTTTACCAAAAATTACAAAAATATTCATCAAAATTAGAGAATTAAAGATATCATTATGAAATGAACAAATCTGAGAGAGGTCCACATGTAGTACCTATATATGTAATATCAAAGCAATTGGACTTGCGGTTTTCAACAAGAAGTCGAAAATATCACTTTTTACCAAAAAGTACAAAAATATTCACCGAAATTAGAGAATTAAAGATATCATTACAAAATGAACAAATCTGAGAGAGGTCCACATGTAGTACCTATATATGTAATATCAAAGCAATTGGACTTGCGGTTTTCAACAAGAAGTCGAAAATATCACTTTTTACCAAAAATTACAAAAATATTCACCAAAATTAGAGAATTAAAGATATCATTACAAAATGAACAAATCTGAGAGAGGTCGACATGTAGTACCTATATACGTAATATCAAAGCAATTGGACTTGCGGTTTTCAACAAGAAGTCGAAAATATCACTTTTTACCAAAAATTACAAAAATATTCACCAAAATTAGAGAATAAAAGATATCATTACAAAATGAACAAATCTGAGAGAGGTCCACATGTAGTACCTATATATGTAATATCAAAGCAATTGGACTTGCGGTTTTCAACAAGAAGTCGAAAATATCACTTTTTACCAAAAATTACAAAAATATTCACCAAAATTAGAGAATTGAAGATATCATTACAAAATGAACAAATCTGAGAGAGGTCGACATGTAGTACCTATATATGTAATATCAAAGCAATTGGACTTGCGGTTTTCAACAAGAAGTCGAAAATATCACTTTTTACCAAAAATGACAAAAATATTCACCAAAATTAGAGAATTAAAGATATCATTACAAAATGAACAAATCTGAGAGAGGTCCACATGTAGTACCTATATATGTAATATCAAAGCAATTGCACTTGCGGTTTTCAACAAGAAGTCGAAAATATCACTTTTTACTAAAAATGACAACAATATTCACCAAAATTAGAGAATTGAAGATATCATCATGAAATGAACAAATCTGAGAGAGGTCTACCCAAGGTACATATACACCAAGTATCAAAGCATTCAGGCTTGTAGTTTTCAAGGAGAAGTCGAAAAAGTAAAACATTGACACGGACGATGGACGACGGACGACGACGACGGACGACGACGACGGACAATCACTCATATGATAAGCTCCGCTCGACAAAGTCGACAGCGGAGCTAAAAAGTAAAACATTGACACGGACGACGATGGACGACGACGATGGACGAGGACGACGGACAATCACTCATATGATAAGCTCCGCTCGACAAAGTCGACAGCGGAGCTAAAAACATATAATCATTCATTTGACCCAAACATGCAAAATCATCTTGAATTAAAATCAATTTCAAATTAATTTTACAGCTGTATTTAGTCAAAGTTTTGACAATGACATGAAGTCACCACCAGAACACGTAAGAACAATTAATGTTCGCAATAGCTGGGCAGGAGTGTCAACAGGTTCAAATAGTAAACCACCACAGATACCTCCAAGACCAAGCACAACACATGCAGGTAGGTACTATTCAAATTAGATGCAAATGTTGCCCTCCAAGACAATCACAACACATGCAGGTAGGTACTATTCAAATTAGATGCAAATGTTGCCCTCCAAGACCAATCACAACACATGCAGGTAGGTACTATTCAAATTAGATGCAAATGTTGCCCTCCAAGACAATCACAACACATGCAGGTAGGTACTATTCAAATTAGATGCAAATGTTGCCCTCCAAGACAATCACAACACATGCAGGTAGGTACTATTCAAATTAGATGCAAATGTTGCCCTCCAAGACAATCACAACACATGCAGGTAGGTACTATTCAAATTAGATGCAAATGTTGCCCTCCAAGACCAATCACAACACATGCAGGTAGGTACTATTCAAATTAGATGCAAATGTTGCCCTCCAAGACAATCACAACACATGCAGGTAGGTACTATTCAAATTAGATGCAAATGTTGCCCTCCAAGACAATCACAACACATGCAGGTAGGTACTATTCAAATTAGATGCAAATGTTGCCCTCCAAGACCAATCACAACACATGCAGGTAGGTACTATTCAAATTAGATGCAAATGTTGCCCTCCAAGACCAATCACAACACATGCAGGTAGGTACTATTCAAATTAGATGCAAATGTTGCCCTCCAAGACCAATCACAACACATGCAGGTAGGTACTATTCAAATTAGATGCAAATGTTGCCCTCCAAGACCAATCACAACACATGCAGGTAGGTACTATTCAAATTAGATGCAAATGTTGCCCTCCAAGACCAATCACAACACATGCAGGTAGGTACTATTCAAAAGTAGATGCAAATGCTGCCCTCCAAGACCAATCACAAAACATGCAGGTAGGTACTATTCAAATTAGATGCAAATGTTGCCCTCCAAGACCAATCACAATACATGCAGGTAGGTATTATTCAAATTAGATGCAAATGTTGCCCTCCATGACCAATCACAACACATGCAGGTAGGTACTATTCAAATTAGATGCAAATGTTGCTCTCCAAGACCAATCACAATACATGCAGGTAGGTACTATTCAAATTAGATGCAAATGTTGCCCTCCAAGACCAATTACAACACATGCAGGTAGGTATTATTCAAATTAGATGCAAATGTTGCCCTCCAAGACCAATCACAACACATGCAGGTAGGTACTATTCAAATTAGATGCAAATGTTGCCCTCCAAGGCCAATCACAACACATGCAGGTACGTATTATTCAAATTAGATGCAAATGTTGCCCTCCAAGACCAATCACAACACATGCAGTTAGGTACTATTCAAATTAGATGCAAATGTTGCCCTCCAAGGCCAATCACAACACATGCATGTAGGTATTAATCAAATTAGATGCAAATGTTGCCCTCCAAGACCAATCACAACGCATGCAGGTAGGTACTATTCAAATTAGATGCAAATGTTGCCCTCCAAGGCCAATCAGAACACATGCAGGTAGGTATTATTCAAATTAGATGCAAATGTAGTGACTCTCATTTCTGGGACAAGAAAATTCCCTTTTTGGCAAAAGATCATTCTACTACTATTTGAATACTGTAAACCAAAAATGTTCATAATTTTATGACATTCATGAAGACAAAGTTTTGTAAAAGTCACTGCCACTCAGTGTCATATAATCCTATAACAATTTTGACTGCTACAAAATTTCTCAATTTCAACTGACCTGCGAAATTTGCAAAAAAATTTTCTCTGGTGGAGTTTTTAAATGGGTCACAGTAATTAATTTTTAATGATCTTCAGTGATTTACAACAATGCATCCAGGATCCATGTTACTATAGAAACAAGGATAAAGAATAAACACTGAAGTGTCTTGCAGGCTGTTTGGTGAATTAAGAGAAAGATATTCTAAAGTATTTGTAAATACTAGTATATCAAATTACCGTAGTTGGCGATGAGCAGCTTAACAGCAATGTTGATGTATGTTTTCATTCTTTTAGATGCTCGACCTCTCAGCATTAGTAAATCATTTAAAGAAGAAGTTAGACCGCCAGATGTTCCAATAAAACAGGTATGCTTCAGACTTTCAGACAATATATGTTTACTTGTTTTGGCTGTAGGTGTATAAAACTTTATCACATGCAGTATCTCCACAGTGCGACATATGACTGAAGAGATACTAAATGCACATCACTTTAATAGTTTGACATCACATACCAGTACTACTAAACTTTTTTTTTTATTGTATGCATCACAAGAAGGCCATCTGAAGCTTCCCAGTTAGTTTGTCCTGATACGGCATCACATGATGTGAATTGAAAATTGTTCGCCATATTAAAATGAAATATCACAAACAAGCATTTTTGCAACAATAAAATTAGCATACAAGTCTTGCTAATAATCTATTTGAAATGGGTGTTGTTATTTTTTTTTCTAGAATTATTATGCAATCTTATTCAATGCTTGAAAAATGTTTGCCATATTGGAATGAAATATCACAATCAAATTTTGACAAAAATTCAAATATATGTCTTGTCAATGATCCGATTTTTCAAACAGCATGATAGTTTGTTCTACAAATCAAGGATGACCAAATGGTAAAAATAAAAAAAGACATCAAATTTTAAACCTTTTTTCTAATCTGGAATCAGATGGATTGGATTTCAATCAAACTTGGTACCTATGTTAGACATTATGTGACTTTTTGTTTTTGGAGATCTGATTCAAAATGGCCGTCTGCTAGTCATTATGTATTCAGAAATGCATATTTTTAATATGTCTGTCCCAATCATGTTAAAACTTCACACTTACTTCAGGTCATGTGTATCCATGTACATTTGTTTCGCAGTCCAATTGAAGATGGTCAAATGGTATCTATTTTAAAGCCAACAAAATCAAATAAATCAGGTCCTGATTCAAAATGGCTGACATGTTTCATTTTTGTTTTGTTTTTTGTTTACTATTGCATGACAGGGACTTTATTTGCATTTGTTTTTATTCACAGAGAGACAGATCCCGATCAGTATCACCACCTCCCCTACCACCTAAACCTTTGGTTAGTCCTGGCATGAAACCAGTTACAAGACAAACAACTGTTCATGGGTATTCTTCTCCTACTACACCACAAACCATTTCCAGTCAGTCATTCAACAGGCGACCAGTGCCGCCAACGCCAACAGAACAGTCACCCTCAACTTGACACAAAGATAGATGGTAAATAAAGAAAAGTGTAACGATTGATTTCCAGTAAGCATCTATAATAAAATGAATTATATTACAGTAGTGTAATATTCGCACATGCTGTCAAAGACGTGTCAGTTACATGGACAGTAGCAGTCAATCAAAACAATGATGTTACTGTGTTTCAATTTGTATCAATTTATAACAAATGTTTCATTTTTAATAAAATTGTGATTTTGCATTTACATGGGGAATAGTAGTATAATAATTGTAGTCAAATATTTAATCTTTCCTGACATGGAATTTTATTTAGTTGTCATAATTCAGTTTCTTTACTTTGAGTCGGTGAAAAAAAACACGGCACAATTGGTCTTCAGCTGTGTTTTTGACAAAACTTTCTGAATAGGGTTGTGTGTTTTGGTACACTGTACTATTCAAATTTCTAAAGAGTTTGTAAATATGGTGATTTAATTTTACTTAACAGCTTACTTGTAAATAGGAATGTATGCAATATTTTGTTTGAAAGCTATATAACTCATAACTTACTGCAATGGGAGAGGACATTTTTAGTGGTGTTTTGTTTTCTTCTTTTTCTCAACTGACTGCCAGTTAAATGTTGTACATATGCTGAATATTTCCAAAATTGTGGATATTATAACAAGTCTTCCACATATGCTCATCTAAATAATTATCTGCTTTTATAACCTTTTCACCACCAGACTTTCTCGTCCTAACTTTTTCTGTACTTTTTTTTTAATATTCTTCAATATTTCTGGAAATGAACTCTAATTTTAGAGCCAACAAACAACATTTGAGCCAATTTTCAGTTTTTACCCAAAAAAATTGGCTATTTTTGCCCCAAACTTCTGAAGGAAAGTGCAGACTATAAACGGGACTATTTTGTGAATTTGTGATGAAAAGATGGAACTGGTGGTGAAAAGATTAATGTATTTGTAAGATACTTGCATTTTTATTTTCAGCTGTATATTTGTGTCTTCCATCTGAAAAGTGGCTGTTGATTTTTAACTGCCTCTTCCCTCCGCATACTATATTTGTGTCTTCCATCTGAAAAGTGGCTGTTGATTTTTAACTGCCTCTTCCCTCCGCATACTATATTTGTGACAACAGTTGCATATTCTCAAACGTATTCTTGTTTCATCACTGTGACCACATTTTTGTCTGCTTTTCAAAGTAAGATAAAATATTGTAAACTGTTTAATTAACCAGGGAGTCATCACCTGCGCATGCGTCAGATGGCCGCAGAGTGTCATTGTTTACAAACAAGAGTCTACCCATGGGCCTTTGCGTTTTTAGCAATTATCATCACTTGGAACTCAATTCCTGTGCGTGCGCAGGTGACGACCCTCCCACTTTAATATGGACAACATTGTAAAAAGGAGTAGGTCAGCCATGCATAATTCATGCAATATGGTAAACAAAAAATGTGCTTATAAATACAATGCAAGCCATTTTATATACCCAGTTATTTTCCAAGATCCATAAAAATGGTATTCTCCGCACATCTATTCAGCTTGTCAAATAAACCTGTACAAATCATTTAAATATATTTTGATACAAACAAAAACTATTATTTCTAATGTAAAATAGTAGTAGATACGTTTCAGCAATTTTTTCTGCACTTCAGGTGAGAGCCATGCTGCGTCATTGAACAGCTGCCTTATAGTCACTTACATTAAAGTATTTGGTAACTATCAACCAATAGTAATCAGAAAATTGTATTAGTTATTTAGAAGTATGAAACCATTCAGGAAATCTTGCTTCCATCCACCTACCATTGTGTGCAAGATCAAATTTTATTCAAATTGCATGATTGCAGTCCCAGTATATATATATATATATGCAGTAGTCAATGCTGAATTCAAACCACAGAAATTCCATAATTTTACAATGTATATTTACAATATTCATAATAATATATATAATGCTTTTGCATATAACATTTCTGGGAATCAAATATGGTACAATGTTTTTACTTGTGTGTGAAGCATTCAATGGTTACTTTGTCTGTCTGTATTTTTATGTGTGTATGTATGCCTTCCTGCTTTTCTGTTCCACTGATAACACAAGAACTATTGACTCTGTTTCAATCAAACTTTGTTCAAACAAGCTTTTGGATAATGCAAATACCTATATATGTTTGAAGTCTACAAATAAATCAGCCAATTTTAAGTTGTTCCACATATCTCAAGAACCACTCGTCAGATTTCAATGAAACTTGGGTAAATGTGTGATCTGGGTAATCCGCATGTTTTAGTTTGGGAATGGAATCTGTGCATATTAATTGCTTTAATTTGTATATATTAATCAAGTACCACTTAGCATAGCAATATTTAAGTGAAGCTTAGAACATAGGTGATCGAGGATACTCCACGAGACACAAACGTGCAATCATTAGTTTTCTTTCTGTTATAACCTACTTAGACAAAGGGTATTAGTCACCACATGGCATCCTGCTTGATAAAGGATCTATAGCGATGTACACAACGCATGTAAAATACATTGTCACACAAAATTCTATTGCTTCCACATTGTGCATCTCAGAGCTGTAGCTTCTTTTTTTAATAATCATAAATTTGAAATCAATTTTTAAATATTTCATGTTTCCAATACCCTCAGCACACGGGAGTCTTTCCAAGTTTCCTTTGAATTGTATATGATTTTCCCTTTTTTCAATGACACCAGTTGTCTCAGTGCTTACACGGTACAACATTGCAAATGCTATGGAGCACATTTTTTTTACAGCTATAAAAGGCTCAAAATATTTTTGTAGAAATATTTTCTTTTCTGACAAGGAACTAATAAAATATGATTTAAAGTAAATTTATATATTTGTTTTTTTCTTTTTTGGGGTTTATAAGGATGTTTCAACACTGTCTAATGTAGAAGGATGTGGTTTCACAAATAACTGCTGGCAAGATTGATTTGAATGGGATGATGAATTATCAAGTTTTGTTTTTTTATTCCCAGTTTCTAATGGTCACAACTTGCTAAATGGGAGTTCTGGGATAATACCGATAGTTTTGTTGGAGCTGATCTGTACTGAAGTTTCTGCAGATTTATAGATGTCAGTACAAAAGCACTGTACTGTAAAATTTACATTAGAAGCTACAATCCAACAGAGGGGATGATGCTTCTATTAGAGTATCTACACATATTAGAAATGGTGAATTTTTGGTTTTCAATATATGTAGTTCAAAATGAATGAATGGGGAGTGTATTAAAAATACTTCACATACATGTATCATGCTGCATTCAAAATCACGTGCAGCTTGAATTAAATTTCAGGTAAACACTGCATATATACACAACACCATGCCCCGTCCAGTAACCGTAAACTAAAGTCTGCTTTTTTTAAATTGGAATTTGATACATGTTAAGTAATATAACATGATCTATGTAGTATAAACTTGTATCTATAAACTTGATTGCATTCAATCGGGCATGGCATACAGCTCTTGAACAGCATTCATTCAAAAAAAAATGGTCACCAGTCTGATCTGAAAAACAAAATTACGTGTATCAATACTACACAAAATCTGTCCTGGCACAACCGAGATCCAGTCAGATGCCTTATTTAACCTCAAAATAGCCATCATTCACTAGTTCTGAATTAAATACATGGGTGTGAAGTTTAAATCTTATCAGTCAAGGGCATGCAAATGATATTTCTCTGGAACAGCAAAAACTGTCAGTAATACTAAACCTAAAAATCAGTCGGCCATTTTAATCTGATCTGCAAGAAAAATTATGTGCATCAAAAACCCATAATATTCAATGTAAACACAAACTTTGAAAAAAAATGTCCATGCCTGACCAGGATGTGTTTCCTAAATGGCAGAAATTATTGTGATGCATTTTAGCACATATTAGTAAATCAGATTGTTAAAACTGAACTAGCACATGTATCCAAAGATGTGCGAGTCTATATATACTCATGTTTGCGCAACGTGTATACACTCAAAAGCAAGACACGATAAGACACATTATGTTTCGCAATCCATTTAAACATCACTGGTTGCAAATTTTGTAATAAAAATTCTCATGTCCTATGGTATTAATTACCACTAAGACATCAATATTTATTTACAATATCAGTTTGTGTTTGACACAAAGATTAAAAATCACCATTTTGTTTTTAAAATTCGCCCAGTAATACCAAAGATGACAAATTTGTTTAACAAATTTTTCAGTAATTTTCTGTATATAACATGTCGAATGATTGCAATTTTTGTTAGTGACATTTTTTTATGATTTTTCTATAATTAAGCCTGGGCCCAGAAGCATAGCATTATGTGCATGCGATTTTCATAGCAACCTATCAGACTATGAATTATGACTATTATATGAAGTTATTACGAGGATACCTCAAAGTATGCATGAAGACAGTACAGCGAGAGTATCGACCGACGTGCAGCAGTCATTACGACTGTGTACTGTCTGAGTGCATACTTTGAGGTATCCTCGTAACATTATTATTATCTTTTCCTTCCAACGATACATCATGGGAATGCCGAAATCCAAAATATTTGGAATAGAATCTTCTTTGTGTGGAGTCCGGTCAAACCCTGGTGGCAGCCATGTTTGTTTTTATTATTAAAGGACGCTTACATGCGTAATCATTCCATATTTGGAATTCGCATTTCCTAATATGGTAGGATGAAAATAGCGCAAAATTACGGCACGCTGTAACTTATGGCGTTACGGTGACAGATGTATAATATATAATAATGCACAATGTTTTCATCTTACAATCCATTCTAATATGTCAGACAGGCAGCATTTTTGTTTTTTTTAAATTGTTGAAATTGCATAGATTGATCTGTTCAAAGTCAGTACATGTGCGTCCAGTAAAGCGCACCCACTTTTGGTTTTTGAGACAACTTGTGGCTGTCAAGACAAGACGTTATACACAACTAACATTCCAATAAGCTGCTGGTGCAAGTCAGTTCATTTTCTGTTAGTGGGATTAATATTTAACCCTTTCAATTAAGTGAAGCCTTACAATCCACGGAAGTCTTCACAATGTCGAACCTTATCTTCATGGCAATAATAGGCAAGCATCATTTTCGTTTGGTTCTGATTGCACGTAGCTTTGTACAAGTGATAGCAAGGGTCACGCGTAGGATGATGGGTAAAGCACTTGGAGTAGAATAGAGTACAGATAACAATTATTGTTCAGTAAACTGTAGCAGCACTGGAGTCCTTTCTAACAAATTTATTGTACCACGCAGTTCGTGGTATCGTGAGAACTTGCATTAAGAATATCGCAATTACAACCATGTCTATCACTGTACTCTCTGTTCCTTACCACAAAATCTTGGATAATTAGGAGACAGTATTTGGTTCATTCAAATCTGTATTCACCAGTTGATGTGTACCATCAACATATATCAAACAGACACAATTTCCATGGCTCGAATATGACGATGAATGTTGGTATCCAAATTTCCAGCTCATAAACTGGGCATTATTAGCATCGATGCGATACACGGTCGAGCACAATCATTGTGATTTACATCCTTGCGAAATGACAACAACAAGATCAGCACTTTTTTTGAGATGATGACACTGTGAATGATTTAATTCATTAATTGATGCAATTATATCTCCGAGTCTGGATTTACAAAGCAAATCCAACAACATGAATTTCTGTAAAGTAGCATCCAAGTCTATTACAAAGCCCTACATATGCGTTCACTATATATATATAAAGAGTTCAACAGTGCTGTAGGAAATCTTCTTTTGCATGCAGAGCTAGCTGGCAGTCGATGTCAAAATTCAGGACTCCATGTGCATGACAATTGGTCTTCGGAGAGGACATTCAATTCATTTCTAAGCCTAGAGCAAAGACTATCAATATAGTATCTTTGCAAGAATAAGCTGTGAAGCCCTGAATTTCTATACATAAAAAATACATTTCTAAAATAACACTCCAATTCTTAGAGAAGGAGAACAAAAAAAAATTCTATGATATCCAACCTACATTGTCAACAAATAGTTTGTTTCAGAAATCACATTTCTATGGCAACATTGTTATGCATACGTATGCCGTATTCTAATTGAGATCATAGGGGGAAAATATACATTACATCACAATAATAGGTTTCTTAATAAAAAAAAGGATTTTTCTATGATTCCAAAGCTTGTACATTTCAGCATTACATTTTGGATACTTCCTCTTTCAAATATGTTATACAGTGAAACCTGTCCTAATTTCCAAAAATCAAACAATCTTTTTAGTAAATGAACACATTTACCTGTATAAACGAACTGTCCCATTGGCATTTGCTTTAAGACAGGTTGCAGTGTATATTTGAAACTCTTCATACCACACAAGAAAGATGAAGTCTTTCAGCCAAACGTGTAACAGAAATAAAAACCAAGCTGTTTACTCAGAAAGCAATATTCTTTTCAAGAAGAGCACAAAATTTTGTTTTTTCAAAACTTGACGACAACAATTCCTTGTAAATGCTCTTCTTCATTTACCAGAAAGAGAAAGAATTCAAATGGTTAAAAAATAGCCATGGGTTAGGTGTACTAAATCCCAAATTTGCTATCCAAACTGCTTTGTTGCATGTCCATTTCAAATCTAGCAGTATCGATGCCACTTTAAAAAAAGTTTCATCTAAAGGCATATGAATATGTACAGCAACTGCCTTTGTCAGTGCACCAAGACAAGTAAGTTACTGCTTAGTATATTTGAAATGCAAAGGATAATGCCATTAAAATGGAACTTTCCTACCACCTATACATGTACAGTATAAACCTGGTAAGTAATAAACAGAGTTGATGTGTAATTGCTGAAAAGTGGTTCAATTCAACTTTCAGGCAATGTCATCAACATAGTTTATTAATATTAAGGATGTTAAACGTATGTACCTGTAGTAAAGTAATTCAAATTCAATATTTAAAAGTTTTTCAGGAACCTAAGATGCAGTTGGGTCTGATTGCCATACCATACATGCTCCATTAGTAGAGCATGTGCTCAGGTACGTGACAGAGGCATGTCTGCGTTCAAAATGAGTTTTATTTTAATGATATTGTTTAAAGTAATTACAATTTCTTGTTTACGTTGAACTTCTGTTGGAGATGTGATTCTAATCACAAATCAAACCCAACTACATCTTGTATAAATCCATGAGGTTTCAAGCATATTTTATTTCAAGCAAATAAACTGAATAATCCATCTGATCTAAAAACGAGCTGACCGGGAAACATTGGACAACAGTATAATGGGAAACCCTATAATATCAGATTCATTGCAATTCAAGTGTACCGTGGTAACATTTCCATTTGCCAGAAATAAGGAAAGTAATTTATCAAAACTGATATCAGAAGATCCAATTTATCCCATATTGTTTTTGATCCATTGAAAGCCCATACGCTAATGTAAATGACATGGATTTGTCTTTGGTCAGATATAGACATACTTCAATGATCTAGCATATTATATATATGCAATTTCTGGATTATGTGGTTATGGTACAATGTACCTTCTTTTTACAACATTTTTCTAATTTGACAATGCACAAGAACTTGTGATTCACTTGTGAAAATATTATTTTTGGCACAAAAATTAAAAAAGCTT
Source organism: Saccoglossus kowalevskii (assembly GCF_978046115.1). Taxonomy (NCBI): domain Eukaryota; kingdom Metazoa; phylum Hemichordata; class Enteropneusta; family Harrimaniidae; genus Saccoglossus; species Saccoglossus kowalevskii. Next base: position 22,217,080 of record NC_140643.1, on the reverse strand, counting down.
CAAATGTTTCTGGTATCACAATGTGTTCAATTAATATTGACCAAAAAAAGTGGCATCAACCACCAGATCAGAGATAACTGTTGTTCCATTACAGGGATTACAAGGTATTAGTGAGTTTTGACAACTAATTAACATTCTTAGTACCAGGAGTATATACAATTCATGGCAAATTAAAAATTATACACATTTTGCATTATACACAAAGAAAAAATAAATTCTTTGTAAATGCTTATGATTCTGAGTAAGAATACCGTGTCCAGTGTGTCCATCAGTGATTTTCAACCATAATGTTAGCCTACTCGATAATAAACAGAATTCGTCCGCAATGAACATTCATGACGATACATGTATTACTGTGAGCGAAAAAGCAACATAAGCAGTAGTTTTGCATTACAGCTCAGTGCTTTGCTAACAAGGTAGCAATATTGATGTGAGCATTCTATTTAATATAAACAGTTGCATCAATATTGCTATTGTTTCACAAAACTGTGAGCTATATTGCAATGCCGGTAATGTTGATTGGGTTGCTTTGTTGTTCACAGTAGAGAGAAATCACCGTACTATTTTTTGAAAAAATTGTATTAGTTATTAGGTTTTGAATTTTTTATTTTTTGAACACCAAAGCAGGGTACTTGTTTCTAGAAATAGATGAAAATAAATTAAATAATTTGTTTATTGTGTTCTATGGAAACAATGATTTTTTCCCCAATTCTAAGAATTATGAGTAGGCTTCCACCTCAAAGTCTTTTACGAGGGAACAAAATATTTCCTAAAAAATATATTGGTTAATGCAAATACTACAAACCCTGCTTTACAGCGAGTGCAAAGATAAACTGATCATGAAAAGCACAATTAATTTTCCTTGAAACATGGCAATATCCCTGGGAACATTCCTAGCAATGTTTTTTACGACTTTTGCATTAAACCTTAAAAATGTGCATATCGAAAGTAATTTAAATGGGGGTGTTTAATTTGATACGAAATGAACATGTGGATAAAATGACAAAGTAGAAATGTTTGTGTCCAGAAGCAATGTGCTGTTGGGATTAAAAATGCTGATGTCAAAATAAAGGCTACTGAAAATGTTTCAAAAGAAATTGATGGGAAGATTTCATGATCAGTTTATTTCAGCACTGGCTGTAACTCTTGCAGTGACGAATTTCCACAAGTCACGAAAGATCTTAAACTTTTTAAATTCTGAATTACCGGTAGATGTCTATTGTAGAATACACCTGTGCACTAGCAATGTCATACTGCAAAATTGATCCCCTTTGTCCAGCTAAGTCACTACACAACGTTAACCGCGGGCCCATCTCCACTAATAATATGGAAATTGCACAGAATAGTAAACAAGGAGAGAGAAATAAATAACAGAAAATTAGCTGTTAGACTCTCCAACGTTTTCCACAAATGATTAACTGGTTTGCATATAATGAGTATAATAATGATTGCCTAGTATGAAAGTTCACAATGTTGGTCAGTAGGCCACCAGGTTAACACTTGCCAAATTGTTGTGCCAGTCAGCGTGTATCAACAGAACTCAGACAAGTAGAAGATCAATTGCAGCATGATAATGGATAGTTGTAGTCTTCAAATATCAACTCAACAAGTGTTATAACAGAACACATCAGCAATGAGAATGTAGAAACTCAGGGTAATATACTTAAGTTTGAATTACTGTAATTTGGGCAACAGGCAATCAAATCATATGGTATGACTGTCCCAAAAAAATCCTATACTATTATAGGATTGTTATTTTCAGACAGCATACCTTATGATTCAAGTGCCTGTGCTTGGGGAAACAGCCTTTGAAGTAAAAAAAAGGCCAACCTGAAAAATCAGTTGAAATAATGAATTTCCTCAGCAAAGATATAATAAAATGTACCAGTATATCTGCTCCTTAGGATCCTTTGATATCTTTCAAACCATCGATTGTCAGTAATAGCCAGACAGTTGTGTCACTGCTATGAGCCATCCAAACACATGTAAAATGTAGATGGCCTTAAATTCACTGTATATTTCAAGTGAAAATTAGGCAATCTACACTACTATTACAGTTTAAAACAGTGTTGTCCTTACTACATTTGTATTGTAACAAGTTGGACTTGTTGTTAGTAGGTGGTCATTTCGACTGCTGAATTATTTTACACATCAAGGCAGAAAAATACTGAGGATAGGTGGTTGATTTCTCACCTTCCTCCTTCTAAGGACAACATTATCAGTAGTTTACTATATGGAAGGTTAGTTGAAACAGCCAAATATAAATAAAAAAATGACAACTAATTTTTAGTGTCTGTATTTTGGGAAATGATTTAACAAAAGTTAATGTTTTGCAAAGTGTTCCACATCAGCTGAGCAGTTCAGTCTTCAATAACTTCTCTTGATAAGTGTTCCATAAACTGTACACAATATCCAGTAAGCAGATTCACTTCAACTGAATGAAGCTGTAGAAAATTATAACATCCAACACATTCTGTTGACCATCCAATTGAGGGCAGCAGGGTGACAAATACAGGTACAGACTGTTGTATAATTCTAGGTGATATGATTGTTTCAATAACTTACTTACTTACTACAATAGGAGGGAGAAGGGATTGGCATTATGTGAATTTTATTTTTTTCGCGAACAAGTCCACACACAGAGTCTATAGGATCACTGCAGCTAGCCGAACAAAAACACACATTGACAGTTCGTAGGTTCACAATTTCAGGAGATTCATGGCGATTGTTCGTAGTAACATAACAGAAACATGATGTACACAGGCAGATAATTGCGATGAACACACATCATCAGCATTTCGTAGACAGATGTAACAGCAGCACACATGTGGGTATTAAAGCAGAAGACTTCAACTCTTCAGGACGTTTTAGGAGACCACAAGAGCACACACGAGTGGGTTTCAGAAATACTGCAGCAGCACAAATAACGAATGCACAAAACAATTTTCTTTCAGTTCCTTTATGGCAAACAAACACAATAATTTCACAGCGTTCCTTGGTATTTCCTAAGCACACATTTCCAAATGCAGATGAAATTGCATTATCTGGTTTCAACTGATGAAAGAGAATCTGATTTGCAAACCGAGCTACACACACTGACTCCGGAGAAATTACAAAACGACGAGACGCAGTTCAACAAGCATTGGAATCAACGAAGACACACAGAAAAAATCTATTTCCTTGTGGCACACAAATTCCACAGGGTTTAAAATAAGAACACCGAATGAAATAATTTTCAAACCGAAGAAGTGTCATCATTCAGAGTTTTCAATACACAAGGCAAAATACTACACAAACAGCGAGTAGACTGGATCCGATCCACTAATAAGCGTTTACTTTGAAGCACAACAGGAGCTTCTAAACATAATTTCTACAATCAAAAGTTGATCAAACTTGCAGAATCTAATGATCAATTTATGCAGCACCACGCACAATAATCACAACTAAATGATCTTCCTTTGACGGATCCTCTCCTAAGGAAGGTGCCACACGCAACAAGTATTTATGTGAGAATTCACAAGGTGGGAAAGCATGTAACACACCAATCTCGCGTTCTTTATCCTTGTTTATTCCGGTAGAAGGCAGGCTTATTACACCAGCAGCTTGTTTTTGTTGCAGATAAGATACTAAATTCCGCAGTGGTCTCATCTGTGTCTGATTCGGTTCTTCCACGTTCTGTTGTGATCCACTCAAAGCAAGGAGAAGGCAGTATCCGGTGGAACCAGCTGACGAAATTCGACGAGTCACTTCCTCTAATTTTGGCTGGTCCAAGCGTAAACGTTGCGTTATACGCAATACAGGAGAATCACTTGACGATGAATCACACAATAAAGTATCAACAACACTGGGATCTCCACCAATCAGATGCATCCTTGTAGCAAATGCACTGTTTTTCAAAACAACAGATCCATGCCAAGCTACAGGAAAACAACCTGCAAGGTCATTCAAGTTGTCAACTTCCTCCACTTTGTCTCGGTTCCGTCCCTTTTTGTCGTGCTTCAAGCGATATTTTCCCACTTTATCAATCATTTTAGAGTCTTCCTCAAATCTGTCAGATTTACTCCATCCGTCACTACTGCTTGAACGGTGACGCTTTGTTCGCATGTCTTTTGGTGAAATATCACGTTTATTAGTTGTCAGTCTGGATGGAGAAATATGTCTGGAATCACGAAATTTTTCAGGAGAGAAGTCTCGTTCATGAATTGGCGATCGTAATTTACGCTGGTCCCTAATCCTTCCTGGAGAACTATTCCTACCAATCGGTGACATAGCACGTTTGCGTCTATCGATTGGCCCCATATCGCGAGCCCTGCTTGGAGGAATGTCGTTCATACGACGACCACGGTCCCAATCAGGTTCACCATGACGTCCCATACCACCATGATCACGCTCAATAGGCCATTCGTCCCTGCGTGGTGGGAGAGGTGGTGGAGGCGGCAAACTATAACCACCAGCGTTAACTGCACCCCAATGGTCCAATTCTCCATCTCTATAAAGGGGTGGTGTCATTCCACGTTCAGGATTTCGGCGATATGGGTCTGGCACAATATTATCATGTCGTGGGTGCGGTGGAGAATATTGATGAGGTACTGGATATGCTTTAACAATTGATTCAGGATCAGCAAAATCAACACGCAGACGTCTATCTGGTCCTCCCAATGGGAAGCCTCGCATTTGAGAACAGGCAGCTTGTGAAGCATCCAAAGAATCGTACGAAATGTAGGCATGATTATCACCTTTGATGTAATCAATTTTCCGTATGGCACCAAATCGGTCAAATTCTCGTTCAAGAACAGCAAGAGAGGTCCAAGGACCAAGGCCTCCGACCCAAAGACGAGTTGTTGGAACAGGTTTTCCATAGCCTATTTTACAAATATTCCTTCCCAAATACTGGCCTGACATAGCAACTTTGGCTTTATGTGCCATATCTAAATTCAAAAATTTCACAAAAGCATATGCATTACCCTGACCTCGCATGGGACGTTTAACATCAACATCTTCCACAATACCAAAACGGTCAAACACACGACGAAGCTCACTCTCCGCAACAGCGGCTTCAAGATTTCCAACAAACAGTGTGCGTGTAGCTCTTTGGTCATCTTCCGGCAGCATATGTTGTTCACGTGGTGTGAAGAAATCATTCGAGTTTCCATAGTTGCGCTGTTGTCGGTTATTATCATAGGCAGTATAATTGCGTTCACGAGGAGTCACTTCTCGAGGCAAGCTTCCATGCCTGACATGCATCCTCCTTGGAGGGGACGTATTACGATTGGCATAACTTGAATTATCTGGACTTAAACTCCTTTGTTTTATAGGGCCATGATCATGGGGCAAATACACAGGTGTGATATCAACAGTGCGATCGAACAACACAAGCCTTCCGGTTTTAGCGCGTCGTGCCTCGCGGGCACCGTCGGTAACCCTAAAATTCACATAAGCCACCCTCTCGTCTCCGGCAGTGTAAGTCAGACGCACATTGACTTCACCGAATTTTTTGAATTCATGATACAAGGCGTCTTTGATCGCCATATCAGAAACATGCACACTGAAATTTGACACTTTCAGGGTTCGATATTCCTGTTTAGCATTCATGCGTTCCACATATCCACTATCACGGTCACGATCAAAGGCATCTCTGCCAACATCTCTGTCGTTACGAAATCGGTCACGTTTTTCCCTCTTTTCATTTTTCCCGTGGCTACCACGACTCGCTTTACTCCTACCTTCACGCCTTTCGTGATCGCTCTCCTGGCTGATACGATCTCTTGAACGTCTATCGCGCATATCTGGTGTCACTTTGGATCTCTTGTGTTTTGAGTGCGAGTGTCTATCCTGTTGACGTTTCATAATTCGGCAGTATTTCACAATTATTTCTTCGGAAAATATCAACCACGAACATTCAACCTACAACAACAGTCGCCATTTTGGATAGGCCTCTTCAGAAGCTACAAACAATATATTACTCCGCAACTTTCTATTACACGTTTTTGCTGTTTCTAATATGAACAAAACCTAGTTCTGTGACATGCATGTATAAATCTCGAACAAATATAATAACATAACGCAGTTTTATGAATTTGGTAAGGCGTATAAAGAACTATTTTCTTCCAAGAGAATCTTACAAATTATTAACCAGGCGGTGGTAATCTGTCCCAGGCAAGCTGCGTGTGACGTCAAAGGTCATTAGCATTTTTTACCGAGCGTTATTTTTAGGCTTTGGGATTCGCTGCGCATGCGCTTTCGGGGTAATCGTATTTTTGAGTACATGTGTTGGCACTGCAAACTTTCACGTCACTCGAACATCCAACTGTTTCCGTATTACAAACGAAGAAACAATCACAATTTTTTTTTTTACTTGAGGAATCATTCAACAATCGAGAATGGATTCCCAAATGTATTCGGTCTGTCTATGCACGGAAATCTAAAAAAAAAATGTATAAAAATGTTTACAAAAGATATGATATTCAAGTTTACAAATATATATGTAAGCATAACAAAATTACAAATACCGGTATATATTATCGCAAACGAACATAAATGTAAGGAATACTACTGTATTTGTTGCACACGCAAATAACTACCCCAGTCCATTTTTCGGCAGTGAGGCAGAGAAAACAGTCGGAGACAAGTGAGGAAAAATAAATGAAAAAAAAAAAGAATGAGCGTACAAGCATAAAAATAGAAGCCTACTTTGGGGATTTTTTAAACATGAATGCAGTATGTTTTTCTAATTTAAATGTGATTTCTTTGAATAATTGCAACACTTGGATTACATAAACAAATGTAATATCTCCACATTGTGGTAGATATGTCAGCCGTTTCATTATACAAATTCATGTGTGTTCAAACGCATTCATTCAAATGCAGACATTCGTCACGTCACATTGCCTAATCTTTTGTGAACAAGATATGACCCTCATGATAACTACCACATACATGTAGCTTTATTTTCGTCTGTTTTGTGTTTGTTTTGAATAGTTTACTTTACTACTAATTTCTGTATGTTTTCATTAATACTAAATTGTGTATCAAATAATATATATATCTATCAGTAATATGACGCAATACCGCGTGGATTTAAATATATATCTAGATATCAATCTGATTAAAATACGATCCTAGTTGGGGCTCTAATTTTTTTTCAAAATATGTTTTATTTTTTTTTTATTATTTTATTTTATTTTATTTTATTTTAGGCCAGACTTTTTTTATTCCTTGTTTCGCGAGTTTTTATAAGGCAATTTTATTGAGGAGGGCGGAAAAATAAATAAAATTAATTCTTTTTTTTTTCATTAGATTTGTGTGATTCCCAAAGAATTGTAAGTGAGATCATTGATCGAAGAAAAGAAATGAAATAACATTTTATTCCATGTATAACCTTGTTTCTCATCTGCGCGAGACTTCGGTACTTCGATCATGATACTCCCACGAAAATGCAACTTGGATTTGTTATGCGGCGGGCGGTAAAAAAATGAAAATAAAAATAATATTTTTTTAGCATTTTTTTGCGCTTACAAGTCGGCGGGCGCGAGAAATTACGCTGAAATAATTTTATTTTATTTTATTTTATTTTATTTTATTTTATTTTATTTTATTTTATTTTATTTTATTTTATTTTATTTTATTTTATTTTATTTTATTTTATTTTATTTTATTTATTTTATTTTATTTTATTTTATTTATTTTATTTTATTTTATTTTATTTTATTATATTATATTTTATTTTATTTTATTTTATTTTATTTTATTTTATTTTTATTTTTATTTTTTTGAATCGGATTTCTTATTTATTTGCTGATAGTTTTTAATAATAATAATAATAATAATAATAACTTTATTACACTACTAAAAAACCTTCAGAGGGTTTTTGTATGGTAAGGAACATAAATACATACAATACATAAGAGATAAAAATAAAATGTTAGTAAATAAAAATAAAAAAAATAAATTAATTACTTTCTGTGGTTTTAAAAATTGTGCTCTTTAAGTATTTTGCTAAAGCTATATTATTCTCCATAATCTTTTTAAATATGGAATTCACATCCATTGTGTAAATATTTATTGAACACTCATCAAACAGTTTTTTTCTTTGTTCTATATAGCCAGTACAAAATAGCAGGAAATGTTTTTCATCTCCTAATGCTTTAGTGTTACATTTATTACAGTGTCTATTTTCTAATTCTATTTTGGGCTTTGTTCTTCTACCTAATTCTATTTCTAAGTTTAATAGTACTGGTAATCGCGGAAGTCCATAAGGTGGCGATAGTTAAAGTAATACAAAATAAGATGTATATAATAATATCAAACTAACTGCAAATTATATATCTATATCTCGGATTTGTTTTTTGTTTTTGTTTTCAATTTACACCGACAGTCTGTCAATACCACCATTTTTATTTTTTATTTTTTTGGGAGTATAATTTACGAGGTAATTTAACCCTATTGAACTACCCATACTCAGTAATTATCTGCGTAATTCAGTTCAGTATATATTACTGACTAGGAATGAATCTGATTGACGTTGTTATACGATTATAATATAATACAGCCACGGTCATCTGTTGTGTCGATAATATATTTAAATCCATTTGCAAAAATCGTGGTATATATATACTTGCCAAGTGGTGAACTTTGTGTGGTTTGAAATATTACGCTATCTAACTTGAGCTGTGATCGGTGATTATAATACGTACAGCAGATTTTACAGAAGTACATGGTTATTTTTAATTTTACAGACCAGATAATATCCCCATATTTACTACGCTGTCTTGGGCGGAAAACTACTTCGTCACGAGTTGTGGTTTAGTTGTGTGAGTCATTACTCCGCCCTCTTCAACAGACTCGAATGTAAAGTACACCAGAGGCCGCTGATGGCGCAGTAGTTTTAAAAGTCTCGACCGATGGGTTGACGTTAGATGAATAGAGTAAGCCGGGGGGTTATGCTTCGACGCAATCGAGCATCAATAGTAAACAACTGTTAAATGTCATGATAATATAAACTACTTGAATATTTGATACATAATGTAAATATCTACTTTGAAATAAATTTCATGTAAATGTGATAAATAATGTTGATGTCCATAGACAATTCCTGTGTTAGCTGAATTGGCGGTACACTGTTTGATGTGAGCTGTCAGTGATAACCTTGGTGAACTTAGTTTAATTGGATGGCTCATTACTAAGATACACATGTCATGCGTATATCTATAAGTACAGATATAGCGTAGATCTTTAGCAAGCGAAAACTTGTAAAATATATTCAACAACACGTCTATATATCATTTCAGTGAGACATAATTGGGGGATGACATCATACTTAAGCTGTTAATAATGCCCGCGGAGGTGGCTGTGATTGGGTTAATGTTGAAAATACGATGACTCAATACCATGTGATTGGTTAATGCATCTTTAGAAACTTCTGGAGGTGCATCTGGCCATGGAGCTAATATTTTAGCTACATGATCTAGCTATAAGTTTTCGCTGAGTGGTTGAAATAGTTGGTGTTAATCTCAGATAACTAAAAATGTATTAGTTGTCTGAGTGTTAAACGAGCGGTGGTTTCGACCGCCCGCGACCCTGCTTGTGAATTGAACCACGGTTACTAAAAAAGGTTTTAGTAACCGTGATGGAACATTAGGTTGAACCTATTACGTCACGAGTCAGGGGCGGATCTAGGATTCTGGAATAGGGGGGGGGGGGCGATAAGTTGACCGAAGGCTAAGTTCGCGAAGCCTTGTTGGTTGTTAAAAATAGGGGGGCCGCGCCCCCGGCCCCCCTCTAAATCCGCTCATGCGAGTAGTTATTGAAATGAACGAGTTTTATCCCCGCGGAGTTTAACAATATACCCTATAATATTGTTGTTGGCTTCATGGTCAACTCACAAACCCATTACAAATTGTCGCCAAGTGGTGTTCACATGTACTAAGGCGTTTTATGTTCACATCTGTTTTGACGCCAGCAAATGTTACGTAATAGTTGTTTGAGTAATTCCGCCACAACAGCATAATAGACAACATACTGCAGTGCCATCTGCATGCCGATTTGTTATCAAGTGTTTGCATTACGAGTAAAAAAACAAACATTTTCAGGATTTGAGTTCAACCAAAGACGTTAGAAAGAGATTGTCTTTGGTTCAACAAAATCATGTAATCTTTTTTTTTTGTCCCATTGTCCCATTTTTTTTATTCTCACTACCAACGCATACATTTTTCACATTTTACATGGTGACATCAGTGTTCCAATAAAAGTTGAACAAATTGAATGAATAATTGTTGTTGCCATGACACTTAACGGTGCTTGTGGATATCTTTCCAACAGTTTCAAATGATTAAACAGAAATGGGAAGGATTAATTTTGAAATGTCGCTCTTATGAATTCTCAAAAGTATAACTTTTTATGTGTGTATTTTTTACACGTATTGTGATTAGTGTCACCAAGTTAGTTTTGCCACTCACACATATAAGCTCATTAGAGATAGCTTCGTGTATAAATAAGCTCTGAAGTTAGAAAAAAAATAATTTTTTGACAATTAAGCGACATCATATATTCAAAACTGTGACAGTCATACCAGCCCCTACCCAAGATACGACGGTCATTTCGTAACCAGTGCATTCTGATGAGTTGGACATGATGAAACCATAGGGTTTATGGTGAGGTTAAAGCGCGGTGGTCGTCGCGCAGCGCGTGTTCGAATTTCATGTAAATAAACAATGTATTTTACACGCGTTGTATACGTCGCTGTGAGTCCCATATCGAACAGGACGCAGCGACCACCGCCCTTTAAGCGCTAAAACCAGTGCGCGACGATAACGTGGATGAACAATAAAATCATCTGTTTAATAAGTTACGTAACGTTTTCCTAAACGTACCATACAATAAATTACTTAAAAAATCATATCGAAGTTATATAGCAGTCCATCTAGGAAAGAATGCGGTTATATACCATGAGCCGTGAAAATATTTTAATAATTTGAACAAACCGAAACTAAATAAAACTAATTATAATTAATGATTATAATAAATAATACCTTGGAGGGTTATTGTAATCATTGAGCCACTTTTTTGAGCTCCATGGACAAATAAAATCACCCCAAAACACAAACAACCAATATGAATTTAGGGTTAGACCAGCACGACAATTTTCCCAAACCAGTGTAAAGCGCAATATATCGACCGATATTATGTCTATATTGTTATCCGTTGCCTATCAAACCTCGATTGCGTATGGTTGACTCACCTGCAGGACCATGCGGGTTAATATAAAATGAGACACGGTGCTTAAGCTATTTACGCTTTTTAGCAGAAATATGCTTTGATATGATGTTATTTTTATTTACAAAGTACTAAATAACAGTAATAATTATTAGTTTACTTGTATATAACGAATTGTGAAACAGGAAAATTCACCAACTTTATTAATCGTTGGTTTACAGAGGATTGTGCAAGCTGACCGAAATACTGTATGACGTCATTTCTTTATTTGACCTTGCGCGACTCACGACGCACAGACATCGTAGTCACAAGTTGTCAAGTCGAACTACTGGTATAGTTGTGGGCTCTCTGCCGGATAATACTCATTGGATTTGGAAGGGGACTACTCGCCGTGCTGATTGAGGTCTATATCTAGTAATTTCGTCCACAAATATGATGGGTGAGACTCAGTCGAAAAATTTACAACCTAAAAAGACGCCGGTCACCGAGGACTATAGGATATCGAGTAAAGTGCTAGGATTAGGAATAAACGGTAAAGTGTTAGAATGTTACGCAAGAAAGAACGGGACAAAATACGCTCTCAAGGTAAGGACAGTTGGTGATTGAATTCGTACTATTGCGTTGCAAACCATCAGCTAAATACTCTCGTTTGCTCGCTTCCATATCGCAAGTGCTGAGTGATAATGGCTTCTCCTTGTTCAGGTCATATTCGATCAATCACCATGGGCGTGGATGCATTTCGACCCCCAATTCCATTCAACCACTGAATTATCCAGTTTGTACCAGTCATATTCATGATCACCACACTTCGTAAATTATAACCATATTAAATATACCGAATAATCGCATAGTAAACTAAATCTTATACCACAAAACTAAACTTAAATTGAAGCCACACAAGCGTAACTGTGAAATTTTAATTTTCAAGTCTATGGTTGTAACCAGGAACTCAAAGGTGAATTGTATGATGTAATGTAAACTTGTGTTGATATCAAAATAGAGCATATGGATGTAAAAAAAAATCTAAAATTGTACCTAGCTAGTAACAAGGAATTGATTTCATTTTAAATCTGTAGTATTTATACCAAAATTATAGCACAGTCCCACTGAGGACTGTGATTATAGTATGTCCTCTATGTTGGAATTCCTAATAAACAGAGCAGCTATCATTTGCTTTATAGTTTATTTCCATATTTTAATCATAAACTATAATACCACTATTCGAGTATTTTGAAAATAAAAAACATGTCGTTAATTCGTAAATAACATTTTTCACTTCTGTTAATTCCCCAGGATATTGACCTCACCTATAATACTTGTATTGCTAGGCATGTTCGAAGTGATAATAGGCATTCTTTCAAAGTCTAAAATATTGTAGCATCTGGAAAGTCGTCTTCTTGTACACACAGAAAAACAAAACATGCATAATTTATTTACATTTTTTAATTATAGAATGCTCGGTTTCCCCTGGCGTTACCACATAAAACTATTTGTGGTGTCATTGACCCTTTGCTCGGATATCTAAACATGGACCTTAGTTAATGCTTCATGAATCATCATGGGACATTCCACTGTGAGATCTCTGATTGAACATTACATGTCCACATGGTTTTTGTACCTTGAACACTGACATTTCAGTTGCTACATCTCCACCTCTAATTAATTTATTACCACCCTATAATTTATTTTTTTAGAAATAGTCATTCTGACACATACTTAGAAATCATTATTTCGTTTGATTGGAAGAAATATAATATAATACAATTGGAAGTCCACAGTGATTCATGACAGTTCCTATGGTAATTATGTCAACTGAGAAACTCACAAATCATAATAAAATGATGTCAAATTCTATAAATGTTGATTACTTCGCCATATGCTGCCTTGCATATGATTTCTTCCTTTTCGTTGAATATCAACGCATCTCCCCCTTGTGTTGGTCGCTGATAGTTACCATCTGCAGTACATGTATCTTGGTGAGGAGGAACTATGCTTCACTTCCCTCACATATTGGCAGTTGAGACAAAATACCCCCAATATTTTTTAATATCAGTATGAATTGCTGAAACCATTCCTCATGGCCGCCTAGAAGGCATCTCTGCTTGATTCAGGTTCCCGTCTAGACTCCGCTGAAAGGCATTTCTCATCAAAATGAATAACTACAAAAAGATTTCACACATTGTGGCATTCCATATTGATGATCACTACATATATGCTTGTGTTCCTGTTGAAATAATATATAGCAAGGGATTTATCGCAGCAACAAACAGTAACTAATACAGCAGCGTTGGGGTTATATTTAGATGTGTTATTCAGTGCCATTCAGTGCATGTAGAACATGTGGTGTATGTTTATCATTGCTGTCAAATGACTCATCATAATACACTGTCCAGGGTGGTCACTATTTATTAGTATCAGTCTGTATATACTGTAGAACTAGAAATTGTCATGCAAAATCATCTTAGGCAGGTCAGATTGATGCATGTCCTGGTTAATATGTTCATTCATATCAATCACTGTCGTGAGTACACATAATTATTCAACGATGACACAGATCATAGTTTAATCAAGACAAATAATGGTTTGACAAAACACAAAGCAAGATGCGGGTAAAAAACTCCTCCACAGACACAAATTATACATAGTGTACTGATGTTTCCATAATTTTATTTGTAAGTAGTGACTAGTTTATAAAAAAAAACATCAAACTTTTCTTCAAATCAAATTGAGATAACTGGATTGGCTATAATAATTTGTATGGTGGTCCACGATGTGCTGCAAATCCGTTCAGCTACCTGTATTGCACACTGTCTATTTTCAAACCTCAGTGCTGATGTCATAGAGGTCGCCCTTATCGGTGAATGCAAGTTTTCCAATTTATAAATACTTCCCGTTTATAAACCATAAATATGGGAAAGGCTTTTCTGAAAGCACTGTTCAGTACCCGAATGTCATAACAACAATAATAGCAGTCAGCCTAAAAAAATCGCACTTTTTTTTTCAGCGCATATCGAATTTATAAAATTTTGTAAATGAAAAATCACTTCTATTCATGTGTAACTAAATGTATGCGTAATATCATACTCTTGGGTCACATGACCGTCTGAGTATACAGCCACCACTGAGGATGATATCACCTACTGTAAAATCTGTATTAGAAGCTGTGACTTCTATTAAAATGGTACAATGCAACAGATAGGATGTGACTTCTAATACAGATTTTACAATAAGACTGATTCATATAATATTTCAGTCAGCATTTGCTAGGCTCTAGACAAACAAATTCCACTCTTTCATCCATATGTAGATATAAAATTATTTAACCTTGATTTAGTCCAATAATGATAATAATCTTACTATCATAATAATGTACATTTAAGTCGCTGGATACATTTTATTGAAAATGCATGGTCAAAATGCATAATGAAGAAAAATAATTAGCATAATTAAAAGATATAATAAATGTGAACATGTTTATCATTTATGAGCATATCTTATACAAATGTGGACATGTTATATCTTAAGCTAAACTTTCTTTTGATACGCACAACTCCAGACTTTATGCAAGTATCCTAAATAACAAGTGTTCTCCCCAGACATGAAATATTTGCCTCATGGTTTAATTTTTTGTCCCATGGTTTTTGCACAGAAATGTAGAAAAAATACAAGTGACAATTTATGATTGTAGAATAAAATTCAATTTTTTTTTTCATAATAAAAATTTGAGCTCACTCCCTGCTATAAAGAGGAACAAAATACTTCATGTCTGAGTCTCAAGTCACCCATAGATGGGTAATTGTCTCGTACTTTTTAAACTGAAACAACAATAGTGCCCCAGGTATTTATTTCCTAGTAATAATACTGTAACAGTATGCAAAATAAATCACCTTCACTCCTCTCCCCCCAAATAAAGTGATAACATGTTGTGCACATGATTTAATTATCCTTGACACTTTACTACACTGTAATACCATAAATCTGTAAACTGTTGTAATAATTGGCCCAGCTCCAGAGAACAGTGCCCATGCGTAATATGTAACAATACTATCAGAAGTAATGTCATAAAATTTGTTTGTGATATTTTATCGATCACTCACAGCATTAGTTATCAGTTGTGATAATTCATCATAAAAGTTTTATACTCTATGAATCATACATATTTGTATTTCCCATGGCAACCAAATAAATATGTAAAATCACAGTGAAACCGGTCAAAATCAAACAGGTCTTCAGTTTACACAGTGTTCATTTTAGACAGGTATTAATCATTGAAAACATTGTGTGTAGTGTCTTGGCTCCAGTTGTAGATGTATGTATGTACTTGGGTAACCACTTACTGAACATACGTTTTCGTCTGTGCGTCATTGTCAGATTTCATTACTCACGATACTCCTTTGTGGGGATTAATTAACGATGACAGCGGTTTGCACGTGGTTAGACTTCATTATTGTATTCTAAATATTCCGTCTGTCGCAGTCGATAACTGAAACTTCTATTACCAGGAAGGGTATACGAGTCTGACATTCAATTATTTTTAGGACATGTGTTACCAAGACCTTGAAAACATGAAGGCTGAATAAATTTATCATTGCCTCTATAAACGTTTAGATACACCCTATTTTATGCAATATAATTAAGTATTACACTAATGTTAAACAGTAACTTGTGTATACTTAAAATATAACCCCCCCCCCCCCCCAGGTTTTTGTTTTTTAATTATATACAGCTTTATCAGCAATGCTCTTATATACTTGTATATATTATTATTGCACCGAGTTGTAATATTTGTTATCTATTTTCCTCTGTTAGGTTCTCAGGGACACTCCCAAAGCCAGGCGTGAGGTAGATCTACATTGGAGAGCATCAGGGTGTTTACATATTGTCAATGTCATAGATGTTTATGAAAACAATCACCACGGCACCAGATGTTTACTAGTAATTATGGAATGGTAAGGCCCAATCTCACTTTGCTGATTATAATTTGTTAAATGTTTGTTTTGTATCATTTAAAATGTTTTTCAGGAATCAAGACACATTGCTATGCACCACAAGAAAATAATTCTTTTATATAATATTCACAATACTATAGTTTACTAAAGTCTTGTTTATTAGTTGCATATGTAGTTTCAATTCATTACTAACCAATTACAGTACAACTTCTTCCACTCATTAAAGAAACAAGTCTAGTGTGATATTTTTAGCTTGTTCATTCACTTTCAATTTGCATATGACTGGATTACACAAGATTGCCATCTTGTTGTTGATTTCAAATGGGCACTACAGTTTCTGTAGTCAGATTCATGTATCAGACAGGCCCAAGACAATGCAATGTACTTGCTGTATACCCTAAATGCACTGAATCAAATTCTTCACTCGCCATTTATTTAAAAATACTGAAATGTCAAATTCACTATAATTGAACATAGTAACTGTTTCTTATTCTACTATTTTTTAGCCATTTTATTTTTTTGCTGCTGGAAATTTTTACTGACTGCAAAATTGAAGCAGTTTTACAAAATATTTGGAATAATATCTGCCTTATTTGTTTTTTTTGTTTACCTTTGAACAAAAACTTTGATATGATTGTCTCTTCCACAGGATCATTGCATCTGATATGGCTTCTTGATTATATATAATACTAATACATGTACTTGATTTAAATAAAATTATATTCTGAATCTGTGTCTTAATCATTGGGGCAGGGAATACTCTGCCAACTGTCAGTGCTTTGCATGCATTAATGTGAGCAAGGCAATTTAATTCTTACCATTCCAAATTTTGAGGTTTAATAGTGTAACATTGGTTTATCAGATTAATAAGTAAGTAAATACAAATACATGTACAGACAAACAATCGATTGAGTTTGTACATGAATAACGAGGGAATAAACACTGTCACCATGTCAACCACAAAATGGCTTTTTTAAAATTTGGTTTAATAATAGAGCAAGGTTAGAATGGATATAATTGCTTTATTCCCGAAAAATCTTGAAAAACATTACCGGTATGTAAGATTTGTACTTAATGCTGTTGTTTTGTAATTTCTTGTCCCTTTAAATTTATTCTAAAGGCTGTTTGAATGTAATTTAACAACCCAACCCTTCTTAGAACTAGTAGCTGTCTGTCTTTTGAGTTTGTAATATTTATTTGTCACATTTGTTATTGTTGGATACATAGCTGGTGAATAAGTTATAATATGCATTAACAAGATAGAGCTTTCATTTTTGTAAATACTGTAAACCACTTATTTTTACGAGAGACAACTCGCGAATTTTAAGATTACCATCAAATTATGAAATTGCAAATGATAAAACTAACAGCGTTGAAAATTAAGTGGTTAACAGTATCAGTGCTCGTACTTCCTGTCAGTTCATGGAAATTGATAGTTTAGAATCAGCTTTTATTTTCTTAATTTATGTATTGTATAATGTGTTACTTGATAGCAGGACTTCCTCTCGTATAAAATACAATGTACTGTGAAATTACTAATTTTCACTGGGTTTAAATTAATGATTAGCATTTCAGGCATATTCAATGGGTTTTAAATTCACGGTTTTATCATTTAGATAATGTGTTCTATGCTAAATTTTACATATTCACTGGGTTTTCATTTAGCGCATTTTCCAGTCGGCAAAATAAGCAAAATTAAAACCCAGTGAATAATTAACCCTTTTACAGTAGTTGCATCTGTTCATAGACTCTTAGGTCTATGGTGTGTTATATACAAATGTAATAGGCATCATTTTTTTTTTTTTTAACAAAATCAAAATAATAGTGTGTGCATAATCACCTCTGTTAGTCCATTAACAAATTTGATTGTTTATTTCAGTATGGAAGGTGGCGAACTATTTAGTAGAATACAAGACAGAGCTGATAGTGCATTTACGGAGAGAGGTAAGTACATTATGGATATAAATAAAGGCTCCCCAAGGAAATGATCGTTATAATCGCTTCAACGTACTGATTACACACACCTGGTAGATTGATGTGCTTGAAATAGACTTTGTATTTTAAACAAAAAATTTATTTGGATCTTTGTAAAAAAATACACATCTCATTTCATTTGCTTTGTACAATAAATTTATGCAAAATAAAATCCACAAATTATGAAGCGACCTGGACAATTTTTTCAGAAAATTCCCCCATTTCTTAATATGAGTATTTAGCTTATTTCTTCTAATAGACTTCCATAGGCTATCATTGTCTTATTGTTGTCTACTACATGTACCCGGTAGTTGTATTTCTTTATACTGTAAAATACTTTATTTTAGCTGGAATTCATTATTCTGTGAAAAGACTTTTTGTGTGTCATGTATGGAATTTATTTTCACTGATTTTTTTGTTGAATGTAAAATATAGGAAAAAATGTATATTCACTGGAATTTAAGTTGACTGAAAATAGTGCAAATTAATTCCAAGCAATTATTTTGTAATGTGTACTGTCAAAAGATTGTAATATGTTCATTTCTATTATTATTATGTATGTATAATTAAACTGACCTTTCACTTTTACATAAAAAACTTGAAACTAACGTCTATTCTGCATAGTCAGTGTACGTCATGTATAAACCCAATATTGACAAGAGTTTTTACAATCAAACTGTGCAGTACAAGTATGTCAACTTTAAATTGAATCAATCACGCTTGCACTATAATAGCAACTTGACCCGGCTGACTACTACTTGTTATTGTTGATTCATGTGTTATTCAGCCATTTCATAGACGCTCACTTCTCAGATGAATTCCACTAAAATAAAAAGTGACGATGACAGTCTACTTCGACCTTGCCCCCATCTTCCTCCTTTTGTGCTTCAGTCTTCGCATACGTTTCTTCCTCCACTTCGCCCTCATGTTTATCGTAACAGTTTCAATCAACATTTTTAAATGCAAGTAATGAGACAAAATTAGTAATTGAAATTCATGAGTGCATGTTTTGTGATCTGGCGCATCAGCACACTTTCTAATTGCAGCGTAAAACCTTCATTTTAAGTGTCACTTATTACAGTGACAAATGCATGGTTGCTAATACTGTAAATTGATTTTGTCTAATGTTTGATTTTTGGATTTGATAATTTTATGATATTCGTGAATGGCTCGCTCTTTTTAATATTTTAAATGAAATGTTCACTGCTACAAAATGTACAATGAGTGATGACCATGCTACAAAGTTTACAAAAGGCTTTCGCTGAATCTTTGCCAAAAAATTGCAAAAAAGTTTTTGTTAAAATTTACAGTTTACATTTGATGCATATACGGTAACTCGAAATTTTTTTTTTTGAAACTGAAATAATAAAATATTATTTATTTTGATCATAAAAATACCAAATACCACTTTAATTTATGTAAGCATGTATGCTACTAATAAAGCATACATATACAGTACATCAATAAGATTTTTTAAAATCGTAACTCCTTCTGATAAGCCAAAGCATCTCCAAGTGAATTGTTTTCTTTTGTGTGTTTTCTTTATTATAGAAGCATCACAGATAGTGACTGACATTGGTAAAGCTATTTTTCATCTTCACAATGTAAACATTGCGCATCGAGACGTCAAACCGGAGAATCTCCTTTATAACGACAATTCACCGCATGCATTATTGAAATTAACCGATTTCGGGTTTGCTAAAGAGACAACCAATACATTGTTACAAACGCCGTGTTATACCCCTTATTACGTTGGTAAGTTGTGAGTTTTTACAATTCACTATATGTTTACTTTTGGAAACATGAGTACTTTCTCAACAGAACAGTGTGTAGTAAGACATACTTATAATAGTATGGATTTATTAGTCCCCGTTTGGACGAAGTCCGAAAACAGGGACTTATAATTTGGTCTCCGTCTGTGCGTCCATGCGTCCATGCGTCCGTCCGGAGTCATATCTCAGAATCCCTTGGACCGATTCCGTTCATTCTTTGCATGTGCCTAGTACTTTATATGGGACATGTGCACATGCAGTGGTTTAGCGATTCGATTCAAAATGGCCGACTGGCAGCCATCTTGTTTTTTGAAAATGTTGTATTTTGGACATGCTTTGTCAGTTTTCATTCAAATTTGGTACATAGATTATACATGTTAGGATACATGATTTATTTCACAATTGGATCAAAGATGGTCGACTGGCAGGCATCTTGTTTGTTTTTTTATACGGTATCTTGGAAGTGCTCTGTCAGTTTTCATTCAAATTTGGCACATACATGTACTTTATACATGTTAGGATGCATGTCCATAACAATTTGTTTCAAAATCTGGTCAAGGATGGCCGATTGACAGCAATCTGACTTTTTGGCATATCTGTGTGTTTCATAATCAGATCAAAGATGGCCAAATAACGGCTGTTTTTATTTTTGGCCATATTACTACTACACGGAACACGTGTTTTGATGTAAATAAACAATCTGTTGTATACGCCACTTGTTTTTTGTAATTTGATTCAATATGACTGCCAATTCTTGTGTAAAAGCACTAAATCATAATTTTTTACAAATCCATCTCCTATTAATGGTTTCAATCTAATCTCAATGACTTCATCAGCATCAAATTGATATGTCAGATCACAAAATTTGGGACAGGGACTGTGTCATTAACAATGACTTGTTTTGTATTATTTATACTTGAGCCATTTGTTTGTACCGGTAATCCTGAACTATTCATCTATATATCTATATATAGTTATTTTATATTTACTTTGCTCACAGCTCCTGAAGTGCTCGGTCCAGAAAAGTATGATAAATCTTGCGATATGTGGTCATTAGGCGTCATTATGTACATTCTGTAAGTCGGTATTTGAATATTTCAAAATGTTTTTACGTCTTCTCCCAGAGTTAGTTAATAATCTGGGGTTATCTAATAAAGAATTTATGTTGGATTTTTTTTTTAACTGAGTAGCAACATTAGAATTCAGGATTTAAAAATAACTTTCTTTGAAGAAATTAATTTCGAAATCATCACTCCTTACATCCAAATTAATTTGGTTTTTGTATCATGATTGTTATGATATGCCTATTTACTCTACTTGTATCATTTCTCCTTAGTTTGTGTGGTTTCCCACCATTTTATAGCAATCATGGCATGGCTATTTCACCAGGAATGAAGAAGAGGATACGAAATGGACAATACGAGTTTCCAAATCCCGAGTGGAGTGAAGTATCAGACGTAGCAAAAGATCTCATTAGGTGTTTGTTAAAAACCGATCCCAGCGAAAGAATGACAATTACTGAGTTCCTGCAACATCCATGGGTCACGGTAATTTGCAATTATTTTGTTATTAATCGATTCCTCCTTCTGAATGATGTCGCATCCTTGTAGACTTCCATGACTCAGTTTATTGCCTGCTTTGATGTATCACTAGTTTTAATGGATGGCCTTTTAAAGTAAGAATCCTGCTTGCAGGAATTGTGCTGTTTTGTTTTATATTGCTGGTGGGGCACTGTTCTTTCAAAGATTAGGTCCAAAGCTGGTTTTAAAAATATTGATCAGTCTTAAGGAAGTGTGAGCATGTACTGTGCATTTCATTTCTAGATCCTGGAATTTTTAGGATAAATTCTAAAAAAATGGATCATGGTTTTCTATTTGGATGTTAATATCATACTCTCATCCAACTGGTTGCCTGAAGTCTGTGTGTTGTTGCTGGTGTGTTATCTGCTCTAATGTGTTTGATTGATGGTAGTCTTAAAAATTTATGCTTACGATATCTCTAATTCAGAAAGAACTCTGGTTTATCAATAGTACCGTTAATTTCCTAATATAAGCCGCATATGTAATAGTAACTACACCCTCAATTCCGACTTCAGGGTTAAAGCTGGTCCAAAACAGCATTGTTCCTATTCATTTGTTTCGACAACATGCCTAAAAAATATTCACTCCTATTTATTGTTCGGCAGTCATAAGATGTCAGACACGCAATGGAACTGCTTTTGTTTTGGCAGCAACCTTTGTCAATACACCCGTATTTCGTAAGTTTTTTCATAATCAAGTTTTATTGCATCCTTAGAAATTACAATATTTCTTTTGGTAAAAAGCAATAAATATATCCATACACAACACAATTACAATACAATATAAATAAATCTGTTAAAGTTTTCTGTACTCCATGGCTTTAAGTAGATAGGTCCCCATACATTTAATTGCCTTGGAGTCCTTGTTTTTGACAATGTGCTGTTATTCCCATAAAAGTGTTAAATTCTTCTTCAATACTCAGTTTATCTTTTCCCAACGTAATCAAAGCCAAAAGATTGCACTTACAACATCGGTAAATCTCATTCACCATGAAGTCGCTGAACTGTCATTAACATATTAAAATGAGCTATGGTAATTCAAACACATTGGCACCATCCAGCATTTTGATTGGTTAATTTGCGACTTGACCTATCTGGTCAATAAACACAGTTTCAGATCCCTTGTGTGCATGGGAAAAAAACATGGTGAATATCGTATCGCATGGAGCATTTACATGTGACCGAAATCATTTGTTTACGGTGAAACTAAGTTGAATTTTACTTGCATTTCATAACAATTCAACAAATTAATTTTTTGTTCGTCATTACAATCACTTCTGAGTAAAAAACAACAATTTCAACACTTTGAAAACAAATAAGTTATACACTTGTGAAATGCAGCATGATCAGATTGCGCTACCATACTGTGATCATTTGCTACTAAGCAATGAATTTGTGTTTTTATTTGAAACTTCTTTTAGAATATACCTTTCAAAATTAAAACAATAAATGCACATTACATTAAATATACTGAGTATTTTTGTCATTTTTGGTAAAAAGTGATATTTTCGACTTCTTGTTGAAAACCGCAAGTTCGATTGCTTTTATAATACATATATAGGTACTACATGTGGATCTCCTTCAGATTTGTTAATTTCGTTGTGAAATCTTCAATTATTTAATTTTGATGATTATTTTTGTCATTTTTGGTGAAAAGTGATATTTTTGACTTCTTGTTGAAAACCGCAAGTCCGATTGCTTTTATATTACATATATACGTACTACGTGTGGACTTGTTTCAGATTTGTCCCATTGCTTTTTATATATATATTGTTCATTTTCTAATGATATCTTCAGTTCTTTAATTGTAATGTGCATTGCTAACAGCGGAGCTATCTCAGCCGAGAGGCTGCTTGTTTTTATCAAGTGTTTTTTTGATTGACTGTAATTGACTGTAATATTGTACGGTGTATTGTTTGTTTTATGCATGTGTTGTTGGAAATAATGACCATGCCCATTTAGTGATTGCAATATTGACGTAATATAAACAGCAAACCAAATTTAAACTTTTGACCCAAATTTTTAAATTCATACATTGTACATGTAATATAAACCACGGTTTATAGTAAGACTTTCACATATACTAATTTTGATTGAAGCCACTTGATTCAGAATAAAGTTTATAAAATCCTATTTATTTTCAGCAACCATCTGAGGTGCCAATGACGCCATTGATGTCTGCTCTAGTCTTAAAAGAGGAAGAAGCTCAGTGGGATGAAGTGCAAGTAAGTAGTCTTCACCATGTAATCATGAGGGATGGATAAAGAATGGAGGGGGGGTGAAATACCAGAATCATTCCATTAGTTTTTCCACCCTTGTTTTCAGAGATTATAATCAAGCAATTTTAAAATCAAAGATTTTGTTTATATGCCATTATTTGATGTCAGTTCGTGTAAAACTTGTAAGTGTTTGCAACTGTCTAAATTATAGAGCAAACTGTAACATTAGAAAAACCTATGGAAGTGTCAGTGAAACTATGGTTATCCTAACAAAAAGATTGTAGCAGAAGTAAGTTGAAAAGCTCTCAATTGAATTTAATGTATCAAATGGCATTTTACTGTGCTATCCTGGTGTCAACCAGGTCAAACACAAGCACCTGCGGACCTTAATCAAGGTTCCCCCCAAGTTGCATTTGTTAGTGAATGAATCTCGGCGAGTGGAATTGGCCTTCCCATTGAGTCTGTGGCACACTTACCCAGGGTAGGGGTCAACCCTTTTTGGTGTTCAGCTTAGAGTAGGATTTGAACTTGGGTCTACCGATCATGAGTCTGATGCAACAACCACTATTCTAGCAGTAACTGGTCTGTTCAGAAATAATGTTATCAGAAATGTCCATAAAAGTGAATATGAAAGAAAGTTACCTCCTCCTTAAGGTGAAAAGATTACTGCAAGACTAGTGAAATGAACAAACATTTTTTCATTTGCAAGAATTCTGTTCATGGCAGTTTTTGAGCTTTTCTTTTTTACTTTGTATATTTTGTCTGTTTGCAAGTGTATCATCACAAACCATGTGGAAAAAATACAATATTAAATACATGTGTGAATGTTATTCATTCTGAAATTCATTTCTGTTTTGTTTTACTACAGGATGAAATGACTAATGCATTAGCTACGATGCGAGTAGACTACGATCAGTGTCGTATCAAAGACATCAGGGAATCCAGCAATCCCTTACTGAACAAAAGACGTAAACAGAAAAACGTACAGTCGCAGTGAAGCACCAACGACGGCTCTGCTGGGCAACAAATTAAAGTTAAAATATGAACCATAGTATTTTGGTTTAACTAGCATTCTCAAAGAACCATTGACTTTATTTTAAAGGAGAGAATTTGTCTCTCGTTAGTATCTGGACGTCACAGTTACTGTTAGAAACGTGTCGTTTGACGAGTATGTTTAAAATGCAGTTGACCATATTTAGTCAATATAACCATTATGGTCATTCGACAACCAGTTGCTGAATAACCATTTTTTTTTTAAATTGAGTGAAGCCCTCTCTGATAGAACTTTCAGTTTCCTCTGATGTGTTTGATGTTCAAATACAGTGACCTGTGATATTAACCAATCAGGAAATGTGTTTATTTATCACTAGAGGCCTATTCATTCTATATAAATTATGTATATGATGCAGGGTCTGTGACCATTGGTGTTTAATTTTTTACGAGATTAATGACTTAGGATAATCAAAAACTATTTAGGAAAAAATTTAGTTGCTAGTGAATTGAATGATATTAATTGCATTTTCATTAATCCATGATCATGAAAGTAACTTTTAAAACCGCAATCCTTATGAGGGCGGGCGCTGTTGTCAAAGGGGTCAGGGGGATGTTAAGGATGTATTTTTAATTTATGACGAGAGTTGTCATCCACTGTGGAAGTGTTCCTAGCAGCCGAATGATAAGTAAAGTCTCCTAATCTTTTGATTAAAATGACTGTGGATTCCAAGTTTTGAACTACAAAAGATTTTTTACAGGGATATATATAAATAGATACTAATGCTGATGCACCCCCCACTCCCTATTCTCCCACCCCAAGGGGATATTTCCCTGAAACTGAAATAGAACTTCAGTCAGAGAAACAGACTGAATTTTAACTTTTATCATTTTTAACTTCTCGGTGATTCTATTTGGTTTCAGTGCATGCATCGTTTTTATGCAAAGAGAATTGCTATGCCAAAACGTTTTTGTTTTTTTAACTGATGTTTTTTTTTAACTGTTGATGTGAGATAATTAATTCAGTGACACTTGAATGATCAGTTGTATGTGTAATCATGGATAGACTATAAAATAGTCTGTGATAGGCTCGTTGGTTCTGGTTTAATAACCAGAAACCCTTATTCTCATCATGTGATCATGTTCTTTAAAACATTTAGTTTTGTTATAAGGAGATTAAATACAAGTACCCGTACCACATTTGCTCCATTCAAATCCCATCACCAATAGAACTACCAAAACTACATTGTAATAATCCATTACATAACTGGTTTGCTGTTATAAGAGACATGCTTCTAATAGAGCAAATATGGTAATGATATACATTACTGTATTTGCTCTATTAGAAGTGCATATGAACCAAAAATTACAATTTAATTACAATTTAAAATGTCATCATTTATCTGGCACTGTGTCTTGGCTACAGTGTTGAGACAAATTATACATGTACAAGACATTGCCACACACAGATGGATTTTTATGCATACAATTAGTGACACTGGGAAAACAACACATTAGATTCTCTCCTGCACATTCACAGAAATTGTAACACTGCAGAGATGAGCAATACTTGCTAATTAAAGATGATCAGTCTCTTCCTTTTTCTTTCCAACCATCATTACAGGTAATGCACAAGACATGGTTTAAAAGTGGCATCTCTGTCACCA
Source organism: Saccoglossus kowalevskii (assembly GCF_978046115.1). Taxonomy (NCBI): domain Eukaryota; kingdom Metazoa; phylum Hemichordata; class Enteropneusta; family Harrimaniidae; genus Saccoglossus; species Saccoglossus kowalevskii. The sequence goes on along the minus strand of NC_140643.1, from coordinate 22,190,719 downwards.
TATCAACATTGTATTTCAGTGGGCTGTCATCTCAGTGTCAAGCATGGCTGCTAACATAATCACATTTTGGTCATTCATGCAAGATTTTTTCAAATCCGATCCTACGCAGAATGGTCAATGATTTGGTCAATTTGTAAGATGTTCATAGATCATGTAGGTCAGTGTTGACCTTCGTAACCTGTGGGCAAGGATAGACCCACATTTTAATCTACCCAGTTACTCACAACGAGATCCATGTTAGAAAGAAATGGAATCTGTAATCAATAGAAACTAAATTTATTCAGTAATGGCAAAGATTTCTGAGGTCATATTTACCAAAAATTCAATTTATTTTCTACCCACCAAAACTGTCTATTTGTATTTCTTAGATGGGAAGGGGACTATACATATATTAATATAAAACTGATTATTGCAAATAATAATACTGTTCATTTAATCTATTTACATAAATATAATTGGATGGTACAGTTGTAATGGTCAGCCTCATCACTGGAATTTCAGGGAATTTCATGACTTGTGAGCAACTGAGATACCTGGCTATGCAGTTTATGTATCAACAATAGGTTACAGTTTTTTTATTTCACTTGTTTTATATCCCAATAAATATATCCTAAAAATGTATTTCTTTGGTATTTATATAATCATTTCTCTAATGTATATATGCAATAGTATTTTTTTTGTATCCTACAAAAGGTGATGAGTCTTTAACAATTAAATGACTGAGATATCAATCGTACTTGGCATGCATGGGCAGATGAGAGTCAAAATAGTGTGAATGTTACACAAGATGATTACAGATAGGCAAGTTTTGTTATTCAACTTGCCTGCTTCTTGGTGGAAGCATCAATTCGTTCCAGAAAATTGGTTTTCTAATTTTTTTTTCCAGAATTTTACAAAAAATTAAATTTAAAAAAAAATGGTATTCATGGAAAATTAAAATAAAAGCACAATTTGAATGTTGAATCAAGAGCTGGAAACTGTTCTTTTATGATTGAGTTTTTACATTAACTAAGAAATTCTGCCAAATACAGCAATTATGCGACTGTCATTTGCAGACTTCTGTTGGGTTGATGGTTTGGAGAAAATCCTTGCGTAACATTTTTTGAATAGGTTGATATATAATATACTGGTTTCCATGGAAACCCACTATGTTTCATTATTCATCTATTTTGAAACAGTTCCCTTAAAGAGCCTCCTGAACACTCTTAATTGAAATCCCTTTCCTTCTAACACATGCTATTTACATTGCAATTCAGAGGCAAGATGTAAGGTTTTCCAATCAGTGGATTGATTTTCTAGGTGGCTGATTATGTTTAGTTCTGACAATGTTATTATAGGCATCAGCTCTTAGTAAATTACATGCTAAACATGAAATGCTCTGTTAAAATTACTGTGCATGTATTGACATTTTAGCGAGATTGGGAGTGTCACTTTAATACAATATACGATAAGAAAAAGTGGGATTTTACATTTGCAAATTACATAGATGTGCATCCCTGGGAATTTGATGTGCCACTTTTGGAAAAGCACAGATGCGCAGCCTTTGGAATGGCATCGATAATGTACAGCCCTGGGAATAACTTTGCGAATAGAGATTTACATGGATGTGCATCCCTAGGAATTTGATGTGCCACACTTGAGAAAAGCACAGATGTGCAGCCTTTGGAATGGCATCAATCATGTACAACCCTGGAAATAACTTGGTAAACAGAGAATTGCATAGACGTGTAGCGCTTGGAATTGTATAGATGTGTAGCCCTAGGAATTGCATAGATGTGTAACCCTTGGAATTGTATAGATGTGTAACCCTTGGAATTGTATAGATGTGTAACCCTTGGAATTGTATAGATGTGTAACCCTTGGAATTGCATAGATGTGTAGCCCTTGGAATTGTCTAGATGTGTAGCCCTAGGAATTGCATAGATGTGTAACCCTTGGAATTGCATAGATGTGTAACCCTTGGAATTGCATAGATGTGCAGCCCTAGGAATTGCATAGATGTGCAACTCTTGGAATTGCATAGATGTGTAGCCCTTGGAATTCCATAGATGTGTAACCCTTGGAATTGCATAGATGTGTAACCCTTGGAATTGCATAGATGTGTAACCCTTGGAATTGCATAGATGTGCAGCCCTTGGAATTCCATAGATGTGTAACCCTTGGAATTGCATAGATGTGCAGCTCTGGGAATTACATAGATGTGCAGCCCTTGGAATTGCATAGATGTGTAACCCTTGGAATTGCATAGATGTGCAGCCCTAGGAGTTGCATATATGTGTAGCCCTTGGAATTACATAGATGTGCAGTCCTAGGAATCGCATAGATGTGCAGCCCTTGGAATTGCATAGATGTGTAACCCTTGGTATTGCATAGATGTGCAGTCCTAGGAATTCCATAGATGTGTAACCCTTGGAATTGCATAGATGTGTAACCCTTGGTATTGCATAGATGTGCAGTCCTAGGAATTCTATAGATGTGTAACCCTTGGAATTCCATAGATGTGTAACCCTTGGAATTGCATAGATGTGCAGTCCTAGGAATTGCATAGATGTGTAACCCTTGGAATTGCATAGATGTGCAGTCCTAGGAATTGCATAGATGTGTAACCCCTGGAATTGCATAGATGTGTAGCCCTTGGAATTGCATAGATGTGCAGCCCTAGGAGTTGCATAGATGTGTAGCCCTTGGAATTGCATAGATGTGTAACCCTTGGAGTTGCATAGATGTGCAGCCCTAGGAGTTGCATAGATGTGTAGCCCTTGGAATTGCATAGATGTGCAGTCCTAGGAATTACATAGATGTGCAGCCCTTGGAATTACATAGATGTGCAGCCCTAGGAACTACATATATGTGCAGTCCTAGGAATTGCATAGATGTGCAGTCCTAGGAATTGCATAGATGTGTAACCCTTGGAATTGCATAGATGTGTAACCCTTGAAATTGCATAGATGTGTAGCCCTTGGAATTGCATAGATGTGCAGCCCTAGGAGTTGCATAGATGTGCAGCCCTAGGAGTTGCATATATGTGTAGCCCTTGGAATTGCATAGATGTGTAACCCTTGGAGTTGCATAGATGTGCAGTCCTAGGAATTGCATAGATGTGTAACCCTTGGAATTCCATAGATGTGTAACCCTTGGAGTTGCATAGATGTGCAGTCCTAGGAATTGCATAGATGTGTAACCCTTGGAATTGCATAGATGTGTAACCCTTAAAATTACATAGATGTATAGCCCTTGGAATTGCATAGATGTGTAACCCTTGGAATTGCATAGATGTGCAGCCCTTGGAATTGCATAGATGTGTAACCCTTGGAGTTGCATAGATGTGCAGTCCTAGGAATTGCATAGATGTGTAACCCTTGGAATTCCATAGATGTGTAACCCTTGGAGTTGCATAGATGTGCAGTCCTAGGAATTGCATAGATGTGTAACCCTTGGAATTGCATAGATGTGTAACCCTTAAAATTACATAGATGTATAGCCCTTGGAATTGCATAGATGTGTAACCCTTGGAATTGCATAGATGTGCAGCCCTAGGAGTTGCATAGATGTGTAGCCCTTGGAATTGCATAGATGTGCAGTCCTAGGAATTACATATATGTGCAGTCCTAGGAATTGCATAGATGTGCAGTCCTAGGAATTACATAGATGTGCAGCCCTTGGAATTGCATAGATGTGCAGCCCTTGGAATTGCATAGATGTGTAACCCTTGGAATTGCATAGATGTGTAACCCTTGGAATTGCATAGATGTGTAACCCTTGGAATTGCATAGATGTGTAACCCTTGGAATTGCATAGATGTGTAACCCTTGGAATTGCATAGATGTGTAACCCTTGGAATTGCATAGATGTGCAGTCCTAGGAATTGCATAGATGTGTAACCCTTGGAATTCCATAGATGTGTAACCCTTGGAATTGCATAGATGTGCAGTCCTAGGAATTGCATAGATGTGTAACCCTTGGAATTGCATAGATGTGTAACCCTAGGAATTGCATAGATGTGTAACCCTAGGAACTACATATATGTGCAGTCCTAGGAATTGCATAGATGTGCAGTCCTAGGAATTACATAGATGTGCAGCCCTTGGAATTGCATAGATGTGCAGCCCTTGGAATTGCATAGATGTGTAACCCTTGGAATTGCATAGATGTGTAACCCTTGGAATTGCATAGATGTGTAACCCTTGGAATTGCATAGATGTGTAACCCTTGGAATTGCATAGATGTGTAACCCTTGGAATTGCATAGATGTGTAACCCTTGGAATTGCATAGATGTGCAGTCCTAGGAATTGCATAGATATGTAACCCTTGGAATTGCATAGATGTGTAACCCTTGAAATTGCATAGATGTGTAGCCCTTGGAATTGCATAGATGTGCAGCCCTAGGAGTTGCATAGATGTGTAGCCCTTGGAATTGCATAGATGTGTAACCCTTGGAGTTGCATAGATGTGCAACCCTTGGAATTGCATAGATGTGCAGCCCTAGGAGTTGCATAGATGTGTAGCCCTTGGAATTGCATAGATGTGCAGTCCTAGGAATTACATAGATGTGCAGCCCTTGGAATTACATAGATGTGCAGCCCTAGGAACTACATATATGTGCAGTCCTAGGAATTGCATAGATGTGCAGTCCTAGGAATTACATAGATGTGCAGCCCTTGGAATTGCATAGATGTGCAGCCCTTGGAATTGCATAGATGTGTAACCCTTGGAATTGCATAGATGTGTAACCCTTGGAATTGCATAGATGTGTAACCCTTGGAATTGCATAGATGTGTAACCCTTGGAATTGCATAGATGTGTAACCCTTGGAATTGCATAGATGTGTAACCCTTGGAATTGCATAGATGTGCAGTCCTAGGAATTGCATAGATGTGTAACCCTTGGAATTCCATAGATGTGTAACCCTTGGAATTCCATAGATGTGCAGTCCTAGGAATTGCATAGATGTGTAACCCTTGGAATTGCATAGATGTGTAACCCTAGGAATTGCATAGATGTGTAACCCTTGGAATTCCATAGATGTGTAACGCTTGGAATTGCATAGATGTGCAGTCCTAGGAATTGCATAGATGTGTAACCCTTGGAATTGCATAGATGTGTAACCCTTGGTATTGCATAGATGTGCAGCCCTAGGAATTGCATAGATGTGTAACCCTTGGAATTGCATAGATGTGCAGTCCTTGGAATTGCATAGATGTGTAACCCTTGGAATTGCATAGATGTGTAACCCTTGGAATTGCATAGATGTGTAGCCCTTGGAATTGCATAGATGTGTAACTCTCGGAATTGCATAGATGTGCCATCCTTGGAATTGCATAGATGTGTAGCCCTTGGAATTGCATAGATGTGTAACCCTCGGAATTGCATAGATGTGTAGCCCTAGGAATTGCATAGATGTGCAACCCTTGGAATTGCATAGATGTGTAACCCTTGGAATTGCATAGATGTGTAACGCTTGGAATTGCATAGATGTGTAACCCTTGGAATTGCATAGATGTGTAACCCTTGGAATTGCATAGATGTGTAACCCTTGAAATTGCATAGATGTGTAGCCCTTGGAATTGCATAGATGTGCAGCCCTAGGAGTTGCATAGATGTGTAGCCCTTGGAGTTGCATAGATGTGTAGCCCTTGGAATTGCATAGATGTGTAACCCTTGGAGTTGCATAGATGTGCAACCCTTGGAATTGCATAGATGTGCAGCCCTAGGAGTTGCATAGATGTGTAGCCCTTGGAATTGCATAGATGTGCAGTCCTAGGAATTGCATAGATGTGCAGCCCTTGGAATTCCATAGATGTGCAGCCCTAGGAACTACATATATGTGCAGTCCTAGGAATTGCATAGATGTGTAACCCTTGGAATTGCATAGATGTGTAACCCTTGGAATTGCATAGATGTGTAACCCTTGGAATTGCATAGATGTGTAACCCTTGGAATTGCATAGATGTGTAGCCCTTGGAATTGCATAGATGTGCAGTCCTAGGAATTACATAGATGTGCAGCCCTTGGAATTACATAGATGTGCAGCCCTAGGAACTACATATATGTGCAGTCCTAGGAATTGCATAGATGTGCAGTCCTAGGAATTACATAGATGTGCAGCCCTTGGAATTGCATAGATGTGTAACCCTTGGAATTGCATAGATGTGTAACCCTTGGAATTGCATAGATGTGCAGTCCTAGGAATTGCATAGATGTGTAACCCTTGGAATTGCATAGATGTGTAACCCTTGGAATTGCATAGATGTGTAACCCTTGGAATTGCATAGATGTGCAGTCCTAGGAATTGCATAGATGTGTAACCCTTGGAATTCCATAGATGTGTAACGCTTGGAATTGCATAGATGTGCAGTCCTAGGAATTGCATAGATGTGTAACCCTTGGAATTGCATAGATGTGTAACCCTTAAAATTGCATAGATGTATAGCCCTTGGAATTGCATAGATGTGTAACCCTTGGTATTGCATAGATGTGCAGCCCTTGGAATTGCATAGATGTGTAACCCTTGGAATTACATAGATGTGTAACCCTTGGAATTGCATAGATGTGCAGTCCTTGGAATTGCATAGATGTGTAACCCTTGGAATTGCATAGATGTGTAACCCTTGGAATTGCATAGATGTGTAGCCCTTGGAATTGCATAGATGTGTAACTCTCGGAATTGCATAGATGTGCCATCCTTGGAATTGCATAGATGTGTAGCCCTTGGAATTGCATAGATGTGTAACCCTCGGAATTGCATAGATGTGTAGCCCTAGGAATTGCATAGATGTGCAACCCTTGGAATTGCATAGATGTGTAACCCTTGGAATTGCATAGATGTGTAACGCTTGGAATTGCATAGATGTGTAACCCTTGGAATTGCATAGATGTGTAACCCTTGGAATTGCATAGATGTGTAACGCTTGGAATTGCATAGATGTGTAACCCTTGGAATTGCATAGATGTGTAACCCTTGGAATTGCATAGATGTGTAACCCTTGGAATTGCATAGATGTGTAACCCTTGGAATTGCATAGATGTGTAACCCTTGGAATTGCGTACATGTGTAGCTCCCGGATAATGTGACTTGGCATTTGGGGGATTCTTGTTAGCGTATTGCTGTGATTTTTTGTAAGTGAGTGTATGTATTACTATGTTATGTAACCATCTGAACCATTTAAATTCCTTCAAAGAAGTTTTTAAGCGTTTTTAATGAATTGGAATTGGCAGTAGAGAAATGATCCTGGATTGGTGGGGCCATACATCTCCGTGAATAGCAAGGATTTAAAGTTGTATTTTTAATTTCTATCATGTATGCTGACTGCCGATTATTGTGATCACCATTGAAAATGTTGGCATGGCAACAAATCTTGATATAGTGGAGTATTGTGAAATTCGTGGTGTCAAACATATTAAATACTTTTCATTTTAATTACTTAAAGCCAATTTATTCTAATAATTCTGTTGAATAAGATTTATCACAAACAAGCCCAAAATCTTATGATGATTACATTGGGGTGCAACTTGATTATTATAAAAATGTCAGGAATGAAATTCTCTGAGATCTCGAGCTCTATTTCCCATTCATCTTTATGTAAATTATAAGAATAATCCCCTGATATGAGCTAATCTTTCCAAGAAACAAACAGTTCGTGATAGTAATCTGTACTTTAATTATACTAAGTATTTGGGGTCTTGACATTTAAGTTCGAACCTCGGAGACATGTAAACTTAGTTAAATACCAGATAGACGCGTAATTCTTGTATAAATAGGTTTAATGCCCTGTGGAATGTATAATGTATACAATTTATTCCACAGTATGTGTTCCTGGCACGACATCGTACAATGGTGTACTCACAGTCCCGCTTTAGAGGCAATGTGGTGTACTGAACGTTATTAGTAGTTAGATTAGTAGTTAGTTAGATTGTATTATTCATGTAAAGTATCTTATATGCATTGTCAGTGGCCCAAAACCTGAATATATATGAAGTCTAATACTTTTACATTTACAATCCCAAGATAAGGTTGTATCGATTGTATTGCGCATAATGATATTCTAGTCACGTGATGGCTGCTCATGCGAGGATCGGATCCACAGTCAGCTGGCGCACACGTGATAATAAAATAAATACGATATTTACTATATGGGGGCCGCCATCTTGAATGACGCATAAAACTAAATAAGAGACAAGTTGTGAAACGCGTTTTTCAGATTCCTACAAATCAGGACAAAAATACCAATCGTGTTTGGTCACGTGATTTTACTAAAATTTACTGAGATTATCCACGGTACACTATAGCAACCAAATCCTGTACTATAAACAAATACAGATAATAGTGAAACAGTATTTGATTTTCCAGTTGTTTATTTTTGTATGTATAATACAATAGCCTATATTATGATAGCGATAAAGGAACCATCTAATCAATGTTTGATAGAAACAGTGGTATTTGAAACATTTTTTCCCAGTAAATTATTTTACTCGTAACTCCGCCATCTCCGCCATATGCGTCTGTTCCCGCTACCTTAAAAAGAAACATCGTTGAGGACAGTATGTCCAAATGAAAGCCTGAACAGCCAGCAGCGTTTTGAATTGCCGAGGAATAATAACAGAGGAAAACATTTTTCGAGGGCAGGGAAAATCTTGCAATATTCTAAGTAAGGGGTAATTGTGTGCAATTTCTTAATGGTAAGAGATTTCCTGAAGGGGGCATTGTAGAGCTTGAGAAGGGAGTATCTTCCTGGATTTTTTGGACACGCGTGGTCATCGTATCCCTTTACTTGTTTGAAATGTGCATTGTTTTGTAAATGTAAATATTTTGCGGGCAAAGGAAAAACTTTGTCAAAAAGATGTGGGAGGGAACCAAATCTCTCACAAGATGTGGAGAGTGAGCAAATTATTTAGCTACATCCGTAATAATACAGTTTATGGCCTCCACATATAAGATAGGGATGAAATGATCGCACGATGAGCTAGCCTGGCTATTGTCACAGTATGTATAGGATAACATATGCGTACATGTCGTAGCGCAGAATTGGGGGCATTTCGTCCAATTACCACTTCGCCCGAACGGTTTCGCCCGATTACCTGTTCGCCCGATTGCCATTTCGCCCGATTACCAGTTCGCCTGATTCCTCGTATGTTTGGTATTTACGTGTAGTCAAAACAAGATAACGTAGAAGTCGAAATTTGTTTTTATAAGGTGACGAACGTGAAGTTTACAACGGGGTTGTAACGTAATTTTATGCCGTTGCGTTGCGTTTTATGCCATTTGTGTATCGGGAGGAAACAATGAGTTGAGGGACAGTCACATCAGTTGCAGTGTTTGCATCGGCAAGAAAACCCTGACTAAAATGCGATCATATGGTAGATTTTATGCATTTTGCCAGATGTACATTTCGAATCGAAACCCCCAGTAGGCCTACTGTGTAACATCGGTAAATCGGGCGAAAAGGAAAACGGGCGAACCGGTAATTGGGCGAACTGGTAATCAGGCGAAGGAGTTCGGGCGAAGTGGATTTCGGGCGAAGTGACTGTACCCCGTAGCGAATGACGATGGATGGTAATGTCACGGTGCTTGGCACTTAATTACATTGCTGTTGCAACCCCCCCCCCCCCAAAAAAAACAAATCTATTAATACCCCAGATTTATTAAAGCGCGGTGGTCGTCACACAGCGCGTGTTCGAATTTCATGTAAATAAACAATGTATTCTACACGCGTTGTATACGTCGCTAATAATAATAACTTTATTGCATCCTTAGAAATACAATGTTTCTATCAGTTAATAGCAATAAAGATTAGTTGTGATAACTACTACTACAAAAAGAAAGTTAGTTGTTAAAAAAGATAAAGCAAGTGTTACATATCAAATGGCATTTTTATTTCTTGATTGAAATGCATTATGAATATAGTTGCCAATCTTTTTTATTATTACATCATCTTTTGAAGTCATCAAGAAATTAAATTTCTGGAGATCATCCTGGGTTTCTTGTGGAAATATAATGTCTTGTATGATTTGTTGGCGTATTACTTTATATTGTGGACATTTCATAACAAAGTGCAGTTCATCTTCTATTTCATTCTGTGAACATTGTTTGCAAATTCTATTTTCAATAGGTATTTTTGGTTGCATATGTCTCCCTTTTTCTATTGCTAAATTGTGATTACTAGTTCGAAATTTTGTCATTGAAATTCTTTGTTTCAAATTTAGCACATCCAAGTATTTTTCAAAATTATAAGAGTCTTTGAATTTTTCATAAGATCTCAGCTTTGTTTTTTTAGTTATATTTTTTCTCCAGAAATTTATGTATTTTTGTTTGACAACTTTGCCAATTTGCTGTATATGTTTTGTTAACCAATCATTCTGTTGTTGTCGTGAAAAGTTCATGTTGTTCATCATTTTTTGTATTGAAGAGTACCATTGTAAATTGGATTTCTTTTGTTCAAGGTATGCTTGTTTTGTGATATTATTGTCTGGTAATTTACTGATACGAGTCCAGTATTTTATTAAATTGATCTGAATATCTACTAAGAGTGGGAATTCTCCTACTTCGGCTCTGCATGCAATGTTTGCCACAAATTTGTTCAGTCCTAGTAGTTGTTTGTAAAAATTCAATTGTGTTTTTTCTGTTATTGTTTTGTCCCATTTGTTGTAATCTTGAATTTCATGACCCCAGATTTCAGACCCGTACAATAATATTGGTTGAATACACCTTTTAAAAAGATGGATGAAAGTTCTACAATTTGTTTCTGGTGGTAGGAACTGTTTCAATGCATACATTGCTCTGGCTGCTTTATCTGCTAAATTTTGTTTGGCTTCAGTGTAGCAGCCATTTGACTTTATATTTATACCCAGGTAGTTGTACATATCTATACAGGTAATATTTTGTTCATTATAATAGAATTTTTCTGTCTTTTTCAGTGTTCCTCGTCTGAAAATAACAACTTTTATTTTTTGCTAATGACACAACCCTGCCTAACACCCTTGGTCGTTTCAAATATGGGTGTAATTTTATTTTTGAAACGAATGCATGATTTTGTATTTAGATACATATTTTTAATGATGTTTTAGATTTTACCATTTATACCATTATTAAGTAATTTATAGAAAAGCCCTTGTCTCCAGATTTTATCGAATGCTTTTCGAAAGTCTATGAAACACGAGTACAATTTTCCCTTTGATTTCAAGTATTTGTTGACAATAGTTTTCAATACAAATATCTGATCTGTAGTACGATATCCCTTACGGAATCCTGTCTGGTTATTGTTTATAATGTTATTATCTTCGGTATATTGACTAATTCTAGTGTTAATTATACTACAAAAGGTTTTACCTACACAACTAGAAACAGCTATTCCTCTATAATTTTCTGGGTCAGTTTTGTCTCCTTTTTTGAAGATATGAGAGATAATACTAATGTTCCAAAGATCTGGATAAATACCCGAGTCCAGGATTATATTAAATAATTTACGTAGTGGCTGAATTAGGAAGTCTGAACTGTATTTAAGTAATTCTGGGCAATAACCATCATATCCTGATGATTTTTAATGGCTAGCCTAATTTCTTTTTCAGATATCTCATTATTTAAATTATAATTGTAAAAATGTTCTTTTACTTCCATAGCTGAGATGTTAGAGATAATCTGTTTTTGAAAAAGAGTATTATTATTATCAGTAGCATTATTATTTAATTGTTCACAGAATTCTTGCCATTTTCCTGGTGAAATTGGATTAGATTGATCATTTCTTGAACCTTTTAGTTCATTGATTATTTTCCAATATTGTTGGGGATTATTTTCTTTTATGTCAGTTAATTTATTAACAATTTTATTTTGTTCTTCTTTTTGTTTTGATCTAATTAACTTTTTGTATTTCTTTTTCTTGGCAAAGAACACATTTCGTAAGTTAGCATTAAAAGGATATTTGCTGATTATACGTGCAGTATTACGCAGATCTGTTTTAAGAATATGAGTCCCATATCGAACAGGACGCGGCATGACGACTGCCGCTCTTTAACCAAAGTGAACACCAAATATTAAATATGTTTTGGTTACACATCCATGTTCAATGGTAATGTAGTTGCAAGTAGTAATATTCAGATTCGTTTTCAAGGCCCTGCACGTTTATACATACAAAGTAATTCCAAGAATTTATTCAGATTTAACAAGTTTGGCCACTAGAGGGCAGTATTATATATTATCACCTCCAATGAAATGAGAAGGGTTATGCGCACGCCACATTGGGTCGTATCTGGGAGCTCTCAAATAGGACCTCACGAATACGACCTACTTTACATATTACCCATATTGCATTATACAAAATGGCTGGTAGGTTAGTTGTTAGTTTTTTTCGGTTTCTTCGCAGTGTGTACTCGATGTTTTGCGTTTACCAGTAATCGTACGTTTTCCTGACGCAGTATTTGAACCAATATCGCCTCGCGAGATAGCGATTCAGTTTGCATGTTTATTCATGTTTATGAACGTAGGATTTATTGACATTTATTGGAATATTTATTGGCATCGGACTCGTTGCGTTGACCCGAATCTTCGACAGCTTGTTAAACGGAAGAATAACAAATAGATTTCCATACTCTTCAGGAGTAAAACAGAGCTGTAACTTAAGCCCAACATTATTTAATCGTTTTTATTTTATAAATGCTCTCCAGACATTTTTGCTATGAACACTTGTGATCCTCCAACCAGTCGGAGCCCAGGAACTTTGATCAACTGTACGCAATCCCTATGAGCGGGGGGGGGGGGGGGGGGTTATCGGCTGGTATCTAGTTTAAGAAATAAGGGATGAAGGCTCCAGCCAGCTCATATTTTTTAAACTCGAAAAAACAGTCAAACGGAATGAAAAAATAAAATCTAAAAAAAAATACCAGCTTGAAGAATATTGGTTGCTGTTTAAAATTTCAAATTTGATCATAGTTCCTGTGCTCCAACACGGGGGGGGGGGGGCTCCTTTTACCAAAACCATCACCCCATACCACTCCTAGCCCAATTTAATTGCGTATGTCCCTTCTAAGGACGCCTATAGTTATCTAGGGAAGAAGGCTTATTACTGAAACAAACGTACACTAGTACAAGTTCGTACTAAAACAAACACTCAATTCTGTCTCAAACCTCAAAATAAGCATAGCTCTAAACCTATTTGATAAATTGATAGCACCCATCATTAGCTATGGGTGTGAAGTATGGGGAGAGGAAGTCACTAAAAATAGCGATATTATTGAAACTGTTAACTATTCTTTCTTCTGATTACTCCTGAGGGTTAAAAAGAATGCTACTAAGCTTGCAATCTTAGGGGAATTGGGAAGATACCCTCTTGCCATAAAAATTATCACACAAATAATTAAATTCTGGCTCAGATCAAAACTTCCATAGACGCCCAAGTTAATAAAAAGCACCTTTGATGAGGTCAATACAGTAAAAACTAGGTGGACAAGAAATGTCGACAAAATAATCAGTGACAACAATCTTGATAAGGCAATAAAACAACAAATAAAAAAAAGGAAACCACACCAAACCAAGACTATCTCTGCTTTACTGAAAGAAAATTATAAAATAAAATGGAAAGAAGCTCTATTTGATGACAACAGAGCAAATGGTGGAACAAACAAATTGGAAAATTATAGAACATTCAAAACACAGTTTAAAATGGAAAAATGTTTAATAACAATGAGTAATATTAAACTGAGACACTCCCTATGCCAGTTCAGAATCTCTGATCACAAACTTCATATTGAAACTGGCAGGCATTGCAGAACTCCAAGGAATGAAAGGGTCTGTAAACACTGTGCTAAAAAGCAGATTGAAGATGAGATACATTTCCTTATGGACTGCAGTCTGTACAATACACACAGAATTGAATTATTCAAGTACTGTAAGGAAATTATACAAAATTTTAGGAAGTTAAATGAACTAGAAAAATTCAATGCAATCATGAAATATTGTTCAGGAATAAGAACTGCACAATACATACAAAAATGTATGCAAATGAGATGTGAGCAGCTCTACCAAAATTAAAAATATTCTTTCCACCATAATTATGACTTTAATGTGATTTTGTTACTTCTTAATAATATTAGCTAGTGTATTGTATTGTACCGTATAAGTTTATTATGATCTTTTGCGTGTTTGTAATATTATTTAGCTTTATTTAGCATTCTGTGTAGTTGATTAACATTACTGTATCTTAGTGTAGTTTATTTTATTTTATCTTATCTATTTTTATTGTTATATGACCATAGAACAACTCACTGTAGTTCGTTTTAGTGTTGAATAAATTAATTATTTGACAAATTAATTTATTTTTTAATTCAGCTAATCCTTGTTTGAGGTAGTGATGTCTGGGGGCATTGAAGCATGTACTGTTCCAATGTACTATTTAACATCTAGTATGTTAGCTTGCAGCATTTAACTGGTACAATTGTATAAAACCAGTTTAATTCCTCTCCAGGAATTTGACATGTTTCAATAAATGTAAGGTTATCCTGATATTACTTGTTCTAGACCTGAGTGTTTTTGGGTAAATTTTTTTTCTAAGATTGGGGAACACAGCATTAAAGAACTGGGTAATATTCTTTCCACATTAGACGTAAACAAATTTCACTGGCTAACTCAGGTGACTGTGTATTATTGTTGTCGTTAAAACAATACTTCATACCTTTGTAATTTTTAAACATTATTATCTTGGTATAGTAGTGGTTTATACCCCGGTATAAGGAGCAGTATAAATTTGATATCTTAGAACATAACATGTTTCTGTTTTAGCATGTTTGGTCTTATATTGCTTCAGTGATCAAAACATTCAATCCCATTCCTATACACAAAACAGAACCTATATTTCAAAACTGTGATTGGAATAAACATTTTTCATGATGTTGAATAGTTCCTTAAAATAAAAGGAAGACAGTGATTGGTGTGCTTACTACAGGCTAATTACTGCAATGTATTTTACAACAACTTTCTTTTGGTAACCATCAGGTGCTACAATTTTTTTCTCAATAATGATCAATGTATGTTTCTAATTTGTGTTTATTGAAAATCAAATTATTTTACTAATAGATGTCATCTCTATTACTTATAATAAATAAAATGTGGCTAATGATTTTTATCAAATTTACCGCTGCATGTACATAAATCAGATTAAATTATTACCAGTAGCTGATTTGGATGACTGATAGACAGTATGAACCTAATAAAATGGTCCATGATTTAACAGTAGAATGTATAGTTTCCTTTCTCAAACAAGTGAATTTTTAATCTAATGAATATTTCTATTTAGTATCCACTGGAATTCAAACCAGTGAATGTTTTTTAAATACACAGTGCCCTCTATGGGTTGCTTGGAGAAAGATACAAAATAATGTGAACTACCCCCGGTAATTGAAATTGAAGATTGCATAGCAATTGTTAGTTTTATAGAAGTTCAAGAAAGATTAATGTCTGATAATTGTAAATGTAGTTCCACCTTGTTCAAATTCTACCATTTAAAATCATGAAGTGAAGAATATCATTTTTCAGGCATGCCTTAATATATTGTGTGCACCATAGTTTTGGAATCAGCTGTCCTGAAAATTCATTTATTTAATATTTTAATCATTCATATTGTGAAAGGTGCAGCATTTGAATATTGCATAATATTGCATATATATATAAATACAATACTGTATCTTATTGTTCACATTTGTCCAGCCATCTCTTTGTGCTAGGCAGCATTATTCAATTTTTGAGACTAATTGAATCCCACATCCCAAATGCCTGGGTTGAGATTTCTCATGGAAGGAATATTGTTTTGAAATAGAAAAGTGATTGTGTTTACAAATCATTAACATACCATTGTAGCTATATAAGGGGATTATTAGGTTTGGGCCAATTGATATTTAAGGTAGAGATGCAGTTTACCTGACAGGTATTTTAATTAGTTAATTAGGCAACCAAGATGACCTCCCTTGTCCACATAACTATATATTTTTAGAAAGCTTATTGTATGAATTTTAAAATTTTGTAAGTATTTTTTTTTATGGACATTGTAGTTTGAAATATGCACAAAAATGTTTTTTTTTTTTGGTCAAAAGTGATTTAAAACAAATTCGCTTCTAAACCATGTCTCTGTTTCCTGTCAAAATTGGTTTACGGGTACATCTGTTTACTATGAAGAAAGTTTCGTCTTGAAAACTGTCTACCTGGGCAGCAGCTCAAATTTCACTAATTCAAGTTTATGCATAAATTAACACCCAGGCTAGTTGTCTGTACGATTGTTGTAACACTGTTCAACCAAAAACAATGCCCCTACGGCGTTTTGAAGATAAACACATTGTTAATCATTTGTGAAAATTTCAAAACAAAAGGTCAAAGCGTAAAGTTTATAAGAGACAATTGCTAATTTGTATATTTTATAGTTAAGTAAAAATATATGCTGATTTACATTGCTATTGGATTTAACAGAGTTCCACTAGAAAATGCTCGGCACCATCTAAAAAAAAATTGTTATATATATATATCCGTCAGATTTGTTAAATTCGTGTAAAAATATGGAAATTTAGATTTTAAGTGAATATTTTTGTCATTTTTGGTAAAAAAGGGTTATTTTCGACAACTAGTTCGAAACCATAAGTCCAAATGCTTTCATATTTCCAGCAGTGATACATTGGATGGTCAGATTTGTTAAACTGGTGTCAAAATAAGCAAATTTGGATTTTTAGTGAACATTTTTCTCATTTTTGGTAAAAAATGTTATTTTTGACAACTGGTTCAAAACCGTAAGCCCTATTTACAGAGAGCTTTCAACTAAATATAAAACATAATACAGCTTTAAAGTATACTTTGAATATGTAATAGCACAAGTGAGTTAAGTAACTGGTATTTTTGATGAAAAATGCGATGATTATTCTCCTTATATCAGGTCCCTTAAATTGCACACATAATAATTTGGACGGTCATTATAAATAGAACATTGATACAGTCATTAGAAACAACTTTTAGATCTTCTCAGCTTATTTCAGAAGCCACCACATATATGGCACAACAATTGATCTTGCATTCAGCAATGTCTTATGTAAAACTGGAGTACATTTGTAATTGACTCTTTTATACCTGATCATAAGATTATTACTGCACAGATTTATTGAACATTTGTTCTTGGGTGTAACAAAACAATTACATATATGTACAACGTATCAGGAAAGATAACATTTCAAAAACATGACCACAATTTTCAAACAAAAACATATTTTTTTTTCTCGACCATTTCTCAGGTTTTTGCACATCCATGATTTCTTAAGTTTAGCCTCAATGATGTTTGTCCAATGAAATGCACTATCCTTATGAACACTATAAAAGTTCATAATTGCAACTGCAAGAAACTGCAACTGCAATGTTTTCTAAATGACTGACTATGAATATTACAACCACAATGCCACTTCACTGATTCTTGTTCCATGATAATGAAGACAGCGGACCTATTTCAACCGTCAGGTCGCTTGGTTTTCAGTAGATTAATGATTTATTTCACAGCACAAATCATCACTGTGTACATGGTATGCTATCAAATCACATATGCAATCTATAAACGACAACCATTACAAGTTCTGAATATTAGGGTAACATCCATGTGAAATATAGGAATCTGAGTCTTTGATTTGCACAGAAGATCTGAAGTTTGTGGACTCCTAGTGATACGTCACTCAAAATAGGGAATACTATATAATAGCTTGTGTTGCATGCTCGTTGAATTATGTTTCTTTATTATTTTACCTTTTGATCTTAAAAATTATATTATGTTGTTCCTGATAATAAAATCAACGAAGATCCCATAAATTTGCATGCACAAAGTTTCTTAAAAGTGGGAATAAATATAACCACAGTTTGGCAGTGCCATATTTACAATTAAATAATTGTATTTAATGTATTCATGGTCATTAAAGCGTTGCTGCGCATTCCCTGTAAACAAATGTGTATTTTACACGTATTGTGTATGTCATGAGTTCCATATTGATTAGGACAAGTAGTAGTTTGACCAATCATTTTCATAAACAGATTAAACAGCAAATACAGTGTTTATGTTAGCAACATATTTCTTAAGAACATTTCCCATCATTTCCAATGCTACTACCAGTACTGCAGAATTTACAGTTGATGGAAAATGTTACTGATATTAAAATATACAATCAATACAGTTTTTCTCTATTGGTGCATTAAAATTGTTGTTCTCTATTTCTTTTCTCTAATTTTTTTGGAGTATAAAGAAAACTGGTATTTTTTTTTTTACAAAATTGACCATCACATTAAATGTTTGCAGTTTTCCCCATAGACCACCATGTAAACTGAAAAAAGGTGTATAGTAATGAAACATTTTATTTAGCCATTTCTGAATACAGTCTTGAAAATGTATTGGTCACCCTTAATTTCTGTGCAAATGAATTTATTCACTGATTTCACCTCAAATTTGGTTGTTTTCCAGACTTTTACAAAATTGTTATATAGGCTTGTACATATGACTTACATATGAACATCCATTTGTGATACAGACTTATTTAACATGGACAAACAGTGGCAATTTTAGTGCTAAAAATACATCAAAATTCCCTGTTTTGGCCATTTCAGAAACAGATCTTGGTAATGCATAGACTGATTACATTCAAACTTGGTACAATGAAAACGAATGGGACCTTGATGCACGAGACATGCAGATATAATTAAAAATGGCTTACTGGTGGCCATTTTGTTTTACCAAATACAGTTCCAGGTCTCCATATTGGAAACACTGGAATGGTCAAGTTCAATCTTTATACAAACTCCATACAACATGTGCTACTACTTGATTCAAGATTTAGTACTAAAAATGCATTAAACTTATTTAAATTGGCCTTTCTGAACTAATATTGAATCTTGATGCGCGTCCTTTCCTTTTGATTTAACAAATATAATTCTGGTTCCATATCTTGAAAGTACTTGGATAGTTAACCTGAAACTTTAAACATGCACACAACTCGGGATGCATATTTTTTATTCATATTTGTTTTTTATTTGTTTTTTTATTTTTAGAATAGTGTGTTTTCTTTTTTGTTTTTTTTTAAATTATAGTTTTTAAATTTCTTTTTGTAAGACCCTTTTTATTCTTCCCTGAGGATTTTATGCATCTAATAAATATTATTAAGATGACTGCAGAAGGCCCCATCTTGGATGGATTTTGTTTTTTATGCAATGACTTAAACTTCATAACCAATGAGGACTGTATAACTTGTTAATAGTATTTTGGGGACAGGCAACACAGTAAAACTTGGGTTTTATCTATTTATAGCAGTTTAATTGTACCACAATAAGTCAAAGGTGACATTGTACACTCTTTGCCCAAAAACAATGTTTCTGGCCAAATTATTTTTTCAAAATTGATGCATTTCTTTACTACCATGGCCAACTACAAAAAAAAACATTTGACATGTAATCTTTGAATGATGTGCATGGTGATCTGAAACATTATTTTGTTTTGTTGAGCTTAAACTATATATAAATCTTAAAAAACATGGCTAAGAAAACAGAAATTCTGTGGAACCACAGATAAATCATCCTTGTATATATCATGTGTGTTTGACATTCTGAGTACATGCTTTTCTAGTTTGTATGTTACATTAGTATAGGAAAATGCAGAAAGTATTTGGTGTCCCTTGATGCCCTATTTTCACAGGTTCGTACAGAGTCCTGTCAGGAGCACTAGTGCATATAGAGATAGTCACACAGTGTTATAATGAAGACATTGCACACTAGACCTGATTAACCTATTTAACAAGTTTATAATTCCATAGTTTGTAATAAAATGTTGAGATGACGATGACATAAGTATCCACCACATTCCAGTATATTACTTACATGCACTGTAGGCAACTTTAATACAATTATGAGGGTATTAGTGACAACTGATTTTCATTGATGTCAGTTCAAATTTAAATAGCTAATTATTGCTACTGCAGAACTGACACTTGCCATATTAGTCATCTAGAAGGCAGCACATTTACAGTTTTCATTTTTTTTGGAAAATTATCTTTACCTACTTAGGATACTTGATGAAATTTGTGGTGCAAATTTTCACTGGCCCTTTAAATTAGTTGCTCATAATTGTGGATGTACAGTTATTTATATTTTGTGGACACAAATCTCAATTGTCAGTTTTGCGCCTAAAATGTCACACAAATCATATGGACATTCAGAACCAAGTTTATTTAGTATGGAATAACACTGCAACCATTTACAATTATTATAAAACAAATTGTGTTTTATTAGAGAACCTATATAATATAACTGAGGATGCTGATAAAGAATGCCATATTTTTTCCTTTATATTCTTTAGAACAAGCTGTATGGAAACCAACATTACTGCACTGTATACTGGATATAATATAAATTAATGCTGGCTAACCTGGAATTATCAACATTGTATAGATGTGGGTGCAACGTCAGGACAGACATTTTGCCAGATTATTTCAGTTTATAATGAAAATATTTTTTTGATAATCATCTTATAAGCTATTTTCATTTGTTAACTTGAGTCTCGAGTCCAGGAAATAATTCCCTTTCCTCGATGGGTTAAATAAAGTGACACTGAAACATTACAATGAAAAGAAATTGTTTCAGATGATATTTAAATGTTTTTCATATTAAAAGTGCTGATAATACCATGAACTAACAAACATTCATTGTCAGCTGGCTACACATGAAGCTCCATGCAATACATAACCCCCAAAATAGCTTACTGCGGAAGCACCCAACACTGTTCTGTACACTGTTCTAATACAGTTGGAGTTATTGCTATATACCGGTACTGATAGAAAATTGCGTATTTCTAAAGATGCAATACAGTACAATTTATTAACTCATAACAACCTACTGAAGGAGGTTAAAGGTTACAACAACAACAAAAATTACAGAAAAAAAATTAATCAAATTACAATGGCTAATAGCTTAAAGACAACCAAAAACAGACTAAAAACAGAATAAAAGTTAGTAACGGAAATATATAATAAAGTAAAATAAAACACCAAAAAAAAACTATAAACTGAATATAAAAACAAAAAACCCAATGAATAGGTGTAAAAAAAAAATAAAAGAAAAAGTCAATGACTAAGTACCAGGGGTAGGTGCTGCTGTCTAATAGCAAAGCTGTATTTCAGATATTGTGCCAGAGGAATTGCTAAGTTATTATTTGACATTATTTTTATGAATTTATTTTCAGGTGTGAGATTAGTAAAGTCAGGAATAATCTTTTCAGCTTCATTGTATAAAACGACCCTCTCTTTACTATATACTGGGCATATTATGAGGAAGTGATGTTCGTCTTCAATATCATTTTTATTACACAATTTGCAGATTCTGTCGCTACTTTTGATTCTGTTTTGTCTTTCTTTTTCAATTTCTAAACTGTGATTGCTCAGTCTGAATTTAGTTAGGGTACTTTTCAGTTCTTTATTTTTTAGCTTAATTAAGTAGTTTTCCAAAATGAAGTTTGTTTTAAATTTTTTGTAAGTCCTCAGTTTGTTTTTTGTATTAGTGTTTTGTCTGTTATCATCATTAATTGAGTTAATCCAATGCTTTATAAATACATTTTTTATTTTATCGTATATCCGTGACATTTGTGACGATTTTAGCTCATTATTGTCAATATCTGATAGCGTTGTATTTGTAGATTTAAATACAGTTATTATTATTATGCGTCTTATATCTACTTCAAACAAAAGTAGCCGCTATTCATGATGAGAACTGGAAAACCAACTGTAACTTGGGTAGCTGGTAAACTGACCTAGCTGATGACAAACCACTATCAAAAAAACTTTCGACCCCCATGTAGCCACGTACGACCGTCAGCTATATGAACTGTACTCCGTCTACAAATGTTCATCTGCCGACACGTTATTGGACTTTCCCACCCACGATGACAACCAATAAATCATGTTTGTGACGTCTGGTCTGATTACACCCAGCAGCACAAGCTCTAAATCAGGGTCATATATTGCAGATTTGTATTTGAACAAATAATCGTGCATGGGCATCCTGTCTTCTAAGCTTTGTGAAAGCATAAGGTTTTGAAAGTATTGTGCATATTTACAACTTTCTAGCATTTCACACGTAATGCGCCATATACTGTAAAAGGATCAATTGTTCACCGGGTTTTAATTTGGCTTATTTCGCTGAATGAAAAATGCGCTAAATTAAAACCCAGTGAATATGTAAAATTTAGCATAGAATACATTATCTAAATGACAAAACCGTGAATTTAAAACCCACTTAATATACCTGAAATGGTAAATCAGCGAAATTTAAACCAAGTGAAAATTAGTCATTTTACAGTATGTGTATCGATGTCGCCATGCCAACGTTTCGTTTCGTCCTAGTTGTGATATTTATCTGTAAATGTCAGACCATTGGTCTGAGGTTCATCGCAGACTCTATTTGAAAGGCTGCGGTTGAGGTTTCATGTTGATCCGTCGAAAATGGCAGTTACTTATCACACAACAAAAACTTATTAGTTACGACAATATTTTCTTAACATTTTATGGAAACAATTCGTAGTGTGCATAAACCTTAAAGAAACATAATAGACAAAACAGTCACGGTAAATTTTAATATTACTTGTTCGTGCTGTTTTGCAGCACTGCGAAGGAAAATGAAAGATTACAACAATTAACACATATGGCTGGAAGTTACATTTGCTCCGTTGTGTAGACAGGTTTCAACATTTCATCAGATAATACAATTTATATCCAATCATCTAGAACAAACTTTTCTAGAGAACACACGCGCACAAAGATTTTGTGGTCTCGTATTGGGGGGGGGGGGGTCACAGTAATATAAACAAGGATACATTTTGCCGAGATATTCAAATCAGTCGCTATTATGATTTACAGAGGCGGTGGAACGAAATACCCCATGGAGGGGCGAGATCTGCTCATCACCCCTCGCTTACTAGGAGGACCCAGGGGCATACTCTTCCTTGAATTTTGAAATCTAGACCCTCTACAACCTAAGCTATTTCCTTCATTTTGAGGGGCAAATTGTGCTGACACAAAAGGTTTCAGCTTGATTTTCGAGTGGCGGCATATTTTACGTGCCCCTGAAGTGGTTCTCGTTTTTAGAATATTAGAAATAAGTATCGGTCTTATTTCTGATCAAGATGGGTATGAATATCGGTAGTATTTTCCCAATTTGGTGTATTTATGGTTCCGTATATGAGCGAATATCTCCACCTCAGATTCCGGCCTCATATCCCTAGGTAACTGTTTTATTCGAAATAAACAGTGAGGACAGAAATGGTACTTTGGTATAAACATGGGTATAGATTTTGCCACTATCCAGTTATAAAATTGGCCACACTTTTGAGCACTTCCCTACCCAGCTATGTATCAACTGCCCCCCCCCCCCGCGTGCATGCCCGTGAATGTGGTTATGCAATAGAAAGTAATGTCTACACGTAGGTAGGGTTATTAAAATCGAGAAAACAAAATACGGGTATATTTTTTCCGACATATAAGATAAACGAAAAAGAGGTTACTAATCAATCTTCAAGTTTTACATTTTTGTAATTTCTTCTGTGAATCTCTCCGGCGAACCTACCAGCGAATCTCCGGTAAGGTATACTTAGTAGTACGTGACGTTCAGAATTCCCCCGCCCCTGAATAATCGCGAAGAACAGACTGGCGTGTTAACTGCATAAATATGTATAATTTCCTTCCTGAATACAGAACTTAGTTGATCTAATCGTTAAGGCGTATGATACATTTTGATGTGAGTTAATTTGTAATGAATAGTTCAGCCAAACACTGAATTATATCATGATGGTGGTATGATGAATTATATTTTTTTTCAAAATGATATTTCTGGATTTCATAGAAGTATATTTTCATTTTTTGGCCGGCTAATGTTGGATGTGCAAACCTCATTCGGGAACATGTATATTCGGTGTTTAGAATAAAGATGAGCAAAATGCTAACAGGGCAATCGTTTTTATTGATGTGTTGAAATTACGCCAATAGGGTATGCTTTTGATGTTTTTGTTAATTGAATGTTGTTGTTGTTGTTGTTGTTTTTAAAAAATTGTGTACGTATTTGAAATTTATTTAAAAAGCTGAAGAACCCTTGTATCATCAGAGGGACTGTGCATCATCATAAGAATAGCGGATTTTGCAAGGAATAATGTTTACTTGCTCTCTTGACTGAACACTTAAAACCCAGAGTAAAGAATGAACTTTATAAAATAGTCGGATGGTTGAGATCATATACTAGTATCACATGGATATGTGTAATTGTAGTTGGATGGTTGGGTGATATACTAGTATCACATGGATATGTGTAGTTGTAGTCGGATGGTTGAGGTGATCTACTAGTATCACATGGATATGTGTAGTTGTAGTCGGATGGTTGAGGTGATATACTGGTATCACATGAATATGTGTAGTTGTAGTCGGATGGTTGAGGTGAAATACTAGTATCACGTGGATATGTGTAGTTGTAGTCGGATGGTTGAGGTGATATACTGGTATCACATGGATATGTGTAGTTGTAGTCGGATGGTTGAGATGATATACTAGTATCACATGGATATGTGTAGTTGTAGTCGAATGGTTGAGGTGATATACTAGTATCACATGAATATGTGTAGTTGTAGTCGGATGGTTGAGGTGATATACTAGTATCACATGGATGTATGTAGTTGTAGTCGGATGGTTGGTGATATACTATACTAGTATCACATGGATATGTGTAGTTGTAGTCGGATGGTTGAGATGATATACTAGTATCACATGGATATGTGTAGTTGTAGTCGGATGGTTGAGATGATATACTAGTATCACATGGATGTATGTAGTTGTAGTCGGATGGTTGGTGATATACTATACTAGTATCACATGGATATGTGTAGTTGTAGTCGGATGGTTGAGATCATATACTAGTATCACATGGATATATGTAGTTGTAGTCGGAAGGTTGAGACGATATACTAGTATCACATGGATATGTGTAGTCGTAGTCGGATGGTTGAGGTGATATACTAGTATCACGTGGATATGTGTAGTTGTAGTCGGATGGTTGAGGTGATATACTGGTATCACATGAATATGTGTAGTTGTAGTCGGATGGTTGAGGTGAAATACTAGTATCACGTGGATATGTGTAGTTGTAGTCGGATGGTTGAGGTGATATACTGGTACCACATGAATATATGTAGTTGTAGTCGAATGGTTGAGGTGATATACTGGTATCACATGAATATATGTGTAGTTTTAGTCGAATGGTTGAGGTGATATACTAGTATCACATGAATATGTGTAGTTGTAGTCGGATGGTTGGGTCATATACTATTATCACATGGATATGTATAGTGTAGTCGGATGGTTGGGTCATATACTAGTATCACATGGATATGTGTATTATATGTACATGTCGGATATTTTGTCTTTTACGCCTTGATGAGTCTGTCACAGGGTTCACAAAGAATCACGTGTAACTGCCCCTTAAAAGAAAAATAACATTGCATACTCCGAGGTTAGTATTAAAGCCAATCGGCGAATTTTGCAGGGGCTTATTGCCAGTAGCCCATATTCTCAAAACCGTGGCGAAATGAAACATTAAGCTCAGTGGTTAGTTTACGCATCTTTTAAATGTGTTTTGATTCACAGTGCATTCGGTAATCAACTGCAAGTCAGTTATGTGAATATGAATTGCATTCACTGGCAGCCGTACTAATGAACAAGTTGAAATCGCATTTAACGGTAGAAATATGATAATTCTTAAAACATCTACATTTCTATGAAAGGCCTCAGTACTCTATATTGTTTTAATTTGTATGTAGCTGTTGTTGTATTTTCTGATTTAGTAGTAAGTGCAATGTATATTTCATTAAATGAGTGAAACAAAGACGTGGAATTCATCACCTAAACTGAGTATAATAATTTGTCAAAATAGCAATAGAAAATAATATTTCTTTGGTATTACCCAATCTCATTTAATATACTTATTAGACAACAGAAAGACAGACAATATGCAGGGTTACATCCTTAAATGACGATTCACCGTGAATGGAAGGGGTTCACTGCCAAGTTGAAGCTCCTTGTGTTGGAGAGGTATAGGTACATTCTGCGCTACGGAGTTCTCATTTCAAACTGTTTAACCCCTCTTTTCAGTGTAATGTAGAACTATGTCTTATTATGACAACACATCTTCATCAAAATGTCGAAATTTGAATATCCATTTTAGTACAATTTACCCAAAATGGAGCCTGAGTTTTAAGACCTTTTCTAATATAAATAAGAAGTGGAGTTTAGAACACCTATTAAAACATACCATCTTACATATTTCGACATTGATTTTGCAAATAAAACATTCGCTTGAATGGTATCATCACACTACTGTCATTTGAAATAAAATTTGCACTCTGAGAGAATTTATAAAGCGTTATTAGTGTACTGGAAAATGCCATTCTCTGTCAGTAATAGCACGGACTGTGACAAAACGTGAAACCGTGAGTTCTATATAAGTTTGTTGAACGTAAATAATTCCATTACAGCATTAAAACATGAAACTTAGTGCTGATGGTCAATTCAAATAATGGGTCAAATATTTTTTTAGTCTATGAAGACGAATCATGTATATTTTATGTAATAGATTGAGAGTTTCCTGTCACCCAGATTATTTGGAAATCTGTTTTTCAAAGCTAAATTTAGATAGCACCGCAGTTCTATTCAACCCACACATTTATAATTATAAGCAAACGCTGTTTTATTTTAGAATTATCTTGCGAGCATCATTGTTTGTTGTCATCAGAGTACTTCGCTAGGACCTACAGGACTCTATAGTAAACGTGTCGCTCTCCATGACCAACTTCTACAAAGTACCGAAAAATCTAATTGTTGAAAACATCACTACCGGTAAGTTGAAGATTATGAACTGGAACTCGAAGGCCTCAAAACACATTCTGTGCCCAGGAATATAACGGCACACGGCGTTTGAATCAGTCACAGTACCGACCGTTACATCGCGAGTCATCGAATAGTAGCACCGCAAACCAAGGGTCATTCAATAACCAAACACTCCCGAGCTCCCTTGCTCTGTCCGACTGTGTGCGACCCGAGTCCACGTCGCGAGCTCAGTTTCTATTTACGAAATACCAAATATATTGATACTAATGGGCCCGGCAACGTTAAATTATAATGTGCCACAACGCCATTGAACAATCAATACGTCACTTCCTGAGTCCTATTCGTGAGGTCGTATCTGTGAGGTTCTATTCGTGAGGTATATAGCGTGCGCATACATCAATTGAATGAAATCGACTCGTTATTTAGCCATTGTAATACGTATTGCCAACATGTGTTACCAAGGCACAGATGTGAACAAACTAGGATTAAGTTATCATGAAACGTGAAATAATTCTGACTTAATGCATATTACACAGTATCATTCAGAGGTAGAGGATTTTCTGTGGAGAAAAAACCTGTGTCCATGCAGGCCACCACATACTGTACCTTTATAGAGGAACTGTGTACCACACTATAAAACAAAGATTTAGTGACATAGGTGGTCATTATCATTTTACATACAAACACACTGTATTCAAGCCTGTAATTGAATATTCATGGAGTAATTATTTGTACTCAAGTTGTTTGCAGTCAGTCAGCATAAAGAAAAGACCACACTCAGACTTGCACATACGAGTGTGCGAGTATTTGTCAGGCATTTCAACTATAGAATATAAATTATGAACATCTTTTTGATTTCTATGAAAGCACATACATTTGTTTATATATCAAATAAGTTGCCATGGTTACTACAGACCGTTACAATGGGCTATATATGCTATTGCAACCAGAGGGACGAGGGCGCTCAAGTATGGATAAATATTGTGTCAAATTTTAATGTGATAAATTTAAAGGGCAGTGTGTTTGAATTTCATGTAAATTCAATGTACTGTTGTTGGTTGCTAAGAGTCCCATGATACGGTGCTACGAACACCACCCTTTAATAGAGTCTGCAATTTAAAAAATGTTCAGAAATAATCTCAAACTTCAATTTGCGAAAAAAAAGGCATAGATGGAAAATTTAATCCCTTTTTTGCATTAAATGGCATTTTTAAGTTAAACTTGCAATTCATATACAACTTGTCTGGATGCTTCCTAAATTTCACCAGTTTTGTGTAAGCTAGAATAAATAGAGTGAATGGTGTAAAGTACAATAAACCGATTCAAGTGACTGTCGATTGCTATTGTGTACCATTCCATAATACATCACAAGATAACAGTACTAGACAGACAGATATCACAATACACAAATATTGGGGTCAATGAACGGGTCAGCAAAACAAACTTACTGCTTCTTACCACTTTTTTCCAGTACGATGCTTGTTTTATTGTCAAAGAATTTCTGTACATCTTGCATATATACAAAAAAAAAATCCATATCATCCAGAGCTTATTCAATTTGACAGATTCATGTGAAGGAAGCGTAAAGTAGTAGTTACAATGTCCTCGGAAGCAAATAATTCGCACCTTCACAGCAGACGAATAATAACAACAATAAAGAAAACTTTGTCTGCTTGATTATAGGATACTTAAAGGCTTACACTTAATGTTCACAGGTTGATATTATGATTGTCTGATTCAATGAATATAATAGTGCTTCCTCATGTTTCAGCAGTGTTAAAATTAACCTTATAAGAACTATATTCATCAATGTTTAAATCATTAAGACATTGCCTGCAGCCTTCTTTTTTATTCATTGATTTTTGTACGTCTTTGGTGGCAATGCATTTTCACACAAACAGCGCCACCAAGAATTAAAACAGAATCAAGTCGTATTTCCCCCACAATAAATTTGTTTTTGTTACAAAAATATTAGTATCTTGACACTGGACATTTATCTATCAGTAAAATTAATTTATTTACACAATATTGTTTTATGATAGAATAATTATTTATAATAAAATCATTTTACTTAATTGAAGTTTAGAGGACAGTCTAGAGCTTGAAGTATCATTTCCTGGTGCTGAGATGCCTGCTACTATAGGCTACACACATGCGGAAACACGATGTAAACATTTTAGATGAAATCATGAACAAGCAGCCTGTCGGCTGAGATAGCTCCGCTGTTAGCAATGCACATTTCAATTAAAGAACAGAAGACATCATTAGAAAATGAACAATATGTATAGTATCAAAGCAATCGGACTTACAGTTTTTAACAAGAAGTCGAAAATATCACTTTCTACCAAAAATGACAAAAATATTCACCAAAATTAGAGAATTGAAGATATCATCACGAAATGAACAAATCTGAGAAAGGTCTACATGTAGTATCTATATATGTAATATCAAAGCAATTGGACTTGCGGTTTTTAACAAGAAGTCGAAAATATAACTTTTTACCAAAAATGACAAAAATATTCACCAAAATTAAAGAATTGAAGATATCGTCACAAAATGAACAAATCTGAGAGAGGTCCACATGTAGTACCTATATATGTAATATTAAAGCAATCAGACTTGCGGTTTTTAACAAGAAGTCGAAAATATCACTTTTTACCAAAAATGACAAAAATATTCACCAAAATTAAAGAATTGAAGATATCATCACGAACTGAACAAATCTGAGAGAGGTCCACATGTAGTACCTATATATGTAGTATCAAAGCAATTTGACATGCGGTTTTTAACAAGAAGTCAAAAATATCACTTTTTACCAAAAATGACAAAAATATTCACCAAAATTAGAGAATTGAAGATATCATCACGAAATGAACAAATCTGAGAAAGGTCCACATGTAGTACCTATATATGTAGTATCAAAGCAATTTGACTTGCGGTTTTTAACAAAAAGTCAAAAATATCACTTTTTACCAAAAATGACAAAAATATTCACCAAAATTAGAGAATTGAAGATATCAACATGAAATGAAGAAACCTAAGAGAGGTCTACCCAAGGTACATATACACCAAGTATCAAAGCATTCAGGCTTGTAGTTTTCAAGAATAAGTCGAAAAAGTAAAACATTGACACGAACGGCGACGGACAATCACTCATATGATAAGCTCCGCTCGACAAAGTCGACAGCGGAGCTAAAAAAAGATTTGCTCATGAAGATGCTTCTGATCCTCAAATTAAATAGAAAAAAACAGATTTGATGAAGATGACATTTTTTAAGGCACACATTGGTAAGATTTTTACTAAAAGCCGCTGTTTTATGAGAATTTAGCAACTAAATCATCGGGACACGAATTAATTAAGGTTTGATGAATTAAAAAGGATGGTGAATGTTTGAAATTAAGTGTATATAACAGAAACATTAATATTTACCATATTTCATACAGTTATTTAAAAAAAAATATTGCCAAGTTTTTAAATGAGCCATGTTTTGTCATCTTTGGTGTTGACATCACAATTTTAAATTCCATGCATCATCAGATCATCCATGGCCCAATCAATGGGTGGGAACCGTGGGATACGATAAATATCACATATCATGTTTGAGAAAAACTTATGTTGGTTTTTTTGTGAAAAACCACAAAAGTTGACTTTTGATTGCAAAAGGTTGATTACCTCATATCACTGCCTACTGTCAGGTGACAGAAAACACAGCCTATTCACTATTCACAATAGTCTCACATATAGATAACTAAAAGTTCTATTCTGACAATTGTACAAAAAAAGAAGAAATCTCAAGAAAAAAATAGATTTATAAATACAATGATATTCACATATTTATAAAATGTTGAGTACAAGATTGTGTACTGTTTGCGGAAGAACTTAGCATTATCATAATTGTAGTGTGACCATCCAAGGCTGTCGGTCTTCAAATATTTCTATGAGCGTTCCCACACAGTGTTTATTGTAGCTACCGGTAGTCCAATGGATTAGCACCAGTATATAGTTCACAGTCAAAGTCAATCTTGACCTACTTAACAAACATGATGTAAAATCCCATGATGACGCACGACGTAGCGACCGCTAAATGAAGCCTTGTACCAATTACTGCCGCTGTGAGTAGAGAAATTTACATGTTCTTATTTGTACAGATTCAGATTTCCATATCAGAGTAAGAGATTACATTTCAATATCCTGTATGTCAACATGTGACTAAATACTGAATACTGTAAAAGGGGTAATTATTCACTGGGTTTTAATTTAGCTTATTTCGCTGACTGGAAAAATGCGCTAAATTAAAACACAGTGAATATGTAAAATTTAGCATAAAACACATTATCTAAATGACGAAACCGTGAATTTAAAACCCACTGAATATGCCTGAAATGGTAAATCAGTGAAATTTAAACCCAGTGAAAATTAGTCATTTTACAGTATCTTATTCTATTTTTCTAATTAGCCATCAAGAGCAAATCCAGAAAGATATCCAAGGCCATACATATATTACCCACACTGCAATATGATGAAGTCTTTATAATTCTTCAAGGATAACCAATGGGACTAAAGCCCATTTAAAAGGTCATAATTGCTACAAGAATACTTTACGAGCACTGAAAACAGGAACAGCACACATTATTGGTAGTTGCACATGGGTGGCATAATTCAACCGTAACTGCTGGTGTGGATCAAAACTCTTGTATAGCAATAGTCGCATCACAGTCTAAAACAAGGCACAATCTCAACAACAGGTGGAGATGAAATTAACAAACAGATTTAGTATTTTAAGCATCAGAGATCATCTCAAAAAATGTATTAATTTCAGGCATATAGCATATATATAGTAAAAGCATATTAAATCATCAGCATAGATATATACCGATACTGTAAAATGACTAATTTTCACTGGGTTTAAATTTTGCTGATTTACCATTTCAGGCACATTCAGTGAGTTTTAAATTCACGGTTTTATCATTTAGATAATGTGTTCTATGCTAAATTTTACATATTCTCTGGGTTTTAATTCAGTGCATTTTTCAGTCAGCGAAATAAGCAAAATTAAACTCCAGTGAATAGTTAACCCCTTTACAGTATTCCATCATTCATCTAAGATAATTATAATATTGAATGGAATTGACAAAACATATCTAATGCTTAAATTTTGAACTGAATACACATAGTTACAGAAGCATTAACAGATTCTGCAGATAAACTCAAAAACATACAAACTTAATAAGCACATACCTTTGTAGAAGACGCCCATAAAGCCCTTCTTGTCAGATAAAAACCACTGTTTCAATTTAGGAACTCTCTTCATGTAGGCACAGGTGCATATAATGAGTAGTGCCAACACTAGGAGACCGTCAAATGAATAAACTGTCAATAAATAGTACAATGATTTAGTGCAATGATGGATTTACGAAACATGTATACATGATACATCACTGTCTTCCCAGTGGTAAATTACCTCTATATTTAAGCTGTCAAAGGGTCCTGTTGTGCTAGCTAGAGAGGTGTTGAAGAAAGCATAGAGGGGTGTAGTTTATACCTAAAAACCATGTAGTTATGGTGACAGGTGACAGGCAATAGACACTGGGACGATTGCTGTAGTATGGCAAACTCCATTATTCCAATATATTTCAGATAACTGAAGTGTTCTTAGGAAGGGCATATACAATTAAATATTGGAAGCGTTTGAAAGTAGGGATAGGGTTAGGGGTGGGGATACAAAAGGAACTCCAAATACATTTTCCAAATAAAATTTTGTCATAGATACTAATGTGGAGAATATCTCCTGATTTGGAGATATTCTCCTTTTCGGGAAAAAAAAGTGTCTTGCTCAAGTTGCAGACATAGATTCGTTATTTACATTTGTTTTCGATTTTTAGAAATTGAAACAATTGTACCTGAGTTTAATAAAGATGTTTACAAACTGAACATCATGATCAAATAGAACTGCAAACCATGGTTACAAGCATTATGTAATTCACATATTAGCAGGAACCATCATGGTCCACGTTGAATGAAACGCTGATGAATTAAAAAAAAAGTGAATGGTATTATACCGTCAAATGTTGTTTTACCTACCGTTAGTCATTGTTCGATTTGGGTCACTGGGTCTGTAGTATGTTATCTATACATGTGGACTTGAAATGTGAGTTCATATGTCCAAAAACGCTCAAAATCGCCGAAAATCAACAGAAGCCTAATGTTTACGTGTAAACGGAAACGGCTATAGACATTACGTTGAGAGAATTCTGGGATGGGGTCACCGTATGCAAATCACGGTCAAAAAAATCAGCAACTTGTTTCCAGCTGCCGAAGTCAACACACTCTGGGTCTGTAGTCTGCGAGTAATCGAGATCGATTCCGCCGCGAAACTCGTCTTGCAATTTCACTGGCTGTTGTTTTACACGTCGGACTAATGTTGTGCTTTTAAACTGTAACGGAAACGGCAGAGATAATGGAACTTTACGAGGCCAAGTTCGACTACGAAAAGGAGCGAGACGATGTTTTGAGCTTCCGGAAAGGTGACCAGTTCGAAATTACGCACAAGCCCGACAGTAAATGGTGGGCTGCCAAACGAGTTAGTGACAACGCAATGGGATATGTACCAGCCTTGTACCTACAGGTAAAACATTAACACTCAAATATAAGACTAAGCCGCAAAAGAAGTGCATATTGTCACTCAGCATTGGTAGAAATATATAAGGGAATGTCTTTTTTTTCTACAATTTTGGCGTCTTTTAATAATATTCCCGTAGATTCGATATCGTTTCCGTAATTTTTCTTCCAGCACACCAAAGACCGCGTTGTTGGTAGATTAATACCAGAAGATATACGAAAATCGGTAAATATTTTGTTTATTGTTGTGCTTGACTTGATTCAATTATTAATTATATCCCCCCTTCTTACCACCTTGGCCCCTCCCTTTTATTTCCAGCGTAATACCATTGCTGTCTTCTCTCATTAACAAACTTATCTTTTCAGCGACCTGCATATCATGTTTTGGTTAGTTATTACCTAGTCGTTGTTACAGTAGAAACTATTCAAGAACACTGGTATATTGATACATAGTGGGTGGTTTAAATAAACCACGTATTTTCACTTTTACAAATGTGCACATTCCATAGTAGCACTACCCAGCCACATACTACATACTTATGTGTCATTTAGTTTGTACTGTCAAGACCGACATACGGATACAATAAACATAATATTTCAACAGAACTGAGGCATGTTAAACAGTTCTGTCTGCCTGTCACTGGGGCAGTCAAGGCCCCCTCAGAGATAGATTCCTGATACAAAGATCTTTTATCAGCACTCTGAGCGTCTATTGTATTGTGTAAAAAAACATGAGTCAGAAACCATCGAAATTCAATGAAAGTATTCTTTTGTGAGAAATGTCTTTAAAGCGAGTACAGAAAATAGCTATTGTAAAATCTATAAGGTGCCACATCTAGTAGTAGTATATTCTAGGTGTTTAAATTAAAACAAAAAAATGTGTCATGCAGACTTACTTCCTTGTGTTGGTACACAGCAAAAACTACTGTGCATACATTTTGAATAATTTATGGATAAATACTAATTGCAATTACATGTAGAGGAAGTCAGGTGATGGTGTAAATCTGTTTTCAGGAAGTAAGTGTTGATAAATGACATTTATAACAAAAGGGAAAGAATTATTATCTTGGGGGGGTCAATTTATTTTAAGAACTATAATACACGATTTATTCATTATGTTGAAATGCCCGGCAAACTTTTGCATATTTTAGCAATAATCAGTTTATATTTTATTTCAAAATTGCAAATACCAGACTTGAATCGGTATGTAGGTATATTTAACATGCTTCTAGTTGCATAATTCTCTTCTTGTATATGCTTAAAAAAATCTAAAATATCTCATGGTGAGACATCAGAATTGGATATGATTTATTTACTGTTGATTTACTTATTACAAGGCTTATTTTAGTATTATCGGTATTTATTCGTTTGTGAGTGTTATTTCAAATTTATGCACAACGTAATGCCTTCATCTGAGTTGGATTTAATTGGGCATGAAACTAAGCAACATCAGACTTGATTCCTGCTCAGTAATTTATTATGTAATACAGAATGAGCATTTATCAGTAATCCTGTAATCAGTTTGATTAGATGCTGTGAACCGTGAGAATACCTGGCTTTGGATTAGATTTTCGGGGTCTGTTGTATTTTGTACGCATATTTGTTTATTTGCTTCAGTAGACCAGCAGGTCATGTTTTTTTATCATGTGTGTGCATTACCCAAGTGAATTTGTCTTGCCATAAGTGTTTATTATTGTTGTCAGTATAACACTGTCAACCTTCTTAATGCTGGCTTTTTCTGAATGTAATATTATACCTTGTATACTGTG
Source organism: Saccoglossus kowalevskii (assembly GCF_978046115.1). Classification (NCBI taxonomy): domain Eukaryota; kingdom Metazoa; phylum Hemichordata; class Enteropneusta; family Harrimaniidae; genus Saccoglossus; species Saccoglossus kowalevskii. The sequence continues at coordinate 22,155,432 of NC_140643.1, read as the reverse complement.
ATATACCATACCCAGCTTGTATTTTAGGTTCACAGTTGTTGTAATTTATATTATTGAAATAACAAATTAAGCCCTTTGCCCTTCAATTAATAATTAACTGCATACTATACTCACTTAATTTGATTTATATGCACCAGAGTTATTTTCAAATTAACAATTTTTGTAGTGGCATTTGTTTTCAGTTCATTGTTAAATTGAAAATTTATATATAAATTAAGATATAAACATATTTATTATGAAAGATAACAATTTAAATGTAAAATAAATGAAGGAAATACTAGTACTACTGTATTTGCTCTATTAGAGTTGCATCTCCAGTAGAACATGAACCAAAAAGTGCATTTATTGTATGGTGGATCATTAAATAATAGTAAAGACACACCTCTCTCTCTATATGTCATGTACACATGCACTACTAATAGAGCAAATATGATGTATGCTGTCTCTTAGAGGGCTTGGGCACAGCAGGCAAAGAGTTTGCCTGGACGCTATTCGAAAATACAGTTTTTTCTATACTATTTTTATATGCTAAAGCAACTTTCTCATATTTTGTTTTAAAAATGGGTGCCCACTCTATTCTGAAGGTCAAACCTTGCTGTAAGGTACATATGATTTTGGAATGGACCTACTTACTGGTGCTCATACTTGAGTGTATGTGTACAGATGTTATTTTTGAGAACATGCATGTTTGTAATTAGTCATAATCAAAATATTATTATTCTACGTATGCCAGGTATGAAAAACATAATAAATCATTGTTATGGTGTCCACCAGTGCCTTGATGGGGTAGGCTTTTAAAGTTGTTTGAATTTCTAGGTAGCTATGTAAAATTATTTTGTTTGCATTTGTTTCCACCCCATGTTATAGATAGTAGTGAACTTTTTGCATGGAGCTAAATGTTTACTATGCCGGTATTGATTGCTTGTAAAATATTTGTCCAACAAACTGACAAGTACTAAAGGCAAACTGTCACCTTGAAATACTGTGCTATTCTATTCACAATGTTTTAAGCAGTCACTTTGCTTTTATTTAGTTGTTTATAAATGTTTTATTGAATCCAGTTTATAGAATCTTAAAATTCAAGGATCCGCTATTCTTGATGTAAATAATACGCTATTGTGAAATTTAACCAACATGTACAGTGGTATATAATTAAATGACACGTGCCAATCATTCTGATTTTTTACACAAAATTAATGTTAACAATAATAATGATATTAATCCTGTCTCTTTTTTTTCATATTAATAATGCAAGTTAATAATCTTTTATTTTGACCGGCTGTTTACATGTTGGAAACAACGGCTGTTTCATACATCCAATAAAAAAATAATGTTGACCTAGATATGTAAATAGTATACCAATGAATGGCAAAGGCATAATTTTGGGACTCAAATATAAATTTTAAACTTGAATCCTGTTTAGTTATATTTGAAACTTTAGATTCAATAAAGAAAGGGATTTCACTGTTCTTTCTGAAAAGCCAAGGGATACCAATTTTGTTTTTACTTTTTAATCCCTGTATTCTTGTACCAAACTGTCTTTTGTAGTACCAAATGAATAAACAGAGGGTCATATATCAGGTCACATGGCCTATTTCATGCAAATATCTAGAAATTATTTTTATGAATTCTTCCATAAATTATTAAACTATTGTCATATGTGTATAGCCTAAAATTTTAACTTGTGTGTTTTCATTAGTATTGCCATGGTCATTATTTACTTACTATTACTGTATTTACATTGTACTTTATTCATAGTTTATGCACTTTCCTAAAATACAGAAGTGCATCTAGACTTGCATACAGTCCCTTGTTTATTTTTGGTCGTTTTTGTCTATAAAATACAAATTTTATGAGAGTGTATAAATGGTGATAACCCGCTTTTTACAGTAACTCAGCTTTCACCATTTATACACTCCCATAACATTTTATTTTATTGAAAAAACAACAAAAAATAAACAAGTGACTGTATCCAAGTCTTAGGTGCATCTATGGTCAATATCAGTAATATTTGATTGATTCAGTAGAAAACAAATTTGATTTTTGGTTTATATGCACTTTTATTGAAGATGAATGTCTAATATAAAAAATATGATATATGGATTTCAAAAATGAAAAAAAAATTCGACGCAGCTCATGTACCTTTAAATAAGGTTCAATTAGAAATTTTTTGTCTATAGATTGAGAAATGTTTAACATGTGCCTAAAATAACCCTGATACAGATTACAATGTAATGAAAATGCAAAACATCTACACCATATCTGATGATAGCAATTAATCATTGTCATTAATATTATAATGTACTGTCATATAATAACGAAGCTATTTAGAATTTATGATGATAAATTGAGCTACTCACACCTGGACCCTGACACAATTCTTTATTATGTATTGTAAATAACATAACATAAAATTTGAAAATTATTCTGCTTGTGTGATGAAAATAAAAAGATGCCCCTATGGCCTTTTCACTTTTTCTTTTATTTCTATTTGACACTTTGCAACGTGTAATACATTCAATTGTACCTACATGTTCACTTTATTTTACTGTAAGCCGTTTCGATGTCGCTAGGGACAAACCTTCTTGAATTTTTCGAGTCCAGAAGCTTCAACATTTTGTAGCAGTGAACATTTTATTGAGATCTTTAATTAAAATCAAGAAAAATTTATCATAGTGAAAAGTAAATGGTTAACAGTATCTAAATTGACTGTATCTGTAAATTGGAGCATTTACTAGTACATGTATTATAAATTTAAAAAAAAATTCAAGTACATGTTTTTAGCATCTATTTTGTTCTTATCACCCAGACTTATCATTAATCATATTGTATGCTATGTTAAACATGTGGAGTATTTATGTTCAGACATGCATGCATTTATGTCTAAATTATACTACATGTATTAAAAAAGCTCTGACTTCCCAACGCTTGTTGGTTTTCTCGATTTACTCGTACAAATATATATTAGTGATTATTGATGTAAAAAAGCAGTACAGTTCAATGAGTTGTTTTGAATTTTTTTGTTTTTTAAGTGTTACCGGTACTTTTATTTCTTTATTTGACATGTGTATATATCTGCATCATAGAGTGGTGTCAGTGATACTTATTTATTGTATCAGCCTTGTTAAACCTGTTACATATTACCCCCGGTAGTATAATATGAAAAATGGGAAATTGTTACTTGATACAATGATAATATGCCATGTGCAAAGAAGCACATGTGATACATGCCAGATGAAGTCAAACTGAATCATAATATGAATGTATTAATTAAGATTAGGTTCATATTTACTGGGTATATATATTATGGATGAATGCATTTATCGTTTAAATTTGTGTACTATATGATTTGATTTAAATATATTTACAGGAGATTACTGGAATGCTAATCTCACACGACTATTCTCATCCAAAAATAGGCCACTTTTATAAATATAAAAAAAAATGGCCGTTATAATAATAACACAATTTTTTTAGTGCGTATTTAAAATACAGGTACTTTATAAACACTTTGTGCAAATTAAATTATGTATTTTTTGAAAAAAATAATACACCACAATGATACACCACAATTCTCCTAATTAGAACTCCTAACATGTGCTAGTCTGGACGACAGAAGTTGAGGTTATTGCACAATATCTGCAGTGTGTAGTTCATGACTTACATGATCCATAGATCAAGTGACAACATATGCATACTTCATCCAGTTATGAACATCAAGTGTAATACTCCATAATAGTAACCACAACTATTACCATATTTCTTGTCTGGCATGCAAGTGTACTTTAATTTTGTGTATTGTCCTCACATGATTGTGTGCCTAGCTATGTTGGTATTTCAACAGGTGGTTCGATAAGCTAGCTACCAGCAACAGTTACAATGTAACCTATTTGATATTGAGAATGATGGTAATATGACTAATTGATTTTACTAGAAGTGTTCATGCCCCCCTCTCCCACATCTGTAGAGGTACACCTTGCTACTCTGTGGTTACTACTGTACTCGGTTTTAGCTAGAATTAATTTTTGCTGAAAAAACAATTTGGGTGTTTTGTATGAAATTTATTTTCACCGATTTCAGATTAGTTGTATGTAAAATATAGGAAAAAAGGTATATCTACTGAATCATGCCTTTAGTGAAAATAGCGAAAATTAATTCCTAGCAAAAATAAAGTATTTTTCAGTATATGCCCCCCCCCCCACCTGTAGAGGCACACCTTTCTATTCTATGGTTATTATATCAGTTACTTTATGTACTCATGGCCCTTATAAGTCTATCTGGCTTGGGGTGAAAGTTCTGCATCTGGAGAATTCTAATGTTTTGCCTCAATGCTTAATTGTATACAAACATGATCAATCAAATTAGTTTTCTTGGTTCATACAGTCTAAATGTGTTGTTAATAAATGTGCGACCCTCAGTTAGGAACCACACCTAACAGGAACACTCGTCACCACAATAGATGTAGTCTCATTTCAATGCTGCTAAAAATTCAGAGGTCAACACCTGGAGGAATTTATCTATTTGAATTTACCGTGTCAGGCATGGTTGCCTATATACTGTCTGTCTACATGTATGTGTTTGTTGGTGTATTTTAATTAGATAATTTAGGTTGACTGAATCAGTGTAGCATGACTAGACTCTGATGAATTTTTAAGCTCGCATGTTGAATATTGACAGCATTTTGTGTGTCATATTTCAAGTATCCATGTTACATGCAAAAATAAGTTATATGCTCGCTGGATTAAATATTGTTTACACTTACATAAATAGCTATAGCTCAGTGAAAATTACGTTTTTACTTATCTCTCTGTTGATAATGGGATATCACTCACAATTTGAATTTCTGTATTAAAAAAATGCACCTAATTCATGGCAAAAATATCTAATATATTTTTCTGAAAATGCCTCATAGTAAATAAATCTGTGAAAAAATTATCTAACATTGTACTTTTATACATTATCTTTTGAAAGTCACCAATGCAGTCAGATGGGGCTTCTGACATCATGATCTTTGTACACTTTGAGCCCTGGACACGGAGGACAGTACTCGTATTGATAGGGTCATGCTTATACAGGATGTGCTTTTTTGTGTATGTATCCATGTTCCAAAAATGTCTGGCCATGTTTTTACATTTCCATGGCCACTGGTGTATCGCTAGTGATTTATGACTTTGAGTGTGTCCTTATTAACATAGACATGTGGCTCACAAAGAACTTCTACATTTTAACAAATACAATAATTGCAGTGTCAATGTACAGTATAAACTCAAGTAGCTGAACTTTGACCTTGTAGTTTTATTCATTTCCAGGTTGCCCAAAGTGGGTCAATGGTTATTGTTACATGTGGGTGTTGACATCAAATCAAATTCTAGGGAGGGCCAGTACGAGTACTAGTGGGGTACCCAACCTCAAAGTTCATGTTTTACTTCTTCATTTGTTCTGGTGAAGGGAAATTATCACTCTTGGGGATTTCAAGTGTTTATTTTAGCAAACACATAGACTTGCATACAGTCCCTTGTTTAATTGTTTTTGTTTTCTCAATAAAATAAAATGTTGTGGGGGTGTAAATGGCAAAAGCCAAGTTACAAAAAAACATCATACCTGAAGCTTATGACTAATTTGTGCGGTAACCCAACTTTCGCAGTAACTTGTCTTTCGCCATTTACACCCCACAACATTTTATTCTATTGAGAAAACAACAACAAATAAACAAGGGACTTTATGCAAGTCTAGCAAACACAAGAAAAACTTGAGTCAGTGCAAAGATACTTACAAGATTGTACCTGATTGGCCACACATCTTCAACATTTTGTTTTTATGAAAATTGCCAATTTTCAAGGGTTCTTTTTCAAACAATTCTGCTCATACATGTGTCTCAAATTCACACTAACCAGTAATTTCCGAACTCGGTTCACAGACGATTTTTTTCTAGCTAATCAATGAAAAGTTGATTATGTCTCAATCCAATTCAAGGTCACCTGGTAGCCATTTTGTTTTTTATCCTTTTTTGTCAACATTTTTGCTTACAGGGTACATCTCAAATTTGATTCACAGACAATTGTGTTTAGCACAACAGCAAAAGCTGATTTGTGTTACAATCAATAGACCATATTCCGTTCACTGCGAGAATCACACGTTATGCGTGAAATCGAACGTAAAAACAGGACAAACAAAGGTCATAGCGTCGTAGTCGCGTCAAACATCGCGTGGGATTCGACAAACGCGAAAGTATTTCGGGGACATTTCCATGCTTAATAATGTGCTGTCCACATTTGATGATAGACAATTTCAATTAAGTGAGGGTATTCGGAAGCAATATTCCTCTGTCGAAGATCGGCCGGTCAATGTAAGCTGCGAAATAAGGAAATTCTAGTTCAAAATTAAATTGTTCGATTTTTGCGGCAGTCGTTCGACGCGCGTCTTTCATGCATCTCGCGAGATCTCGCAATTGTTCGGAAAATCACCTATTCAAAGATGGTACGACTGTCAGCCATTTTGTTTGACAAAACCAAACAATTTTAGTCTTTTCTTTTTTGCACATTTTGCTTACCAGTACATCTCAAATCCAATTAGGTTGAGACTTACTTAAAGACAATTGTGTTCTAGCATATCAACAACGAATGATTTGTGTCACGCTATAATCCAAGATGGTTCACTGGCAGCCATAGACATATCACAAATCAAATTCAAAGTGTATTGTGGGATAGTTATGACTGAATCAAACAGTCATAAAGATCGTGTTTGCTCCTGCAATCTGACATAACTATTCCCCAATGCACTATAATTTGGAATTGCGATATATGTTTTACAATTGGCCAACATATACTAGTACATTAGAGACTTGCACATGTTAAATTGTCTGGCAGTCCAAGTAATTAGTTCAATGTAGAAATGGTACTTGCACTTGAGAATTTTATTTGTCATGTACATGTATTAATGTGCAAGAACAGGGGGGCTATGACATTCTCAATGACTTGTTTTCTTTCAAAGTTGTGTCCCTGACTTTTTGCGGAGTGACATGTCAAGTACTGGAATTATAATTGATGTGACCTTTATATGTCAAGCCATCTGTCTTAATGTTAAAGTAGAAATTACCAACCCATTATTTCTTAATTCCTCATAAAGGTTTGATATGTTTTAGGCATTATATGGCCTGTACCGGTTCTAATGACTATTGTTATAATTAAATAAAATTATTTAATAAAATGATTTAATCCATTTGCAAACGTGTGGTGTTTCAGGTAACATCAATGCATATAACATTTATAACTGTTATTATTATTGTGCATTGAGGCTAAATTGTCTCTATTTCAACATTTCTTACTAATTCTCACTAAGTGCAGGGCTGGACCTCTATTTCGCCGAACATTCTCCACTAGGTCAGGCTGAACTACTTCGTGAAGTGTCGACGGCACCCCTGAGCAGTCAAAACGACTATGCAAAATGCAAAAATCACACTGACATTACTCTGAACTTGTAAATTCAAATGGAGAAATTGTATCATGGATATATTCATGGATATATAATGCCCTAAGGTGTTAAGATGTTTCATGCTTGAGGGTCATTTGCTTATTGAATACTGGCGGCCATCTTTCCTTTTACACACCCGGAACCGCTGTTTTAAGCTATTCTCGTATGTTTGCATATCGGATGGACTCAATTGCATTCACACACGAGAACAAACAACAGTTATCACAGGCTATTAAGTAACGCTCAAACTTTTTGAATATACACATTTTCAGTCATTTAACTATGATTACTCAGTACGGTGTACATGTTAGTTCTACGGTTAAAGAACATTACCAAAGTAAATCCAGAAAGTGTAGATTGCAAAATAACAGGAGAGAACAGTATCTCTAGATGTGCTCGTGTTGATTGTCATGTTGGAAATGGTGTACCGAAATGAATATATTAGTAAATCTTCCAAATGAACATTGAATTCAATGGCGTATTGGGCACTTAGCCTGAGGTAAGCATTGACGCACACTTCCTTAGCCCGTGCTTAGGATCTAGACCGGGTCTTAAAAACGGGCCAGATTCAATCCATACTTAGTATTCCTTAGCCCGTGCTAAGCGTTCGCACACGTTTATTTGACCTCTTGGCCCATGCTAAGGAGCTGTATGTAAACACAACTATATTCTGATAACAGCATTAGGTAACCATGATAAGATATTATCTCACTACTATTTGTGTAGTACCAGATAGTATATGATTTATTGTCATTATGACAAGATTCATTCATGTTTATGGCATGAAAATATTTGGAATTACCGGTGTTATTGGAATTACCGGCGTTATTGGAATTACCGGCGTTACTGGCGTTATTGGAATTACTGGCGTTATTGGAATTACTGGCGTTATTGGAATTACCAGTAATTTGCTTTTGGATTGTCTGTTTAGACCACTGTTATGCATGCTCCTTAGTTAGATTACTGTGCTTTTCACCTCCATATACTGTAGAATACTTTATTTTCGCTTGGAATTTATTTTCGCTGAAGGGATGATTCCGTGAAAATAAAATCCAGCGAATATACTTTTTTTCCTATATTTCACATCAAAATCATCAAAAATCAGTGAAAATAAATTCCATACAAAACGCTCAAAAAGCCTTTTCAGCGAAAATTAATTCCAGTGAAAATAAAGTATTCCACAGTAACATGCATATCATGTTACTGGTATAAAATATATTCACATTCAAGTTGTACATAGCCTGCTATATTTTGCTGAAAGAGATCAGCATATGCAGTAATTTGAAACATGAAACAAGTTTACTTATAATGGCATTTATGAGTTATTCCATATGTCGACATATGTGCCTTTCCATTTTATCTGAGCAATTTTAAAGTTATATTGTTATTTCTGTGTTTATTGTGCTCCCAAAACAGAATTTGAGCAGCAATCCATGACAGGATTTACTGTAGTGAAGACAATAAATAACTACCGGTACATGTAGGGTGATAAACAGTGCAATACGCCAGGTTTCAAGTATAACTCACGAACACCATAACTTTCAGATTTCATTTTTTGGCCAAGTACTCAAAATTAAGAGGACATTCAACTAAGTTTTACTGACATTACAACTTTGAAATCTTGTTTTATATCGTTGTTTGGATCCTGCCTTGGGTGTATGCTAGACAAAACTACCCTAGGAATTACAAAACATTTGAAGTTTGCTTGGACACTGTGGCAACAAAATTGAAATAGTTTGTGATATGAATAATATTAGTATGCATTGCAGACGAAACGTAATAGGCATTTTTTGTAATTAATTTTTAATTTTGTTTAAAGGACTGTACTGAGTAATTATTCAATTTGCTGATAAAAAAAAAATCATCTTACACAGGATTCACTGACTTGATAATGCCCTATGAATGTTGAAAACTCATCTCAAACAAATCGATGTAACCCTTGGTAATTTTCTCTGAAGAACCTCAAATATTATGCAAATACTATTTATGTTGCATTTTGTATATGTCATGTATTGCTACATATGCAAATAAAAGCACCCAATATAGCCAGCAATACCGGTAGTTTATTTACTCTAATTAGAAACTCATCAAAGTAGAATACAAAAATTGCATTAATTTGATTATGGATCGTTAAAATATCACATACTGTAGTTTGACCACATCTGCTATTTATGTACGGCTTTTTAATATCAGTTTAAAATACTTGCATATAATAATTTAATAAGTTACACAGTACATGTGTTGTTTTTTTTCACATTCTTATCTCATTACATCACCATTTATTGTACATTACAATAACATTCTCTCAGTGTTATGTATTCACTGTATACTGTGTGAAAGATACATTTAAGATGATCTCACTGGGGTTAAGTATAGGTCAAAAGGACTTCTATGAAATTCAGTTTTTAAGTCTTCCCATAGCAAAAATTTCAAGCAATCTGATTAAAATCTGATGTAGCTCCAGGTTTTTTAAATTTCCATATATTATTCAGTGTTTGTTTTATTCATTGTACCGTTATATTTTAGTTATATTTGACGTCATTCCTTTTTAATATATATATATATCACCAGGGGTTTTTCTAGAAAAAAAAATGCAAGAGGGAGCACTGCAATTCAGCGATGCCAGCCAGCGAGGGAATAGGATTGTCTCTACCAGGTGTGGAGTTAAAATGGAGCATTCTATGGCTTCCTTGGGGCCACAATTACTATCAAATAGGTCACAGTTGAAGACTGTGGCCACATGTGATCCCTGGTCATTCAGAATTCTATTGTTGCCAGAGAATCTGTTCTCCAGGGTAAGGGGATGCATGGCCATCATGAGGTTCTGTGCCCCTATTCCCTAGTTTAAAAAAATCCCTGATCAGATTTTGGATAGGTGTTCAGATAAAAGAATATTAAATAATAATCATAGCAAGTAATGATTACAAATTAACAAAAATAACATTGAATAAAATAAAGTTTTCAGACACTGCATAATCCAGCAGAAATCACAGCAGTATATGTCCCTTTTTGTTTGTTGTAAAACTTTTCATATTTATAATATTATTTTTGTGATACCATTACCCGTACAGTTTTTAAATTATTCTACAGTAACCACTTTGTATCAGTGTTATTTCCCTGTATCATTGTAAAACTTGTTGCAACTTGACAGTACATGTATATAATGATGTTATCGTGGTTTTGTATTAAGCACTGATGTATGTAATCCACTACTACCTATACATGTACAGTTGTACCTACTTAAGTGCTCAATGTGTTTTTTATTATTGTTTTACAAATACAAAAGTTATCTGTAAACACAACTTTTATTTTGTTTCTGTTTCCATCACCTGTACGTTGTCTCACTTCTCTGTTTTACTTTTGTATGTACAAAGTATATGGTTATAATGTTAGCTGTGGGTCTATAGCTTCTCTTTTGTTTGTTTCTTGTAATGGTATTTTAGTCATTTGCTAGTTGTTATTTTTGGATATTGAAATTTTACCAGCGCAGAAGAGATATACATCTCCCGTAGACTTGCGTAACACAGACATGTGGCACTAAATGGCATCGCAAATAAAAAAAGCTATGGATCGACAGCTATTATAATGTATGTGTAACATGTGACTCCTAACTGTATGTTTCTTTTTATTTCTTTTCCTCCGTCTTTGTGTTTTCCCAGTCATCAGTGTTGAAACCACCTACATCACCTCCATGTTATTCACCTAAATTACCACGTCAGCTCACCAAAATCCCTCCTATGACACTTCCTAAACAAATAACGTCATCCAGAGAAATGAAACCTCCGAACTCACCAAGTTTTCACCGTACAAGACAGTCTCCATGTTCATCGCCTAATCTTTCCTGCTCTCCCAAGTTTTCCCTGAATTCCCCAAAGCTATCTTCATCTCCGAGAATAGCGGGTTCCCCAAGGATTCCAACCGCTTTTCCAATGTCTATTAGAACATCATCATCGTCATCATTTAATCAATCTATTTCATCATCCATGGATGTTTCTCCTCAACAATCTCCACTGTCTCCTCCTGTATCCACCATAACATCACAAACCAAGGACTCTTCTACTGAGGTATGTCTCAAATAATGAAGACACAGATAACATTTGATTCCTCGCTGGCTTTGTCAACCCACATCCAAATATGTCAATCAGCAGAATTTGGAATGTGTAAGACACATGCATGTAATCAACCAATCAAAGAATATCATACTAATGTTATAGATCATTTCATTGGTTGTTGGCAATGCCAGAAAAGTACATGATTTCTGTTTGGCCAGCTGATAATGTATATGTATGTGAACAATTGACAATAGACCAGTAGACACTCAATAATGTACACTGTGTAAATACAGATATAGATGATTTTATTCTACTAAGTATAATGACCCTGTTCATTTCATTCTCTTACACTGCATTATACCCGCATATGTTAAATAATTAATTAATTACTTAATTAACCGTACTCATCCAACCATGCTTAACTATGCACCCACTCATTCAAAAAAAACCTTAAAGCTAGAGAGTTGTCACCTGCGCATGCACAGTAATCGAGTCCCAAGCGACAATAACAACACACGCGAAAAATGCAAAGGCTCATGGGTAGATAGACGCTTGTTAAAAACAATGGCACGCTATGGCCATCTGAACAATGCGCAGGTGACAACTCCCCCGCTTTAAACCATCAAGTCATAAAAAACGGTTATTGAATATACCCCCCCCTCCCGATAGTTTTACTTCTAGTTTCCATTGTGACTAACGTGAAAATGCTGTTCACATAACTTGTTTGTGAAAGTGTTGATTACTTCTTTCACATTTTGTTTACTTTTTAAAAACCACTAGCTTTTAAATAAAAACAATGTTGTTTTTTGTTAAAGTCAATGCCAACTGATCAAATTTAAAAATCAGCATTGTGTTGTAAAAAATGCATCATCATTATTCGGAAATCCTCAGGAAAATGTCAGTGCCAGTACGACGCAGAATTCTGGTTGGTTAATGTCAGACTAGACGGGTCAATTCAAAGGACATTGTTTCATGTCAAATTGTAGAGAAAAAACATCACGGCGGAATTGTTTGGCATCAAGAGTCTGCTTGGCTTTGACTGCTTTCCCACAGACCACGGTTATTAAAGTAAAGTTTTAGTAACCGTACACAGACTTGGTAATCAGTGTTACATTCTCTTACCTGTCATTCAAAATAAATGCATTTGAAGATATCTGTTATGGAGGCTTGTTAAAACAGTCTTTTGATAAACTCAGACATGTTCTGGTTAAATGTAATTTACTACATGTACTGTATCTCTAATCAGATAGCGTTTGCGAGATAACTAATTACCGGTACTTGTAATAGTCTCTGCTCAATGCTGGTTGGTTTTCTCTGACTTGTCTCCAGAGGGCGTAACATATCAAGGCTGTTAATTTAATCTGATATTGAAAATGTCAAATCCCCTTGTCAAATTAACGGTAATAATTCAATTTATAATTTAGAGTGACTAGAATGGTAATGGTCAGATTCAATTTTTTTTATATTCTGCTTATATATACATGCTGTGTTTGGAAAATTTTGTTGAAAAAAAACACACAAAAATGTGAATTTCCTCAATTTAATATAAATAGTGTATTATTATATAGTGACAAAATTTAAGCTTTGTTTATTTAAAACCTGCTGATAGTTGAACAGCTGGTATACTTTGCAGTATACGTGTATTTTAATATAACATCTATGTATTCAAAGTGCATTTCATACAGCAAAGTGTTTGAATAAAGCTAGTGCTTTCTGATTCCTACGAAATGTATTATCTATTTAAAAAAGCATTTGCAACAAAATAGTCACAAACTAAAATACTCAAATGGTATAGTAAAGTCGGGTCTAAGTATAAGCTCTGTGCTTTTTCATTCAAATTGCTTGTGGAAAGTCGCGTCATTCATAACTTCCTACTGATCTGCGTTAATTGCTTGTAGCTCAATTGACATTCACAAAGGTACTCTTTGAAACATGCATTGAATACAAAAATAATAGATGATTTTCCGTACAATTGCGAGATCTCGCGAGATGCATGAAAGACGCGCGTTGAACGTCTGCCACAAAAATCGAACGATTTGATTTTGAACTAGAATTTCTTTATTTCGTAGCTTACATTGACCGGCCGATCTTCGACAGAGGAATATTGCTTCCGAATACCCTTACTTAATCGAAATTGCCTATCATCAAATGTGGAAATATTTTCGCGTTTGTCGAATCCCACGCGATGTTTGACGCGACTACGATGCTATGACCTTTGTTTGTCCTGTTTTTACGTTCGATTTCACGCATTTTGCGTGATTCTCGCAGTGAACGGAAAATGGTCTATTCTGCTTTACTGGTACTTAGTATCAGTATCTCCCAATGGTGGCTTTAGAAAGTCAATGTTTTAAGAGCAAAATTAACAGAATGTATTACTATAAAATTATCTATAAATAATATTTGAGCATGAAACCCCTCAATAAAATATTGCACAACCTTTCCAAGCAAAATATGAATATTAAATTTTAATTATCCGTAGTGTGAATTTAAATTGGTTATTATACTGGAGTTATCAAATCTCTTGGGAGCTCTCTTAGCACTCTTTGGGTACAAGTATCATGAAGGGCAGATTGTGGTACATGGTGGCCACATACTGGTAACAATAATGAATGATTTACTTCTCATGCCCTTCTTGATAATATACAATTAATACAATCTATGTATTTTGTGATTTGCATTTCCAATGGTTTTAATAAGCTGATTCAGCAAAAAAAAAATAGTAAATTTTAATACTGTTTCGGAAACCATCAGGCATACAATATTGTAATACTGTTCAAAGCACAAAAAGAATTCTATTTACATCCCCTAACTGTACCCCCCCCCCTCTAGATAACTATAAGTGTTCTTATGAGGGACATGTATAATTAAATTGGGCAGCGCTGGAGGGTTAGGGATAGACTGGCCCAGACATGGCAATTTTATAGTTTTTACTTAAATTTTGGTTTGATGCAAAATTATCATAACTGGTCTATTCTTTGGCGTATTCATTGCTATTAATTATTCATGATATGCAGTGAAGTTACAGAGCACTTCCAAAAGCGGAAAGTAGGTGTGCGTTTGCGCAAAAAATGCATGCGTTGTAGTTGTGTTGAACAGGTCAGATCAAAAGCTGCCTTTCTTATTGGTTGCCGCTTATAATTAAGGATACTTATTAGCATATTTATGGTGACAAATATAGAGGGCACTACAGAGCAGACCTGTTTATATGGAAATTTCACGTCAACATGAAAGATTCTACACACTCAATCCTCGAGAATTTATCATATAAAATAATAAAAAGGCCATGACTGGGCCAGTCTAGGTTGAGGGGCGCAAAACATGAGAACAACACAATATAAACACTGACTGAACCCCACATAATACCCCCCCCCCCCCCAAAAAAAACAAACAAACAAACAAACAAACAAACAAACAAACCTAAACTGAGTACTACCAGTATTGAAGTTTTCTCTTTTGCTTATAAACTTGTTTATGTAAAGGCAAATCTATAATCAGGCTTACTAAATAAAATAAAATTACTTTATTTGCTTGCAATGTGAGAGTTATGCTTATTCTTGCCAAGGGATGGTTATCTGATTCTATGGAATTTGCACATCCTTTAACTTTTCCACTTCACCATCCTGCTGTAACCTAAGCTACCGCCTTTCCTGTAAAAAAGATGTAACATGCTGTTCATTGTTAGAAATAGTCTATGATGTAAAATAATTACTATATGCTTTTACCATTCTACTGTGTGTGTTGTGTACCAGTGTTCTTCACCATATTGTATCATCTTCTATATCATTGTATTTTGCAGCAAGAACACAATATTCATCTTCAGGCATTGTTAGAACTACAGAGAAAAGTTAAACCTATTCCAGGTATGTAGCATACAATATTTTATGTGTTGATTCTGATTAACTTAAATGTCTTGACTGTTTTCAGGCACATATTAAACACATTTGCGATTTGATGTGTACTGTAAAATACTTTATTTGAGCTGGAATTAATCATCGCTAAAAAGGTTTTTTGGGTGTTTTGTATTGAGTTTATTTTCCCTGATTTTTTATGAGTCTAAAATATAAGAAAAAGAGTATGTTCACTGGATTTTATTTCACTGAATCATCCCTTCAGCGAAAATACTGAAAATAAATTCAAAGTGAAGGTAAAGTATTTTACAGTAGATAAGGAAGATAATACTTACACCGAAATTCATTTTAATGAACCTTTTTTATAGCTGTTTACTATGTTCAGGACAATAGTATCCTTCAATTTTTAAACAGATAATAGAAGTACTTGAAATCTCATTTCGTTTCCTCGCATGTTTTTTTGTTTTTCTGAGGAAAAGTCTACATAGCGATTGTTACACATTACCATTTATTACATTAACAACCTGTGACTATCCATACACATTTTCATTAGAGTTTTAAGCATGCCATATATTTTACACTCATTCTGACCAGCATATCGAAACGCAACACCACCTTGTTACCAGTGGATGGTGTTTTCATCTTAGGTAAAGTATTATGTGTACATTTGGATGAACTCCATTCTAAAAGCAGAAACCACTACATGTATCAAATGTCAAAATGCAGACTGGTACAGAACACAAACCATAGTCAGACTAATAACTAAGGGAGGGGAGGACAAATTCAATTGTGGTTTGAAGATTAATGTTTAAATGCTAGGAATTTGTTGAGAGCTTAGTAGGTGAACAGGTACTCAGGAATATGTCTAATCTGTTTGTTCATTTTAATCCAATTGTCATACATTCAACTTGAAATATTGCCTTGTTTATTTTTCTTGACCAGCAAATACGTTACAAATGTCACAAAATGGCACATACTACGGTAGTACTTTTTATTTCATAGTACTTTTTATTTCACTGACTTCCGTGTCAATTACTTTATTACATTTGGGGGAACTTGAATGGTGAACAAAATTTGGTAGGCAAAAATTTGGTGAGCAAAATTCGGTGTGCAAAGTTTTTCAAGTTAGCAGAATTTTTGCTCACCAAATCAGTTAAGTAATCTTTGTCGTAAATAGTAAGAAAATTTTCCCGGAAAATGGAAAAGGACCCACACTTTGAACTGAATGAGGGTGGGAAGAAGTATCAGCCAGCATTTAACATATACTCTGGTGCACACTGCACTATGCACATAGATTATTAGCTAGTGCAAGTAAACTCAAAATATAATGTGCACGCTGTGCATGTAGAAATTAACACAACATTTTCTCATTATATTCACTAAAGCCTAAATTAAGTTCAACCAACATTGTAAGACAACTAAAAAAAGCAAATTCTTTCGTGATCACATCAATAGAGAACCTGTAAATTTTGTTTAAACTTTAAAAGTGGTGCATTTCACAATAAGTTAGTGCAGGTAAATTTCAAATTCAACATGCACACTATGCATGCAGGGAAAAAATTCTATTTCAATCCCTGATATATATTTAAAAATTCAGTGAGTTCTTAAAATGTGGTATTGAATTACACATACCGCCATATTGAAAACAAGAAAGTGTTAACAACAAAAAGTTCTGGATACCTGTGTACATAAATTAATTCACTCTTGATTTCAAGAGAATGTTTTGCTCACCGTTCACAACAAGAATTTTTTATCTGATTTGCTCACCACTTATTCAACCTTGTTTATTATTTGTATGTTCTAAGAATGCCAGCATATATTATTACAAACTGTAATTGATATTAGCATATATTTTTTTGGGACTTTGTCCCAGTGAAAGGTCACATTCTATTCACAGTAGGGTGTACTGATACTAATTAATTCAACACCTGAATAGTCTAGTTGAAAGTATTTTAAAGGATATTATTTCAAGAGTTGTAATCTGTTTAACTCAGTGCCTACAACACACTCTCCTACTTAAACTTCGTTGACAATCCATGATCACTGATTCTTTCATTTTTAGAACACCAAATTTAGTTTTTGTCAACAAAATTCAAGCTGCATAATTACTATGATATCATTCTATATTTATTTCCTTATTTATTTAGCTCTGTATTGTGCGAAAACACCAGGATATCATTCTATATTTATTTCCTTATTTATTTAGCTCTGTATTGTGCGAAAACACCAGGATATCATTCTATATTTATTTCCTTATTTATTTAGCTCTGTATTGTGCAAAAACACCAGGATATCATTGTATATTTATTTCCTGCTGGTTAAAGGATTCCTGGAGGGATTCTCACCAATCACTTCTCTCCCTAATCCATCCACACAAACATTTGCAATCGGTGCAGCCATCATGTTCTCTCACTCAACAATATTGCCAGAGGACCTAAAGCTCTGTTTTGTGCAAAAACACCAGGATATCATCCTATATTTATTCCCTGCTGGTTAAAGGATTCCTGGAGGGATTCTCACCAATCACTTCTCTCCCTAATCCATCCACACAAACATTTGCAATCGGTGCAGCCATCATGTTCTCTCACTCAACAATATTGCCAGAGGACCTAAAGCTCTGTTTTGTGCAAAAACACCAGGATATCATCCTATATTTATTCCCTGCTGGTTAAAGGATTCCTGGAGGGATTCTCACCAATCACTTCTCTCCCTAATCCATCTAGACAAAAGTTTTTCAGTTAGTGCAGCCATCATGCTCTCTTTATACCTTAAAATATTGCCAGAGGACCTAAAGCTCTGTTTTGTGCAACAACACCAGAATGTCATTCTCATATGTACAATTAATTTCCTTTGGGTCAAAGAATTCCTGGAGGGATTCTCACCATTCACCTCTCTTTAATCCATCTAAACAAACGTTTTGCAATCATGCTCTCTTACTTTACAATATTGTCAGAGGATCCAAAGCTCTGTTTTGTGCACAGTACCATAATTACTCTATTAGAGGTGCATGTTAAAAAAAAGTGCATTTATTATATGCTTGATTATTAAAATATGAATGACCATAAGTTTTGACCATAAATATACCTCTGGAATTTATGTAAGCATGTTCACTACTACGCTACTGTACACCTTTTCCCAAACAATTGCAGCAACCGTATACTCGTATACATGTACAATAAAATGACGGTCATATATATATTCTTTAAAGGTACCGGAAAAATAGAGCATATATTTTCTTAATTAACCATATCAAATTTATAATATTCCAGCATTTGTAGATTCAAATATTATATAAAAATCCAATTATAATTGAGACATGTACATTGTACATCTATACTATCCTCTATTTAATATAGATAAGTCAAACTGGGGGCAGTCCATCTCAATCACAGCTTCAATTAACTGGGCTCTGCCAGAGGGAAAACCTCAGAAGCATGCATATGACCTTTTATTGATTGTCACATGACATACACCTACCAACTCCATGTAAGGCAATACGCATACAGTGAATACTCGCACGTCAGCTGACTAAATTACATCACTATGCCGTCTATTGTCATAAACCTGGTACACATGTCATATGATAAAGGATTTCATTTAGTCACATCGCATGCATTGAACATACATATGTTAATATCACATCTGTCATGTACACTGCTGGGAAATTGCCAACGTGTACCGGTATGTATAGATTTCCTTCCTTTGCTGTGTTTTTTCCGTTAAAATCTACCAAATATAAAAACAGTGGTAACTGATGCAGATTAATAGAAATCAATATTTTTTGCAGATGTAATATTATACTGATTTCATCGTCAGAGTTGACAACTCTTTCTCGGGGTCAAGTATGAACAACCTTGTTAGCGTTTAGCATTTTAGCAACGTTTTGCTACAAATAATTATATAAAAATTATTATTATTCTGTAAACTGTTAAATTTGATGATTTATTATAGGATGTGATGTTGAAAATTTTCTGTGATTCTCTGTCTAGAAGGCACCAGTGAAATATTCAATGTTAAAGAGTTTTTCAATATATCTCTGAAAATTTACAGTCTTTACACAGCCAATGCAAACAATAGAAATTGACCATAAAAATTAATAATAAAAAATGGCTCAAAACATGCCCTTATTTGATTGTTAGGTGGATGTATAAAATGCAAGGCATGGAATGGATGCTTAAAAACCAAGCCTTAAATTTTACATTGCATGTTCTGGTGCTCTGAGTACATGTATTAAAATGTGATAATCCCCCCCCCCCCCCACTCAGGATCCATAGGGGGCCGCATGCGTGTTCCCATTTTCTCGGGAAAGAGGGTACTTTTTGACGATCTGTCTCGGGAACATTTTCCCGAGAAAATCGTAGAAAAGGGGGTATTTTTTGCTTGTTTTCCTGAGATTTTCAAAATAGGGGGTGTATTTCAAAACACTTCCCGAGATATACAAAAAAGGGGGGTTTAAAAGGAGTTCTAGACTGAAAAGTTCCCTAGATAGGGGGTGAAATTCATCGGAAAAGCCCGTGAAAGGGGGGTTAAATTTTCTTCTTTTCCCTAGATAGGGGGGGTCAAAAAAAATGAGGGAACAAGCATAGGCCCCCCCTAAATATAGGGAGTGGGGGGTGATAATTGAGAACAGAAAACAATGAATATAGAAAACATGTTGAAAAAAATTCCAGTTCACTACATTTACTATAATGACAGAAAGAGCATAGATGTGGTCATGGTTGTGATTGAATTGAAATGAAAAATCAATAAAAGTACATCTGTGACATGATTGTGTTTCCATTTTTCATTGAAAACATGGGCAACAGATCCTGCCTATGTGCATCTGATCTAAGCTATGTATTTTGACTGATCCCAGCAGCGGGCTCCCCTGTTGTTTGCCAAATAAAGTACCTTTACCAATTGTATATGTTGTGTTATAAATAATGATTTATTGAGGTTTTTAGACTTTATCTGGGTTTTTTCTTTATGTATGCATTTTACTAATAATGTAGAATGTGCACATGTCTTGAATTACCTGTATAACCCTAGATGTCATGTTAAATCCACAGTATACATAAATATTGTAATGTATACTACCTAGCAGTTTTTTCAAGGTACTATTGTGCTACTTATTCCTCCTTCACATCCTCATTGATATGTACCTCATTCCTTTATAATCACTTTTACAGTACGTGCAGCTGTAATGCAGACACCTGTAAATTGATTCAACCTTATACGCTACATGTAGATTAGTGTGTTATCTGATAAACCATCGAAATAGCCAAACTTGCAATGACATACTAGTGCATCCATTTGCCATTATTATACAATTCATCTACATACAAATTTATAGTACTGTGATTAGACTAACACCTGCTTCCTAGAAAACTACTGTCTAATGCTTTATATGTGAAGCTTATGACTACTAAAAACTAATTTTACTTTTAATCTTTAACTCATTCTGCCTGTTTTTCTGAAGTGAGTTTATTCATTATCAAATTCAACAGGAACTGCATGCATCATTTAGTACATCAAAGAATGTGCGTGTGTTATATCCAAATGAGTTTTTTGAAAATTAAATCCGCTGATTTATTCTAGTCACAAGGGAATGACGGAGGAAAAGCTATTAGCTTTTATGTGTTTAGACCCATAGTTCATTTAGTGTAAAATACTTTATTTTAGCTGGAATTAATTTTCGCTGAAAAGAGTTTTTGGGTATTTTGTATGGAATTTATTTTCGCTGATTGCTGACAAGTTAAATTTAAAATATAGAAAAAAAAGGTATATTTGCTGGATTTTATTTTCACTTAATCATTCCATTAGCGAAAAATAGCGAAAATTAATTCCAAGCGAAAATAAAGTATTTTACAGTATTGTACATCCATGGCGCAACATTTTCGGAGGCCACGAAAACCAATGCTCCACCTGACTGAGAAGATGCTTCTCCTAGTAACTGAGGTATCCTGTGTGACTGTTTTAATTAATGCCCCTGCCCCTTTGCACCATTCAAAATATTTAGATATTTTAGGAATTTAAAACCTAAATTTGAGTGACTTGAGGGCTGTATTCATCTACTAATTATCTTGTAACATTTTGTATTCCACCAATATCATTATAAATTATTACCAAGCCAAACATCCAATTTCACTTCATCACTTCCTGTTAATTATAAAATCCAACACACTCCATACTGTCGTGTGTCATTGTCAAAAAGTAAGCTGCCTGGTGTCATCTAAATGGTTTAAAAAAATTGGAATGCATTGTCAAATTATAATGATAACATTTATAATACCAAATTAACTAATATTATTATTTGTTTGCTGATTATTAGTTTGTTGCTTCACTATTTTATCTTCACTTTTCTATTCTCATTCAAAATAAATTGGTTTGCTGTTTATTTACCCAGAAAATTAATATGTATTAATAACAACAGCAAAAACAGGTGTTATTTATTTATTTATTTATTTGTTTGTTTGTTTGTTTGTTTGTTTATTTGCTTGTTTATTTATTTATTTTCTTGTTTTTTTATTTATTTATTTGCTTGTTTTCTTGTTTATTTGTTTTTCTATTATACTTTCTTTTGTCATCTGTTTACTATTTACTAGCCCATGTTGTGAAAGCTGCACTAGGCGCAACTAATCAATTAACCAATCAGAAGGGAGATGCTTTAAGTAATGAGGATGACAATGATGAGGAGAATGCTAAAGATGGTGTTCCTTATCACCATAAATGTAAGTGCATGCTATAATGCTTGCAACCTGCTATTAATATAATATCCTTTAACATTGCTTTTGTTTGTATTTATTTTTTATTTTGGCATAGTTTTGTTTTGCCTTGGACGACACTGCAAATATTATTATTTCCATGTTTGGGGCATTGTTGTATATTATCCCTTAAGGCAGCTATAGGTCTGTGATTCAAACATTCTCTAAAGTCACTAAGCATGCTACATTGTAATATAACAATATATACATCACCTGGAAGCCCGTCTGGTAGTGCATGATCCATACCAGTAGGATTACCTGATAGGCAATTTTGCACTTTTTTGATCATTCAAACTATTGGAAACACATTTTTAACACTTTCAGTCACACAAATAACCTATGAATATGCTGTAGGCTAAGAGTGTACTGCAAAAGCCATGATGCCAATGCTGCAACATTCTGAATATCATTATTTTTTTAGTTCTGTTGATACGATTTGAACACTTGGTGGCGGTATACTAAAGATATGCGGTGACCTTTCCGTTCTGAATTGCCGTAGATGTTTATTATTATGCCCATGCATCACTTGGTAGACATGTGATTTCAGTATAGAATTTTGTGAATATCGTAATTTAGAAGACTAACAAATGATAAACCTACGACTAGTCGTCCCTTCAATACATTTATTAATAAAATATTGTATTATGTAAGTGTAATGAAGTAATTAATTTTTTTTAAAGAATTATTTTTTAACTCACCTATTACTGATACATGTAGTACCCCTCATAAACAACACTTTCAGTCCCTAAATGCTAGTTCCACTAAACCAACAAGAATCTTCTTACAGTACTAACATGTATGTTCAAAACTGTAGTAATAATGTCAATATTTATTGCAGCACGTGCTTCTCATGTATAGGGTTGAATCATTTGCATATGTGGGGAAAGGATAGAGAATTTGCCAGCAGAAATGAGGAAAACAATTTCCTACACCAACCATGTACTGTATTTACTCTATTAGAAGCACATCACCAATAGCATGTAAATCATAAATATGGAAAATATGGTATTTCCGAAAAATACTTTTTGCCCATTCCTTTAAAATCCAGCATTTCAGAATGCCCTTCTGAGTGCGCTCTGGTGAATTCCTGTGTAAATATATAGATAACACAGAGTTCTGTCTCATCACTGAATGTCTGTCACCATGTCTTCAGTAAATTACCATGAGAACTTGCATGCCAAGCCTGACCTGTATGTAAGGCCAGCCCAAAGCCCTCCAGAAATATTCACTGGTTCATTATTCATAGATTTTTCCAAGGTTCACAATAATTTAGTCTATCCTCGTATATCTTTAAGTAACACATTGGTGTTTTCTGACAGGTAATGTTAATACCAGTGATTATCAATATACTGATAAAATGGATGACATCAATATAACTCCTTACCATCATCAGTGTAAGTGGTACATCATGGGATTGTTTATAATAATGCATGCACTTCAACAATGAATGTTTTTGTTTTGTGTTATAGTCCTATAATTGTCTTGTGATGAGATGTTATCAGTATTACAACTTATACTTGACCTCTCGGAGGTTGTACATCCTGGTATAAATTGACTGTCATTGAGAATATGTTTTCAAATTAATCCAAAAGTAAAATAAAAAACAGTTAAACTTTGCCAGAATTATGTATAATATTGTAAATTATTGCGATAGAATAACAATACTCACAGAAAGATTCAGGATGTGTGACTTTCGGAGGTGATGCATAAAGCCTATTATGTATGTGCAAAAAAATGAATTTGAAAATTCTAAGAAAAAAAAAAAACTTAATCACACCACATACCCAATGTAAACAATGGTCTGTATCAACGGCTTATTTCAACTTATGTTGAAATACTTGTTATGCAAAATCAGACCCGCTGATCAAAAAAATAATTGAAAACCTTAACTTAGATTTATGTCATGTTGTAGTTATCTTGTTTGCTTCATGCCCCATCACAATGATATAGTTTCTGACTACCATTGATATTAAATTTTGTAAAAGATATATATTTACTGTACACATATACCACACATGTAGTTATTTTAATTTTTTTTTACAGCTAAAATATGCAGCATAAAAAACATTTAGTATTCATTTTACTTGCTTAATTGTTATTTAATTATATAATGATGATCTTGCAAATATATTTATATTTTTCACCCAACTAAATGTATAAAAACATGTATTATTCAAACCAATGTATGCCCTCATGTGTTGAAAATAGACTATTAATGTATGTGTGTATTCTATGATGACTTAAATACTGTGTTTCATTTTTTGTTCATCATGAGATCCTGCTTTATGCATTAAATTAAACATAAAAACAGGAGAAAAACAGGTCATGTCATTGTAATGACATCAAAACATCATATTTGATGATGATCAATTTGGATGAAGGGAAGGTATCTCACCACAACATTCCCGTCTCACTGATCAGCATTCCCCTCTCACTGATCAGTATTCCCCTCTCACTGATCAACATTCCCCTCCTACTGATCTACATTCCCCTCCTACTGATCAACATTCCCCTCCTACTGATCAACATTCCCCTCTCACTGATCAACATTCCCCTCCCACTGATCAACATTCTCCTCTCACTAATCAACATTCCCTTCTCACTGATCAACATTCCCTTCTCACTGATCAACATTCCCTCTCACTGATCAACATTCCCCTCTCACTGATCAACATTCCCCTCTCACTGATCAACATTCCCCTCCTACTGATCAACATTCCCCTCTCACTGATCAACATTCCCCTCCCACTGATCAACATTCTCCTCTCACTAATCAACATTCCCTTCTCACTGATCAACATTCCCTTCTCACTGATCAACATTCCCTCTCACTGATCAACATTCCCTCTCACTGATCAACATTCCCTCTCACTGATCAACATTCCCTCTCACTGATCAACATTCCCCTCTCACTGATCAACATTCCCCTCTCACTGATCAACATTCCCCTCTCACTGATCAACATTCCCCTCTCACTGATCAACATTCCCCTCTCACTGATTAGCATTCCCTTCTCACTGATCAACATTTCCCTTCTCACTGATCAACATTCCCTTCTCACTGATCAACATTCCCCTCTCACTGATCAACATTCCCCTCTCACTGATCAGCATTCCCCTCTCACTGATCAACATTTCCTTGTAACTGATCAACATTTCCTTCTCACTGATCAACATACCCCTCTCACTGATCAACATTCCCCTCTCACTGATCAACATTCCCCTGTCACTGATCAGCATTCCCCTCTCACTGATCAACATTCCCCTCTCACTGATCAACATTTCCTTCTCACTGATCAACATTTCCTTCTCACTGATCAACATTCCCCTCTCACTGATCAACATTCCCCTCTCACTGATCAACATTCCCCTCTCACTGATCAACATTTTGATATTGAGATGTAAAAACGGGAACTCAAAATCAGGTGTGGCAGACAGTCAGTGATTTTCATGCAAGATGCAAGATCTCACAATGAATGGGAAATCACCTATTTGAATGTTTTTCTGTAGTACACATTGAATAGCTGCTGGTATATGTTATTTTTGCAAATTTGATTTATTGCATGAATTATTGGTACTTTGATTTTGTTTAAATTTCATAAAGTGCACTGTATGAATTAGCCTTGCTGAATTAACTACATTATTGATTTAGTGAAAATGCAGCACTGCAAAGTTTGCGAAACTATCATACCTTGCTAAAAAGGCATGTGTCTCACTGAAGAGACAGTGCTGTAACCCCCTTCCGCACATATATAACATACTCATGTGTGACAGAACATCCAACTTGATTGCAATTCACCATCCTCTATAGGTATTGCTGCTGATGCTGTGATTGATGACGGCAGTGATGATAGTGATCTTCCATTCCATCTGAAGTGTAAGTTACAAGACGCAATAGTCTAATTCGCCTGAACCCTATGCTTTCACTAACAAACCCTGTTTTCTTACTTTAATCATCACTTTTCTTTCAGTTGAATTCCAGAACAACTATGACTGCATTTAATCTCTTCTAGTTTTTGATATCTACTTTTCTCTGACAGTTGCTTTCTTACCATGTCGCACCAGCTTTTGCTATGTATTCTGTACCTCTGCTGCACATACGTTGGCAAATCCCTAGTCTTTTATACAGTGGTTGTTAATTTCAATTTTTATTTATTTGAGACGGAAGTGTAGAAAGCTGTTCATATGTGAACGTGATGTTATTGAAAAAGCGAAATATACATTGCAAGAGAAATATTTGACCATTCATGGAAGCTTTGAGTGTGGTCTGGTACATTTGATCATTCAAGGGAGCTTTGAGTGTGGTCTGCTACATTTGATCATTCATGGGAGTTTTGAGTGTGGTCTGGTACATTTGATAATTCAAGGGAAGCTTTGAGTGTGGTCTGGTACATCTGACCATTCAAGGGAGCTTTGAGTGTGGTCTGGTACATTTGATAATTCAAGGGAAGCTTTGAGTGTGGTCTGGTACATTTGATCATTCTTGGAAGCTTTGAGTGTGGTCTGGTACATTTGATAATTCAAGGGAAGCTTTGAGTGTGGTCTGGTACATTTGATAATTCAAGGGAAGCTTTGAGTGTGGTCTGATACATTTGATCATTCTTGGAAGCTTTGAGTGTGGTCTGGTACATTTGATCATTCTTGGAAGCGTTGAGTGTGGTCTGGTACATTTGATCATTCATGGGAGTTTTGAGTTTGGTCTGGAATATTTGATCATTCATGGGAGTTTTGAGTTTGGTCTGGAATATTTGATTTTTCATGGGAGCTTTGCTTGTGTCTGGTACATTTGAATATTTGTTAACCGTCCAGTTTTTCCTGGCAGATCATGAAGGGAATAGTCATGAAGTCTTTCTCCTAATTATTTCATTATATCTGTTTGAATCCTGACAGTTTTGAAACAGTTATAATAGCTTTAGTGTTCTGTTATGTATATCAATTAGTTGAAAAGAGTTATTAATAGAACAGTTGTGTTTCAGAACGATTGTTGAAGTTTGAAAGTATGATGGTGTGGGCTTGAAACCTGCCTTTATTTGTCTCAGCAAATATCATACATATATCTATCACTACATTGTCATTATTAATTTAGTGTTGTTTGGTCATCAATATTTCCTAATATGGTAAATCCTTTTTTATTTCGATTATTTATTTTGGCTTCTTAAAAACTGTTTCACAGTTCATTTCACAGTTTCAAATATTTTGTTGAAAACTTGATCCCATAACCAACATCTGAAATTGACATTACTTTTGTAATGCAAAATATTTTTTATTTATATACCCCCTGCTTCTATAAGACCAAAAAAAAATTGTTTTGTTGCCCTCAGCGACCGACTGAAAAATATGAAATATCGGGTTGCGTTTTTTTTTCCCATTGTTGTTTATTTTGGCCTAATACTCTTATGAACCTGTGGTATAATCTGAGTGAATGTGACTTGATAGTGTTCAATGTTCATACCACCTGTTGTACCACAAGTTGTACCACAAGTTTTTTTTTCACCTTGATGAAAATATCATCAGCTGCTTGTGTTATTCATGTCATGATACTAATGTAATCATCTTCATCTCATCCACGTTCTGTAGTTCCACCTCCTGATGAAGCCCCGCCTACTCCAGACTACGACTTAGAGGATTATCAGTTTGATGACATGACTCCATTTCATCATAAGTGTAAGTTTCATGAGATCAAAGAAACTGTTACCATGGCAATGGTCATTCACATCACTCATCAGTATCATCTCACTGTAGCCAAGGATACTGTTGTCAGGATTTAAAGTTTGACAATTAATACGTTAAGCAATTATCGTATTTCTATAAACTTTTTTCTTCTGTTATTATTTAATTAATCTTTTGTTTCAGTTTATTTTGAAGACTAATCTTGCCCCACTGATAATTTTATTTTCTGTTATCTTCTTTTCTGTTTCAGTTGACCTCAACGTGATTTTATCATTTTTCTCACTTTTTCTATCACACCAGGTGTTCTTGCATTGTGATTTCCCTCATATATTTATTTAGTCCAAAGTGTACTAGATAGACATATTTTAGCTATATTCTGTATAAATAGCTTTCTTTGTCATAAACTGCTAACAGAAATTGAGATATTTTAGTTATTTTCTGTACAAATAGGTTTGTTAGTCATAAATTTCCAAAAGATATTGGCTCATTTTAAAATTTCTATAGTTTAAATACCCGACACATAATAAACATAACTATTGTGTTCAGATGAATTATACACTCATATAATAGGTACAGAAATAAATTGGCTCATTAAGTCTGTACTGTCTGTCTGTGATTGTAGGCACATGATTCATATTTCGAGCCATTGACTAAATGTATGTACATTTATAACATTTTATAGAAATTAGTGCCATTCACTTTGAGTGAGTGAGTGTGCGTATGTGATAGAATGATCTGTAAGTGAAAGACTGTTAGTTGCATAGAGCTTAGCTTCACTGTCTATTGATGCAAATCGCAAACACAGGTTAATTTGAGGATACTGTAAAATACTTTATTTTCACTTGGAATTAATTTTTGCTGTTTTCACTGAAGGAATGATTCATTGGAAATAAAATCAAGTGAATATACCTTTTTTCCAATATTTTACATTCAACTCATCAAAAATTAGTGAAAATAAATTCCATACAAAACACCCAAAATGTCTTTTCAGCGAAAATAAAGTATTTCACAGTAATAAATGAAACGAGCAAACAAAACCTGAACTTGTTTCTATGAAAAAAATGACTAAAATGGCCAATTTTAAACAGTCAATTACAATTAAAGGACAATAAGACAAAGTTTCAGTAAATTCCTGTTCCAAAATAAATAAATTGCATACAAAACACCCAAAAAGTCTTTTCAGCGAAAATTGATTCAAGCTAAAATAAAGTATTTTACAGTACTTTCTTGCATGTCCCTCTGCTGACCCATACAGGCCGTATTTAAGTTTAGGATGGTCATGTTATTTGGCTGATCAGATTACAGGTCTTTGTAAAGTCACAAAAAGAATTTGTCTATTGAAGCGTGATCAGAACAATGGGTGTGGCAGGTGACTGGTTCTCACTGGTTTGGATTGGTTTAGGCCTTGTTTTCCCCTATATGTATATTTCTAGAGCTATGGAAATGTGCATTCTATTCATTACCCATATGTTTACAAAAATAATTAGCTCAAAATAAATATACAAGTTTTTTACATGAGGAAAGTATACATCTTGTTAGCTGGCATCTATCAAAAAGGTAATTTTGCACTATTTAAGCTAAAATTGTGGTATCCGATTAGAATCTTTGGAAATTATAGATATAAATCATATTTGGTGACTGTGAGAAAGTGGTACGGGTATTGACTGGAATTGAAAATGGAGAAATGGTTGTGTTGTTTAAATCTTTAATCGATTATGTGCGAAACGTTGATTTGGACATGGAGATAAAAAGAAATTTCATGATTTGAAAAACCCTTCTGTGTTTCTTGTATTCTCAACATTTTACTGGAGTAATTTGCTGAAATGTGTGACATTAAATTACATATTTCTAAAAATACTTATTGTGTTTTGTATAATGCAGACCACATCAATGCAGAAGACAGTTTTCCGTTCCCTCCTGATGAAGAAGATGTTGAAATCAGACCGAAGCCGTTACCAAACCCAGTATTACAGTCAAAAAAACACCAGGAATTGCATAGGGAACTAAAATTAATAAGTAAAACGTAAGATTTCTATTCATATCCGTTTAATTCACATTCTTATAAAAGCTGGGTTTTTTTTGCTACCATCATTTAGTGGGCACATACCAAACATTATGCAGTGACCCTCGATGGTTTCCAATAGGTGATTTTTCGTACAATTGCGAGATCTCGCGAGATGCATGAAAGACGCGCGTCGAACGTCTGCCGCAAAAATCGAACGATTTGATTTTGAACTAGAATTTCTTTGTTTTGTAGCTTACATTGACCGGCCGATCTTCGACAGAGGAATATTGCATTCGAATACCCTTACTTAATCGAAATTGCCTATCATCAAATGTGGGCAGCACATTATTAAGCATGGAAATGTCCCCGAAATACTTTCGCGTTTGTCGAATCCCACGCGATGTTTGACGCGACTACGACGCTATGACCTTTGTTTGTCCTGTTTTTACGTTCGATTTCACGCATAACGCGTGATTCTCGCAGTGAACGGAAAATGGTCTATTTGACGATTTTAGCTGTTCTAAAAAATAAACGATAAACCTATAATGTGTGATTTTAACATTTGGTGTTATTGTTTTCATGTAACTGTTATCCTAGGAATCCAAAGGGTTTTGATAAACCTGAGTTAACAAAAGCATTTGCAGCCAGAAAGTCTGCAGAAAGAGAAAAAGAAAGAGAAGCACAAAAGAAAAAGAACCGAACGAGTTTAGACATTAAATTAATGAAACAACAAGAACGATTAAAAGAGGTACTTGTTATTTACGATTATTATCCCTTGTGTTCAATAACATAAAATATTGTATTGCCTTAGTGTTTACTGTGGTCTGGTGCATTTGATCAATCATGGGAGCCTTTACTGTGGTCTGGTGCATTTGACCAATCATGGGAGCCTTTACTGTGGTCTGGTCATTTGACCAATCATGGGAGCCTTCACTGTGGTTTGGTGCATTTGACCAATCATGGGAGCCTTGACTATGGTTTGGTGCATTTGACCAATCATGGGAGCCTTTACTGTGGTTTGATGCATTTGACCAATCATGGGAGCCTTTACTGTGGTCTGGTGCATTTGACCAATCATAAGAGCCTTTACTGTGGTCTGGTGCATTTGACCAATCATAAGAGCCTTTACTGTGGTCTGGTGCATTTGACCAATCATGGGAGCCTTTACTGTGGTCTGGTGCATTTGACCAATCATGGGAGCCTTTACTGTGGTCTGGTGCATTTGACCAATCATGGGAGCCTTTACTGTGGTCTGGTGCATTTGACCAATCATGGGAGCCTTCACTGTGGTTTGGTGCATTTGACCAATCATGGGAGCCTTTACTGTGGTCTGGTGCATTTGACCAATCATGGAAGCCTTTACTGTGGTCTGGTGCATTTGACCAATCATGGGAGCCTTTACTGTGGTCTGGTGCATTTGACCAACCATGGGAGCCTTTACTGTGGTCTGGTGCATTTGACCAATCATGGGAGCCTTTACTGTGGTCTGGTGCATTTGACCAATCATGGGAGCCTTTACTGTGGTCTGGTGCATTTGACCAACCATGGGCACATTTACTGTGGTCTGGTGCATTTGACCAATCATGGGAGCCTTTACTGTGGTCTGGTGCATTTGACCAATCATGGGAGCCTTTACTGTGGTCTGGTGCATTTGACCAATCATGGGAGCCTTTACTGTGGTCTGGTGCATTTGACCAACCATGGGAGCCTTTACTGTGGTCTGGTGCATTTGACCAATCATGGGAGCCTTTACTGTGGTCTGGTGCATTTGACCAATCATGGGAGCCTTTACTGTGGTCTGGTGCATTTGACCAATCATGGGAGCCTTTACTGTGGTCTGGTGCATTTGACCAATCATGGGAGCCTTTACTGTGGTCTGGTGCATTTGACCAATTATGGGAGCCTTTACTGTGGTCTGGTGCATTTGACCAATCATGGGAGCCTTTACTGTGGTCTGGTGCATTTGACCAATCATGGGAGCCTTTACTGTGGTCTGGTGCATTTGACCAACCATGGGAGCCTTTACTGTGGTCTGGTGCATTTGACTAATCATGGGAGCCTTTACTGTGGTCTGGTGCATTTGACCAATCATGGGAGCCTTTACTGTGGTCTGATGCATTTGACCAACCATGGGCGCATTTACTGTGGTTTGATGCATTTGACCAATCATGGAAGCCTTTACTGTGGTCTGGTGCATTTGACCAATCATGGGAGCCTTTACTGTGGTCTGGTGCATTTGACCAATCATGGGAGCCTTTACTGTGGTCTGGTGCATTTGACCAATTATGGGAGCCTTTACTGTGGTCTGGTGTATTTGACCAATCATTGGAGCCTTACTGTGGCCTGGTGCATTTGACCAATCATTGGAGCCTTACTGTGGTCTGGTGCATTTGACCAATCGTGGGAGCATTTACTGTGGTTTGATGCATTTAACCAATCATGGGAGCCTTTATTGTGGTCTGGTGCTTTTTCGCAGAAGACTCAAAAGTAGTTTGCAAAACACTCAGAAATAAATGTAATTTTAAACAATGAGAACAGACTTTATTTACATGGTTAGAACAATGATTGTATAAAATACTAGTTCTATCATAGACTCTATAGAACAATATTCAATTCATGTTTTTGTAAAAAAAATAGATGTAATGTAAAATGCTTTTTTCATCAAAATCATAGCATTAGTCATGGTGCTTTGCATACAAATCTGCCATTTTGACAGTTACAAGTGCTCATCTTGCTCGTCCCTTTGAATTATCATTCACCTTTAATTAGTCTTAACAAAATATACTATATTAGCCTTTCTATCCTTGTACTCCAGCATAAATTTTACACAAAGGATTCGATTTTCAATCCAACTTTTCATGTTTTTGTTTTGTTTTGTTTTTTGTAGGAGGAAGAAAAACAAACAACGATAGTGGAAGACAACCAACCAGAGTTTATGAAACTTAAACTCCGACATAGATCTGATAGTCAAGGGAGTAACAATTCATGACCACATTCCACACACTATTTTATCTACTCTTTTTATTATCTTCAATGGATTTGGGGAATTATTTTACTGGTTTAACTTAAAAGCTAATTCTTCTGCTACACCTCTTTGGGTAGGCTTTATACCGTGACGTTTAGTTATATAATTGAAATACAGCAACGTCATGTAAATCAGATTATAAATTCCTGAACTGGTCAAGAGTACTTAAAGTAGGATTTGTTCATAAGTCACTTATGGCTCTGTGTAATGTTTTATCAATAAACTCTATCATGTGATTAATTTTAACCAATCATGATGTAATTGGGCAATGTGTATGGATGTTTTTAATTTACTTATGCAGCATGTAAGAGACATAAATTCTTCATGATGATAGACAACAAAAATACATGCATGCCACAAAGTGCCACATGTAATAAAGCTAATTGTATTGTATCTTATTGAGCAAGTAGGGTTCATCTGTATTTGCATGTTACAATTCTTTCACATAGGCAATGCATGAAGCTAAACGTTTTTAAAATTCCATGGTCAGATTCTTCTGATCAGACAAAATATCTACAAAATCTGCTGTCTAATCATAGTTTCAAAAAGTCTGGAGTGTTGCTTCTCATCACATTCTGACCTTGTCTGTTACATCAGATTTGTTCGATCTGGTATCTGATAAAATTTTATATCCTTATCAGATTAATCTGGCAGTGCCATAGAAGATTATACAATCTGACCATGTCAGATCAGATTTGTCTGATCAGATACCTGATAATATTTATCTGATTAATCTGACCATAAGAACCCGACTTTATCCTTTATATATTTAATTAATACTGTGGAATACTTTATTTTCGCTGGAATTAATTTTCGCTAAAAGGGCTTTTTGGGCGTTTTGCTTGAAATTTATTTTCACTGATTTTTCACGAGTTTAATGTGAAATATAGGGAAAAAAGTATATTCGCTGGATTTTATTTTCACGGAATCATCCCTTCAGCGAAAATAGCGAAAATAAATTCCAAGCGAAAATAAAGTATTCTACAGTAATTCACAAAAGCAAGATATTTATCAATAAAACTCTCACAGATTCCTATAGAAGCACAACAGGCAAAGAAAACACTTTACTTATTGTTTTTAAATCCCAACTTAATTTTTTTTAAATAATTTTTGTATATTTATATTTATCAGATATTGCAACATCCTTTCCTCTTGATTACATCTCTCGGTTTTTGAGTTATCAAAAAAAAAAAACACCTGACAGTGTTTTTAATTAAATATTCTTCACTGTTTCCAACACCACCATTAAATACCAATACTTTGCCTTATGAGACTAGTAGTCTTGAAGTATGCAGTAACTATAAAAACAAATTTTGTGATTTCAAGTAATTTTGTCAAATTTACGTAAAACATTTACCAGTGGCATTAATGTATATTGTTAGAAATAAACAGTTATCAAACAAATAAACTGATTGCTATGAATTGACGTGTATATCTTGTCAATAGATTGACCAAATGTAACTCATCCTGTGTGATCAGCCTACATGTATGTATTTCATTATAGACATGTGGTCTTTATATGTGGCCAGTTGAATAATTAGTCTGTTAATGAAACATGACAACATGCGACGATAGATATAAATATTCTTGATTAAACTTAAAATGTCAGTCCATTATTTTGATCTTCATTATAAAATGTCATTTGTACAAAAAGAGGGCTGCTTACATTAGACAGATAGGATGAACAGGTTATCTTATGTTAAGCTGGTCGCTACCACAGGCTTGATTGTAGTTTTTATTGTATATCAGTTCAGGTGAACTTTTTTCCTAATTTACTTGTATTTGGAGGAATTGTACTGTCAAGTCGTAATTATGTATCTTTTATAAAATGACTGCGTATAACATAGTGGTGAGAAGCAAATGACAGGTTGTGAGCATTTAAACAGTTGCGCAATTGCAGCTTATTCACATGATCAAGTTAATCTCATCAAATCAACCATGTGACAAAATAAATCTGATCAAATATTTAAAAAAATGTATATCAATTGTTTTGTGGTAGAAAGATGAAATAAAAATAACACATCTCTAAAAGTCAGAGTGTTTAAAACATGGATGAGTTGAGTGATGTTGGGAGTGCTGCACATCGCATCGTTGATATACGGATAGTATCTGTTGCTACCAATCAGGGCTTGCTTATAAAATACAGCTACCGATACTTAACATCTTAACTTCTCTGCATTTCTGCACAAAATTTGAACTTGTGCTAGGCAATGACTGTGTCCCTAATAATCTAGTTTGCTTTTTTATGAAACAAGGGCAGTGTTAAACCTTTGATGTGTTTCTAAAGTTGCATTTGAAGATCAAGCTTACAGTGTCAGAACACTTTTCAAACGTGTTAATAAAATTCAAAACATATAATCAATCAAATTGAAAGCCAAAATGGTTGATACTGAAAATCATTAAAATTGAAGTTCTTGCACTTACAACCTGCAATTCAGACAATAAAATATTTCAAGTAATACTGGTTTTGGTAGTCACAAGACCCTCCAAACATGACTGATCTAAAGGGTGCAACTTTAAAAAAAAAAAAATTTTTATGTTAGAACAATATGTATTGTGTATGTATATTTAACCATATGTCTTCCATATCATTGACTTCAAAATCTACGCTTACAGGTATTCATTCTCATTACAAGCTAATGTATAAAATCATTTGTCTCTTTGTATTGTGATTTTTTCTTGCGGTGAGATGTTTGTACATTTTTGTGAAGCATGCTGCATGTATATTATCCCAGAATTATACATACATTTGAAAACTATTAAAAAATGTATTTCTGCCAGTATTCTCGGGAGCGGACATCCGGGTATTTTCACAGCATGGCAACCATCACTGTGAAAACAAAGGCTGAAAACTCCCAGAAAACAATACATTGAGATGGTTATTAAGACTTCCCTGAACAGTGTAACAAGATTACCCCTGCGTGTGTAATGCATATAAATTTGATTGTTCAGGATTACTTCAAAGTTGAGTTTGTTTTCTCGAATCTAGCTATTTTCACTGGCTCTTCACTCAGTGTGGAACATTTTGTGATGTAGCTCCATAGTATTGCACATGTTCCTGTGAGTGTGTAGAAAGTATCAGTATCATCATTATATGATGAAGAGACTGTTTCTGAAAAGTGGTTTCTTTCTATACTTTTCAAGTCCCCTTTCACATTAACTACATATTTAGTGGTCTTGGTAAAGTGAATAATTTCCTTGATCATGTTAGTGTTTTTTCAGGCAGATTTCATTTTTGATGTATAAAACTAGCTGGATGTGATTGCAAGCAATGTATAACTTATTATTAAACAGAATCTTAATAAATCGATACTGTCCATACCATAATATGCCCTTGCCATTTGTTATTGAGACACAATCAATGTTGTTAGAAAATATTAGAATGGTTGCAATCTGTTTTAAATGAAGATTATTGTTTGTGATTTCTGTAAGAAATTGGCTTTATCAATGCAAATCTGTTATAGTGGACAATTAATTGTTGGTGCTTCATGTTCACTTTTACAATGTATGCTTGTGATCAGGGAGAAGAAACAATTTGAATTTCATTTAGCAGGAAATAAAATGTGTGATTGCTATGCTATGCCTTGTCGTTTGAATTGTGGTTATCAATAAGTAATATACTGTAGAACGTGTTGAAATAGCTGCATGCAATTTTAGCGAATTTGACTCCTGGTATGAATTAACAAAATCTTAATTTAGCTAAAGTGTCGACTATCTCCCTGTGAGAATATTCTTTCTGTTAAATTAGCTACATCTTGAATTAGCGAAATTACAGATTAGCTAAAATAAAATGCTAGCTAAAAAGACGTGTGTACAGTATATACCGGTACGATTAATCTGTTCACAAAACTTTACGGTGGTCTTGTGAAGCGCCCGCTGGTGGCAACTTGGGAAATTTTTGAGAATATTTTCAAAGATTGAGTCTGTATCTTTCATGAAATAACCGTTCTGGTGAGGATGCCAGTTAGTGTTTTGCTGATATCCTAAGTAACCAGTTCCAGGAATCGGAATAAAGTGAACCAGATAGTATACGACAATAACAATAGAGGGGAAGCAAGGGGGTAGCTGGTACAGTTTTACGGGAAATAAAAAGGGCTTTTTACAATTTACAAGGAAAAAAAGACGTTTTTACAGTTTACAGTTGAATTGAAAATTGAATTTTGCAGTGAATTGTGTCATCTAGTCGTTTTACAATTTCGAAAATGTAATTTCCCTGGATTATTCTTTACGACTTTTTTTATATTTTGCATGTAAATTCTTGTACGTACCGAGAAAAATGACACATTTTTACAGTGTACGAAAACAATATTTGATTTATTACGTTGTACGTCTAGCCTGTGATTACAGAATTACGGAATTTATTTTTTCAATTTACGTTGTACGAACAATACACGGCTATCACAATACACGGCTACATCCAACTCTACTTGCGCTCTCTAGCGGCGAAGACTCGTGTGACGTAAATATTACGTAAATTTGTGAACTCAATGTTGGTGTTTGGTTGTGTAGTCGTCTGCCATTTATAATATTGTAAATTCTCCTTATTTTGTTTATTGGCAAGACGTCCTTTCATTTTTCTCACAGATGTGTTGTGTCGATAGAGGGCGCGATTTATAAAGACCGTGCACTGATCTCTAATTTTCCATAAACTCATGAAATCTCTTTTTTTATTTTATTCGTAACTAATCCATCAGACAAGAAGCGCAATTAAAGAAACATCTTAAACAACTGAGCGATACATGACAAAACAAATACTTAAAACATAACATAACCTAGAAAAAAATACTAATAAAATAAGCTGAACAGTGGTAAAAAAAAAGGGGAATTTTATGATATTATGGGAAATGCCCGATTGATAATAAATGTTATCACTGAGGATCCGCTCAGGAACATGACAAGAAATTTTATAAACTATAGAATATTATGGACAACTGTAAAATTGTTATCATATAACGATGTAAAATACAATTAAAATGCGTTGACAAATAAGTACACAAAAGATAGTATGTCTGGTCGTATGGTTTATTATATCCGAGTGTATGCAGACGTGGCAAATAAAAATAGTGTTCGAATAAAAAAAAATATTTCCAGCTGTCTGTCTCGTATTTACGTAGCGAGTACATTCCAGCATGTTACCCCATTATTAGTGCCGTCGATGCTATTAAGCGCAGTATTCATCTGAGAATTTCAGCACACACTATAAAACACAATGGTAAAACAGCAGCTAAACATAAATATATTTTATTATACAACTGACAGTCTATCGACGCAATTCGACAACGAGTGTCTGTAAGAAATTCTACAGTTTATTTCATGCTGGTATGTAAACCTTTAAAATTCAATGAATTCAACAGATATAGTATGTACTCAGTGAGCACGTGTATAATAATATATTGCTTTGTTGGAGTCCCTATGTTCAGTGTTTTCTTATTTAATCTCGCGAATTAGAATATTAGATCAGACCAATTTCGTTAAGCAGAATCTCAAAATATTTAAATTCAGCGGGTTTGGGTAAAAGACTGGAAATATTGACAGGATGCGATCAATTAACAATGATATACGGTTATTAAATGTTTAATTTATTCAGTTTCTGATGGTTTCCATCAGCTGTAAGAATTCAGTGTTCCAAATTATGAGAAATGATTTACTCGTGTACCAGTGTCAAAGGGCACTAGTTATCCAGCCCCGATCGGCTCCAGTGCATCGCTTGCCTCATGTTTTTTTCGTTTTCCAACATTCTGAGCGTACTTATCCGGGGTTGGGACACAAGACTATGTAGTTACAGACACGTGTATATTGTTAAGTAGAATACCATCACGTAACGTTCCCTCAAATGTTTCAAATTTAAACCAATCAAAGGTCAACAGGAGAGCCTCGTTTTCAACTTGAAACGCATCCCATCCAAACGCATGACCACATACATGTCGCCGTTACGTACTGTTTTATGGACATTTCCACTTCAGTTGCTTCATTGGCGCTGGTACGTCTTTATACCGCCCTCGTCCCTCCTATCACGATTCAGGCTCAGTAGTGCCTCGTCAGCGGAAACATATACCAATTA
The DNA here is from genome assembly GCF_978046115.1 of Saccoglossus kowalevskii. Taxonomy (NCBI): domain Eukaryota; kingdom Metazoa; phylum Hemichordata; class Enteropneusta; family Harrimaniidae; genus Saccoglossus; species Saccoglossus kowalevskii. The sequence goes on along the minus strand of NC_140643.1, from coordinate 22,116,559 downwards.
ACATGTGTTTATAGTATGGCCAAATCATACGGGAATTATTAGCAATAATCATACAGAAGCACGCGCCTTAAATTAAACATGTGGCATCGAACTGCATCGTGACTTCACATACTCTCTACATATTACTAAACAATTATTACCATGCCGCAAAAATCCACTTACATTTTAATTATCAGACACTATTTCCAGACTAATATTGCTCAAAACACACAAATAACAGGGTCCGTTTGGCTTGTTGCTGAGTATGCGACTATAAAACTACTAGAAGTTCCCGAGACCGGGGCGAGGTACTAATATATAATAACACGTGGCACTATACTACCAAAATTGGTGACCATGCCACAAAAGTCAGTTTTACTTTTTCCGAACTAAAAGTACTTTAAGATGAAATATTTTCTGTGCATACATTGAATTTAAATACAGTTATTGAACATATTTTTTGAAACTTAACGTTTACTAACTTCGTGGTAATAAAATTATATACAGCATTGATATTTTCAACACTTACCCGAACAAACAATATATGTACAGAATAAAGTAAAAGAAGCTACTTTCGTGTAAGTATTCTAAGTTGTGTTTGTGTTGTATTTTCGGATACCTAGACAAGTGTATAGCGTTTGTTATAACATATACATGTATGTGTTCCTTCTTCAACGAACAAATTCTCGGGGCGGACATCCGGGCATTTTCTACCGCCTGGCAACCCTCGCGGTGAAAACAAAGACCAAAAACTCGCAGAAAACGATACTTTGCAATGGTTGTTGAGAGTCCCCTGAACAGTGTAACAAGATTAGCCCTACGTGTGTAACATATATGACTTTGGTTGTTCAGGATTACTTCAAAGTTGAGTTTGTGTTGTTTTCTCGAGTTTTCACCGACTCCACCGGCGTTCCACAGCAGCGCGCACAGAGCCCATAGAAATACGTGGTACAGTGGTGCGCGTCTTAGCAACGTATAACGTCCGTGACGTAGCTCCGCCCCCGAGGATACAAGTAAAAAAAATATCGTTCTCATAGACAACTTTGTTTAGTTATGTAATCTTTGACCATTTAGAAATTTTACCATTTTTGACCTTTTAAATTTTCCAGAAATTATTTCCTTATTAACGGAAAACTAAAAATCAAAACATTACCAACATTGTGAATGGCCTCTCTTCCACCAATTTACATCAAAGAAAGGCTCAGTCGCTAGCGGGCGCAGTTTATACGAATTCAGACACAGTTCCTGTAATGAGCTTATTCTATGAACATTTGCAAAATCGCGATAATTTTGAAAGTAAATGATCCTAATATTTTGCATAATTGTTAACTGATGAGGGTCATGTGCTACACTCTTAAGACGTGTTTTTATATGCAAGTGAAACACAATTAACAATAAGAAAATAAAAGGAATAAATATGCCAGGTCATGCAGCTGTCAAAAATTAATGTGTTCGAATAAAACAATATTTAATTTAAACAAACGAGTAATGCATGTTTTCTGTGACAATGAATTAGGGCAGCGGGAGTTCAGACAACTATCGACTCGAGTTATTTATAGTTGCTGTGCCGGGTCAGAGGGAACACTGATGTGATTGTCCAATAAGTTGAACTAAGTCACGTATCAAGGCACAATGGGCGCGGTCGTAAGTCCAAATACTAGTATATAATTATCTATTACAATTATCTACTGAGATAAATAAAAACGATCTCTTTAGGTGTATTCGACCACACCCTAAACATTTTAACATATATTGCGGGTATTCGACCTACTGATTAGGGGCAACGTATCATTACAATTTCTTGTTTTAAAACCTCCTCATATTTATTGATTTTGACACACATGTTACAATAATGACATCACGTACGTACATTTGGTTCACACGACGTTGAAGTATTATTTAGGATCAACAACTTTTGCATGTTTAAAATAGACATTATAAATATTTATTACGGGAATATAAAATGGAATGATTTTCATGTTGAAAGCAAAAAAAATCATGATAACAAAATGTCCTAATAGTTCTTGACAATCATAAGTATACCCATCTTATAACTACATATTATTTTTCGCCATATGTAAACAAATGAAATTTATAGTTTTAGTGAGAACGTGTTACCGTAGAAACCAATGGTAAAGGGCTCAAAAATCACCATTTTCATAGATACTTCTTAACCTGTTGTTTTTTGCGAAAAGTGGTTTCATAAAATTGATGAATATATACTTTATCTTGGTATTGTGAACATAAAATAAAACCATGTTTTAAACGTCGAGAAAATCTGATCATTTGTTTCCATGGTAATCAACTGCCTTAAACACTAGTAGGCAGTAGTCATGGCGATGTGTCGTGTTTGATACGAGTTCCATGTGAAGTATATGTATAAGGTCTTATGCACATTGAATTACCAATTTCATGTTTCAAGATATTGCATAAGCGTTATGGACTGTTATTGTGGGATGGTGCACCTCATCAGGGACTTTATATGAATATCTATCAGTAATTGTAATAATAGTAATAATAATAATACTAATAGTAATAATAATAATACTAATAGTAATAATACTAATAGTAATAATAATAATAATAATAATAATAATAATAATAATAATAATAATAATAATAATAATAATAATAATAATAATAATAATAATAATAATAATAATAATAATAATAATAATAATAATAATAATAATAATAATAATAATAATATGTAAATACTTGTATTGTGTCTTATATTTACTGTTATCATCCGGTCCACGACAGGGCTTATTGTAGCTCGATACGTTTTCGTAAAACTTAGTCGTTTAAAGTTATTGCTATGTATCCAACGGTTGATGTATTGATGTTGTCTACTTGTTTCCTTATTAAAAAAAATGTTAGCTTACTACAAAATTATATCATTACACATAAACTGAAAAAAATACTAACATTTTTTTTAAGCATAAAGCATATGAGTACCACATTCAAAAATGAAACCCTAACAATCAAGGCCAAGATTCAAAACTTTCAAACTGCTAAAATAAAAAATAAAAAAATTCACTTTAATGTACCAGGAAACAACAAACAGATATTGGACTACTATCTAAACTCAGATTAAGTTCTCATAGGCTGAATATTCTCAACAAGACGCCATCAGAGACCAAAAAAAAATGAATTAGACCGAAGAAAATGCAATGAAATTGAAGATGAGATACGTTTTATGCAAACTGTTCACTGAACAAAGAAAAGCATTGTACTCAATTTTCTCAAAAGCAATTCTCAAACACCTCAATACAATTCAAAAGTTTATTCATATAGTTACACAAACAAAAAACTATTACTAATAAAACTAATAAACTATATTAAAACAGCAATAACAATCAGAAAACCATTTCTTGAATGATTTTATCATTATCAAACTTTTCGTTTAACAAAAATGTATCTTTATTACATTTTTTACTCAAACTAGAAATGTATTGTTAAATAATAAAGAATTATCTTTTCTTATCTTTACCAATTACGGTAATACTGGTTAGACGGTGAGTTTGTCGATATATTGATCTACATTGTGATTTCGATTATAATAGCTGTTTTTGTACAACATTGTGAAGTGGGCATTCAATCAACTCGCCGTTTATGTACTAGTATGCCAATTGTTATTGTCGCAAAAATTCCAAACTTCAGTCCCGCCATTATGCCCCCGGCTTTGAGTCGTTTCCTGCTTTGCACCTTTTTGGTCGTGTCAGGTGTCAAAATGTCGGTAATAAATAGGTCGCCATTTGACCACTTTAAGGTGTGATCGGGACAACCGAGGTCGTTGGCACAACGATTTATGTCGTGTACATTGATTTATCATGGAGGTTGCCTGTCCGAGGTGTTGTGGAGGTATATTTTTCAGAGGCGGCACGACATTTTGCATGAGGGGCGGGATCTGTAATCTAGACCATCTAAAACGCTAGTTCCTGTATTTTGAGGGGCAAATTTTGCTGACACAAAGGGTTTCAGCGTAAGTTTTGTTTTGGCCCCTCGGTGCCGTCACCACTTTTTTTCTGGAGAAAACCTCGACGTTTTTTTGTTTTTTTCCCGTAAGATGATTATATTTCCTTATAAAATATTTCCATTAGTTGACAGCATAAAATAAAATATTACTAGTAAAACACAATACGGTGATATAATGCTTGTAGAGTACCAGAGGGTAATTTGAAGAAGTTTGAGGGATTGTTATCTTCTCATGGAGTACGTCTCGTGGAATATCCTAACCATGGAGGTTTTTCTCTTTTTACCTCCATGCCCTAACCGACTAAAGTTCCTTGTTTTAGCTTTGTCGTCATCGGGTACGATCCGGCAACAGTGTATCAATATTCACTGCGTCATAGCGGTGGGGGTTGAACGGACATGGTTGCATTAAAAAAAAAAACTGAAGCAACGATTTATCGGACAGGGTAATTTGCATTCGAGGAAATGGTTTTCAGTCTATTGTTCGGAAAAGTAGAACCGTCTATTGTTTGGTCTTCCGTTGGCATTGATATAACCATAGGCATGCAATAGGTTCGTCGGAGGGGGGTAAACATTGAGCTCTATCACGATCATTTAGTAACCATGGCTACACTGAGGTGGCTCCAGTGCAGCCCCCTTCGTCAAACTGATTATCCTGGTATTTGAATAGGAAACCACTCAGACATTCTCGGCGCCGAATCTTTTCTATACTGCCACTATGGATACTATACAGGTCTACATACAGCCCCTCAGCAAACTTAGCGCTAGTTAGGTTGTCCACAGTCCCTCAACACCTGGGTTGTTGTAGTTTTCAAGATATGGTGTTTCATTCATATTTGCGTGTCTTTTAGTTTTGAATATGAACACAAAATATGAAGTTTTTTTTTTAATTCAATTGAATGCGTTACAATATTGTTGATTTCTACACAAGTTACCAGCTTTCTTTTACCCAGTAGGACTTATTTTGTGGCTGATAATATAAACTACTAATATATGAAAACATGCACAAATGAGCAATATGGAAACTACTGTCATTTGACCATTTACTAGTAAAACAAAATTAGTATTCTCCATAATTCCCCAACAATTCATAACCATAAGTATATAAATATATCAAAGGAGTCAACGGGTGAATGGCTCACAATCCCAATTTTCATGGGTGTTTGACACATTCTTCTGAAAAGTACTTCGGTGACAATACTTTTTTTATCAGAACAGCATAAAATAAAGCCATATGTTCAAAAGTTAAAACGAGCTAGCGTATATGGAATGAAGTTTCAAAATAAAAAAAAACTAATAATCACAGCATTACTAGAAAATTCTGAATAGTGCTATATACTTGTAAACATAGTACTTGGTTGAAGAAGTTTTCTGCCTTCGTTTTACCGCTGGAAGATAAAATCTACGTACATTCTACGATAACACTTTCACTAATCACGTGGCAATGAGAAATCGGATAAGGTTCGGTTTGGGTCGTCCATTTCCGGCTCAAATGGAACTCATTAGCATAATTTGTAATGGCGGAGCCAAGGTTGTCGGTTTGAAAATGAAGCTGATAAAACGACAGCGACATTTACGCTGTGGGTGCTACATAGCTCGTAGAAATCGTAGAAAAACACGGTAAGTACACTGAGGTGTTATGTGCTAGACCGTTTTGATTAGTTTTTCGTTAGCCATTGGTGAAACTGTTTGTTTTGGTTTTACCGTAAAGAGATGGTTGTATAATTGTTTGTATGTAGTGTACTGTACGCTTCTGTCATTGACAGCTTCGTCATTCGCTGATTTCTGGTCTATAATCACAATGGAGTGGACCGAAATCATCCATATTTTTATCAATACAATGTTGTATTTTCGTTTGTGACTATCCTGCAGAGTTCAAACTGCAGTTCGATTGTGATTTAATGTTCAACTGCATAGGCATACGTAAAAACAAAGAAATTTACTATTAGCGGATATCGGTGTGACACTGACAGTGGAGTGATTCATAGTGTGCACGTACGTATGCCGGTAAACGCTGACTGTAAGCATGTTGATATGGCTCGTGTCCTGTCGTGTGTCCATCATACAGCTACACTGGAAATCATAATAATACATGTGTGGCATATTTTCCTACCTTATTCTATAATTTCGCAGACAAACAAAAGGGGTGTGTTATCACGGTGGAGGTGGACAGTTTTACTTTTCTGTCCATCCTTTCTCGTATGTACATATTCATTCAGCAATGTGGCTTTCTTTTCAAAATGTCGGCGATCATTCGTCAAATAAATATTCTTTCTCTGTACACGAGCAGCTTATATACTAGCTAATAGTTTAATTCAATTAAACTAAAAATGACACATTCTTTATTTTTCACTTAGTACAACAAAGAAGGCACCTTTGTTTTAGTGTCAAAACAGATTATTGAACAATGTTTTTTACGTCCTTTGTTCAGAAAAATTCCTATGCTCCCTCAGTGCTCATTGTGAAATGGTTTGTTGTTTACCGCTCTAGACAACATTGGAGTTCGCGTGGACCAGATTGTTGTTTACAATTTTTTTTGGAATTTGTGCTATGTACTAATGATTTAAAAATGATGTAACATAACACTTAAAAATACCTAATGTTTGTCAAGGACTCTGTAAAAAAATGCGTGACATGGATGTTATGATCATTGTAAAAAAGATGTCAAAATAGATTTTATTGTTTTATTAATATAAGGAAAATAGACCATTGGCCATGAAAGAATATAATAGAGCCAACATTATTTTGTTACATTGCTCAGTACTTCAGTCCCTAGGCGCCAGTGGTATAATTCCCTTAATATGAATTTGTTAGTGCAATTTAGTATATCTGTTGCTGCATTCAGTAGGGAATAATATTGCTGGAGAAACTGTTTACGATACTTTTGATAGTTCAGTATCACTATAGTATTTTTCATTGGTCGGGTCACAGGTATTGTAAAGATACTTAGGCATTTAGCTTTGCTGTGACTGTCATAGTAATTTCCTGTTCTGGACTGATTGTACATAATTAGCTGGTCTATTATAAAGCCTTTCCATGATTAAAAGGTCATCTTTGAATCATAGCAGATACAGAACCATAGCAACAACACCTGCATGAAGCTTGTCTCGCTTTGTCTGTTAATAAGTAATAAATCAATACACGATTATCATTTATGTTATGCCCTCGGTTCTGAAATTAGAAAATATAATATTTAGTTCTATTATGAACAGCTGATTATGAATACTACTTCATTTTGAGATCATAGTCACTTTGTAATTACTGACAACATGATTACTGCATGTCATCAATTTAAAAGTAGAAATTATATCATATTGTGTAGGTTTAACATAAAAATATGATTGATGATATTTATACACTTGACTACCTGGCCTTTGTACTAGTGAGTCATTATATTTATATAGAAGTGGGCGATACTCTGTATAGTATTATCTCATTTATAATAAATATGATTAGAAATGTTCCCCCCTGTATATCTTGGGATATTTTATTATTGTATGGGTTTTAGTTTGTGATATGTTTAGATAGGTTAGCTACTAACTGTACATTCACCTGTGTTTTAAATTTTTATAGGATTTATAGCATGGTATTTGGGTACAAGCAATAATTTTTCAGATGATTTTCTCATTTGTTATGGTTTAGAGAATAGCGAGATGCTAGAGGTTTTTATATGGTTTAACAAATTAATCTTAAAATTGTGTTTTGTTTTGTGGTGCATGATTCATAGACATGTATGCATGTTCAATGAAGGACATTTGAACCGAGCTGTCATAATGTGAGTTTCAGTGAGCCGACATAATTTGCTGGCTTTTGAACTGGAAATACCAGTGTTGTTAATGAAGTCTTTGCATACAAATTGTTTTATCATGAGCAAACTTGACCATATTCTTGTACTTTGACTTCTACTAGATAATGGTGACTACTAGTACAGCAGTATAAATTATGAAATGTTATTATGTGTGCACTTGTACACCATTTTTGATTTAATACACTGTATTTTAGTTATCTTGATTTGCAGGCTATTATTATCATTTGTGCTTTATACGTGAATTACAGAGGTGATGCTAATGTAAAAATAGTTCTTACTTTAACAATCAGTTTACGACAAATGCGTTATTTGGTTTTATAAATTGTATGCATGTGTTTCCATTGGATATGTGCTTCTAATAGAGTAATTATGGTATACATGTATATATTTTTCGTTACTGTAAAGTTTTTAATATATACCTGTACTTCATGGTAAAATTTTTACATAACATGCATATTATATTTATATGTGACAACAAATATTTACCTGTACATTATTGTCTGAACATGTAAAATCAAAGACACTCTTTTCTTTAGTGTCTTTGGTAAATTACTGTACTCGGGTCATTTTAGGTCAGATGTGCACACATTTGTGAAATCTCTTTTGTTCAGTGCAACTGTCACATTACATTTATTGTACCACGTTGCTGCCTATTACTTTGAGTAGGGTCAAATCACAAAGAGTGGTAGTGTTTGGGTTTCTACAAATCATGGAGCATTCATGCTAAGATGTCACTAATAGTACGGTAGTGCTTCTAACATGTACTAGTATTTGTTCTTGGCACTATGACTGGTTTGTGTTTATTTTGTAAGTTTTTTTCATGGTTTCCTTTCAATGTTTGTTGTAAAATGACATAATATGAGATGTTTAATATGAAAACAGTGTTTTTTTCATTGAATTGTTATTCTACATCTTTAAATTGTCACTTGTGTTTACATTTTCGTAAGACAGTTTGTCTCATGGGAGAAATAAAACTGGGACAAAAATGTAAAAATATAGGTGAAGGTCTCTGACTCATATCCAGTGAGAACACTGGTTAATATACTGTAAAATGACTAATATTCACTGGGTTTAAATTTCACTGATTTAGCATTTCAGGCATATTCAGTGGGTTTTAAATTCACGGTTTTATCATTTAGATAATGTGTTCTATGCTAAATTTTACATATCGAGTGGGTTTTTAATTTAGCGCATTTTCCAATCAGCGAAATAAGCTAAATTAAAACCCAGTGAATAATTTATCCTTTTACAGTAGTTTCACCAATTCACTGAAATGACATAGATATTTCAAAATCTTGCCCAGTAAATGATCAAGGACAGTGATTTAGTAGCTATCAATAACAATTGTGCTGACACCACTGAATAACTTGCTGGTGAATTTATGGCTTAAAAATTGAATACCAGCTCTTGCTTGTCAGCCAGCCAGCCAGCCAGCCAGCCGGCTGTCCTGTCGATTTACATAGTAAGTGTTACTGTTAGTAGACACCTCTGTCAGTTTTTGCCATCTTTATTACTCGCTGTAATTCCTCTTTGATTTGATGTACAATCTGTGGATGCTGAAATATTAAATATAATGCAAATTGACATTCTATGTGGCAGTGATTTTATCAAAAAAGTAAACAGCTGTTCACTATATCATTGAAATGGGCAACAGAGACATTACGTCATCAAACCCCTGATCATGTGACCACAGTCAGTCATGTGACATCTAATATGGTACAATTGGTGTAAGCAAATTCATTTTGTGTTGCATTTAAACAAGGCTTTTTTTAGATAAATTCATGATTATATATTAGAATGATTATATATTAATGATTGATCAATTAAATTTTCAGTTGAATGTTTGCTATTTATTTTATATATTCGTATCTATTTTGTATTCATTTCAAGCAATTGAGTATGTTGTTTACTTAATTTTACAAGCTTTAGTTCACCATGAATAATCTGTATTTCATAATGTCCTGTGATGGATAATTATTACTGTGCTATTGTCATATCCACAAATTAATAATTAAACTCTGGTAGGATGATATATATTGTATTCTATTAAACTCATGAAATTCAATTAATATGACTACCCCTACTATTTAATATACAATCTTATTTAAAAATTATTGAATATTATTATTTTTTGATATTTATTTATTAAAATTTATGTGTTAAATCTAAAAGAACATTTATATAATGGCAGTGTAAAAATGTCAGGGTTCGCCCGACGTCTGAAATGAGGCAAGGCATTTGAAATATTACCCAAGTGAGTGATATCACTTTTATTCAGAGCACAGCACATCATAGATTGAATTTATTTCTTTATAATCACCAGCCATGCTATGGATCACAAGATGGTGTTAGAGCTAACAATTGATATGGCTATTAGTAAAATAAGCTCTCAATAGTAGATTGGGGGCGATATCATTAGACTGGCTACGTGCAAATATTTAGTATTCTCCATATTTTTAATTGATTGTGGTATATGATAAGACATTCCTGTCAAACCAATGACCTCTGTACTGTACACAGAAAAAGCTCTTGGTGGTTATATTTGTTTAATTAATATTTGCCAATGCTTAGTTTTTTTTTATTCATGCACATTCTGAACTTGTTATTGTTTCTTTTTGTAACAGATGACTGACGGGCGACGGACCCAGGTTGTACTCCTGGACGAAAGGCGTCTGGAGTTCCTGGTCCAGGTAAGAAATTTCAACTTTTCTTTTCCTCAGTGGTGACGCGCAGTACCTTTTAGCTAGTAACAGCCATTAAAGCAGTCTCTCATCAACATTCTTTGCTTGCCATTAGTTGTTTGCATATTCACAGCTTAGTAACTGAGAAATTACAGGGTTACAGACTAAAAAGAAGTCTTTGCAACTGGTACCCGGCCATTAAAATATAACAATAAAGCTTAGTAAATTGCTGACATACAGTCCCCCCCCCCCCCCTAATGTGTTCTACTGTCTAGGGTGTAATCGTCATGAATGTTTGAGAATTTTGAAAGGATATGGTCTATAGGATAATAGCTGTGTACAAGTAACCATCCAGAGTAAAGTGACTTAGGAGGTACTTGTACTTGATGTTAGACAGCGTTAAAAACATGGCCTGATACAACCGTTAAAGATCAGGTTCAAAAACACCATGCACTTAATAGACTGTATGGTATTTGTCAAATACACTTTGAGCTGAAAATAATTGCAGCTGCTGTTTACTGCCATTTGATACTACCTTGTCTGTTTCTAAGGGTCAAACATCCTATAATTCCTGGGGTCGGGTTGGTGTGGGGTAAGGTTTTGGCAGGTTCAGTCAGAAATTCAGTCTTCAAAATTTCTGCGAGTTATTATTTCATATGCAGATCAAATTTCTCGACAGTGATACAAAAAAGACATGTTGTGAAATTCAATCCTGAATTGCCTATTTTTATAGTATCAATATTCTGTATGATTCATTTCATCAAGATGGTGATCAAAATAGAATAAAAACGTAAATAGCTATTTTGGTTCCTACATATTTGATTGCAAGGTTGTGGGAGAATTGAAGTGTAAAAACTAATTTATGCTTGGATTAATATTGTTTTGCGACTTTACTATGGTTACTATCAACTGTTATGTACATTCTGTTATGGAGTGGCTGTGATAATATACATGTATCTGTGTTTAGTAGTTAAATTGTTATAGAATGAATGGTGGCGTTTTCCCATGAGATACATACATGCTCACATCTAATTATGTAGTGGTTAATTTGCATAATTTGAAGAAAAAACAAACAGATTTTGTGGAATAAATCTGACAGAGCCTTGGCCATTATCCTGGTAGTTTATTCAGTTTCAGCTCAAACCCCTTTTTTCAATGCATCATGTAGTTCAACCAACTTAACTTTGTTACAATTTATAGAAACCCAGTTTTGCCTTCATGGTGTGTTCTCATGTCCTTGTGCTGTTAACCATCATCCAAGAAATTGATTTGTTTCTGACGTTACATTTCCCCTTTCACAATATGCCGAGTCTCTTAATATCCTTCATAAATGTAAATGTAAATGACATATATCTATGGTAAAAGATATCTATTTTAATCTTCCAGTATTCCATGCTTCTTTTTTTAGAAATGCACTTAACTTGGCATTGACAAGTTTAACACACACCCAACTTGTGTTCTATTCGCACAATATTTTGTGTTTTAATGATAAAATTACACAAATGTTTGCGAAGAACACAATCTAACCGGTGTTATTGTTTACAAGATAAATACACTAATATTGATGACTGATATTGAATTTAAAAAAAAATGTATAAATAAATATTGTATTTCAAATAATCTCTATGTGTTTATTTGCAGTCCAAGTTGTTTTCGGGAGATTTGCTGGATCTGGTAGCCTCACATTGTAATTTAAAAGAAAAGGAGTTTTTTGGTTTAGCATTCACTGATGAAACGTAAGTAACTGATTTGATTTGAGTTTAATTTCTTTGGCATGTATTCTTTAAACATGCGGCAGATATTTGGCCAGGGTGGTTGGATCTATATTGGGTTATGATTTCTTAATGAAATAATATCACTAAAATATACATTAGCACATGTTGTCCGCCACACACTATAGTGCATCTGCGTCAGATGTAAACTAAAGGAACATTGTAGTTACATTATTAAATGAATGTAGATACGGTTTTTAGATATAGTACAGTGTACACTATATTGTATGTAGTTTTCCATAACATGGAATTGTTGTTGCTAACATTCTTTTCCTGTCAGTACTAAATCACGGTATTCTTATCATTATTGCGTTGACATCTTTTTTATCATCACATGAATATATAACGTGGTTTCCAACCTTTTGTTGGACTGACAATTCATTATTTCTCTGTGCCCTCTGTCAACTGGTTCAGGGTCGGTTGCCTGTCTCAGAGAATGCATGTGCAAATACACACCTGAATTGCTATGCCAGTCATTTGTCTGTCCAGGTTAAATGTACTGGTTTCACTGCCCCACCTGTACTAAGGACATTGATATAATGTTTGTTCCCTATCTCTATTGTTGCCCATCTGTCCAATTTACTGATTTCCATTTCTTTTTCACTTTGTGTGTTTGCATAGTCCCCCACATACTGCGAATTCCAATAGTAATGCATTGTGTGTCCAACCTGTCGCTGTCTCATGAATTGTAATGAATTCTATTTCCTTTTATTAAAAGTTTGACAATTCTATGTTCAACCTAATGCTGGCAGAAGTCACTGTCTATTTGGTCTACCAGTCCCACTTGATTTCATACATTTAATATACTGTTTTAGTGTAGGTATTCTTATTTTATACTTTGCATATCAAAAGAAACTAAATTCATTCTCTTTGCTTTCAATAAACCAGTGCTTATTATCCCTAAAAAAATATAGATTTGCTTAATCACTTGACTCTTCTTCTATTGATTATTTTTTAGTTTTTGTTATAATTTGGCAGAATTTATAAAAATGTTTTAAAGTGACCCCTGTGGACTGGCGTGTGCACTGACCAGAAACAAATCATGTTTTGGGGGCCTTATACTCAATCAAGTGACAGTATAACACATACATCCTCATTCCAGTACTGAAACAAAACTATGGGAGCTTGCCTGATTAATAAAGTAAATCATTTATTAACCAGTTAACCTGATCAAACCAGGTCAGGAAACTTCTTTTGATTGTGATATATTTTTGTACAAGTAACATGGCATTATTTTTGTCACTGCCTGTGTATCTAAATTTAGTGCATCACAAGAAACAGGATTTCCTATACTTGATGACAGAGCAGAGCTGTTCTGATTGTCCATTGTTTATTCATCATATGTCAACAATTGTATTAGATTTCTTCTTGAAACTTACCCAACTGATATTTTGGTAAATGTGTTGATTTCATGATGATATTTTCAACTCTCTTTTTTTTTGTCATTTTTGGTTAAAAATGCTATTTCCAAATGTACATATTAGGATCAGGATCATAAATTTAATAATTTTAATAAATAATCTATAATATAGTTGAACTGATTTGAGATTTAAAAAAAACTTGAATACTATTCCTCTCAGTTCAGCTCAGCTGCTCTACTTTGTAAAAAGTGGCATACCATCTCTTATTACTTTCTGTATGTATATATATACAATATGTTAGAAATGCAATTAGCCTGGTAATAACGCTGTACTTAATATTATCAGTGTTTTTTTGCCTGGGGTAACGAACGCTTAGCTTGCTAATAAGATCAAGAAGTAATGCAAGTTGTATGATTTCTGTATGTTTCCTGTTACAAGCCTTAGTAATCAACTAGCCCTGATTACCTGATATCTTACAATAACACTGACTTTTCAGTCAGTGCATTCATTTCCATTTACTGTGACCAAGCAACAGAGTTTTGTTAATAGAACATGAAGATATTTTGAATAATAACATTTTAAAAATGCTAGCTCCTTCTCAAGTGGACCATTTGTTGGCTGCTTCTGGCTATTCCATGTGTGTGGCTTGTTTACGAAAGGGTGCTGATTCCAATTTCTGTTCAACTGCAATAACAAGTCCATTTCTGCTGGACACACAAGTACACACTCTCCCATGTATCTTACTGTGTTATCTCATTTCACCACAAAGACGGGATGACCTATTTTATTAATATAATCCGCTGATGTCCTTTCTAACCCTGCAACATTGCTCATTATGCACAAGTGTTTTGAAGTCTGCATGTTGTGATCGTCTTCTTTCATGCGGAACCATTTTGGCACCGTAACTACAGTCACTCTGTTAAAAGTGCATGCACTCTGGACTGTTATTTGTTGGTGTTTAGATGGCCAAAATCTGAATAAACCAGCTTACAATACAGTCAATTGATTGTTTACATGTGTTGCTATTGGAGATGTGTTTCTAATAACATAAATATGGTATTGGCAGTGAATTACTGTTCTCCAGATGTTCTGAAGCATCTTCATATAAGCATATCCCTTTGAGCACCGTTTACATAATAAAATGTTACATTTTACAATTATGTTCATTTGGTACAGAATGATCAAAGCAACTAACATTTTGGCAGGAACAATTATGGTGCTCAAAGGTTTTATCTTATGAATAAATACTATAGTAGGAAATAGAAGGGCCAATTATTGGTGTTATCAACATGTGCAATGGTAATTGGCATCCAATGATTCCATGGTGCAATCACTAAAAATCATGGGAAATCTCCTCTTTGTGAAACCTCTGGCATCTCCTCAAGAAGCTTCAATAATAACTACTGTTATATGTGATGGATTAATAAAGATTAGCAAAGTCGCATGTAATCATGGGTGTGGCTCATGAATCAAATTGGATTAAGTTTCCATTGCATTACAAGATTAGTTTCCATTGTCACAAAAGAATGTTTTCTAACAATCACAGCTGAATCAGTCAGTAAACTTGCATGAACTCTAGGTGCTCTCTATTTGATTTAAATACCTATGGTTAAATGATACTTTGGTGAAGTTATTCACAGTAAAAACAGCAATGTACGAGTTCAAAGTGTGATAGAAAATATCAATGTTGCATCAAGGTGTACTGTATTTTATTTTTGTTTCAATTGTAACTAATTTCTCTATTGTGAGTACAGGAACAGTCAGTGAAATAGTTACAACCACAGTTGATTTAACATATAAAAAAATTGAGGTATAATATTGGAAGTTATTGCTGTCATAGACCAACAATACCCCAGATAGTGCCAGGATGTGTAACCTTTATGCCTATTACCTGTGTAAGATTACACAAATGAAAAATGAGAAAGCCAAGATTACAATCAAGGATCATTGCATGCACTGAAAGTACTAGGTGCTAAGTATACAATCTAATTTACCGATTTCACACGAACGTGAACTGTAAACAGATTTGTCCACATGCATGCAGTGTACATATAAAATCAGCTGATAATGCAACTAGCATGTTTTTGTAAAGTGCACAATATTTCCCCATTTGGCAAATATCAGAAATACAGGAAGTAGCATATGAAAAGTTTTGCAGCAAAAGAATAATGTCTTTAACGCTGATGTGTATTTATTGACCTTGAGCAGTAAACATTAAAGTGACCTAGTTTAGTTAAATAGGATGGTAAAACAATACACACACTGATATACAGTGGTGTACATGTACCGCTACATATTGTTCTGGGCCTTTTAACAGTGGCTTCATCGTATTTAGTAAAAAAAATAAAATTTCTAATGGAGGATATTAAAGCTGCTATATTCCTTTAATATTATGAAATAAAAACAACATTTATCTGCAAATTATATTCTCAACCTCTGCTGTCCACTTGAGAAGATTGAAAATACTGGTACATGTACAAATAGAGAAACCATTGCTTGTGAGAGATGACTTTGTAGACATATTTCGAATTACTGTAAAATACTTTATTTTCGCTTGGAATTAATTTTCGTTATTTTTGCTGAAAGAATGATTCAGTGAAAATAAAATCCAGCAAATATACTCGTGAAAAATCAGTGAAAATAAATTTAATATAAAACACCCAAAAAGTCTTTTCGGTGAAAATTTATTCCAGCTAAAATAAGGTATTTTACAGTATATACTGTAAGTGTTCAGGTGAGAGTAAAAGGCCTTGATTTGGTTCACAAATACATATAGGTGTTGAAATCGTACAAATCTATATTATCCCATACATAGTTGTTTTTCAAATATTATGCACGTCATTGCTTGTGGATAAACGTGGCTTGAAATAATACTTGCCATTGATGAATATATTATTGCATTTATCAGATTTGAAAAATAATCATAATTAAAACATTTATATTTTATCATGTCTCTGTTTTTCTATTTCCATGATTTCATTCATTCTCTTGTTGAAAGATTTGCAAATTGAAAAGTTTACACTAATAGTAGTGTAATCTTCCAAGATGAGTTACCGGTAACTAACAAAATCGTGTAAAAGCCAAAAATTAATCACACTACTCACATTATCTTGTGAACAACAAATGACATGATAAATTCAATGAAACAAAAAAATGATTATAAATTCATGCTAACAGTTTTATAACTCTAAGGCAAAAAAAAGATTTTCGTTCTCGTCATACGCGTTAGTTAACCACCCTGCACATATTTGTTTGCAGTTTTGCATGATACCAGTAAATTTGAACACATGCAGCACAGTAGGGAAATGTTTTCTGTTTCTGTCACTGCATCATTCTTCAATTTTCTCCAGCATTAGAAGCAAAACCTTTTTTTGGCCTAACCTACCAATGACAGTAATCCGATTAGGCATCTCTTATTCCAATGTCTATTTCCATAATGTGATGGATTGAATCTTCTACCGTCTTATAAAATACAATACCTGGTTATAAATTAAGTCTGAATGACACATAGTTGTCACAATTATGAAATTACTTTAGTTTGTTGAAATTATTTAGCTTTCCCCAAATCAAAGCGGAGAAATAAGTTGTTCATTTCTTTATTTTAATCTTTTCTTCTAGATGTGATAAACTCAAATTTCATTTCTCAAACAAGTACATGTATATACAATCATGGTTAAAGGGGCACTTCCAGATAAGCCTAATCTCACATCAAATTTACTTTCTAGATTAAAATTACAATGGATAACAAAAGATAGATTAACTTAACAATAAACATAAACAATAGTGTCTGGTATTCCATGAGTCTTTGGTGCAATCCCTGGGCTTGAAAGGTTCCCCTTTAATTTGGTTTTGTTTTGTGTGTAAATTGTTGATGTATTGTTAATTACGTTGTCATTGTACTTTAAATAGACTGTACTTGATAACCTTTACCCTTTGCGCTTTTATCTACCCATTGTTTGATATCAAACATAGTGAAATTATAGTTGACTTGCTATGCCATCACAACTTGTTTCGATGATTTAATAGCATTCATGAGAAAATATTTTTGCAAAAATCAATGAGCAGGATTTTTCTATAAAAAAACTGCAAGAGGGAGCACTGCAATTTAGTGGCGCCACCAAGTGGGGGAGATAGGGTTCTCCCTTCAAGGGTGTGAAGTTTTTGATAATTCTAAGTTAAAATGGAGCATTCTTTGGCTTTCTTGGGGCCAAAATTACTGTCAAACAGGTAACAATTGAAGACCATGTGATCCCTGGTCAATCAGAATTTTATGATTGCCAGAGGATCTGCTCCACAAGGTAAAGAGGCGCATGGCCATTGCATGAAGGCACTGCGCCCTGTTCCCTTGTTTAAAAAAAATTCCTGAATGACTATGAAATTTTCGAACATAGATCTTGGAGTCATAGGGTCGCTATGATCTGTGCTTTTAGTGCTGTGACTATACCGTGGTGACATAGGTCAGGAGAATAGTGGACCTGATGATGGTATAGAATGGAACATGTTTTTAAGATCCAGCATATAGTTGAATTTGTTATTTCAGAAACATATCTAAATAAACAATTGTTCCTTATTTAAAACAGAAGATTTACAATCATACATTGTACTATTAGTGAAAACTTACAATGGTTTCACTATTTTTTATCGTCCTCGTTTCTATACTACCGGTATTACGCATATATAAATCGTATTCAAAGCACACGTGCTTATCTAATAATAAATGGCACTGGTTTTGTTACAAAGCACCTTGGTCGTCTTCCTGCATTGCTTGACACCTTGACACTTTAAATCAATTTCATGACACTTTCATTCAGTAGAAAATATAGTAAACCATTTATTTTTCATCACTATGAATTTTTCATACGATAATTTAATGACATTTGTGGGATAACAATTTTGCTGCAAGTCACTGTGACTCGTTGTCTCAATGATCCCAATGATATTTTAAACGCTACATAATTGTGCAGTTTCCCTGACTAGCGAAATTTGTAAAGGTTGATTAGTACTAGCTTTCTTGAGCAGGTCTGCCTGTAATTTGGT
Organism: Saccoglossus kowalevskii; assembly: GCF_978046115.1. Classification (NCBI taxonomy): domain Eukaryota; kingdom Metazoa; phylum Hemichordata; class Enteropneusta; family Harrimaniidae; genus Saccoglossus; species Saccoglossus kowalevskii. The sequence continues at coordinate 22,097,946 of NC_140643.1, read as the reverse complement.
TCTGCATATGAATCAAATATAGAATTTATTGCTGTACACAGGTACAGTAAGACAAATGCAAAAGTGTATTAGTTTTATTAGGTGTGAGTTTTATATCTCAAACTTACCGAGAAGTTCTTTATTAAATTTCAATTGGTCATCTATACACTAGTAATTAACTAATTTCTTTTATCAAATCACCAGATTTCATAATTTCTGATGATCTGTTGTCCGTTGAAACTTTAATACAAAGCCAAATTGTCGTATTATTTATTTGTGTGTGCTTCGCTCCACTAAACATAGAATATATTTTTCTCAACTTTGAGTTTTGCAACATTCCTGAAAAACAACCCATCTGGTTTCCCAGTTATTGAGATAGCACTGGGAAATCATGGTTTTTGAGTTTCTATACAGACTGAATCTTTATGCACTAATTATCTTTCATCTGTTGAATATTTTAATATTTTTTCATTGCAGGGGTCATAATAATTGGCTGCAACATGATAGAAGAGTCCTTGAACATGAGTTTCCTAAAAAGAGTGGACTGTTGGGGTTGTCTTTCAAAGTCCGCTATTTTGTGGAGAGTATTACAATATTACGAGATACTATCACAATAGAATTATTTTTTCTGCAAGCAAAACAAGCTATTTTCAAGGTAAGAATTAATATCTGTTATGAGTTTTAAATTAAATGTATACATGTGTATGTCTTTGCTGCGACTGTAAATTGATTGTTGCTCAATAACAGAACATCACATGACTTTCCCACTCTAATCCCACTCCCATTTCTAATCTTAATATTTATACGTTTCTGATATAAACTTCTGTAGTCAGCAAAATTTTGTTGAAAGCCCTTCAAGGACAAAACAGAAATGTGTTGTTTCTCATTATGGCATGTGTCAGTTTGAAACCTGCATTTCACATATTTATAAAGTGCGCCACATATGGCAGAATAGAGAAATGTTTGTTTCCATTTCAGAAGATGTTTTGTCAATCAAAATCAACTCTTATTTACATGTATTTGAAAGCATTATTCAAAAAATATTCACGATATGTTCAAATATATATGTATATGTGATTTGGATTATCATGCATCATTATATCATTTTTCAATTATCCCTAAGACAAGAAGCAAATCATTTTTATAGGGGGTTGGGGCTAAATTGTCTTAAAATATTTGCAATCTGACAGGTAAGCTGCCTATGTTGTGCTGTATACAACCGATAAGCTACAGCACGTTTTTCAACTATGTATCCACTCTCATTCCCCTATTTATAGCAATATATTGAAGTGCTTTTACACTATTTTCATTATTACAGGGTGATTTAGAAGTAGATAGTGAAACAGCTTTTGAATTAGCAGCTCATATATTACAAGCATTACATGGCGATTTCACCAGGCAAGTCTATATATTACTCTTTTCTAATAATTCTCTACTCTAATAATTGGTTTCATGTAATCTGAGTTCATGGAATAAATAGCATAGTTCAATTCGTCATGAACTTGCATATATAATTTCTTTGAAAGGAAAATCTAATCCACAAATCATTGCTTTTGTTATCGATCATTTTCTGCCTCTACCCATATTAATATGGAATTAGAAAATTGATATTGCTTCAGGGAATACATTGCATGAGTTATCATATCAGCTCTTGCTATTGTTGGCCAGTGATGGCGCCTACTACTACTACACTGCTCTCTCTCAGTCTCTTGCTGCAGTGTGTTGGGAGTTTACGATTTCTTACTGGAGAGGCTCACTTCATATTGAAGATTAAATGTGTCTTTATTCACACACAAAATAAAAATCCAATGCCATTGATATACATGTATATATTTTCTGCCCATATTGTCGCATTTTAGTTTTGTTTTCATCCTTCCTTTCCAGAAATTTTGCTAAGCGAGATTATCGGAACTAATTTATATTTACTGTATTTTTTTTTTTTTGGCAATGCGCTCCGCTAGGATTGCCCTTATAATCACTTTTGTCGTTTTGTGTGTGTGTGTGTGTGTGTGTGTGTGTCTGTGTGTGTGTCTGTGTGTGTGATTTCCAGTGTTTTCACGTATGATTTCTTCTGTGATTTTATTGGCTTGGCCGATTTCTTTCAAACTTGGCAGGTAGGTCACACCTTCACCCTAGTTATTAGGAAAAATCTGAAAAAAATTTTTGGTCCACCGTTGCTATAGCAACAGCCAAAAAACTGATTTTTAGATAGCTTCGCGCCAAATGTATCTCCTCCTACAAATTTAGGATAAAACACCACAGACATAGCTCATTCTACTCAGCTTGAGTGTGGGCACAAAGTTACTATTTGAATTTTTGATATCTTTTTTCATTACCAAGAAATTTGACCCCAAAGTTGGGGTAACTTTTCACCAGCAACGGCTTTTAACTCCTCTGTGATTTTTTCGGCTCAGCTGATTTTGTTCATACTTCACAGGTAGGTCGTGCCGTGCCATTGGAACATCCAAAAACTGATTTTTGAATACTTTCGCCCCAAATGTATTACCTTCTACCAGTTTTGTACACAAGAATTAGTAGAAATGTTCCTGTTTTGGGCGGATTATTGATAGAGAATAATGTCTTTATTACAAAAATGCTGAAAAACTGAGTTTTTGCCTTAGTTGTTTTTTTTATTGCCGAAAAACTGTGAACTCGACAAATTTGGTTGCACAACTTCCCTTTATCATATACACCCAGCGACACCGATGCCAGCTGACTGTGGTTTTGTAATAGCAGTGTTCAAATGACCATGCTTTTTATTTTGGCTAAGTTGCGCACTGGTAGGAGATCGCCGGCGCCGACATTGTTACACTGTATCAACGTAATCCCAACGCAACTTTGAACTTTGAATGAACTGTAAATGATGTAACAGAAGAATACGTCCTAGTAATAAACTAAGTGACTTCTAAAGACTGAATGTTTTTTGCAAACTTCGTATACGGGGCCCATTTAGTTATGAACCGACGTTAGCTTCACGTTTATGTCACACTATAAAAACAACCAAAAACATGTTGCTTGTTTTTGAGCGGAGCAGATCGCCAACCAGCCTACCGGCTTGTTTTTTTATGTGTGACTTTTTCTTCATATTTTAATCAGTGATTTCCCTCATAAGACAATACTTATTATATTCAATATTCTGGTAGTTCTCTTCCTCTTCATCTCATATTCAGTAAAAAAATCAGTGCCTCATCCTCGTTTATTTCTTTAAGTAGTTAAAGACATATTCTCGATATTATTATTGGTTAAACACATAAACAGAATTATAATTGGGGGTATAGCTATCAACTAAATTATTCATTGTTTTTATGTGGTGCATTTCTAAGTGAGTGTGTTGTAAGTGGGAAGTCTGCTCCAAACTCATGAAAAATGCATTTGTATGCAATCTTCATTCTGTGCCATACCGTGGAATGGGTAATGTAATTTGTATGCGTAAACTTGTACACATGTAGAAGGAGGATATCTACATGGGTAGCTGAAATATGATGTCTGATCATGCTGGTTAATACAGTTCATGTTTTAATAAACTGCACTAGTGTTTGCCATTTTTTTAAATTCAAATTGTACTTATTAAGTGGTTTAATACATAACCTGCTGATGCTGTTATTTTTCCTGTTCATTTTGACCATCCATGGATGCTTTCAGCAGGTGGTGTGTCAAAGGGACTAAAAATAGTGAAATTGTAAATTTTAAACAACATTGCTGTAGCTGATGTAAAAGTAGATGTAAACACAAACCTTGGCCTAAACACGATCATTGGCAGTAGGGTTATTAGTGAATTTAGAAATTTAAATTTATTTGAGTGCCATGGGTCAATTGTATTTACATTTCACTTACTCACAATATGTGTAGAATTTCAGGCAGTATAGGTTATATAGAGTGGCACAAAATGTATAAAGGTAATGTGTGAGTCATATTTGCTGTAACACTAACTGCATTGGTATTGCCTATCTGTGGATCAGTGCCATTGTGTGCATTATCCAGTGGTTGCCATATTTACAGTGCCTGTAAAAAATGCTGATGTGAACACCAGATTATGAGATCACTATCTTTTTTAAAAGGTGTAACATTTTCTAGTGTATTAGTAAACTATAAACCATATAAACCACCCTTGACCTCAAAGTGATCTTAGTGTTGTGTTCTGAGGGCATGTAGAACAAGCATCTTCCCTGGGGATGAGAGAGTGTAAATACTGCCATGCAAAAGTGTGTTTGTTGTTTATATGTACACACAGCATATTGAACAGCATCTACTTTGATTTTCACAGTGACTATGCAGCTAAGAACAACCTTAAGAAGCTTCCAGTACTGCCAACAAGTGCTTTAAAAGATCATCCATCACTTTCGTATTGTGAAGACAGGGTACTTTACTATTACAGAAGATTAGCTGGTCAGAACAGAGGACAAGCAATAGTCAAGTAGGTGGAATTATTTTATCACCGCACACTTGGTGAGAGAGATGTCCAAGGTTGTGTCAGTGGATTCCTTTCAGCTGTTGCTCATCTGTCTTGACTTTCACTACTCCATTCCTTGGTCATGCTGACATTTTGGTAGCTTAGAATGTGATTTTTGATATCTCTGGGAACCTCTAGGATCCTAACTACCTTATATTTTGCTCTATTTTCAAAGCACATTCTGTCAAAATATTATTTGAATAGCCTTGCATGTATAAATGTCTAGATAAAAAAAAGAAGAAGATATTTCACCACTGTGACAGCTTTTTATTTCAGTAAAGACAAGGTTAAGCCAAAATCATCAAATTTATGATGTATATGTCACAAGGACTCTGAATTTAAAATTTGTCATTCTTATCATGATAGGACTCAAAACTTAATTAGTGAATGGATCTTGGGAGGGATATCAGAATTCAAGAGTGCTTGCAATTTCATTTTTCTGAAGGCTACCAATTTCAAGGCAAAATTCCTGAAAACTGCACTACTGATTAAAATATGTGCCTTGGTTCTGTATTACTATCTGTATATTTCAAATGTTTTCAACAAATTCTGACAAAGCATGGAGCTAGATATGCCACTTGTTTTGCATTCTCCTTGGCACCATGTTCACTAAACTTTTTTATTGTTCCGTTACGAACTGCTTTATTGACCCACTATTGAATGTGCTAAAGTCCTGTGATTTTGAGCAATTGAAAATTTGGATAACCACAACATTGATATTTATTCTCCTTATCCCATTGTTTAGGATCTTTCTAATGTTAAAAAATAAAAACTGTAAATAAAAAAAAAAATGCTCAAGGAAGCTAACCATTTCCTTATGCTGAAAATTCAACTAGCCCAGCAATCCAATTTAAACCAGAAAAAAATAGATTTAGAGTGTGTATACCATGCCTTGTCTGTTTTAATGACTTGAATGCTGTAATAAAGTTGAGATTAGTTTAAGTGCAGATAACAGATACTATGAACTTTTAACTTCTCAGTAATTGTAGTTAAAAAGAGTAAAGCCTTCATTGTGCAAGTGTGTTGATGCATGTATTGAGTCTTATCAAAATACTATTGAAGTCATTCACGTCTAGACTTCAAAGTGTTTTTTTCTTCAGTTTTATAGTGAAGTCAGTGTCTGGCATGATACCTATTATGGATGTGAAACCAATGCACGATGTTCACTTGCACTCATTGTATTATTACTAGTATTGTCCTGTCATAATGCTATTCTACCTGCCCTGCAGTGGTCTACACTATGTCGTTCAAAGCTATATTCCATCTTTCAAACATCTCACAGTGACAAATCACAGTTTTAATTGCAGAAAGTGTTGTCAACTATAAAAATTGAGTAATTATCGATCCTCGTAAGTTAGCTATATTTAGTGTATACACTTGAGCAATATCAGTGCCTCGTACATTAGTCACTTTCCACCCCTCTCTCTAATATAGACTCTTCCAAAATTAGCATAAATCTTATGAGTCAACCTTTGCTCCATATAAACATTACTGCTACCCCAGGCCTTAATATCCTGTATACTTGGATTGGTGAGTAAGGAGGAGTAGTTCTTGTGTATAATTCTCAAGTCTCTCTCATTTCCTGGAGAACTGCTTCATTATCAGCTTGTTCATTATCTCTCTCTTTGGATATTATACTGGTTTATGTTCTGAATGATATCGGTATGTATTTCTTGTTTGATTTTCTAATCTATGTCAGACAGAAACAAGTGAATGTCATTCAGGGATTGGCTCCTTTATTGCTTGTGTATGGTAGACCCTTGGATGTGTACAGTAGATTCATTGTAACTGGTATAACGTAAATGCTTTGACACTGTTACCACCCTAGGATTCAAGTTAGGTTACTTCACTTGTCCTGTTATTTGTTTACTTTGCTAAAAGCCTGCCCTGTGTTCAAGAAGCCCTACAAGATTTACAATTTCTTAATATTTAACTTCTAACTGATATTCTTTATATAACGTGCTCCTACTTTAGCTAAAAGTTACTGGTACTGGCAAACTAGTTTTTCTGAATTATTCAACCAACCTGTATTTTCTCCATCACAAGGGTGGATGTAAATATTTGCATGCATACTGCTGGTGGCCATGCTTAGCTGTCAAAAGAAGGCGGATCCTTTGAGACATGTATGCTTGGGGGGTTAAATTGTTTATTATAGACTAAATCAGCCACACTGTTTATGTTGTGAAGATTAAAATAAGTAAACTACTGTAGAAGGATTGATTATTCACTGGGTTTTAATTTTGCTTATTTCACTGACTGGAAAATGCGCTAAATTAAAACCCAGTGAATATGTAAAATTGAGCATAGAACACATTATCTAAATGATAAAACTGTGAATTTAAAACCAACTCAATATGCCTGAAATGGTAAATCAGCGAAATTTATACCCAGTGAAAATTAGTCATTTTACACTATTTTCCATTTGGTATAAAATCGCTTGTCTAACAGTTGAAAACTCAAAAAATTGGCAAATAACCTTATTATCATTACAACCATGCTTGTGTTATTCAAGGTTTGGAGGCAATTGGATTAGATATCATTAAATTATCCTTTCTCTGCTGGAGTTTCTTAGTACCTAGCACAAGCCACAGGAAATGTATCAAATCAGGCTCTCATAAGTCACCGTATAACTTGTTATATTACAGTTACACCAGTGATTTGTTTTAATTTATATCGCTTCTACTTCCGACCTATATTATATATACCATAAGTGCTTTATGTTTCAAGTTAGCAACAGTATATATTCATTTCCAATGGTTTGGTCATTTTTCAGAACCCCAGCTAGCCAGTAATTTTTTGTGTGTGGTTTAGCTGCAGTACTCTGCTAGGTTGATTATATGCAAGAATTTACCACACCAACCTGCCAGCTTTGTTCCATTGGGAAGCAGTTCTCCATAGCTTTTAGAGAACGCTTGTAAGGTTTCACTTTCTGATTACTTCATGGTGGTGTGTGATGTCACATGCACTTGTTTACTTTGAAGTGTGTCTCAGCTTGGATGTAGGTCCATGGTCATGGTTTCACAACTATATGATAGATGGAATTCTTCACACATTTATTTTTTTAATATGCAACTCGTTACATTTAAATCTCAATTTACACTGTATGTGTACAGGGGATGTTCACCGTAAGTGTCAGCTTGGGTAGAAGTGTAACAAGTGTAAAGAGCATTACGTGTTAGGAATTTTCAGTGGAATTTAACCTCAGTATTTGTAATTTATCCCACCTAACCTTCAATTATTGTCCAAGGCTACATCTGTTGATATCTGAAACTAGTCTTTCCTATGGCTGCCCTCTCTTTAATCTTCAGGTTTGTGTTCTTGAACTGTAACTTATGCTCTGTTCGTTTCTTTCAGTTATATGTCAATTATTGAAAGTCTACCCACTTATGGAGTACATTATTATGAAGTAAAAGACAAAAGTGGTTTACCATGGTGGCTTGGATTTAGTCATAAAGGTATCGGGCAGTATGATATCACGGATAAAGTCACACCAAGAAAGGTATTTATTCTTTTAATCCCATTTTATACCTCTCTGAACAGTGTTTTTTGATATCTCCGACAAAGCCTTGAGATTTTATCCTGTCATGAAATTTATGTTCCAGTGAAAGCAGATGTGTATGGTCCTTAACAATAAATACAATGACCCTGAGAAACTGGATTCCCCAATTTGACAGTGTGATGTGACATGCAGTGATTTTTGCAAAATGTGTAATAAATACATTGCACACGAAAATAATTACAAATAAAATGATGCACCTGACATTTCCAGCGGTACTTCCGACATTACCGGTCACACCAGGATGTCCTGTATATAGTACTGTAGAATACTTTAGTTTTGCTTGGAATTAATTTTCACTATTTTCGCTGAAAAAATGATTCAGTGAAAATAAAATCCAGCGAATATACCATTTTTCCTATATTTTACATTCAACTTGTCAAAAATCAGTGAAAATAAATTCCATACAGAACATCCAAAAAGTCTTTTCAGCGAAAATTAATTCCAGCTAAAATAAAGTATTTCACAGTAAATGAATATTAAATTTACTCCATATTTAGATACATGCTATCTATTTCTGTCAGCCTCTTCCTCTTTGTTCTATAAGTTTAAATATATATACAGAGCTAATAGTAAATTAAATTTCAAAATATCACCTGGCATTATTTATATACTGTAAAATGGATAATTTAGTTAAAATTTCGTTGATTTACCATTTCAGGCATATTCAGTTGGTTTTAAATTCACGGTTTTGTCATTTAGATAATGTGTTCTATGCTAAATTTAACATATTCACTGGGTTTTAAATTTAGCGCATTTTCCAGTCAGCGAAATAAGCAAAATTAAAACTTGCTGAATAATTAACCCCTTTACAGTACAGTACAGTACTGTGTGGGTGAATGGCAATGTCAGATGAAAATAGTTTTTCCTTGTGAATGATCCGATTTTAAACAACTTCATTTTTCGTAGTATAAATGCAGACAATAGCTACACATGTACATCCTTAGTTTATTGCGTTTGCTGCGTATTTATTTATGAGGGATGTACACATTGTGATATAGCATGTAGGTGTTGATCACACTTCAATCAGTTTGTGAGTGTGTGTGGGTGGGAGTACTTGTTACTTTACTCCACAAGTGTCAAGTGTATGGGCGTCATCGGTCAAAAATCTGAACTATTTTTTTTGTGATTTCCTGATAACTTACTAGGCTTTATGGGTCACTAAGAACTATGAATGAATGTGTATGTTTATGTTCATTCAGCTCTAATATGTATTGATATCAGTATACTTGAAAGATTGGGTTAAAGTGTTATGGAGGTCATATACGGTGATTGTACTGGGATATATCTATCAACGGCTTACAATTGTAAATTTACACAGACTTGCTTTGATTTCAGTATTATGTGAGTCACCAAACAAACTCTTAATGGGAGCAGCTGGATTTCTTATTCCCAAGTGTGTTTACTGTCCAATTCTTCCACTTAGATTTGATTTTCCTTCATTTTGTTTTCACATCCTTGTACAATATTTTCATTCAGAGACTGTGTTTAGGCTTCAGTATTACGTTAAAGAGCGCCAGTATGGAATTCTTCATAAACTTACCAAGTCTGGAATTTGTTATTTTATTAAAAATTCCTCCTGGCCATGCATGAGTCCATCACCCACTGCCTCAGCAACTGGATCAATCCCCGAGTACCATAAGTGTGTAAAAACATTTTTCAAATTGACACGATTAATAATCAGCGCCATCTGTTTGCTCCCGCAGTCATGATAATGAATAATTTTGCCGCCAAAAACAATTAGATTCGTCAGAGGTCAAAAGTATAATGATTAAGTGGTCGGTTTGGTTGTGGGTCGTTTTAAAAACTGATCATATCGATGCAGTCATTTGGATGTATTAACAGTAATGGTGTCGAGTATTAAAGTCAACACTGATTGCTAGGGTCAAATTCTCATTTCCTTTCACCTGGGTTCTAATAATTGCTTCTGTAAATTTATAGGTAAGTTGTGGTTTTGTGTCACATTGTGATCAGTCAGGTGTACACCAGTGCTATTTACTTTTCCCATTAAGTACCATAGTGTATTTGACACCAGTCTTCCTGTGTTCACTCAGTGTAGTTTTAACAGCCACAGTACTGTGGACTACGTGTTAGCTTTAGGTTTGTAACATTGGTACATATGGCAGTAATAAAAACAGGATATTGGAGAGACTGCGTGATTATTTTCTCTGATTCCCACAACATTTTGTGATCCTTGGAAAATTGACGAGACAAGATTTAAAAAAAAGTCTAGTACTCATGTGAAATTTTTTATCTACGACATTGACCCTTTTAACTGCAAAGTCAATTGTTGTCACTTTTCACAAATTAAAATGTACTATTTATTTTTCAGTTTTTTTTTTTTTAGAAAATTTTATCTAAAGGCAACTATAAAAGTACTGACAAATTTTATGAAAAAAATTATGTCATTCAAAGAGTTAAGACATATAATACTTGTGTGCATTTTTGTTTTACAGTAGTTTAACATTTTTAAAGAACTATATGTATATGTTGATACTGCATAGGGCTTAATTATTATTTAGGTTTTATTTTTACTTTGTTTAGCTGCTGGCTAAATGCACTACTAAACCTAGTAAAAGATAGAATATAATATTCCCTTCACAAACTAGGGAATATAAAACCTGCAACATCAAATTAAAGTAAATATTTCCTCCTCTACTGTACTGTATCTTTTTCGGTATATACATTGTGATTTTGTTTTGTAGTAAGGTCATAGTGTAGTTGCCAGATTGCATGCGTCTTCCACCAAAGATTACTAAAGTTATTGAAGATCATAGTAACATGTCATACTGTCTCAGTTGATCAGGCATCATTTGTAATCACTGAAATGAGACCGGAGACCGGAAAACATTGATGATTCTTGTTGTTAAACCAGTAGTGCTTAGATCCTGAGGTGGTCTGGTCAATTGCTTTTAATGGGTGATAATTTGACATTATTAGAGTTATAGCATACAGGTTGTGTTACAATATTAATCAGGGTTGTATGGTTTGTCTGCCAGGTAGCGGTAAATGCAGTGGTTGGTATGCTTATTGTTGGTGTCAAAATCTTTTGGGAATATTGGATTATTTATTATGTGGTACATAGAAACATAATAACACATGTAGCGTCTGTACATCTATAATGATGGTTGGTGGTGTATGTGTACATTTGTATTTGGGGGAGGATTGGTTTGGGGGTTTGGTTAAATTCTGTACCTTAATTTCACTTTTGCTGTCACAATTAATTTAATGGTACTGCCAAGCCACCTGAACCATTGTTGCTGAAACCCGGACCTGGTTTGTATTCCATCATTGAGTAGATGACATTGTTTATTGGATACATGTGTGAATTCAGTTAAATACTCTGGTTGCCTTAGTGAAGAACTATAAATTAGCTGATTCAATCACTTAGGTCATGCTGTCAATTTAATGTAATTAGACAATTCAGTCTAGCGTTTGTGTGGTTAACTGCCAATGTGTAACCTTTCCCATTCTGTACTGTGCTCATTACAGGTATTTCAGTGGCGACAGCTAGAGAATTTATATTTCCGCGATAGAAAATTTTCCATTGAAGTTCACGACCCGCGAAGGTAAGACTGTATACAGTACTTTTAAAGGAAGCTTACTCGGTCAGTCGTATAGTGTGTGCTTGTTTTTACATTGTTGCGATTCCTAAGTGTTTTATTTTTTGTTTTGTTTTTATGTTCACCACACCTTAGTGACCTGTTGCCATTTTTGTTATTTGACCTTGTTTAATCATTATTTCATTTTCATCTTTGTTTTCGAGGGAGGTGTCTCCAAACAACTCTATTCAAATTTATGATTTCTCCCCCCAATGATGTGAAAATGACAACGTGAGCCGTAAGACTAAAGCATGTAAATATGTAGGTGATGGGCGGTGTGGGTTGCTGCAGCTCGCTAATTGATTAACTACCCTGTCCCTGCTTTCCTGCATGCTATTTTCCACTTAGAATAGAATATACCAAAAACTGTTATAAACTTACTAACATCATTTATTTTATAATTTTATTTGGAGACACTTCTTCATATTGTAGTGAAATTAGTCTAGATTAGTTAGCGCGTGTGTGATCACTGTAGACATAGAATCAATTACAGCTTTCCGCGTTACAAAATAACCAGGCACTGTAGCCAGGCATAGTACAACCGCAGACTAACCACGACAAGTAAATTAAGAAAAAAAAATCACTTATTTAGATGCATCTTGGGGGCACCTCCTTCAATTCAAGCAAACTCAAAAAGAAAAAAAAAGAGAAAATAACTAACACACCACGACACGTTAACTGTATAACGGCGGACTCTCTCCTTCTTAGAGTCGTGCATGCTTTGAGCAGCTTCAACCTGTACGATGAGGCCATAGAGGAACCCTTGGACTGTTTTGATGATCTGTCCGATGCAATTTCTGATCCTACGACTCAGTAAGTTATGTAAACCTGTCATAAAAATGCCATTCTGTCTATCCGCTCCATTTCTCTCCATTTCCCCCTTTCTTTTTTTTTCAACTTTTGTATTTCTCTGCTTCGCTTGCATAAATACTCAGCAGGTAAATTCATCTTGCATTGCATGGCTCTGTTAATGAAGTCATTCACTGCATGCATGTGTGTATAAAGGTAATTATGTAGTTGAAACATGAAAACACATCATTTTAAATGATTTCCACCCTTCTGAATGAAGGAGGACACCAGTTTATGAGCCCCGCCCCTTAACCAAAACTTCCCCTGTGAAAAAATTACATTTGGAAATATTTTTTTTAGTGCACGTAGTTTGGTAGTCTGTCCATGCCAGGATTTTTCATATGGCATGGTGTATCATGCTTGTCGTCATTGCTTGGTTTGCGACGCTTTTGGCTTCATTGTCGCACCACACTGGGTTGAAAATGTATAGTGACAAAATGATATCTTTAACACAAACCTCACTCGTAATAAATAAAGCCTATGGTACTAACTTTGGACAGCATGTGTGTTTTTCTCTCCATGGAATAGTGTGCTGTTTACGTACTAATGCAGTAAAAAGATATCAGATTGGCACAGTAAATTATCTTCCCAGCTATATATTGTATAAAGTCAAGCTACAGAATCAGCAGCATTCATGCAATTGATATGTGTTATAACTGTACTTGAGTGATGAGGGAATTGTCAGTTAAATTTGATTGTCAAACCATGTGGTAATGCACAGCAAAACATCTATGATACTAATACTGATTATTTTCTTTAATCAGGGCGATTGTTGCATATTTATGTTCTCATTTGTGGCAATGCAGTGCCAACCAGCAATGTACCCCCCCCCCCCCTTTCTCCGGATGGCTACTTTTGCTGAGTGGCTTATTTTTCCTCTATAGAAATGACATGGCTTGCATAGTATGTCAGGTTGACTGTATGTTTAATTGCTACTGTATTTATCAACCAGGGTATCTCTAAGTCGACGTACATTTGGTCCCAGTAATGTCACTGTCCATGCTTGGTATGGAAACCCTGTACTTGTCAAGTCCATGTGGGCTATGGCTATAAGTCAACACCAGTTTTACTTGGATAGAAAACAAAGCAAGGTATGTAATCATTTACTTGTCGTACGCAATGGGCGAGTCCGAAATGTCAACAAAATATTGATTGTATGTGATATTTATAATCCAGATGAAAAAGATGTGCTTTGGTTTGTAGTAGTTGGTGTTTGTAGTAGTTGGCAGATGTTTGAGTCTAAATAATACATGCAGGATTTCAATGGGAATAAAAGATCTATACATTGCATAGACGACATGTCAGCTGTTGGCTACTAAGTGTTATCATTACTATGTTGTATATTTACATGTATCATGATTACTGTGTACACCACCACATATATCACTAATAATGCATTTGTACAGAGTCAGATTTTAAACGCCCAGTCATGTATGAGCCACCCACAACCATTTCAATTTAGATTATGTAAGATGCCAAATTTGTGTAGAATAAAAAGGGGGGTTCCTACTGAGGTAAAGTATGGCACTTAAACTTTATCCAACCGCATACAAATCCAAATAATAACAAATAAACTATCAAAAAACTACATTCATCAACTAAAATGAACAAGAATAATAAGGGTTACACAAAGGAATATTAGTATTTGCATGTACTGGAATTCTATTGCTAGTGTAAGCTATATTGTAGGAAATATATCATTAGTTTTCTTCAGATACTGTAAAGGGGGTAATTATTCACTGGGTTTTAATTTAGCTTATTTCGCTGACTGGAAAAATGCGCTAAATTAAAACCCAGTGAATATGTAAAATTTAGCATAGAACACATTATCTAAGTGACGAAACCGTGAATTTAAAACCTACTGAATATGCCTGAAATGGTAAATCAGTGAAATTTAAACCCAGTGAAAATTAGTCATTTTACAGTACTTGAAACATGTACCCTCAAGTATTTTCCACATTCCTGATGTATTTATTTTATCATCTCCTCTGTATTTGAATCATATTTACCATCCTGTGAGTCATTCTACCTGTATTCATTTTATGATTTTATCTCTACCTTGCAGGCTTCATTACCTTCGTTTCGCAGTCTTGGTGAAATTGCAGATGAGTTAACAGAAAGTCGTCTATCATTGACTTCCAAATCATCACAGGCATCTGATTTAACCCATGATAGTAGTTCTATTAGTTTATCAGCTATCTCCAATGGTGGTGAGTATATCAAGGTCATCTCATCACTTATACATGTGTGTATACTATGAATACACTTTTCTATTTACTTTTAGCTTTCACTCATATGAATGACCTGCAGGGGTCAAAGTTAAGGCATGTTATCCCATTTCTATTGGCTAGTAAAGGCTTCAAGTTTCTTCTCACTTACCAAATTTTTATAACTTTTGCATGTAATTTAAACATTTTGAACTAAGAATAGAAGAATGTCTCAATTTTTGTATAACAGTGCACCTTGATATAGAAAAGTGCTTTGATGGACTGGCAAGTTTTATTTTAGTTTCATTCTCCATGTAAACTAAACATCATTTCAACATGGCCAATTATCACATTGCATTGTTTTCAGTGGTGAGTTTTATGTCCCGACTTAAATTCTGTTGTTGTCATTAGTTAGCCTGTTAACCAAACTAAACAACTGTGATTGTTTCAGTGATGTGAAAGATTAATGTATTGTTAGCATATTTGATTGGTAGTTTTTATGTTATATATTGATCGACAACTGACACAGGGCAGTGATTTTGCTTCTAAAATGAGTCCCTAAACGTGCTGGGTTATATAGTCCATAGTCCAGCATAAAAAACTGCCTCTGTACATCTAAACATCTAAATACAGTATTATGCACTGGCTTACCATTATTTTTTAACTCATTGATGTTTGTTTGCAGTATCTAGTGAAATATTAGCCACTCAACAAGCAGCACAGCGAGAAATGATTCTAGCACTGAAATCGCGCAAAGAAGCTTTGGAAGAAAGACTTAAACTAAAAGTAGATTGTTTAAAAGAGCTTTGCATCAAAGAGGCTGAGATTATTGGCGAGCTTCCTCAGGAGTATCCGTTAGTTCCTGGTGAACCTTTGCCACAAGTGAGACGCAGAGTTGGCACAGGATTTCAGCTCTCAGATAAGCTGGTCAATAAACAATTTGATTCACATGTGAGTATTCTTGGTTTGTTGGCTTTTAGGATGCAGGGGTCAACATATACGAGTGGCAGAATTTTATATGTCAGAAAAATTAACTTTTAGGTGTTGGGATTAAATAGTCAATCTTGTACGTAGCTTCACACTGACTAAGGATCTCCCATGAGTAAAAATAATTAGGTTTGCATATTTAATAACCCATCATAATCATAGAATGCACTCAATCTCAAAGAAAACCTGTTAAGGCACTTCCTGCTAATTCATACTGTGCATGTTAATGCACATATATGCAATGGATTATGGGAGAGAACCTTACTTTGTATTTAATAGATCCTTTGTATTTGTTTTATTCTCGACTGCAGACTGATGTCACAACTTTTTAGGGCCTTCGAGGAAAGAGCAATAAAACCTGTTGGTGAAACATGACTATTATTGTTGTCATTCAATTAAAGCGTGGTGGTCGTCGCGCAGCACGTGTTCGAATTTCATGTAAATAAACAATGTATTTTACACGTGTTGTATACGTCACTTTGAGTCCCATATTGAACAGAACGTGGTACGACAACTGCCGCCCTTTAAATTATAGACAAAAATTTACACTGTTCAGGAATGTTGTGGTCTAAGATGAGAGAATAGTATCACTAACCTTGTGTTGTTCATTTCAAGAATGTGGTACCTGTATTGTATTCAAACACTTGTCTCTTTTCAAACCCCTAGGATGATGAGCTGCACATGCTTGAGGTGGAGTGTGAACTACAATCTAAAATTACAAGCGCAGCTCTCAGTCTGGCAAATGATCCAAGAATCAACAAGAAAGCACGGAAAAGTAGAAAGGAAACTTACAAGAAAGCCGCTGAAAAAGTAAGTGTCTATCATTCTATCTTACTATCTCCTGTTATGGAGTTAGAAACCACTATGCAGCACTGTATTTAGCATAAATCAACATGCTCTGAAACTCAATGAAATCATCCATGTAGAACTCTTTGTAAAGTGATGTGTGTATCCACTAACCCAGCTCGATAGTAATTAAATTAGCAAGTGTAGTATGCTCCCCACGTGTTAATGCTATCATTAATTGGTCATATATAACACCAAGGTTTCATATGAGTAAAAGTTTACCAGCTGCTAAAAATAAAAACAGTATCTAGGACTTTGGTCTGTCCATATGAGGACATCCTTTCATATTGTCATTTCAAAGTACACAAAAAGTAAATGAGATCTTGCTGGTATTTGGCTTGGGAGGATTACCATATTATAAAGTTATTGCGAGGATAGCGAAAAGTATGCAAGAAGACAGTGGGAGTATCGACTGACGCAGTGGTAGATGTGTCTGCGTACTGTTTGAGTGTGTACTTTATGGTATCATTGTTATACATCTTCTGGAGCCACTTTGTGTAGGTTGCTCAGTGCATAGTATAATGCTGAACTTTATTGGAATTTCCTTGCTTTAATTTTGAAAAACTTTGCAGTCTTTGAATAACATGTGTAATACCCGCAAAATAACGACATGCTGTAACTTATTGCTGTATGGTGACAGATGTATAATAATGAATTTTATTTGACTTGATTTGTTTCTCTTTCAGTTAACTGAATTGGAGAAGAAACTACATAATGTGAAATTACAATTAGGTTACTCCTCGTCCTTTGTTCCAGTGAGATTAATGAACTTTCAGGATGATGAGTCTTCATTATCTGATAGTGGTAAGTTATTATCATTGTATGGAGTTGTCAGTTGTCACATTTCATCTCAACCAATGTAGGAGCAGTATCTTCAATGCATTTGAAAGCAAAACAATACTAACATGTATGTTCTAAGTGTGAATAACTTTATAAGCACAAAAAAAATCTAGAATCCAAACCTGGCATCACAATTCACAGAGAATTTGAAATGACACTACATCAACTTTCTCATTAATGTCAACAAGTTATTCCTCTGTCTTCAGTTTTGTGATTCTCCCTCCCTTGTAAAGTCCTAAAATATACAAAATCAGTATTATGTATGGCCATGAAATTATAACATTTTACTGTGTACAGTCACATCCCTAATTCCTTGAATATTTCAGACCATTCTGCTTTTTCATATGTTAAATATTCCTGCTTTCTTTTTGTTCATAGTTTCAGAAAACTCGCAGCCCATATTTATTGGGCCACCACAGACACCGCCAATATCACGCAAAAGCTCTGATGGTAGCATACGAATTATACGATCTCCACACGTGGAAGTAATTGAACTGCAAAGGACTCCTAGTTCGAGAAGTACATCAACGAACAGGTCGCGGTCACCAGCATCTGAAAGGAATGTGCGTAAACCAATTTCTTCGCAGTATTTGTACTTTGATAAATCTGTGCGACGGAGTATGAGCGACAGGCACAAACCGCCAAGTAGAATGCCTGGTCATCGCTCTAGAGAAAGAACTCCTGCCAAGTGGAGATCAAAAACTCCTGAGCCTCCCAAGATGAGGCCTACAATTGTGGATAGTATGGAGAATCTTGATCAACAACCACCAAGGCCAACAACACCCGTGATTTTATATCCAGAAAGGGAGCATGCCGATCACCGAAATTACCAGGAACTACCAGAACCGCCACAAAGGCAGCAGCATACTGCGGTCTTTACCTTTCAGGAATCAACTCCTAAAAGACCGTCTCATTTTGAGACCTCTAGTCAGCGATCAGACTCTCCATGTTCTAATCGACAACGTCACGCTTCGTCAACAAGTAACTTGTCATCATCAGGGAAAAATGGACGTGATTTTTTACCATTTGACAATCCTGAATACCATCAGCAGCCAACGTCGTTGAGTCAGCCGGCATCTCCTAGAAAACATGTATCACTCGGAACTCTGCAAAATAAATGTAACAGTCTCCCAATGGGCGAGGCAGAAGATGACAATTTAGGGTACACGCCTTATGTTAGCAGGACTAAGTACAGGTCACAGCATTACCCTACATATAGTACTAACTCTCGGTTTTCTGATTTCAGTCCTAAACAATTTGATTTTGATGATGTCAATGTGTACATCAATCAACCGTACAGACATCCGGATGACGATAATTCATCCAGTACGTCATCGTCTAAACAGGGTAGTCTAGATGATAGGACTCACTGTGTGGAAATGTATCGTCATGACAACGACGAACCGGCAAAAGCATTGAGTAGGGTAGCCAAAAGTATGGAGTTGTTACGTGATGCCACTTTGTCAATTCCCAATAGTCGTGTCTCCGTGGATTCTGTCAGGACTCAAGAATCAGATGAGACGACACCCATGCAAAATCTTGTAAGAGGGACCAAAAGCATGGAAAACAATTTACAGAGGAGTAGCAGCAGTAGTGATAGTAGTAGTTGTGGCGGCGGCGGTGGTGGGTATATCACCTCAGTGTCGCATAATCCTCGGGCTCCCTTACAACAGCAATATGTAGCATCGTCATCATCGCAAACTAGTTATGAACCAACACCAGTACGGCCATACTATGGCACGTCTAAGAGTCCTGGGTATAGCCGGAGAGCAATGAACACTTCTTATAGGTCAGTGCCAAGCTCACCGGCACATCACCGCAATACCAGAACAAATGTAGGGATAACACCTGCAGCGTCGCTAAAACCTGCAGAATTCCATACTGCTACCTCTACTTCCGTTAGACCCGCACCATCATACACTGTCAAGGTTGCTAGTAAAACACATTATCAGCCCGTGCAACCGATGACATGCGAGGCTGTCCCTAAACCAGGCAATCCTAACAGGTATGTCATTAATGATAATTTATCTAAAGGATAAAGTGTTTGGTTAAAATTGTAATGATAAAAAATGAAAACTTAGAATTAATAACTTAAAATTGCTATATTTTTGATATTTATTAATAATAATGATAATGGAAGACTTCTCAAGTAAGGAATGACTTGTATGACGTAAAAATATTTTACAAAGACAGTTTTAATTTTTTTTTTTTTTTTTTTTACGTTAATTTTTTATGATACTTTGTTTTGTATATCAACAAGAATAGTTTTATCATTTTGCCTTTCCTGATTATTATTTTAAATTCACTCCTTTAATTTACTGATTGTGTTTTGAGGCATGCAATTTGGTGTGCACCATTCTGCATGTATTGTTTTAATTTATTTCATTTACAAGTCAATGTTTTATTTATGCATGTAATCACTAATATGAAGATTTAATTCCCCTTGAGCTTCTCAAGCCTTGGGTTCTTGTGTATTATTTTGTGATTTTGTTATTTCTCTATGTATATATGGGTGTCTGTCTTCGGTGGTGTTTTTTTTATGTTTCTTCACCATTCCCCCACCCTTCATCCTTACATTCTGTCCTTGCAACAAGATTATCCTTGCTTTCGCAGCTTGTTTTCTTTACATTTTTCAAGCTGGGGTGTATCCTCGTGTGTAGCCGTTGATCAGACTTGCCTTTATTAAGTGAAATAAGAAATGAAAAAATGGATAAAAAAATGTAAATTGATCAGTTGAGAGCGTACCTCTAATGCCCTTCAAAAGTACATGAGTTTGTGAATCTGGCCAAAGCTTTTGTAATAGTATCTTATTATTTATAATTACTGAATTTAGTGTCATGAATACATATTTCCAAGATTGATCAACAGCTACGCAGTATCCTGTATGTGATTTCTATTCTGTGGTATATTTCCTGTATTAAATACCTCTGTCACATTTCACAAAAAAGTTCACCTTATAGCCATACTTGCACAAAGTGATGTGCTATGAGAAATCTGCGACTTTCCTTAACAATTCTTCTGGATTACTGTAGTAATACAGTAATTTGCTGTTAAAGACCCATTTGATTTTCCAGATTAAATCTTGAAAATAGTTTTGGGGTTTCAGTTTCAGTGTGAAAGCAAAAACAAATCCAAAGTGCACACAACTCTGAGAATAGGAATTACTTTCTGCCCATGATGCCTTGCAAATGCTTTTGAAGCCCCATGTCAGGCGACAGGGTTGTTAATCCTTCTATACTGTTGGTGTACATGTATTCTGGGTTTGTTTATTTGACATTTTGATTTATATTCATCATTCATACACTGCTGTAATATCCAATTTGATGTTATGTAGTTTCGGAAAACCTGATAAAAATTGATTGACCGAAACTGATGGGAGCCGTTTACAACAACATGACTTGAAAGCCTACGAGGGCATTTAACACAGGGACTTTTAATGCAGGAAATTTAACTGCAAATATTTTTTTTATTGCTCACATACAATATATGTAATCCCATCTCTATCATAATTTCACCAATCTTATTATATTTAATGTCCTTTCCTTTAATGTTTTCCTTAAATACCAATCACCTTTTCCGTAAATCCATTCATCTCAGTATTTTAAATGTCTGGCACATTCGTTTCGTTAGTTTCACACCCTACTTTAATCATACATCAGTTGACCCCTTTCCTGCTATAATGAAATTTGAACCATTTCACATCCTTGTATGAGACTTCTAAGATATAAACTACCTAAACTAATGTTCCATTTAGGGTTTCCCATTTTATGGTAAGAGTTGCACACATCCATGCAGTACCGAGAATTTGATAAACCTTTATGGTAAGATAGCGCCCTCAGTGGTCATTGTAATGTTGCCCTTATTGGCGATTGTACTGGCGCCCCCAGTGGTCATTATAGTGGCGCCCTCAATATTTATTGTGTTTTCACATCTTTACAAACATTCCGTAAAGACCTAAATCACATGGGAAAAGTGTAGTAGTCAGTACAGATAAATACTGGTAGGATAGCCATGTCTTGATTTGAACAGGTGTAACAGCACCCTCAGTGGTGATTGTGATGTCACTCTAAACCACAGATGTTTGAATATAGATTTTTCTCTACAAACATTCTGAATAGACCCAATTCTCATGGAACTACCAAGTGTAGTAGTCAGGGCAGATAAATGATAACAGTATAGCCATGCCTTGTTTTTGAATATTTATGATAGTGCCCTCAGTAGCAATTGTGATGTCACTTTATTCACAGATGATTTCGGAAACCTCTCGTGCCAACTCAATATACAATTTGATTTGAAAATTGAACAAAATGCCAAGGACAAACTACCTCTCTTTATTGCCATCTCATCTATTCACTTTGCACCATTCTTCACATCACCCATTTCATTACATGTTACCATTGTACGTATGTATGCGTGTGTGGTCTGTCTCAAGTGTTTTGTCTTTTTTTTGTACATTTTGATTCACGTCTCAGCCTTCCTTCATTCACTGATCTAGAAGATAATGCACTGTCTCAGCATGCAGAAGAACACATACGGGCCAAGTAAGCAGTAATTCATGCAATTATTATTTTAATCCAAACTTCAGCTTTTCTATTGGTGTTTATGGTGGTGTTGTCAGTTCATCGATATTGACTTTGAACACTTGCTTTTTGGTTTTAATATCAATTGCAGTGCTTTAGTCTTCTTCCTTTTCCTATGTTATTTCCCCTTTCCTGTTTATCTGTTATTTTTGTTCTATTTAAAAGTTATTTTTGTTCTATTTAAAAGTTATTTTTTCTGACTGTTTTACTTACACTCAACTTATCTACCATCACTACTGACATTTACTGCCTACCTAATCTACTTTACATATACAGTAATCATGCACACTAATCGTAAAATATTTTACCTAACAAACCACCCCTGTTTGGTTGTAAGAATGCACTTTGGAACAAAAAAGACAAAATTATGGAAATGCTGTTTAATGAAATATGGACAGTGCTGATCAGAAAGCTGCTTTAGAAAGTACTGTAAATCCAATTCCTGGGTAATACATGTAGTTACTCATTCAACCTGTAATATTCTTAAATGGTTAGTAATGTCTGGTTCAATTTACCCAATAACTAAGTGACTGATCGAGCCATTGACTGTGTAATTGCTCGAAATACAAACAGGGGCGTGGTTTCACAATAAACAATATTTTAGTAGATGGACCAATCCTTATTTTCAGTTAAAATTCCCTTTTGCATATATAAAAGGAAATTCAATTTACAATTTGGGTATGTCACAATACATTTGGTAAACGGGATTAAACAAATTTGCACAGTGCACTGTAGTGTAGTGTAGCAGGGTTCACCCCAGTGTTGTTGTAACAGCTGGTGAGAACCTTGCTGGGTACTTGCTTGCTTTCTAGAGATTCACAATGCTGTAAACATCTATCACTTCTAGTAATCTATCTCAAACTCTTGGGCACTGCATTGATTACAAACTAACCACAAAGCTTATAAAACAACTATGGTCTTATGCTCATAGAATTTAAGGACAGTGGGTTATAAGGTGTGCCTGAATGCTATAAGTCATAGTAATCATGGGAGCTCAATAATCTGTATCCTGGTGTCTTTGGATCGGGTACTTCTCAAGAAAGGGGAAATATCATTTGAATTTGAAAGAAGCAGTTAGTATGCTCATTTGGGAAGTCAATTGCAAAGTTATTTATTTACTGAAAAATTGATGGTAACTTATAAATATCTAGATACAAAAATGTACCATATTTACTTCATTGAAAGCGCATCTCTGAAAAAGCATATATAAACCCCCCAAAAAAACGTTTTGACTATACCAAATCATTAAAATATTACCTGTTTTGACCACAGACAAATCTTTGTAATTTATGTTAGTTTATGCGCTACTGATAGAGTAAATACAGTAATTGATTTATCATCATCAATAAGGTTTGTACCACATGCAATGTTACTGTATATATCAAAACAATTTGTCTATGTCATTGGATATATATATATCCTTTTAGGTCATTAGGTTACCAAGTGACATTAGTCTTTATATCCTGGCTGTACTGTGACAGTGTCAATGGTTCACCTATATGAATGAAGCATGCAATCAAGATCACAGTTGTTTTAAATTACTATTTATTTTGAGTTGAATGCAAAGTTCGTTTACCGGTACATTTTATCCTGTCAGAGAATCCTTGATGTTTTATGATATGCAGGCGAAGTGTAAATTTCACAGAAATTCCCTAAACATGTAAAATTAGAGCCTGAAAAAAAATACTGTTTATATATTCGTGTCACTGATGGAGGAAGTATGGTCAAGCATTTATATCTTGATAATACTGTAGAATACTTTATTTTAGTAGAAAGTAAAGTATAGGAAAATAGGTATATTCGCTGGATTTTATTTTCACTGAATCATTTCTTCAGCGAAAATAGCGAAAATAAAGTAGATTAGGGAATCTTTTCTGTGGTGATAATTTTGGTTTTACCCACTTAACACAGCAATAAAAAAAGATTGAAAATGATATCATATTACACAAACCAGGAAATTCACAGTTAGAACCATCAATGTGTTTAAGTGTACCTGGAAGTGTTTACTTGGCTTGCAATTTGTATTGTTGCATTAAAACTGTATCTCAGCATAGAACGTCTGTAAACTTCTTCACTATAAACCGAATGTGTTGCTAGTAACTTCTCCCACTATGATTTGTCATTGATTTCACTTGGTGTTAATGTTATCATCAGGTTGTATTCAGAATCCTATACCATTGAAAACTATCAAGGCGATGCAGGAGAGTCATTAGCTGAAGCATTCAGTGAAGAAATGTTAGCATGGTACGAAGAAAATGAACAGTCATTTACATCAAAGACTAGTAATAGTACATACGTATGAAATAAGGTAAGTTTGTAGTAGTGATTCTATTCTTGTAATATATCGCCTACTGGGTTATCACCACGGAAACATCTACTAGGAACTGATATACGATAATCCACTTTCATTCAGCATAGAGAAATCACGAAATGTTGATGCTGTGAAAATTTTCACTGACATTCTTTCAGGAATCATTACCAGTATATGGGTCTAATTAAACCATGACAAAAAAAAGCGTTCTACCATATACCTAAACCATATTTTCACCATATGTTTTCATTCCTTCAGATGCTAACCTAAAGTGAGATGGATGAAATGTTATAGCGTGCTCTACATAGTATTCTGAATATGACTACCCTGAGGCAGCTAGACAGAATATTCAAAAAAACTTGTTGTTGAGGTGGTGGTTGTACATATAAAATGGCACACCTAGCTTTCTCTAAACAAACATCTACAAGAGCAGTGAACGTATTTTTAGTCTACTCGGAACAAATTTTAAACACATGAAGTGAAGATGGCTGGAGGAGAAAAGTAACAAACTATATGTACATAAATACATTCCTTGTTTTATCTCTGTATAATATTGACGTCAAATTATTTATTTTTATTTTTTTTTTTTAATTAATGTATGGTGCCATGTTTTAATATTGACAATGGCTGGTTTGCTTGAAAGCTTCTGTACCTTGCATGTTGCTATTGCCGTTGTATGTCATTAGCGTAACTAGTTTATTCATAGTGTATCCAGGATCATCGTCTGTACATGGAACTTTCATAGTTGGCTTTCATAGTTGGCTATAATCCCAATTCATTCTTTCATGCATTCTGAACAATCACTTATTCAACCAACAGTCTGATTATGGTGCTTATTCAATAATTTGCATTTCAATATTTTGACAGTTAAACAGTTCAGGAGGAGTTGCACAATTTCCTGACACATTGATGCCCCCACCAATGGCGGTTTTATTGAGTAGATTTTAATACCACACACGTTGAGCACTGTCAACATCTGTTTCTCATTTGGTTTTAATACTTGCATTATTTTATAAAAAATTTTTTCAAAGCTTATTGAGTTTCATCATTTTTTCTTCTCAAGAATAATGTCTGGAGGTTTTCTACGGAAAGATATTAAGTTTGTTTTTATCTGTGGTATATGTTGTATTTATAAAACCAGGAATATCCCGTACTTGTAAGTGTACATATTTGCTACACTTAACTGCCATTGAAGATTATTATTGGTTTACATGTCGGTAAATATGATTTTCCAAAAAACATTGCTAATGGCAAGTCCAGAAAAAACAAAAACAATGTATAAAATATGTTGTCGAAACGGTCATGAATCAGTAGGGAATTTGTAAAATTTGTCTATCTGCACTGTTCCGTTGAGGTTGATTTACAGGTAAGCTGATTATGATACTTCTAACATGGCTGGTCGTTTTCACCAATTGCTCGATGCCCATATTCTAATCAACAGAATGTATAAATTTTTAATATGAATGTCAATTGTTGTTTAATTTGTATTCAATGTCGCATCGATCATATGTTAATTATGTTTTTTTTGGAATCCACACTGAAACTGAAAATAACTAATAGCGAAATTAACGTATGTTCAACCAGACAGGCTTTGTGTGATTGATCATACCCATGTTAGAAGTTGGTTATAAAATGATAAATAACCTCGCTCTCTTCCTGACCTCAAAGTTCTGTACATGTCAGCTGTTATTTTATAATCTTTGTTTCCTAATATTTTGCATGAATGACCTTGCTAAACTTTTCATCAGTATTATTTGATCAACGACATGCCCATTTTTACTTCATGCCTCCAAAATGAATTATTGATTAAAAAACAAGCAGCACATAAATATGAACAGTAATGGGTTGATTATATACCAGTAATTTTTTTTTTTTTCTCCTAAAAGCTGTATTTTATTTCTCAAACATGACAGTTCAGTTAGGGAGTTTTTGGCAGACCTGACGCAAAGACTCCCTAGCTTGGTATATTTTCTGTATTCAATCCAAGTTGCATCACTTGTGTCAGATATATAACTGGCTGTGTAATAATTACTCATGTTTTTAAAAAAAATCATGTTATGAAATATGTTTGAATCATGTTTACTAATACCTTGTTGCTGCAACCTGATTTTTTTACCTTGTTAATAATTATGGAGATCATGATCTGGCACTCTGAGGACGACTTTTTTCATTGATATGCTCCCCTTGGATCGTATTAAAAATACTGTAATACATTGTAGTATCATTCAGCATAAAATTGTGATTAAAATATACAGTAAACAAGCACTGAGGTGAGTTCTCGCTGTCTAATATTGCAGTTGAGTCTGGAAAAAAACACCTATAACTTCAGGGATAATAAATTTAGGCTGGGAACTTTATCAAAGTGAACAATATTCAATCAAGTAAGTGTTAACGCATCAAGAATGGCAGATTTATAAAAAGTAAATGCATGCTATCATGAACTCTTGTACAAATTGCAACAGTTGATTATGTTTTCAAAGTCATTTTTAAAATTTTATCTGCTTTATGGTTTTAATTATGTTTTTCTTGTTTCAAATGACAGACATTCGTTATGTGCTGGACTCATTTTACTTGTGCTTTGTTGTCATTTCAATTCAAATCATGTACAGCGTACAGAATAAATACTGAGTACATCTGATGACTCGGAATATTGTTAACTCGGTTTGTGTGTTACTTCATTACTTTTATTCAGAAGAGAGGGGTACTTATTTAAACAAAAAATGTATTCTTATTGTTTATTAATTTAAATCGACAGTGGTTGTGATGAATGTTTTGTTTAAAAAATGACTATATAAGAATAACCAAATCTTGCCAAAATGACCCTACACAGGTGTAATGTTACATGAAATGTGATGTGAAAACTAAGCTTAATGGGAAAACTTCCAAACCCAGGGATTGCACCAAAGAATCATGGGACACTATTTATGTTGTTTACCACGGTAATCTATCTTTTGTTATCCATTGTCATTTTAATCCATAAAGTAAATTTGTTGTGAGATTAGACTTAACTTAAAGTGCCCCTTTAAGTAGTCTTCATTTTCTTGAAATTAATTACGTGATTGAAAATGTTTGAAAATCTATGATGCATGAAGTGCTGCAAAAAATGATAGTGTTGATATTTGACTGGCCTTGTGCCAACTCTGAATTCAGTAGGCCGCAAAATTCGTTCTTGGGTCGCATTTATTTTGGCATCATCTCTTAGAGAGAGTGCATGGCAATAGTTAGAATTTGGTCGATAATTAATGTTTGTTCCAGTAATAAGTGTTCTCATGTTTAACATTACGTCAGTGCCAAAGTAGATAAAGATAAAACATCTGATTTTGCCCCAAAAATTCCGTACATCAATACAATTATAGAATATATGGAGACTGTCTTCAACAACGAATCATGAATAAATTTAAAAATAAAATTTGACAGTTTTCTGTCATAAGTCGTGTACATACATCTTTTCCTCCAAATATGTCAATTTGTGTACACCAACTTTGAAGTTATATTCGAAAGCATACCGTCATCATTATTAGTGTTAATATCAGATTCCGCGACACACCCAAGCAAACTCATACATGGTTTTAGGGCGTTACAAAGCATGTAATATTCATTTACCCAGTTAGTCTTGTTACATACAGTCAGCCGCTCTTGATGGGCAGATAGGTCCAGCTTCCGTAAAGTACATCCCAGAACCTGTACCAAAACTAGTGTTAACACAACATTAAAAGTGTTTACAATGATATGATATGAATAGAGAACATCCAATAAGTTTGAAAAGAAAATGCTTACAATTTACTAGTGCGTATGCATTGATCGTTACTATTTAATTTAGTAGTCTTTTGTTATTGTAATTATGCTAACCTCTGTCCTACAAAACATTCCTATACTTTCATGTCACTGTGAAGTAATAGAACTGCCTGTCTGTACGTGATAAATTGTGAGCAGAAATGTTTGAGCAATCTTTATGGCTCAAATTAGAGTAGTGTGTGACCTGACAGTTGATGACGGATGCGAGTAGTGGATGCACAAAACATCATTGATTGACCAAAGTCTGTTGAGGTAATGTTGTGCAGACTAGTCACTCTAATGTTTAGTGTGTGAATGCGAATTTCTTGGCAATAGACACTTTTGCAGACAACATAACATGACTCAATACCAACCTTGAACCATTTCTGAAATATGGTACAAGGTTGATTGGCCTTCCAATTCCAATAGTGAATTACGTGTGCATGCTGTAAAATATTGTATATTTATATTTCTAACATTGGGATACATTACCGGGGAGAGGGGGTGTCCACAATAAATGGTGATTGAATAAGGAGGTTATGGCATGGTTGAATGAATTCTGTCAATAAATTGCCTCATTTAGTTGATTGCTTGAATTATTATTGTGCATGATCAGCATGGTGAGGATACTTAACATTAGCACAGACCAAGTGCCTCACCCAAGTCTATATTGAGTTAAAGCAACGATATTGAGGAGACTACAGACCACCTGAGGAATGATTGATGACATGCTCAAATTTTGTTTAAATGGCTGCCAGTTGAAATGAAACCAGACTGGACAATCCTCCCTATAGGTTGATGACATTGACCTTGGCCACTCATTAGCCAAGGGTTATAAAAATGAAAACAAAAATCGTCTGAGAACACACAAAAACAATATAGCCGAATGAAATTGACCCAGGCATGGATGAGAAATGCTTGATGTTAGATGTTGATTATTTGTGTTTCTTTGGACAATAATGGCAAAAAAAACGTGATAACAACCTAACATTTCTGTAACAACGTTGAACAAAATCAGTCCAGGAATGACCGAGAAAATGCGGCTTGGAATGAAGAATGAGTTTGTTCCATTTTTAGCTCTGCTATCATCGAAGATGACAGAGCGGAGCTCATAGGTTGACGATACCTGTCCGTTGTACGCCATCTGTCCACTTTTTCCATTTAAACTGCTTCTTCCACAAAACCATCAGCTGGATTGCCTTGCTATTCATATCACACCTACCTGGGATGTTCCTCTGTCAGATTTGTTAATTTCATGACATCACGTGTAAACCTATATTTTTTTGGAGTATTTTTGTCATTTATGGTTAAAAATCATTTTCCCACAACCACTTGTCATATTGTTCTGAAATTTGTATTTATTTTGCTCATTTTTGTGCATTTTCGACTTCTTCTCGAAAACCACCTGCTACATTGCTTTGAAATTCATAATTTGGACACATGGACTGATCCTTTCACAAATTTGTTCATATGGTGAAGATATCTCCATTTTTGTGGAAGTTATGATTTTTTAGCTCCGTTGTCGACTTTATTCGAGCGGAGCTTATATGAGTGATTGTCTGTCATCGTTCGTGTCAATGTTTTACCTTTTCAACTTCCTCTTGAAAAACTACAAACCTGAATGCTTTGATACTGTTGTATATTTGATAATGCTGTATATGTACCTTGGGAAGTCCTCACTTAGATTTGTTCATTCCATGATGATATCTTCAATTCTCTAATTTTGATGAATATTTATGTCATTTATGGTAAAAAGTGATATTTTCGACTTCTCGTTGAAAACAGCAGGTCCAATTGCTTTGATATTGCATATATAGGCACTACGTATGGACCTCTCTCAGATTTGTTCCTTTCGTGATGATATCTTCAATTTTTTAATTTTGGTGAAGATTTTTGATAAAAAGTGATATTTTCGACTTGTTAAAAACTGCAAGTTCGTTTGATTTGATATTACATATAGGTACCTCAGGTAGACCTCTCTCAGATTTGTTCATTTCTTGATGTTATCTTCAATTCCCCAATTTTGATGAATATTTTTGTCTGTCAGCATCCTTTATTTTATGTTTTTGTCTTATTACCTTGGACCCTGCAAGAAACCCAGGTGGTGTAACTGAATCATGCATATAAATTGGACAGACCGAGGACAGTTTGGGTCCATCATTTCAACTTAGTATTCTCTGTGTGCTGCTACGATATGATATGTGTGACAAGTGATACAGGCTACAACCATCATTCTGTGAGACTTGTATGAACTGCTCTGCGATCTCATGCTTCCAGCGGTGACCTCCAGAATAGCAGCGTTCTTCTGCAATCAAGACTCCTGTATTTCTTCATTGTTGTATTGCAGAAACCATTGACTGTCGTCCATTTTTTAAATCCTGGAACTGTGAGTTATCATCAAGGCACACTTCCCTAAGCAATCCCCTGTTTTAATGACTTTATTCATTGTATTTTCTGTGCTTTATTTCTTGTAATTATTTTGAGAGGTATTAAAGCCAGGAGCTTTAACTTGATATTTTGGTGTATGTGTATTTTATTTCCAGTACTATTGTCTTGTCCACCCCATTCTAGCAGTAAAAGAACCCTCTGTCCAGTGTGAGTTCTGTGGGTGGCCCTCTCAATTGCGATAAGCAGGCCTTACACTGACATTTTGGTGTCTGAAGTTGGGTTGTGATTCTGATTGTGATGCTGATTTGGATTTTAATGTCAGTAATCCCTTGACTAAATTGACTGTTTCATAACTGCTTAAGGTCTAGTGAACACTGTGTTGTCAGACCAGCTTGTACTGCTAGGTAGACATTAGATTGCTTTATTTAATATTACTGGAACTTGAATTACACTTTTTCAAGCATGGATATTGTTAGAGAACTTAAAGAGTTAGGTAGAGAATTGGGGTATGAGGGAGAAGGTCTGACTCAATTTGTGAGGGCAGAGCATGAGAAGAGAGAAAAGAAAGAGAGCGTGAGTAGAGGGATGAGAGAGCAGCCAAACATGAGGCTGAAAGGTTGAGAATTGAACATGAGTCAATGGAGAAAGAGAAAATAAGACAGCATGAACTTGAAGTGTTGAGATTACATGCAAAATGGAGGCTTAGAACAGTTGGCACAGTCCATTGTTAGTTCTAAGGTTCCAAAGCTACCTTTGTTTGATGAGACTATGGATGAGATGGATGCATTTATTTTAAGATTCAAGTGATTTGCTGCAACTCAGAAATGTCCGCATGATAGTTGGGTTATGAATCTTAGTGCATTATTGACAGACAAAGCTTGTTATGTGTTTTCTGCATTGTCTGTGGCAGAGTCCATAGATTACAATGTTGTAAGGCAGCTTTGTTGAAGGGTTAGAATATGAATGAAGAAGGTTATAGAAACATTTCGAGCTAGTAGGGCAGAAGGTGGCAAGAGCATTTCGCAATTTGCAGCTAGATTAGTAGTTATTTTGACCGATGGGTAGAGCTGTCTGAAGTTGATAAGAGTTTTGATGGAGCCAAGGACTTAGTGGTGAGAGATCAATTGATGAGTAATTTTGGTAATGAGTTGTCTATTTACATAGGTGAAAGGTCACCCAAGTCAGTTAAAGAAATAAGTTTAGAGATGCACGTAGACATACAGGTGTTAAAAATCAGAAATCTAGCTAGTTTCAAGGTGGTAGTCAGAATCAGAAAGAACAGTTCTGGAACACAAGTCTGAAAGGTAAAGGACAGGGTCGATTTGATCAGTCTAAGCCTAAGTCAGGCTGTTTTGCTTGTGGTGATCCAAATCACTGTGCTGTCAGTTGTCCTAAGCGTTATAAAAGTTTCAAGCCTCAGCTTAAGTCAGCTGCTATGTTGACATGTGGTCAGAATAGTAATGATTCACAGGAGGTCGGTGCTACATGTGTAGTTCATGAAGTCACAGATGCAAGTATGCATCCATGTTTACAGGGACGAGATGGAGTTGAGTTGAAATGTGGTCATGAGCTGCCAATTATTAGTGTTGCCAGTGTTGCACCAGCTAATAGGATGATGACTGGTATGCCTGTTGTTCAAGGTTATATTGGCAGTACTGAGGTAGAGGTCCTGCGTGATAGTGGGTGTAGTTCGGTTGTAGTATGTAAAGAGGATTGTTAATTGACTGGGGAGAGTCGTACCTGTGTGATGATGGATGTACAGGTGGTACAGACTAGGCCTCAGAAGTTAGCCGAGAAGAAGCCATTATGTAGGCTTACATTTCCCGAGTTTAAGGAATTGCATAATAAGGTTGATACTAATGGTGGTAAGAAACATATCACTGTGGATGTAGTGTGAGAGGCATAGCAGCCTGATTCCACATTAGAGTGTGCTAGGAATTTAGTGAGTACAGGTGAGGATTTGATCACAGGTTGTAGCAATTGGGAAAGGTTTGTGATGAAGAAGGGGCTGATGTATAGAGAGTTTCAGCACCTCATTTTGATAGAGGACGCATGTGTTCCCAATTAGTTGTACCATTGTGTTACCGTGACCAGGTACTAGGACTTGCTCATGAATCAATTATGGCAGGTCATCTGGGTGCTAAGAAGATTACAGATAGAATAGCAATTTAGTTTTATTGGCCTGGTATGCAGGATGAAGTTATGAAGTCGTGTTAGTAAGGTACCATTAGGCGATATGCCCTTGATTGAAATTCCATTTCAAATGATAGCTATGGATCTGATTGGACTGATCAGTCCAGCGACTGAGAGAGGACATAGGTACATTTCAACTGTTGTAGACTATGCTTCACAATATCCTGAGGATGTAGCGTTAAAGAAATTACTCCAGAAGTGGTTGCTGATGCATTTGTCAGTATATATAGTAGGGTTGGTGTACCCAAAGAAGTTTTAACTGATTTAGGGACACAATTTGTATCTGACATTATGAAGGAAGGAAGTGAGTAGAGTGTTGTCTACTCCATATCACCCGACATGTAATGGTTTGGTTGAAAAGTATGTGTCAAGAATGGCCCAAGGATTGGAATAGGTACTGTTTGCCTATAGAGAAGCTCCTCAGGAGAGTTTAGGGTTTTCACCCTTTGATCTTATTTATAGTAGAACACTCAGTGAGGGGCCCAATGATGATTTTAGGACAATTGTGGACAAAGGAGGCCACTAGACCAGAGGTTAAAACTACATACCAGTATGTCCTGGATTTGCGAAGTCCCCTTGAGGAGACACGTACATTGGCTCAAGCTGAGTTAGCTAAGGCAAAGGTTAGATACAAAAAGTAATATGATAGGAAGCCAGGGATAGGAAGTTCCAACCTGGTGTTACTTCCCACTGACCAAAATAAGTTGTTGATGCAATGGCAGGGGCCATATGTAATTAAGGAGAGAGTGGGCACTATGGATTACAGAATGGATGTGAAAGGCAAGGTGAACATTTATCATGCTAACTTATTGAAAGCATATTATGAAAGGGACAAACTGAATGACAAGAAAGTGGTTACATGTGTGATGAACTGTGTGTGCACCGTAGTTGTTGAATATGATACTACTGACAGTGACACAATAATGTGTGACAGTGGTGAGTTGGAATCTGTGCCAATTCAGTGCAAGGAAACAATTGTTGATTGTCATGTTGGCCATGAGTTAAATGTCAACCAACATAGAGAGATTGATGGAGTTATGAACAAAATTTCTGATGTTCTCACTGAATGTCCTGAAAAAGACTAAAATTGGTGAGTATGATATTAAATTGGTAATAGGTCAAAACCATACCCTTTACCATTCGCTATGACAGATATAGTGAGGTCAGAGGTTAAGAGTATGTTAGAGATGGGTGTAATTGAACCATCAAATTCACCTTCTGCTTCACCCATTGTTAAAAAGGAGGGGGTGTTAGGTTTTGCATTGATTTTCGCAAACTCAATCGCATTACAGTGTTCGATGCAGAACCAATGCCATCACCTGAAGACCTATTTTCATTATTAAAAAATATAGATGCAGACTATTTAAGCAGGATTGAGAATGCTTAGAATTACTGTCACAATTTTTTTTTTTGCAATTTTTAGAAATGTAAATTTATTCCTGATTATTGGACTGAAAATGTGCCATGTTTAGTCTTGGTGAGGGACAATGTCTTGAACTTGAGTTCTGTGGGTGGGTCCCTCTCAATTGCAATAAGCAGGCCTTACACTGTGACATTGTCATTTTTAGTAAAAAGTGATATTTTCGATTTCTTGTTAAAAACCACAAGTCTGATTGCTTTGAATACTATACATATATAGGTACTACATGTGGACCTCTCTCAGATTTGTTTATTTCCTGACGATATCTTCAATTCTCTAATTTTGATGAATATTTTTGTCTTTTTTGGTGAAAAGTCATATTTGCTTTGCTTGTTTTTTTTTGGATGTTTTTTTTTTTACTTTCCCATACATTATATATGGGCCATGTATAATGCAGTAGACAACTGCATCAGTTGGGAGCTAGGCATTTCCAGTACACATTGTTTTGGGAAAATGGAACTGGAAGGGCCAATGTTTCCTAAAAGTGCTCAAGTTCAGGTCAAGGTCATTTCAAGGTTTTTACGTTTGCTGCTTTTATGTGAGTGATACTAAGCAATGAGAGTGGGAGGGACTAAAACACATCCCTCAAATCTTCAAGGCCGGGTCAGGGTCATCTCAAGGCCCAAGGTCAGGGTCATCTGGCGATCACATGTTGATTACATGTGTATTGGGAAGCAGGTGGTCACCCCTCCGTCAAGATCTTACAAGGAAAGGTCAATGTCATCTCAAGACCACATGTCACTTTGTCATATTGTCATTCTCAATTCAGTCACATGTACAGTAACCAAATAATGCCAAAATATATTCTGGTAATAGTGACAATAACATCATGTTTCAGCTTCAATTTACTGTACACCCACATCATCAATTATACATATCCATGCATTACATATACACAAATACGTTTCCTCTTATGGGACATGCCCTTCCAGTGACCATTGCTACAATTACTCAACTGTCATAGATTCTACTTCTTCTATCCACTTAGTAACTGCCACTGTCAATTACAGCAGAGTTCTACCGACTGCAAGGTCGCTTTCTGTAGTAATTTTGTAACACAGGCTGCAGTACTTTCCTATTTGGTGTCAGGTTTACATGACACTAATTAGGGTTTAATCTCCAATTGAATCCTTATCTTTGCTATAATATATACCATAAGCTATTGCCTTCTGCAACACAGAGAGAGAGAGATGTAGGTAGGTATTAAAGGTAAAATACAATTTACTTTTATGGCTTTCTTATACACACTTTAAGATTGTGACCAGCTGAGAGCATGTACCAAATTGATATAGAGAATGTATAGACATTCGTCCTACTCACTGACTACTGCCACAATCCCTTGCCCACCTGCATTCGGAGATTACACAGGGTTCATCCCACTTGACATGCCCTCCTATTCAAATTCAGAGTCCAGACCAGCCCGTATCCGGTATGGTTTCCAATCCAGCACCAATGAGTACATCGATGTGGAGGGACAAGACAGCATTAATCATACATGTCCACAGAATTTGAACTTCAAATCATCTGAAATTGTTATCTGTTCAAACGACTCCATGGCTGCACCAGAGCTGAATGATCTTTACACTTGCATGTTCCATTGTACCAAACAGTCACCTTCTATTGAGGTTTGTGATCGGAAGGATGGTATATAAATTCACACACTGAATGGCTCCAACAACAGTTTCCCTGGTGGTGGTAGTGCCAGAAGCGCACTTATGTATATTTACAACAATCATTGTCATAAAAAATACACCATCAATCAAGGGTCATTGGATTAGTTAAGCATTCCTTCAGTTATTGAGGTTAATGGGTAATATCAGGAAGTCGCAGCTGAATCCAATGTTATGTCTACCTGGAGACGGAGGTAGGTACATGTGAGGTATTCTTCTGTCCGTCAGAGAAACATAGTGACAAGATCATGAGTAATGCCTCACTACTCGTATCTCGGACGACATCCACACTACAAAACTTGATGAGGTGTTGATCTCAGCAGCAGGTCTGATGTCATATGCTATCCTGCGCCTCAGACCCATTGAACTGTTGGATTACTGTTGGAAATTCAAGCGTCCATCACAAAACATTTCCCACAGGCAAACTCTTAGACCATTCTCTCTGCTTAATGGACAGATGCCGGGAGGGAAGGTCGTTCCCGGTCTTTTGTTGACTAGGGTGCGTATGACTCCCCCACCCCACCCAACACACCAGACACTGGGCGAGGGGCATATAAAATGGACCAACAGATGCAAGGGTCTTTAGAACACCAGTCAGATTTACATTGAGCTATACCAATGACGATTTTTCTGCATTCAGTGGAAAGCAGAGCAATTCTTCTCTGTTGCAAAAGTACCATGAATATAGCCGATCTTTTAGTATTTTAATTAATTACAGCCTACCAATAAACAAATAAATCTTCTGGGCCAGCAATTTTGTCACGTAATTTACACGATATATAATTATAGGTGTTTCACGGTGAACTTTCAATTCAATAAGTTATATATATATATTTAAAGTTATTTTTTTCAAATATTGCGAGAACTACAATCAAATCAAATTAGAGATTATATTGTGATCATTTTTAAACACTGGAATGTGAAGTTTAATCAAACATGACAAACGTTACTGAAGTTATGGATATTTTAATTAATTGTAATTTATCTTTATATGAAAGGTCATTAAAAACGGAATACTTTAGACTGAATCTGCACTCGATGTTGCAACAATATTTAGAAAATATACAATTACTAACAAAGGAAAATCGGAATTGTGGATAAACGTGTTAATGGTTCTAGAATTGTGTGCAAATAGTCTTAGAGATCAATTTTGATCGTAGAATCAGAATATATATTCACCATTTTGATATCAACAGATGAATAGTGTAGTGGTAATATTGATTATTTTAAACGGTTTAACTCGTCTGTGATCAATATTTGATTCTCAGTAAAACGACAAAATCGATAACCTTGTGAAATTGGTCTATCAGTGTTTCGTACGTCTGTGTGGAAAAATTGCCAAAAATACATGAAAAGTAGGTAAATATACAACGATAGTTGCCTACGTTGGTCTCTTTACATGGGTCCACATTGAAAAAAATGTTTATATTCTAAAAAATATAACATCAGTATTTATCAACACTTTATCGACAAACGTTTGCTACATGAAAGAAAAGTAGTTAGTTGTCGTCGCGGGGAGAGGAAAATCTAGAAATATTGTGTTTGTAGTGGGTACATGTCAGTTAAATATATACATTTAGGAAGCTGTTTTTTAGGATTTAATTAAATAGTTTCAAGTTTTCTTTTCTGAAAGTCTTTTTTATTTCTGTCAAAATTAGATAAAAACAATTAACTGTTTCCTATTTGGGCCTAACTGGTGTCAATTAAAAAAGTCTGTTCCCAAAGATAACATGGACACCTGCATGGATTTAATTTCTGATATTGTGATGCAACAATTTAAATTAAATATTTCTTGTATTTTATTATTTAAATTACACTTTTGGTAGTGGCTATGTGCATTCCTGTTATGTTTAAGATATTAAAATACGACTTCATTCTGGGAGAAATATTATTACAATTACGTTTCGTTAAAGAGATATTGCCATAATCGGTAACAGATGATTTGCACCATTAATATACCCACAACTGACACTAACAATCAATAGAAACCATCCGTCCATAAAAAAATCGTACACACGTGTTCGATAGTGTTACAGACGTATTAAAAAATCTCATTATTCAGAAAATGTGCGTCATATTTACGTCACTTTGGAACACTGAATATAATCAAGTCACTGGACGATCGCGCATGCGCGAATACTTTTGGGGAAGTTACATATTTAACTTAATTACAAGTACAAAGCAGGAAAAGATGTAAAATCATAGTAAAAGATTATCGTATAAATACCTCAAGAAATGAATTCAGGCAGTAAGGGATAGCATTGCGCCGATCGGCACGATCACCGAACTGCCTTTGTCCATACTTTTCTGTATACTCTGATAACCTCATAATACTAAAATAATTGGATGTTTTGTCAATGGTTATGTATGGAAAAGTACATGGAGATATTTCCTAAGTGGCTTACAGTTTTTTTTTGGCAATACACGTTAAACTTTCGAACAAAAATTAATTGGATTTTTTCTATCTAGAAGGAGGCATGATTGATGATTAGCGTTTAATTTTCACATCATATGGAAATTAACAAGTGTCATAATACGTTATGAAAAAACCGCAGTGTACACATTATAACCTCGTCATTTTCATATATACCCGATTTTGTATAGAAAGAATAAACACGGGTAAATTGATTTCAGTTAATTTGAAATTCAGTTGGCTTTACATGTGGAGGGGAAAATGCCGAACATAAAAATAGCAGGAAAATACATACTTAGAATTTGCTGGAAAGTTAAAGTTCAAAATTTCATCAAAGTAACAGATCAGATAATAGCACATCTAAATAACAGTTATTGCTGTGATAAGTTCTGTAATACTAACATCTGATATAAATATATGGTATTAGTAGTGTAAATATCTCTAATATTTGCAAGTATGTCTAACCAATGGGAATTTTAACCAAATGTTCATCCGTATACCGAGCAACATTACATATTTATACTACACTACAAAATTACATATTTATTGCAATGGGGGTATATTAATAATACACCACACATAAGGACATGTTTATCGCTATATACATTGAAACAAGCTCATCTTGTTCTGAATTCAATTGTCTTAGCACAGTAGTCGCTTGCTTTACAGGGAGATGCCACATAATAACAACCAATGGTCTTGTTAGCTAAATTGATGAGATAACAGTTTGTTTTTTTAAAATACACAAATAAGAAATACCATGACGTATCCAAGATTTAAAGACGATTGGTTAAAAAAAGAACATTTGAGTTATTGCACCCACACGAAAACAACAACAACAACAACATATATGTGTGTCTCATATAACTCTATCTCGATCTACGATAAGTGTAATCAATAAGACAATCTAAGATGAGGCGTAACCACTAAACACACCGGAGTGGTAAATTTGGAAAAAGATATATATAAAGAAACAGTGAAGATAAAAAGTTCTATAATTAGAGAAGCTATATTTATAAAAAAAAAAAATAATAATAATAATACTAATAATACACAAATTTTAAGAAGAAAGCAGACAACATTTCAGAGTAACACCATTCGAGAAAATTGATCAATCTTTTTTTCAAAAATAAGTGAAGAAAATCAATAATTCAGTTCAGCGTTTTTTCTACAATCTTCGACCCCTCTCGGGGCTTCTAATGGCAAGCCCTTGTTTGTTTGTGTATAGTATTGACCTTGTTTCCCCCGTGGTATGTCCATTAAAACGACACGCTATATTGGCGGATGTTCCAACTGCCTTCTTGCCGCCTTCTCTCTTTGTTTAGAATAGAAATTCAACCCAAAAGCTTGTCTAAAAGCTTTTCGATATTTTGTGCTTATTATTTTGTATACTAATGGATTCACAGCTGAATTGATGCTTAAAAGTAACACTGAAATATTCTGCAGCGTGTGTGACGCATTGATCAACGACTGCCCAGCCCGACTGTGAAACGTTAAAATAAAATTAAAACATGTCGACAGAATTGAAGGCGACATGCAAATAAAATAAATGACGGACGTTGCTATAGTAACCCGAATGACCTGCATGCTTTCAGTCCTGATGGACTTGTCGACGGATGATGGTGGAACAATTTTTGCTCTTTTCTTCATCTCCCTTATTATGAACACATACAGGGTTGTTGAAATCATTAAACTTATCGCGAAGGGAGCCACGTTGATTGTCACACTTACCGCCATTAAGACGTAAGTTACCGAATGTTTGTAGGAGTACTGACAGATCTGCTGGAAAATTACACCGAAACAAGCGGCAAAGATCCAAGACGTAAGAATGAGTTTACAACATGTCTTTTTTGAGTTTGTCGCACTCAATTTCAGTGGCTGACAAATAGCTTGATACCGTTCGACGCTAATTGTGGCGATCATGAACGAAGACTCGAACAGAGCTAGAGATACAGCCATATTCCCCAGAATACATAGGAAGTCACTTGAGCGGTAACCGTCGAAATGCACCAATAGGGTGAGATTGATCACATACAATAGCAACAGCATTCCATCGGCGATGCTGAGATTCAGTAGGTAATAGTTGGTTATAGTCCTCATGTATTTCACTCGAAGCATCACAATCCAGAAAGAACTATTAGTCAGTAATCCAATGCCAGAAATAACCGAGGCGCAGACCATGATTGTGACGTCGCCGCGTTGTTCCTGTATCCCAAACTCACTGCTGTTGGAAGATGCGTTGGTTTCCATGGGTGATACCGCTTTAGGCTGCTTTCTGGGGGAATAGAATATGATAGCAATGCTTAAATCAAGTACAGCTATATAGATCCCAGATATCGTAAAGTTCACGTTTATTTATCCAACACAGTATATATACATGAGCTCAATTTAGCATCGCTGTATACGGAATGCTATGCGTGTTTATTCACTGTGATCTACTGTTGTATCATCACAACAGACGTCTCGTCGTACCATGTAGAGAGGTCCGGTTATATTGATCATCACGCGCCTTGTTTTGGTTAGAGAATCTGCCCCCTCCTCGGTTAAAGAGCAGTTGAAATTGCATTACGAGAAAATGTGTACACTCGTTGTGTACTCCATGCTGCGCCAGTTGTCGACGCTGATCTGAATTTTGTCACAGTGATTATCCCCATAAAAGCATCAAACCAAGGTATTGACGAGCATGGAAACGTGATAGACACTAACAGCTGGTTGGCGTCCCCTTTCTACATCAACATTGAACAATTTTCTGTCGCTGTTGCGCTGCGTTGGTGGGAGTTTGGAATGGCCGTCTGCTCTCGTAGAATTTTTGTTCATTTCATTTTTATATAATTTTGGATAGAATACCAAAACAAATAACTATACATAATATTTATTTATAAATTGACTATTCCTAATTAAATCGCAGCTTGTGTAAATTATATATTTGTGTATGTGTGTGTGATGACGTCACATAATCAGGTCGATATAAAGCGAACTATTTTAGCCCCATGATCGAAACAACACATGTTGAGTTTTGTACGTACGGTTTGTGATTGTGAAATTGTTGAAGTTGGTATGTGTTGTTTTATCCCATAATAGATATACTTCTCGAGTAAGACTATAATCACAAATTAAATAATCACTAATCAAATGATTTCTACGACTTTCAAGAGTTAGATAATTAATATGACAATTATCGATACATTTTGAATAAAGACTTCAACTCACCCTGGAGCGTATGACGAGCGTATGAATGATTGTACTCCGAGATGAGTGGAACGTCAGTGCTGTCGTCAGAAGACCCGCAATGAATACTGCAACTAATTAGTTATCCAATAACGTAATCGGTTCGTCTATTCCCTTATGATGTACATTTCTACAACACAATGAGAGATATGGTGATACAATCAGATGTAATATAATTGCTTGTCTATTATCATTAATTGTATATTTTCTGATGATATAACGTTTGTAGTTTCATTTCAAAACGTGTGAAGTTTCAGTGCCAGGCCATAACCCCTTTTTATTTGTTCGTCATGTTTCATTATGTTAATAGAAGTCTGCAAAATAATTTGTATTCTCATAGAAAATCCGGCATGCCGGATGTTGAAATGTAACAGTTTCGACTCGCATTATTGCACAACACCTTATTGGGCAATCTACTCCGACATTGCATATGTATATGTTACTTATATGAACAAGGGTTGTGTTTGCTGCGGTTGACTGGTCTCAAGAATTTATTAGATAAGGATATGTTAGTGGTGTGATATGCGATAAAGATTCCACGAGAATTGATTAGGGAGAAGCACGTGAATTGCATAACAAGCATTCATTTCTAGGAACACTTATGCAAATGTTTGATTGAGTGAAAGAACTGATCGTCTCTCGAGCTGTGTTGTTTAAGCGTGTCTTTACTAATTCGCAAGGTGTATATCACGTGTGTTTTGCGTTTTTGAATACAGCGATAGCCTCACTCAATCCTGTTTAATTTTATCACACCTTTCCAAGCGTTAATTTAAAATACGTTTGATTGACGAGCGCTTGGAACTCGGGGATCATCAGATCATCAACGCTTATCTTCGTACATAGATATAAGAGTTTGTTTTACCCCTATAAACATTTTTTTCAAAAAGACTTAGACGTTTTCTGTTTGAAAATACAAGTAATGTGAAACTTGACTGTGACAATTTATTCTATACTGTTACATATTAGGGTTCCATTCTTTAAATTCGCAATCGGATCGATGTTGTCTTGTGCATGTGAATCCGGCTAACTCATTTTTAAATGAAATATATAAAACATTGTTATGATACATTATGACTACAATCTATAGTAAACTAATTGTCGGAAACAATACGAAATTAAAAAAAAAATAACTATTGCTGGATAAAGTAACAATTGAATGAAAATCAATTAGCATTGCCTCTGTCGAACATCATAACATGTCTGTATTTTATTAAATCGAGTCAAACTGAAAAAGGAATACGGTGAAAGGAACTTATGCAAATTAGATACAATTTGAATTCCATATTATGTTGAAAAGAGATATCCATCGTTTTCTTCTTTTGTAAAAAAAAATCCGCAAACCATGCGCGAGGTAGATTATAATCCAAACTGAATCTGTCATGGAATATACTAACGACGATAACATCAAATTTTTTTTAGACAGAGAGAGATATTTTAGATTCAACTCACTTTTCAGTCAGGAAACAGAATACCGACCACATTTAAACTTTACACATACATCATACATCTTCATATACATGAACGTGTATTCGGTTCATCATGATGATGGTCTGATTCAACATGGCCGATTATCGATCATATTTCATTGCCAAAAACTCATCCAAATCAAGTGTTTCTGCCATTCCGGAACCGGATGTCGGTAATGTATTGACAAATTACGTTTAATCTTGGTACACATGT
This sequence comes from Saccoglossus kowalevskii, assembly GCF_978046115.1. Classification (NCBI taxonomy): domain Eukaryota; kingdom Metazoa; phylum Hemichordata; class Enteropneusta; family Harrimaniidae; genus Saccoglossus; species Saccoglossus kowalevskii. Next base: position 22,054,973 of record NC_140643.1, on the reverse strand, counting down.
TAAACATAATGGGACCTTGGTAGATACAAGTCGTTTTTTTGCAGATCGGAATCAAAGTGGCCGTCTGACGGACAGTCTTTTTGCTTTAACGAATGATGTTAAAGCGCCATTATAATGAGTGCAGCCAAAAATACATTTACTTTTGAAATGGTCTTTTTATCTTTGAATACATGTTAACCGACTTATTTGGACTAAGGAGTGGATATTGAAAGATTTTCATAACATCCTTGTCTACATGAATTCTCCACGATTTGTTTTACCCACTCCCCCACATCTGTTCGGCAAAGAGTTGTCCTGCCCACAAAACATATTGAATTTTCCGCTCTGCAAAGAAATTTTAAATGCAGAGCCCCCTCTTTATTTTCGTCAGATTTACCATGTGACTAATTTTTATTAGGGCCCACAAACATGAAGGCCCGCTACAAACGTATATTTTATGCAACAACGTAGAAAGTAAAGTATGGCTTTCAAACAATATCACGTGTGCGCGATACTAAAAACACCAAAACAAGTTTTTTATAATTATAAATGTGAAATGCAGATCGTTAACACTTGGCCACTATGCGTGTCCTCAAACAAAATCGAGGAAGATACTTCCTCTCACATCAGTTTTTCAATGCCCCTCCCACAAACAAGATTCAAATTTGCCCCCATACCCCCAAAGAATTGCACGCAATTTCCCCGTCCCCAGAAAATTGCAAATATTTTCCTATTTCAAAGAATATATATTGTTCCCTTGCCTTCAATAAACTTCACTGACTACACCTTCAATATCTCTGACATGCTCTGGCCGATTATATTCAAATTCCTTGTGTGTATACGTATACGTGTACACACATTCAATTGTTTCAGTGTACAATGTGACCAAATTGCATCAATTTTAAATCTAGTCTTGATCATTCTAAACATTTGTTTTTTAATTTATACATACATTGATCATATTGATAGTTTTGTGCATTGTCGTGTTGTTTTTTTATATTAGTTTCAAAATGGCCGAAAACAGTAATTGAACGAGGGAATATATATGCATTCCGTGTTTTTTATTGTAATTTCCTGCCTCCACAAAGTGACAGACTGTCAAACTCTACAATACGAATCGTGATTATATTTCACACATAACAACACATAGCAACACATTAAATTAGTAGAATACTTTAAATGGTACTCACTAAAACGAAGGGTCGCGAAGGTCCAAAGGACGTGAACAGGTGCGATGACTATTAATCACTGATACGAATAACATTGTTGTACGATGCATTTGGAATGTTGTAGTAACGATTAAAATTCTAATAATTTAATACACACGAACAGTTAGTACAAACCTATCGATTGAAATGAAACATTCCAATGTAGTACCGATCCCCGCCATAACTGTAACGAATCCGTGACCAATCGCGGCCATCACACAATTATCGTTAATATTCAATATTACGAGTCACATTACAGATCCTTTATCCGTTTGAGTGTTCTGGGTGTATCAATGTAAACGCAAAATACGCTCAATTTGACATATAGCGCACAGCGTTAAAACATCATTTCATTGTATGGACGCGCATTGAGCCAGGCAAGTTGAAGACATGCGGAATAGCGACCACCAAATATGAACCACGACTAATCAATGATATTACGTATCACGTGACACCTTTTACTCCTTTAAGCGTTTTTGATGTTCGTGTCGCATAGATACGTGAGGCGATACTTATATTATAAGGAATTGACCATTAAAACTCGGGGGTAGATTTGTGCAAAAATAATGCAGGGAACAATTTTATTAAATTTACATCCCCTGAAAAATCCCCTTATCCTCCGCAAGACAGGTTATTCCCACAGTTTTACAACGCGTGGTGCTATCCTTTGTGAAAAACTGTCTACGTCCGCACCTCGATGCGAGGCGATTGGTAAGGAATAAGGAACTGTCAGTCCCTTTTTCGACAGTGATTTCGTTAAATTATCGCGTCCTTGCACGAACTGAAGTATTCGTTCCGCAATCAGAACAAAGAGCTTATAATTGATATACAAGTGAATAACTACCATTGCTGACCAATATGGGCAAGGACTACAATTACACATATAAATAAAAAAAGGACCTAGATTATATAATAAATTCGGACGAACGACCAAGATTACATAATAAATAATAAGAGCAAAGGAAGTAGATTATATAAGAAAGAAGGGCGAAGGAAAAAGATTACATAATAATATGGACGAAGGACAAAGATTACATAATAATATGGACGAAGGATAAAGATTACATAATAATATGGACGAAGGACAATGATTACATAAGAATATAGACGAAGGACAAAGATTACATAATAATATGGACGAAGGACAAAGATTACATAATAATATGGACGAAGGACAAAGATTACATAATAATATGGACGAAGGACAAAGATTACATAATAATATGGACGAAGGACAAAGATTACATAATAATATGGACGAAGGACAAAGATTACATAATAATATGGACGAAGGACAAAGATTACATAATAATATGGACGAAGGACAAAGATTACATAATAATATGGACGAAGGACAAAGATTATATAATAATATGGACGAAGGACAAAGATCACATAATAATATGGACGAAGGACAAAGATCACATAATAATATGGACGAAGGACAAAGATTACATAATAATATGGACGAAGGACAAAGATTACATAATAATATGGACGAAGGACAAAGATTATATAATAATATGGACGAAGGACAAAGATTACATAATAATATGGACGAAGAACAAAGATTACATAATAATATGGACGAAGGACAAAGATTACATAATAATATGGACGAAGGACAAAGATCACATAATAATATGGACGAAGGACAAAGATTACATAATAATATGGACGAAGGACAAAGATTACATAATAATGTGGACGAAGGACAAAGATTACATAATAATATGGACGAAGGACAAAGATTACATAATAATATGGACGAAGAACAAAGATTACATAATAATATGGACGAAGGACAAAGATTACATAATAATATGGACGAAGGACAAAGATCACATAATAATATGGACGAAGGACAAAGATTACATAATAATATGGACGAAGGACAAAGATTACATAATAATGTGGACGAAGGACAAAGATTACATAATAATATGGACGAAGGACAAAGATTACATAATAATATGGACGAAGGACAAAGATTACATAATAATATGGACGAAGGACAAAGATTACATAATAATATGGACGAAGGACAAAGATTACATGATAATTTGGACGAAGGACAAAGATCACATAATATATATCCATCCATCTCCCATATTTATTTTGTAATAGTGGTCATTCACCCTTATTTATTAGGTCTGCTTATTTCAAGCGCAATCAATTAATTACAAATGGGTTAGTCAATTAATCAATCAATCAATTCCTATTCCAATTATGTTCAATTTCTGTTTTCCCCACCTTGTTTTGTTTTTTTATTTTTTTTCAACAGAGTAAGAAATGTATTTTCTAAATGGGGGAATAATGATTATATTTATTCGTATTCATGGCAACCGTTTAGCTCACCATGTTTTTTGTTTATTTTCGTTTTAGATGATCAACGTTGCACATCGATTACGTGACTTATTTACTCCATTGCTTGGTATAACAACTTCATCTGCAACACTTCATACGATTGCGGACCAGTTGTTTTGCACTACATCGTAAATGTCGTCCCATCTTTTTGTTGGTCTACGTTCTTTTCTTTTGTTTAACAGTTTTCATGTTATGATTCCCTTACCCCCCTTATTGTCATTCTCGCAGCATATCCCACCCACTCTATTTCAACTCCTTCTTTCAATCAATTACAACAGTTCGTCAATTGTGTCGTTTCTCTGATCTATTCTTTTCTCTGATTTAATATTGTGTACTTGTTATTCGGCGCATCGACTTCACCGGGATTCTACTGAGAACCTATCTTTCCGTTTTGTTCTTGGTTCATGTTCAGCAGTCTGAACCACATGGCATTGCTAATAGTATGACTCCAGGGCGATGTAATTCCTCTTTAAATTTATCTCTTCATGCCATTATCAGATGTTGATAAGGATTGACCGAGGAAGGCATATTAATTAACTTTTTCAACGATATTATTTTCGTTTTTGATTAACGATCGTTCTACAGGGAGTAGGAACAAAATATTAAAACGGTCATAAAAATATAAGTATACTGTGTAAATACAGTCCAGTATTGGCATCGTAAACTGGGCCTCGCAAAACAATTCTTAAATTCGTCAACAGAGGTCGCTGTGCAGTGGAGAAATAAATGAACAAAAAACACCGTGTCCAGACCCAATATATAAATAGATAATTGAATAATAAATAATATTGTATAATAATTTCGCAATTACTTATCAGATAAGATTAACAAAACTCAATTAATCAATACAGATATTATAATTAACTACTGAATAAAGTGGAAGTAGAAAAAAATACTCATTCTTTATTAGTTTTAGGGACATTTTAAGAGTTTCAATTTGAATATCATCTTTCACTACATCATACGAAGTAAAATCGTACAATTTTAATGTCTTTGACCTTGACCATTTTATTTCAAACTATGTTTTAGTTCGGCAGTTCCTATTTCCCAAGCCAAATTCTCCTAGTTTACAGATAAACCGGAAGAAACAGGAAAACCATTGAAAAGTCAGAAAAAGACTAAATCACTTCAGCCAAAAAAAAACAAAAAAACAGTTATTCGTTTAGGCAGTGTGTATTTTCCTATGGTTTCAAATCTGTGAATTTCATTTTTTTTCTTTTTTTGACAGTAATTTAAAGAGCAAGAACGAAAAAAATGCAGACAAACATTGATTTTGGTAGTAAGTCGAAAGCTACCAAAATCAATGTTTTTTTGTATATTCAATAACCCCATCAATAGTACGGATGTAAACCCAAATAGTTCTTTACCGGCGGTGAACATGCCTATGGAACTGCAATTGTAAGATATGCCTTTGCTTGGAACGAATGGTTTGGACCGTATCATTCCCCATCTGAGAGAATAACATGACGTATTAATGTACAATTTTTATTCGAAGTTATGTTAAGGCAAATCATATTACCTAACATGTAAATTCCCTTTCGATCAGTCAGGTTGCGTAACAAATTTATTAAAAAAACAAAATTTTTAAAAATAGCTTTAGCATGTTCTTTATAATGTTTATAAAATACTTTGCAGCATGGTAAATATTTTCTGCTTGTGTCGATCAATATCTTGTATATTAGCTAATTGCATACTAGTTAACTGTTTTCAGCTCATGCCTTTGGCAAAATTAACAATATGATGCGTTCACATGTTAATTACCTCCGCCGAGGAGGATATGTTTTGCTAGCCTGCGCATGTTTATATTTCTTTATTAAGCAGGATAACTCAAACATTTATATATACATTCTCCTGATAGGTTGCCAAGAAAGCAAAGCAAGTATGCACATCAATACTTTCACTGAAACATTTATTGTTGATGTACCTGGAAATCTTTGACGCCAAACTGTTACTAATACATATGTACAGTGGTGAACTTCGGGTGTTTATAAATGCACCGAGTCGTGTTTTTATGGTGAAATGGGCAGAATGTTTAAGATTCACGCGTATGGAAACATTTTGGTTAAGAGTTCCGAAAATGGATACAAATCACTATGTATACCAACGAGGCTGAAAGCAAGATTAATTGTTCGTCTCTTGTCCGATCAAATATTTATTATTTCTTAATGGATTTGGTTTATCTGTTCAAATCGAGAATTGGGCGGTACTTCCACCTTTTTGACATTTTTCAAACATAAAATTAGAGCTCAAACTGTTATTGTTATCTATCTCCTGTTGGGGGTTCTCTGATCTTTAATTGTAATTATAAAATTAAATATTTACCCATAATGCTGCCTCCTTTCTATGAAAGTTCACTCAACAGTTGGCGGAAAATTCATTGTTACGAGGTTGAGTACACACTAGCAAATATCATAATTTGGAACAACCAACAAATTCTAATAAATAACAAAAGTTAATGTTAGCCAGATTTTATCTCAAAAGGTATTGTGTACCTTTGTGATCTATACGATTCCACTGGTCAGTTTAAAAACTGGGAAGCATTGAGAGTCATTTGTATGACGCAGAACCACTTTTTGCTATGGTTGGGAATAATAGACCACAATTACTTATAGGTATAACCATTAATGATAAATTTATGTATCTGAAGGATTTAAAATGCAAGCTAATACGAAGAATTGTGTCTAGCTTTTATCTAATTTCACCAATTCGTAAGAGTACTCTTTTCTTTACTCATTTGTTTCGCATTGAAGACACCGATTGGAGGGAAATATTTCTTTTACCATGTGCTGTCACCATGGGAACAAAACAGCAAGAATTTCAGTAGAAGATAACACATAATGTCCTATATACAAACTCCATGCTACATCACATGAGACCTTCTCTTACAGCCTCTGGTCTTTGTACGTTTTGTCATAGTGTTGAAAAAACACTCCTACACTTGTTTGTCAATTGTGAATATGTTAAAAACATTTGGACTACATTGTGTGTTCAATATGGAACAAATTTAAGAACCCCAGGTGCTCTCACATGTAAACAAATATTATTAGGTGATACCTAATTCCTAAGCTATTGAATCATCTAATTATCATTACCAAAATTGACAATTTACACTAGTAAATTAAAAAAACTGTTTACCCTCCTTTAACATGGTTAAAATGAACATACATAAAATACAACAAATGGAACACTATATTTTAATTAAGCAAAATAAAACAAACCTCTATTTTGAAAAGTGGGGATATCTTAAAATTAGGTAATGTTTTTGTTTTGTTTTCTACATGGTATTTTTGTCATTCTTGTTAACCTTTCTTGGGGGGTCTGGCAAAATATGGCTCCACCATATCCAGCTACTTTATTTTGTTATAATTTTACATGTATATTTATATACTAAAACGGGTGATGTTTTGTTGACGATCGTATTGAAGCCGTAGCTGTAAATATTCATCAAAATGTATCAACATTTTGTACATTATACAATAACTCTTTATTAAAGTAATTGAACTGATTTGGGTGGAATAAAATATTTTTTATTTGGAACACATCGCAATTGATCAGAAAATATTGTTTTGCTCCAATTTTCTGCGTCGATTCCGTGGGCCGGTGACCGTTATACAATTTAAAATCAGTTTGCATTGTTTACTATAGCTGTTTACAGTGTTCTAATCATTACTATTTACTTATTTTTTGCTTCCATTCTAGATAATTATGCTCAGTGATGTAAAATTGAAGCGATGACTGAATAAACGAACCTTGGCTGGCGAAGATGTATCTGGAAGTGTACACATTTGTTGGAAGTGAACAAAATATTCAATGTAATGACAAAAATTGTAAAATGCTGTGGAATTTCTTTTGTAAATAAAAATATACTAGCAATTTTCTATTAAATTAATGGTTTATTCAAGTGGGTAAAATATAATGTACAGAAAGATTGCCCGTAGAGTATCGGTACACTGAAAAGTGAGCAACTGACAGCCTGTATAAAAGGGGGCCTGTGATTGGCTGTTACTTACGCGAGATTTGAACGGGACTTACATAGGCGTCGGATCAGATGTATGTAGGGCGGAATTTTAAAAAATCACAAAATTAAAATCAAAGTAAAATAAAAAGGCATTAATAACAAAAGTAATAAAACATAAAATTAAAATAAGTTTATAGCCAAAATAATTAAAGCCGGTACACTACATCAGATTTTAATCAGATTGATTAATATGTAGAGAGGAGCAAGATAAACACATCTAGATGAACATCCTGTTTAAAATTTGTTTTTATACGACACTAATTTTGTACCACAGGTTTTATGGTAACAGTACTGAATAGACGGCCACAGATGTGAATTCGGTAGCCAGGGAATTTCAGGAATGATTTTATTGAAAGATTTTTTTCAGATTATATATTCTTTATTATAATGTTTATTAATTAGCTAATTTGCATACTAATTCAGTGTATTTTCGTACATCATAAAAAATGCAATGTCGTAATAATTAAAATTAGTTAACATACTGGAGTGTATTGCTAGATTGATAACACAAAGCACAAAATAAACGCAATATCAACCACAAATGTAATATCCTTCTACAACAAATGTATTAATGTCAGCCACAAATATAATATTCTTCTACCACAAATGTAATATCCTTTTACAATAAATGTAATAACCTTCCACAACAAGTGTAATAAAATGTGATAACAAACACAAATCTAGTAACTCCCAACCACAAATTACAATAAAGTGTATTATCATACTTCTATACCATGAAAGCCAACCAGATTCGCTCATCACAGGTTAAACGTATTCATATGTCTACGACTATGCGAGTATACGAGTATGAGAGAAAAAACTATGTTTGTATCAATTTCGCATGGCTACAAGCTTTAATTCGTCTCTGCTCTCGAAGAATCTGTGAGTCGTGGGGTCTACATCCATATTTTCAAGGTCGCGGAACACAATGGTGATATATTTAGTAATATTCAAACATCCCCCAACTTAAATTATTAAAAAATGTCCGCCATGTGGCCGGTTAAAACTTCTATATACCTAAGTATATGACACCTTTACAAAATAATCCCACCATTGACATCAATGTTTTCAAGGTCAAAGAACAGAAATCATTAATACTACCCAAACATCACTCATATAATTTGCATAAATTCTTAATATATTCAAAATAGCCGCCATATAAGGTAAATGTTATTGCATACCAACGTCTTTAAGGTCAGATAACAAATTTATAACCATCTGTATTTGCATAAATATTGTAAATTATGAATGGTTTTTAAATTGGTATGATTAGGGTCATCTGGTTGAATTCCATGTGAATTGACTTACAAATAATGGTATTGAAGATGTTTCATGACCCCCCCCCCCATATTCAATTAAATTCAAATTCACCATTTTCTGTATTGCACATTGCATTATCAGATTCCCCAGGAATAATTTGAAATTTTACACAGTGAAGTCATACTTACTTTGCAAACATCTAATGTAGAGCATTGGATATATTCAATGGGTGGAGTACAAAGCATACTCAGGTAACATGTGGGAGTTCAAGCTAGAAAGCATTTCAGTGATGGCCTCACAACATTTAGAATAACAAGAGGTTACTCGCAAAAATACAATACAAAGTTTGAATTAACCATGCCGTGTGTTGTAAGTTATTCATGCGATTGGAATATCTTATGTTTTTTTACAACTAGATTATGTGTCTTATTTATAGCATTTCTAACTCTCTATAATATTTTTTTTATTATTAACTAATATGCAAAAGTTACAATGACAAATTACAGACAAAAACAACATAAAAAACAGTCATAATATTCAATGAAAGGCCCCCTCTTCTTTACTTTGCCCTTCTGTTCTGTGTTTTCGTTACTTTCCAAATCAAAGATTTGTTTGACACAGGATTTAAACTCTACAATGTTTGGCTTAATGTGTTGTAACTAGCACTCAAATATATAATAACAATGTATAAATAGAGAATTAACGAGAAAATGAATTCTTTGAAAGAGGATAACCATTTTCTAATTGAATTCCAAAACTACAACTACAATCCCGGAATAAGTGATAGTCTTCACTAACCACTTCACAAAAAGAGCATAATGGAGACTCTGAGATTCCATGCATACAGAAATTGATGCAAAAAGGCAAAAATTTCATAGTAAGTTTGTACTGGAAATTTCTAAGCTTTGTATTGAAGGCGATTTTGAACTGGAGTGTACATACTATAATATTCAGGATGTCATGCCAGTAGTGGTGGATACGTATTGGAATTCCATCGCTTAAAAAAGGTTTCAGCAGCACAGTGTACAACTCTTTAATAATTTTATCGCCACTTTACATCATTACACGTACGAACACTTTAGTAACACAACCAGCTATGGGATTCCTTTATTTTGAAGAAATGACAGATTTTAACTGAAAGAATTCGGTTACATACATCCTAATACCGCAAAATAAGTTGTTCAAATGCTAGAAAAGTACAGTTCTCGCCAGGAAGGTCATTAATAAAAACAATACCACAATCTATAAAACTATTGGTATATTATTTATGCGGATATTAGAATTATTCCGAATGATTTCCTGACAGAGACTCTAAATCGTAAGTTCTGATTCAATACAATTATAAACGCAGCCGTGCTGTAAGAATTTGTTTTAAGAAATTAGAATATAAATGGTCCAATATTCATGTCTTATGGTTTGAAACATAGAACAAGGAACCACCAAAGCTTCCTAATAGATAGTTATAAAATCTACTGCAGACAGAACTTTTCAGGATCGTTAAAAACCCTCATATTGATTAAATTCAGACCGTGTTTTAAACTGTGTTTCTTCTAATCCAGTCACGTTTACCTCCCCACAAAACCTAAAACACCAACTTGAAGGCTCATTGGGCGAGCGAAGTGACATGCTTTAACTATAATAATCTTACTATACTCCATGGCAGCAGTATTTTCCTCGCTTTTTAGAAACGAGTATTAAAATTTAGTGTGACTAGCTGTGATGAATCTTCAGGAATATGAATACCCAATACATCAACAGATCCGTCAATCCAAGTTAAAGGATGTGACGTCTCAATATGGAAATTACTATGTTTTAATGACCCAATACGCATCATTTTACGTTTTTCATTATTCGGTTTCATATCGGAAATTTTAGAAAAACCACTAATAATATCCAGCAATTTACAAAACGACTGTTTTGTAGGCACAATTATGAAACTCGCTTCATCTGCATATTGTAAAATTTTGTTTTGAATTGGTCCTGTGAATAAATCTCTGATTTCCTCACAACAGCAATGACAAAAAGATATGGTGATAATGGACGGTCTTGTTGAACACCTCGAAAGAGGTCAAATTTCTGGGAAATATTTTTCAAAATTGATGATACGACTACTTATATTTTTATACATAACACATACACAAGTAACCAACTGACTATAATAATGCCTAGACCATTCTGTTTAATAAATATGACTATTGACATGATACCTTTGTCATTTACACAAGGAAAAAGCTTCTAATAGAGCAATTATGTGGTTATATAATATAAATATTGTTCTATCACACCAAGTTATAAAGAGACAAATGTGATAAAATAAGAAAGTGACTGGCATGCATTATTATAGAAGAATGACATTAAAGTTATGAATATTAATTACTAACATCAAGATTGTAAAACCATGTAAATTACTGTAATTAAAACAATTTAATTTAAATTTCAATGCAATGTATGCTACCACGTGTCGAATTCACGTAGCGAATTCTTGGGAAAATGATTTATAATAAATTTACAAATTTGTTAATTTGAAATTTGAAGCATAGTTTTCTAAGGCTTGCTGTACTCGTACTTTCGTATTGTCGGAGATTCATAATGTATATATTCGTTTGTGATACTGTTCTCATTTGTAGGTCATTTGTTTATCTATACGTATGAAGGATTCTTCTAAATAATTCTTGACCAATGAGAATCATTCAATTACAGCCAATGAGCGATTAGCTATTTTTCACCAATCATCTTACTCGTTATCTTTTAACTCGCATGCAATTCACTCATTTGTATATCCCGCCTACTTGTTTTCTATCACGTTCGCAAAGTGCCGATTTTAGATATTCGAAGCTCCCCTTTCATGTGTCAACTGTTAGTATGTCACTCATAAAGGTAACACAATTTTAATTTTCGCGGATACCAAAATAGCAGCATATATCAAAATAAGTCGGTGCATGAAATCAGTATTTAAGAGGCTGAATTGTTTATTTTAAAAATACTCCCTATGCTTCGTTATTTTCGGAGTTGTTTTATATATGCTGGTTGTTGACTGTTACAGTAGCGATATATATAATTGTCTTTATTCACCAAGTGAAGAAACTCGCCAGATGCTACTCCGACAACTTAAAATGTTAGCAATGCTTCCAACACAACAACCGAATTTCACAAGATTTCAAAGTAGTGAGTACATTTCTTTATGAGTTAGTCTGTATACGTCTGTTCACCGTAGGCATAACGTTCGACATGGTCACTTTGACGTGTAAATGCATCAAATGTTCACTGGTTTGTATTCTTTCTATTTTCGTGAGAGACCTAGGTCAAGCTATCCTATTAAGGTGCGAATATTCTGCCAATGGTTTTTAGTTTGAAATATTACTGTACAAACAAGCTATTTAAATTACAATATTGTGCGTGCGACGGTTTTGTGATTGTATTTTATAATGTTTAGTTAGAGCGTGGCTGTGTCTACAGTGCACTTGCAATTTTTATACCTCGCTGCTGTTCTATTTCATTATTTTATCGAATTCGATACTATCTCCAAATTTAATTTCGAAATTGATGTTAGGTTTGTAGGATTTTATATTCATTTATTTGTCGATAATAACTTGTGTAATTTTAAACTATTTAAATAATTCACCGAACTGAAACAAACTCACCATCCTACCATCTCCCTGTACACAGTAAATTGTGTACGTTCGTTCTGGCGTTCAATCAGTTGTGTTTAATAATTGATTGAAAGTTTTCCAGTGATCATCATAACGTTCCTGCAGTTAGCATATGTTTCTCTTGAAAATGAATATTAATACGTTATGCAACAAGTAGGGATGAATGTAAAGCAAAAAAAAGATGTATACGATAACAACAGATGATACTTATCATCTGTACTACGTATTTATCTATCTAATCCGTCTGTTTCAGAGCCACAGTCACATCCTTAAAAATAATAGTTGTGAATTGTTTCCTCCTTTGACTGACATCAAATGCAGAGTGTATTGTTCACCTGCACTACAATTTACTATTTCTATAAATTATATTATGCAATAACTTCCTTTGAAATTCCTGTAATGTTGTTTCCATTATCAACAAAAAGGGAATCCAGACAATTTTTGCTCTCAATCATTAAACAGAAAAATAAGGTACATTTTAGAGGTGTAAAATATTGAACAGAAATACATAATATCCAAGGGTGTGATATACACCCTAATATCCTTGACACAAGATCAGCGAAGTTGTAAAAAAATCTCATAAAAACACAACGGATCTCTCCGTTCTAATCATTCCCGGATTGTACTTCTTCCCAATCCCCGCCATTGGAATAACTGATTTTGATTACATTTTCTAGATCAAGTACATAGACCCCCCCCCCCCATTTAAAAAAAATAAGACATACAAATTTACCGTTCATTAAAGTCTGTGCATTGTTCGGTTTCAAAAAATGAATTATATGCTTTCATTTCATTCCAACACTAAAGTAAACTTTTATAAAAACTTACATTGAAATATTAAAACCATTCCCATCATTCTGGTATAGTAATTAAAGAAAACTTTCCAGGGAAAAAAATGCAATACTTGTAGTCCATCCAAAATATGAAATAACCCATCACTAATTGCAAAAGTAACGATTCCACTTTTATTCAATTTAGAATTATATTAAATAACGGATTATGAACGGATTTATCAGATGCTGGTGTGTCTTATTTGTAGCATTTCTAACTAATATACAAAGTTATAATGCCAAATTACAGACAAAAACAACATAAAAAACATTTACAGATCATAATATTCAATGAAAGGCCCCCACTTCTTTACAAACTTTGTTCTTCTGTTCTGAGCTTTCGCAATGATACTTTACAAATCAAAGATTTGTTTTACACTGGACAGAAAACCTACAATGTTTGGCTTAACGCGTTGTAACTTCCACTTAAATATATAATAACGACCTATAAGTAGGACATAGTTAAGCATTGGATTAGCATGCTCATCAATATCTCCCAGAAAACATTTTGTAGCATTTAATGAGAAAATGAATCCTGTAAAAGAGGATAACTATTTTCTAATGGAATTTCAAAACCTGTATGAAAATCTACGTACAATCCCAAAATAAGGGATAGTAGTCTTCACTAAGCTCTTCACAAAAAGATAATTCAGACCGCCCTTATCATACGTGTTGTAAACTGTGTTCCTCGCTTTCTCGAACGAGTATTAAAATTTAGTGTGACTAGCTGTGATGAATATCCAGGAACATGAATACCCAATATATTTAAATGATACCATAGAATATGAATGACATACGAGTGTAGCTACATAATTAGATAAATGTAACACAGTACATTCCTACAGATGAGGAGCATTTATAAGACAACTAAACTCAACGTAATGCTTATTTAGATTGAAATAGATGCCATAGAGTATGGATTACAATCTAGCGAAAGTATGTCTTCGTCTATATCATGCACTACTGAAATGATATATCGATAGATACAACAGTATGTAGGAATATATATGTAAAACATATTTATATGTCTCCAAAATCTGACCAGCCCTATTGGAATATCAAAAATATTGATGAGCTAATAATGAATCTTATAAGATAAGAGACTGCTTGTCTCAGATTTTCACAAATTGAATAAAAATACTACGTTTTCACCAAAATATATGTTACAAATTTATGAACGGATATAAAAACAAGTATTTTTGTTTGAATCATGTCTAGCATTTAAATTATGCTTTTAAATTGTTATAAAAGTTATAAATTGTTAAAAAAGTTATAAATTGTTAAAAAAGTTATAAATTGTTATAAAAGTTATAAATTGTTAAAAAAGTTATAAATTGTTATAAAAGTTATAAATTGTTAAAAAGTTATAAATTGTTATAAAGTTATAAATTGTTATAAAAGTTATAAATTGTTAAAAAGTTATAAATTGTTATAAAAGTTATAAATTGTTATAAAAGTTATAAATTGTTAAAAAAGTTATAAATTGTTATAAAAGTTATAAATTGTTAAAAAAGTTATAAATTGTTATAAAAGTTATAAATTGTTAAAAAGTTATAAATTGTTATAAAGTTATAAATTGTTATAAAAGTTATAAATTGTTAAAAAGTTATAAATTGTTATAAAAGTTATAAATTGTTATAAAAGTTATAAATTGTTATAAAAGTTATAAATTGTTATAAAAGTTATAAATTGTTATAGGAATATATTGTAAAAGCTACTGAAGCTACTGTAGATTTGCCAAATCGATGTTATTTTTTTTTTAAATAAATATTTTAAAATCATTCAAATATTGGTATACTAATTGCTGTATTTATAACTTATACCTAACTTTAAGTTACTATTGTTCTATTTGATGTAAACAAAAAGTTTGGACACATTATTTTATGGAAATACATCACAGAGTGGGAGTCTCAAACTCCTAAACACAAATATTGCACACTTTCTGATTAAGAAAGATAGAGTGATTATATACTAAAACTACACTGATATTACCTTGCTGAAACTAAAAGCCGAGTTATAAAAATACATGACATTGACACGGCTATAGCTTAGTTCTAACTATTGGGTTACCAAGTTCTTTATACATTCACAATAGAGAAGTGTATGTTAAACACGGTTACTATTTTTTTAGAGTGACAGATGTAAACAATTAGTAGGGTGTATACGTATGAAACCTGGAGCTCAATGTGTGAAGCATTGCTGTACGAGTTTAGTTAATCGCAAACATGCGTCCCCACAGACATTATTGAATTTGCAGTGCATAACAATTATAGATACCAACAAGTCATCTGAAGATGACACAGCCCCCACTTGTCAGATGTTATTATAGTTGGCTATGAATTATAAATTTTGAATGTATATGTAGAAAATCGGGTAAGAAGATTGAAACTCAACATTACAAGGTACATACCCTATATCGACATATCAATATACTTAATATACCAAGTATGGTCTAATATTTGGACTAATAATTCACAAGATATTAACAAAAATGTGCAAATGAGCCCATTAATTAAGGTGAAACCTCGACTTAATTTAAGGTGGGCGAAAAATGTAAACAAGCAGTTTGCCATTTCATGGGCATGAAGGCCAAGCCACTTTAAGTATTATATACAAGGTTAAATGTAATTAACATATTCATGATGTATAATTTATGATTTTTCAGCATCGCATATCTACCATGATCCATGGTAGATCGTGGACATTCCAGGATGGGAAGAGATCAGAAGCTTGAAGAAAACGTATAAAAAACAAAAGAGACTAAATTCAAATGAACTTTCGGTAATTATGCATCAAAATTCACAAAACACACACAAGCACAAACCGTTTCGTGTCGCGGTGCTTTGCATCGCTGTCCTTTGGCGGAATTCTGTGGCGCCGCCAACGTCGGTCGATGAACACAGTCGGTAGGCATGGCATAAATACATTTGCTGGCATTCTGTACTTTTGACTGCAGTGTTGTTGTTTTTTTTCCGACATGCTTCCGATATGGCCTTTATTTGGTTAATATCCATCTGAAATTCTGGACTGTGAGAATCGTCTATTTAATTAACTCACCATAAAGGTCGACACAATGAAATTGTCGAGTATGTTGTGTTTTAATGTATCTCAAATAAATAGAATACATTGCAACTAAAATACGTTAAATGTGTTACAACCTATTCACATAAGTTATTGTCATGCAAATTTACAATCTTTTAATTGTTCAACTGTTGTGATATGTGTAATAGTTGTCAACCTAAACATAGTAGGAACACGTCGCCATATCGTGATGACTTCTAAGATTTTTATCTTCGGTGTCTTTAAAAAGTTTCTTCAATTTCCATTGGATCTAATCATTTTTGTCGCATAATTTCGTACACCATTTTTCCTGTTTCTCGTTGAGCTATCAATCTATCGCTGTATTTCTTTACTTTGCCAAATAGATATTAGGGCGCGAATCTCGTACCTCAAGTCAGAAGTTACAAACGACGTTGTCTGCGCCATAATTAAAATGTGAGGTTACTTGAAGAAGACGATTGAGGGCGTAATTCAATTTATATAATACATGTACTAGTAATTGTGTGGTACGACGCCCTCGTCAAATGACGCACCTCCTAGCTTGTATCCGAGACCGTAGGCAAGGGAACAATTTCACAATGTATATTAGATGAGGAATCAAGTTCAGTACTAAATAAAACATATCTACAGGATATAACTTGGCATTGAAGTTATCAAACATAACATGTTCAAGAAGAATAGCTGACCAGTTTCGCATGATATCACTCGACATTGTGCACCGAAAGACAGAAACAAAACACAGTCCCTCAATTGAGGGATTGTGAGCAAAATTGTGTATATAGTACAGGAGTATACTGTTTAAATAGTACACAAATGCCTATACTATTCCCCAAACTCAAGTACATATCGATACGTTCACCTATCGTATGATGCTACGAACTGAAAAAAACAATCATTACAACTAATGGCCAGTAATTTTCATTAAGCCATCACAGTAACATTCAGTGTGTTACCATGGCAATAAACAACAGCATTGCATATACGGCATAAAATAGATATAATAAACAAATAAAGTGCATTAATGGGAGATGTCCGTTTAAATGCATTATTTCGGCATTGGTCGAAAGTAATATAATTCTGTTTTAGAGAAAAAAAGTAAAATAATATGCAAACGGGTTAACAGTTTCTATGAACCAGAATTAAGCTTGTGTGCCATGAATAACATAGGTATTTAATTATATTGACGAGGGATGAAAATAGTTACACAGTAGATAAGAATAATGTCATAAATCTACAAGTCTTGCTTTGCAGCTGTACTCAGGATTCTTTCACCACGTGGTCGTTGCTACTAAAATTGCACATATTTTATCTTCTCGCGAGGCCTCGCTAACTCACAAACATAAATTACAGGTATTGTTATTAAAATATATACAAATGATTTTGCCAAAAGCTCTATACCGAATAAAAACTTCATGGTATATTTAAGGTCAGAGCTCCGTCACGATAGCACGACTTATTGAAAATGTTCTTTGTTCAGACAGAGTACACAGTCGAGAACTAGTTCTAAAAAAAAGTAGGAAATCAAATGACGTGGCTATTCTTTGACCCAATCAATGACGTGCATTGATTTGACGGGCACTGATTTGACGGGCATTGATTTGACGGGCATTGATTTGACGGGCATTGATTTGACGGGCATTGATTTGACGGGCATTGATTTGACGGGCATTGATTTGACGGGCACTGATTTGACGGGCATTGATTTGACGGGCATTGATTTGACGGGCATTGATTTGACGGGCATTGATTTGACGGGCATTGATTTGACGGGCATTGATTTGACGGGCATTGATTTGACGTGCATTGATTTGACGGGCATTGATTTGACGTGCATTGATTTGACGGGCATTGATTTGACGGGCATTGATTTGACGTGAGCTGGGCTTAGACCGTCGTGAGACAGGTTAGTTTTACCCTTATTATACACACAGTTTTGATCACTGTAAAATACTATTATTATTTCGACGTGTTTTTCTAATAAAAATAAACACAAATTTGGTGGTGTTTATTTTCTGCATTAAGTTGTCCACTGAGTTTATCTTGTCAGAAATTGGGGACTTGTAAGTACCACCAGCTGATCCTGAACCGC
Organism: Saccoglossus kowalevskii; assembly: GCF_978046115.1. NCBI lineage: Eukaryota > Metazoa > Hemichordata > Enteropneusta > Harrimaniidae > Saccoglossus > Saccoglossus kowalevskii. The sequence goes on along the minus strand of NC_140643.1, from coordinate 22,036,512 downwards.
TAAGTCCGTGAAGACGACTGTCATTAGTTATAGTTATTTGAGGGTCATTTATGCCGGAAAGTACTATTATAATATCTAAAATATGTTAATTATTATTTCTGAAGTGGAACAATGAGAAGATTGGCACTGTGACGAACGTATTACGTGAAACATACAAATCCAATTGTGGTCTGAATATAAACTCGGCTTAGTCTAGAATGTTTCGAGTTCGGACGCCATCGCTGCGTTAATTTACCCAATGCACTGTGTCGTACCTTCTCTATTTTTTATCGTAAATTATAGTTTCAAGCTAATTACATGTTTGATGAAGTGAATAAGTCAGATATGTAAGCGCGGCACGTTCCAAACTAACGTCACGTGGTCGTTACGTCATAACTTAGCGTGTACTGTTACCACTCCCCGGTGATAGTTATGAATATATCATTGTCAGAACGGTCATAAAAGGGCACTCCAACTGGGAAATAATGAGTCATCTTTGCTCACATTTAGTAAGTTTAATCGTTTTATGTCATAGGTAAAATAACAAATCATTATAATCGACAATTAGGCTGTAATCGATCATGTATTGTTAATTCTTAACATAATGAGATGTAATTTATAGTGATGAAATTGTAGGTATCACACTACATTTATATTCGACAAATGTAAGAACATGAAAAGGCCACAGGCCAAAGAGTAGAGTACCTACAATAAAATAAATAAGTTCTAGAAACGAATCTGATTCAACTATACTCAGGCTGATATTGTCAATATCATAACGTCAACCCAGCTGACTGCTCACTCTGAATGTATCAATACGCCATTTCAAATTAAGTTTGTTTTCGCTAAATTTCGTCCAAAACGTCCACGTTTGCATAATCTGGCATCATATTAATAAATAAAGTAGTTCGGAATGCAAGCTAGCAAAACAGTTATTTACAAACTAGAAAGAATTACATTCGCCTTGTATCATAATGTGAAAGAAAGAAATGTGCGTGAAGTGGCGTCCGTGGCGGTAAAATAAGGCTACCCTGGTGCCACCGTTCATGTGTATAATTAAATGTTAATTAATTAAATTAATTTTGTTGACAAATGCAACTATAATGTTAGGATTTTCATGGAGATAAGTAATACATCTTTTATTACGGAAACCAATGCAAAAAAACAAAGACAATTCAGATATTGACTCCCGAAATATTGTCCGGTGATAGCGACACGAACTCCCAATAATGAGCGTAAGAACAAAATGTCTTGTACTGACACGCATAAATTCAGATAGAATCCGGGTATTTTCACTTACGGGCAACCCAGAAATACATGGTACAGTGGTGCGCACCTTAGCAACGTTAGAACGTCTGTGACGTAGTTCCGCTCCCGAGAATAGTGACTGTAACGAAATATGCGAAGAGTATATGCCGGTAGGTGGAATTAGAGCATCATAACAGCAACTTCCCATACTAAAAGACGAATTCAGAATTTCACTTATTATACTATTCTTGGTCATGTGACCAATTCTTCTTGCCACCAGAACGTATAGATTATAGTGCCAGTGCGATTTGACTCGGGTCAAAACTGTGGCGTTATATTAGATAACGCACACTTTCGAGTGTTAATTAATTAGACCACGAAATAGTCTTTTCCACGAAACGAAACCCTAACCCTGACTCGCACTTTTTTTTTTCATTGGCCTAATAACATCAATCGCCTGTATTGCTGAACGTATGATAATTTGCATAAATGCAAAAGACGTATTGTACGATTTGTCATTTGCTTCCGAACAATTCGGGGTAAAAATAGGAATTAGAAGGTTAATTTCAATGTCGAGAGGGATACTTCGAATTATTCATTAGCAAATGATACAACACACAACACATATATTTATGTATTAAATTAGCATATGTTGGGAAATATGTATTTGAAATGCAACCGATTGGTGAATGCGCTCGTGCGATTTACAGACTCTGACCAAAACTGTGACGTAAAACCTATACCCTCTTTGAACGTTTCAATCACTAATTCAGTGCCTAGTTCTAACTTATGTTTTAATCATTAATCAACTGAATATTAAATGCTAGTAATGAATCTGACATACTAGACTTTCGGTCGGAGTATTCGACACTGTCGAGAAAAAACGCATGCGCACTAGTATTGTGCTCCAAATTCCACTCACCATTCTCGCTAATCGTGCATGTGAATAGGGAGTGAGTATACTGCATTCAGTGAGTGCTTACACCACAGACAGTAACGTTTCACATACTAATTATTTCACGTCTGCATATGCTGTGAAGCGAACGCAGATGAGACTTCTTATCGAATAGTTTATCTAGTAGATTGCCTGGCTACTGACCATGTTAATTCACACATCGCACAGCTAGAAACATAAGGAACTTATTTTAACGAGCAGCCTGAGTATAAAAGGGACACATAATTTACCGAGTTTCGCAAGTTGTCATGAAGAAAAAAACGTAATCGGTGATAGAACCGATAACTACTCAAAACATGCCAGAAAAATCTCATTTTCCAGTCTTTCGTCGTAACCCATGACAGGTCATTAGTCCACGGCGAATGCCGCATGACATGGTATCAATAGAACAGCCAGCTCTACAGATATAAAGGTGACTACAGTAGAACTCCTAGCCTTCGAGTTGGTTAATCTGTCACAGGAGACCCTGAAACACATTGTACTGGAACCCATAAAACAGAACACGATTTCAATAATTCAAATTTCTTTCGTATATGTTACAGATGATATCAATATTTCATACTATGAAACCATATGTCATTTCATATGTTGACGTCGTCAGAGATTAATAGTACCATTAAACAGCACTCACATTGTATGACTAGCTTGCCAACAAAGTGTTCCACTTCACACCAACAGTGTTTATTGGTGTTTATAATAAATCCCATCTTGTGAGTCGTAATGTACTGAATGGCCTGCATAGATTCAATACTAATTCAATACGCTAACGAACAATGTCGACTTAAGGTAGAATCCCACATTTTGAATACTAGCAGCACATAAATCTAGCGCATATAGTATTGTTAATATTTCATGTCACAATCTGTCCATAATAATCGTTTTTATATTAGTCAACATTTGAACTTGTTTGTTCATTTTATTTTTTAGAAGAACTGTCAAACAATATGACATTATTTTATGACATTATTTCATTTTCTCTTACGAAAATACCACGTGACACGGAATTTCACAAATGGTTGTATTGTGCGAGTAAATGATGTAAACGTTTGTATATGCACCACTAGCCTAGCATGGATAGCATAGCTTCGTGGTTCATGGTTATACAAGTTTGGAGCTCCATTTTGCTATAATACGTCTTCTAATAACGCGGGTTTAATATCAGTGTTTAATTTAATTTAATTTAATTTAATTTAATTTAATAAATTTAATTTAATTTAATTTAATTTAATTTAATTTAATTTAATTTAATTTAATTTAATTTAATTTAATTTAATTTAATTTAATTTAATTTAACATTAATTGCGTAAATACCGAACCCCACCACCACCCGCTACGTACCATGTGCCGATGAACTATACATCTACACTATACAAAGGTGATTACGATCTAAGCAAATACTAAACAGCATGCAAAAGTGGAACAGTATCCGATGAATCTTATATAATTAGGCAGACTGCAAATAATGAATAGTTACTCTATATTACTTCCTTAATTACACATGATCATTGAATACATCATCAAGTTGTATGTAGGAAGTCCGGATTATCTCGCGTGATTTCCGTTTCCGCCTCGCAAAGTAACAGGTGAATTACAGTATTCCGACCACGGACAAGTGCTTCCATAGTCCACGAGAATGTTCATCCAGTGTAAACTTAGTCGTTTGTGTTTAAAATACTTGAGAGTACATTTTCAAATCTTGCTCACATTGCCAGCAAATCGTTGACAAAGAAAGACAAGAGGTTTCATAGAATGGAGTGACATATTAATATCCATGGATGATAGGAAAATTACTTACAAGTCTTAGTGCTTTTAGATTGAATATAATAATTATTGTAGATTCGATCATTTTGTTGGAGAAACCTGAGAAATGTCTTGATATTTTCGGAATTGCTCTTGCTTGATTTGGTTTTTATCTGAACGGCAGTGTGTACTATTAGAGGTCATGTATTGCCCATGTATGTCTATGGCTTAGGATCCGGAGTTCTGCAGAGCTCAGTATTTGGAATCTTATGTTTTTTTGCGTGCGTATCATTGAACTGAGTGGTCTTTATTTGTCGTTTGATTTGGGAGATTATGAATCAGCTCATAATGACATATGTTGTTATTTGGTGAATTAAAAAAGTAGATATAAACTACAACCTATCTTTGTGCTTCCTGGCAAGCGTAGGCAATTAAACAACTCAAATTATTAATTGCTAGTTACGAATGCCGAGACGGACCTTCCTACTTCACAGTTCCAACTTCCGAGTTCCGACTTCTAACTTCCGAGTTCCACTTTTAACTTCCGAGTTCCGACTTCTAACTTCCGAGTTCCGACTTCTAACTTCCGAGTTCCTACTTCTAACTTCCGAGTTCCGACTTCTATTATTGTTGCAAACCGCAGGAGCAAAAAAGTACCGTCATCTGTAGTGATGAAACTACATAGTAGTCTATCATTTGTGCACATAATTGTTTTGAGATCAGCGGGGTGAGATCAGCGCTAAAATAATTTTTATTTTTATAATGCATTGATATATTACTAGAGGCCTGCAATGAGAAGCACGGAGTGGCAAATCTGAAGTCTGAAGAGAGAACTCTTAAGTACGAATTCAGAAGTGAGATATGGAAATGTGAAGTCGAAAGTGAGAAGTCGGAAGTCGGAAATTGGAAGTAAGAATTTGGAAGTGAAAATTTGGAAATTGGTAGTAAGAATTTGGAAGTGAGAAGTCAGAAGTGAAAAGTCGGAAATTGGAAGTCAGAAGTAAGAACTTTGAAGTCGGAAATTTAAAATGTGTAAATATCTTGAGTCTTGATATAATTATACATAAATATATAAGTTAAAGCATAAAATCTGAGATTTCGTGGAAAACATGAAACATAACATTATATTTGTACCCTTAAAATAAAGTGAAAGTCAATTTCATGATTAATAATAAACCTATCGAACCTAAAAAAAATAATAACTAATGTCATTTAGTGGAACAAACGCTCCTTGCACTTTCTCCATACCTCATGTCCGAAAAAAATAAGTGAATGTCAGTGTCCGTCAAGTTTAGGTGGGACTGATGAATAATCTGTTTGGGTAGCAGTTGTCACTTATATTTGACTCACAAGAATAAAGGAATTACCAGGGAACGTGTCACAAAGTAGAATATAATCAGGGCATATAATCAGGCGACTTGTCCCCAGATAGATCATAATCAGTGGACTTGTCTTAACTAAGGTAGATCACAATGAAGGGTCCATGGGTAGAATATTATCAGGTCACTTTTTCCAAGGTAGAATATATTCAAATGCAAAGACAATATATATATATGGTTAGACAATGCCAATCATAATGCAAAGATAATATAAAAATAAAAATAATTGTGGCGCCGATCTCACCCCATAACCTGTATGCAAAACAATTCTGTGCACAAATGATAGAAACCACTATGAAGTTTCACACTACAGATGACGGTACTTTTTGCGGTTTGCAACAATAATAACTCGGAAGTTAAAAGTCGGAACTCGGAAGTTAGAAGACGGAACTCGGAAGTTAGAAGTCGGAACTCGGGAGTTAGAAGTCGGAACTCGGAAGTTGGAACTGTGAAGTAGGAAGGCCCCTTTTGGCTTTCATAGCTAGTTTATAACGGTGTAATTTCTTGTAGTCCAAATATTCGTAGCCTTCGTGTTCGTTTACAATTTGAGTATGGCTAATCATATGAGCGAGGCTTGCAGATTGCCATTTTATCACTTACGTATACTTACGACTCTCAGGAGTCAGGTAGACTAGTCACTGTGGTCGAAGGAAGAATGAATGAGCATATTACGTCATATCTGATAAAACGTAGGATTGACTTTAAGATTATGTTGCTTATTTTAAAGTTATATATTGTCAGTCACTTTAATTTATAGTTTCTATGCCACTGAATTACGTTCCACTATTGTAGGCCTTACGGGACATCTTCAGAGTGTCTCCTGGTTGTTCAAAGTTCGCGATTACCTATCTGTGAGGTAGGGCATTCGCAGTTAACGCACCACGTTAAAATCGGCTGCCAAATTATTTTGGGAGCAGTGCTAAAGTTTCTTTATTTAAGACCAACTTAAAAACGTTTTGTTTCAAAAACATATGTAGTTTGTAGATATTTATTTATTTTACCTCACCATTCATTCATTTATATATTTTTTTATTATATGAGTATTCTTTGGTTTATTGTTATGTAACAATTACTATGATGAGTTCTTGGTAAGTTTTCGACCATACACAGTAACAAAACGCGATATAAGTAAATACATTTACGGCTCATACAGGTGCTATATACTCCGTGAATTCATATATTTAATGCGACATGTTTCATTAAATTATACGAACTGTCACAGTCACAACGGGCTCGTTATTTATAGTTACAATATTTCACCTCTCGACCCGACTATGTGTGAAACCGAAAAAAAAACAGAGATCATGAATTTTGAATACTGTTCTCCTGTGTGCGGTGGATAATTGATGTCATATCGGCCTCGTGTTGTTGCAGATGTGATTACGTTCCTCCTTGACCCATCAAAATAAGTTCAGTTTGTCACAGCGATGTATGTTGCCGGCAATGCAGGTGGTACGGTCACCGTGCTTGACGTCAACAAATCAAGTAAACCAACCATTCCAGCTAAGAATAATAGCATAGACACCCTGCGAATTTGTTACAGAAGATCGATGGGCTTTTGTTGTCTTGTTGCTTACTAATTAAAAAAAGTCTGCGCTTGAAGCGAGTACATTCAAGAAACGACAACAAAGTCTAGACATATAAATATCCCTACGTTCTATTTGGATACAATTCTATTCAATTTCAATTCTACACAATCTTGAAAAACAGATATATTTTTTAGATCCGCTGTCGACTTTGTCGAACGGAGCTTATCATATGAGTGATTGTCCGTCGTTGTCCGTGTCAATGTTTTACTTTTTCGACTTCTTCGTGAAAACTACAAACCCGAATGCTTTGATACTTGGTGTATATGTAACTTGGGTAGACCTCTCTAAGATTTGTTCATTTCATGATGATATATATCTTCAATTCTCTGATTTTGCTGAATATTTTTGTTAAAAAGTGATATTTTCGACTTCTTGTTAAAAACCTCACGTCTGATTACTTTGATATTACATATATAGGTACTACATGTGGACCTCTCTCAGATTTGTTCATTTCGTGATGATATCTTTAATTCTCTAATTTTGGAGAATATTTTTGGCATTTTTGGTAAAAAGTGATATTTTCAACTTCTTGTTGAAAAGCGCATATCCGATTTCTTTGAATTACATATATAGGTACTAAATGTGGACCTTTCTCAGATTTGTTCATTTCGTGATGATATCTTCAATTATCTAATTTTGATGAATATTTTTAGTACTTCAGTTCTTTAATTGAAATGTGCATTGCTAACAGCGGAGCTACCTCAGCCAACAGGCTGCTTGTTAATGTTACCCTTCATTTCACTCTCTATTTATAGTCATGTTGCTATATCTCCTATTATTATATTTGACCCGGTAGTCTTATCATTAACAAAAGTACTATCATAATGACAACGTACTAACAAACTACGCTTTCTGTGAATGCTATTATTTTCCATTGGTGCTGAAAATGATTTCATTTTTTTCAATATATGTACATGGCAATAAAAAACTATGGTAAAATAGTCAGAAATTTTCAGTTAAAAATAATTTGCAATAATCTCAAAATACTTTTAAAAAAACTTTGTCGTAACTTGCCTTAAATCGAGTGAGGTTGTCACCAGATTTTCCGCAAACTCAAAAGTTGATCTTGCCCACAGCATCCACTGCGTATGACATGTGAGAGTAACTGTGAGTGAATTGTTCAGACTCAAGTAATTATAGTATATTTTGTGAAATTAAAACCACTCCGCGGAGACGTAAACTCTATAATTCGACTCTCCATCTAGTATCATGGTGGTCGTGAAACCATAATAGGAATTTAGAAGTACGTAATTACGATGTTATAAAAATGTCATGATAATTATTCTAAATATAAATCACAGTCATTCGAATATAAGCACACAGTAAATATCAATAGTATATCATGTGACCGATATGTAAATTGTTTATGTACAATAATATGCAATTAGAAAGATGTTATTGTCATTTGATTGTTTTTCGAGTAATAGACCCCGAGACCGACCAGTTGTTTCCACAGACATCCGGAACCTAAACTGGATTTTACATCCTTTCACGGGCGCTGCCATACTAATGTGTGACAGAACGAGTAACTGAACTAAGCTGATTCTCTAAGTTATTGCCTTCATTTGCTCAAATCTCCGGAGACAACCGCGTATTTGGTAAATAAAACCTACAAACGCGGTGACATTCTTCGAGACCCATACTTGCTAACGAATTACAGGAATTACATCAACAGGCCGTGTACTCGGTTGTTTAATGTCACGCGCTGGATTCCCGCGAGACGTCCCACAAGTCTCACTGAAGTTTGCACTATAATATTAAACAGAATTGAGACAAATCACATGACAGTACAAGAGAGAAGACGACATATCAAATTATGGAAAGCACCCTCGGGTTACGACGAATTCATTAACTTATAATGACACTCAGAAAATCGTTTTAGAAAATTGATGAGAAGAAGACGTCACGAAGAGTTGGCTTTCGATAGCACAGTCGATTCGGCCTTCGTCAGCCTTCTGACTGATGCAAACAATCAAATCTCCACATGTTTCATATTCTCGTTTCAATGCATACGATATGAAGATATACATGTGTGTACAAGTTGGTGCCTGTGCTGCGTATTGTTACTGCATGTAATAATGATGAGCCAAATGAGCTTCGTTGTACCAAACGAGACAACAAGGTGTAGTGTGCCAGGTCATGTGACCCATGATAGACTATAGACGTAAATAACCACCGACATTAAGTTAAGTCACGATACTCGTTTCTCCAAATATTTTAGCTATTTAGCTCTCAATGAGATCTCAGCGGCCGTTTTCATCTTAATCATGTCTGTTGTTGCTCAAACACAAACTGTCCTTCAAAATGTATGGATGCTATTCGTACATCCTAACATTTTACTACATGACAGGGATATTATTTTGGTATAACAAAGACAATTTTTTTAAATAAATATCAGATGGATTCAAAAATCCTTAAAACTCGCCAAAAATACGCAGTTCAAACATAAATACGTTACATAAAAATGGTAAGACAATAGCAAGTAAAATAGACGTTTTTATTGCACGTCATCGCAAAATTGACGAGCTTTTATGTTCATTACTAACTACAAGTTACATTAAGAATAAAACTCCAACACTCATCTCTTTAAACCGAAGTAGTGTCACCGTTTTAAGTATTCTCATCGCGCGACTGACTATCGTTATGTTGTAACGTCCATTATGATATAATTATATAACGATTTTTACGAGGCGTATCTCATTGCCCGTGGAAATAAATATTTAATTAAGACGTAATCTACGCGACTGGACTTGAGTTGTTGTCATGGATACTAATTTGATTGCGTATAGTTGTCAAGTTTTATTATCTTAGAATGTGTTTTTTAATCGGCATGTAAGGTGGTATGGCGCGCGCCTGAAGGAGTTGTAGCAGTACGTGTAGTTGTGGACTTCTGTTGCCAATCACTATTCTAAGGGATGGACCATTAGAAACTCTGGGGGCGATGGTAGAAGAGAACTGTACAATTGCTTTACTTCTCTTAGAGTTGTTGTTCCAATATGTGGAAGACTTTTTTTTTCTTGAGGGCATAGACGTTCACAATTTAATTCCAATTCTATCATCGCAGTAATAATTCTCTAAGTATGGGTTTTCTGTCATGTTCCGATATATGTAATTGTACTGACAGCCGAATAGACAACATCTGCAGCGAGTATGGGTGGCATCCATTATTTCGCAAATGTATTCTTAACGAGGTCAACTTTGATATACGCGGGTTACCCAATCTGGTTGTAAACATTCTTAGTACAAAAAACAAATCCCGCACTATCGTCACAACCAATAAATCTCGACATGCTAGGCTCAGGGGTGGTGTAATGCCACACATAAGATTCCAAAATCGATATACTGAGCAGAAAACTGAATAATCTGCCTACGATCATGCGTATTCTGTATGTGTACCAAACCCTGTTACACCCATTACGTACTATCATTACTGCATTACCGATGTCTACGCATACACGAATAATCGAATCCACGATCACACCCAATATAGCTGTGATTTAAAACACGGGACAACTACATTAAGGAGATAGGAAACCCTATTAAGGATATTTCTATATGTCATTTGGATGGTTATTTCGCTGAGCATTCGCGGTATAATCATGTGGACCGCCTAATTTTTTCTCAGCCTTCGATTACTGCTCAATTTCAGCGGTTTCTTTTCATGTTTTGAAACGTTAAATATGTAATGAAAAGTTCAATGAAATGTGCATTCTTTTTTTATGGCATTAGGCTCGCAGTGGGAAAACGAAAACATCTCATATAAGACGTCAACGGCGACCCCCTTGATAGAGTAGTAGTTGCCCGGGCAACGAAAGAGAAAGAGTATATGCAGAGCCGTGTAACCGAGTAATATACATGTATATATGACATTTTCCAACAAGATGATCATGTTTTTTTTCTTTCCGTATTTGTGTGGGAGTAAGCACGAATGCAAGAACTAGACCTCTTTCTTAAATATAATTAATTGTGAGCACTGCTATAATGATAGTATATGGTTTCCTTTTTTGACGTTAAAAGTTCTCTATCACTGTCCTTTGCGTAGTTAACCAATTTCTCCTAGGTATAACGATATTTATCATTTTGTCTTGATGATCACTTACTCGAGTATGTTCCGAAAACAAGTGTCATACTTGTGTTAGTTCAAACAACGTGAACATAAACCTCCATGAGCATTCGTCATTCTGTGATCGTCATGTGTCTAGTATAGACGTAATACAATAAATTAAGCAGTCAGTCTACATATATACATTACATTTAATTAAATAAATTATTTAGAATCCATAAACCGGTAACGACATTATGATCTGCATTTAAAAGAATAATAGACCACTTTGTTTAACATACGATTTCCTTTTAAAAGTCCACTTAGTATACGAGGATACACGTGTATGTAAGAACAAAACCTTAACATTCTTTCACAAGATGATCGTGTTATTTTTTCTTCATATTTCTGTGCCAATAAGTACTAATGTGTTACATAATAGTTCCCAAACACTAACATAAACCATCACGGCTGTGATTCCAATGTGTGTTATACACACGTAATTCAATCAATTAACTATCGACAAGCTAATTGCATGCATTACAAAAACATTTAAATGAATTATTTAGACTCTATATAAGCCCGCTATGATCTGGATAAACGTCTACTTTGTTTAACATATAATATTGTTTAAAAGCATGCTTTAGTTTTTAACAGACCACTTTTGTTACCGAATACCCATTCGTTCATGAGACTACTTCTGCTAAACGTGTGCTTTAAGGGCGGTAGTTGTCGCGCCGCGTCCTGTTAGATATTGGACTCATAGCGACGTATACAACGCGTGTAAAATACATTGTTCATTTACAAGAAATACGAACGTGAATTTTGGGCCAAGCGGTAAGGAGGGAATAGGGGTCTTCGTTTGAAATAAAATTCAACCTAGTCGGGCTTATATTATCGGTACACATTTATTTCTACTGCTCAACCGTCGTTCTACAATGACTAAGGGTATACACACCTCCACCGTCCCTCGAGACGGTGACACCACGGACTAAATGAAAAAATAAAACAAGGAGACGAAAATAGCGATGCTGGTGCAGGTGGCTCTGTTTTGTAAATATCATCTGTAATTGTCGATACATCAATGTTATACAGAACACTCTAATGATGACATCATATCGCAGAAAGCGTGGCAGGAATTCAAATTTGTTATCATTAAACATTACGTAATAAACATAATTATGCGGAGATTAGCGAACATCAGTATACGTAGACGCACGTACTCGCTCTGATCTAATCGCCACTATGAAAACTTCCTACATAAATCCAGGATACTAAATTCTGATAAAGAATGACGATAATGATAAATTGTGACATCAAATACCAAGTTGTCCTCCAACACGTTATGAACGTATCAGCATGGAATTTATAAGTTTATAATCTGCGTCAAGTCGACGTCGTCTTCGTCCTCGTTGACTATGTGTTTTAATCATTCCATGCATCTATCCAAATAGATGTCTAGTTACTAATACAAGCAATTGGTAGATTATTCTCTCCCATTCCTTGATATACCCCCACCTAATAACTTTATAATTAACAAATTCACAAAGTTTACTTTCGCATCAGCGCTCCAATCAGGAAATAAGATGAATGTACAGTTTCATTATCACAACCTGCCAATTTGATTCAGAATTAAACACATAACTATTGGGGAACCTATACCCGGCTGAATTAGACGCTTTCGAAAGTTAAGCAATACCCTGAATAATTCGACTGTCACCTCGTCGCGTCCAAAATATAATCATACAACATACGCCGATATCGATGTGACAAATTGTCAAGAAAACTTTTATGTCCCAGCAGTTTTTTACGATATTGCACACGCGCTGTCAATTGTTTATACGTACCAAGTATTAATTCAATAATAGCCAGAAGTTAAAACGCTGTACATGCTCATAGCTCAATGTGTATACCAACATGCAATATCAAATATCAATTTAACATGTATGCTAAAATAATACTTCAATATCATGCACCCTAAAGAGGTTGTCATTTCTCTGTCACCTAAATGGTGCCTCGTCTCGTAGAATCTTATTATTTCTTAATGCATTATATTAATGTACAGTCATCATGCGAAACACTTCAATTTAATTCTCTGTAAAATCCATTAAACGCAAAGACGATCGTTTGAGCTGAGAAGGCTTCCCTTGGCCATAAACGCATTAGCAGGGTACATTTATATGTATATTAGAACCACTAAACATTGCTGATATTTCGTGGATGACGGATAAAACGCGTTCGGCGTATGTCCGCGGGAAACATTATATATATCTGCGAATTGATCGCAACATTAATTACAACGAAATGCTGTTTTAAAAGCGATTCTGTATCGGGAACTGGCAACGTTGTACACCACGGGATTGATGGAGGCATTCACCATTAAGAAATAAATAGCAACGTTACGAAAACACGGGTACGTACTGAAAGCGGCGAAATACGAAAAGTAGAGAATCAGGAATTCTTCAATAAGTCTCAGAATATACGGGAACATGAAGATGATGTAGAGTACAGCAGTTATCAGACAGATGCGCATCACTTGCCTCTCTGTTTCCCAGGCAGCCGGTGAATTGAGAACGTTGTTTCGCGCTGATTTGCGCAGCGTGACAGCCATGCGAATGTACAGGACGAACACCAGTATCGTCAAGGTGAAGAACATGGGAATCAAAACCATAGTCTGCGCCATCTGGGTATAAGTAGAGTCTTTGCCATAGCAGGGGAGCAAGGGGGTAATACTTGGTAGAATAGCTAAGAGCCAACACAATGCTTGCAGGATCCACGATATCTTTCGCATCCAATACAAACATCCGTTACCGTGCAATGGGTAGCAAATGGCACAGTAGCGTTCAATGGCGATTACCCCGACGATGATCATCCCGGCAAAGAAGCCCGTGCTGGCTATGAAGTTGCTGATGCAATGAAACTCAATGTTGAGTAGTAACGGCGCACATATCTCAGTCCCTATTACATAACAAAAAGGCTGGATTCCGTTCAGTACTAAAAATATCAGATCGGCAATTGCTAAGTTGGCGAGGTATATGTTCGTAGTGGTGTGCATTTCTCGTAAGGATATGATAACGTACAGGAAGGCGGCGTTGCCCACAATACCAACTGTGGTCAGTACAAGTGCCGTTATGTCTTGCGCCGTCTGGTCGCCGCATTCTACCCAGAACCAGGTCGTGTTGTTCATGATTCGTAAGTAAAACTTCGCAAAATGCTCGGAAACGTCTTGAGTTCACACCGTAGTATGAAAAAAAAGACAGTTGTTATTTCCGCTAAGTACGTGAGTAATTCCGTGGCAACAGGGCAACGTGGATATTGATTACAGACACAAGTGCACAGTTGAACAGCGGGAAGCACCGCGCGACGCAGTAATGACAATATCGCCGAAACTCTCAATTATGTTAATGATACTGTCGCGATGGAAGATGATTGGGAAATGTGCCGCAGCTTCTCAGCGTGTCGGTACTTATATGGGTTTTCCCAGTACAGGCGTAATCCGTCATCATCCGCATTTCCCGGCAGTCAACGTAGTTGCGTATAAACAACTAAAAACTGAGTGCTCGTACGCACGTTAATATTATTTGCGGTGAACCCCGGGGAGTGATTTGAATTATTTCTTATCTATCAATGACGCGTGCACTTCCTGGTGGACAGTACCGTTTAACATTGACTCGTAATCCACGTGAAAGTTACTACTGCGTACATGGTCGATAACGACCGTGTGACCTGTATGTAATTAAAGAACTACATTTGACGGTGCGCGACCCAGCACCTGTTATTACACAAACGATGTACGTCATTCGTAAAACTAAATTAAATTAAATTCCAAATAACAGAGACACCTGGAAACTTCATTTCCGGGTTTCCATGGGAGCAGTCGTACTGATCATGTATAAACTGATGAGGACATTGTTAGGATAAAACTGTACTGAATAATTCTATATTCTACACGAATAATGTTATTATACCGTTATGAACATTGGCACTAATTGTGTAAATTCGCGTAAACTTATGGTTTAGTATAAACACTGGAACATTTTATAATTAAAAATGTCCGAGTTGAAGTGAGGTGAATCACAGTGTTAAAAACAATGAAGATTTCATTTCCATGACAACACGTACAACCGGTCATGTTAACAAGTTATATATTGTAGAGTAACGTTATGTACCTCCTCACCCCCATCATTCCATTCCCTCCTCTCAAAGTCAGAACATCGTGCCTATATTCTTTCATTAATAGAAATCACCTCTTTAATGTAATCACGGAGATATACAAGGTCATGGGGTTACTACTATCTGAATTTAAATTGAAATTATAACAAAACATGAACATGGAGCGTTGACCCGTGGTGTTGACCTTGAAAGCTGGAAACCTATGGGAAATGTACGTGCATCAGTCATTACCTGTTGGACGTAAACACAATCAAAGGGGAATTTTTCTCGAGAGTTCCGAACGAGAAATAAAAAATGTTTGACATCAAAGATTTTTACCGTCGATGTTATTACGAAATTATTGGGCATAGTATATACGGTTGGACGAAGGACAATCACATTCGTAGCATAATAACTATAACGTGATTGACTTTATTTCGCTTATACAATCAAAGTTACAAAAGAGCCGTCTGTGTTAACTCTGCAGTTCCAGCGAAAATAGATCGCGAGCAATTTCTGCGTAACGACCACACACAAAAACCTACTTCGTCATTTTTATAGCTGTTTTGTCGATGGCATATCAGCATATGCCAAGCATAAGGCACGTTCTTTTCTTTATTCTGGTGCGCAATCTCTCAAATAACAGATGGATTGCCACACAATTAAACACACACACACGCCGCGGCAACTTCCTTATCTTACTCCAGAGGTTTCATGACAACACGTTGCCTCTTGGGTATTATCTATAGGCGACACAGTATACAGTATTGTCTGTTTATCGAACCCTTATTTAAAAAGAAGCTTTTCGAGACTAAGTTGATCAGTTTGAAAGCGTTTTTCATAACATCACTTCCTGTAACATAAGCACGTGTCAATATATTTTCTGTTCGAGTTGAGCATATAAAACTTCTGTGCCGGAACGACGGAGAAACCTAGATTCTATTGAAGATTTACAAACAGTTGAACGAGAAATTTGGGATATACCTGTTTTATAAGCCTTAGGACAATAAGTCTTAGGATAATAATTAGTGATAAGACAATACCAATATCATTATACTTGCTCTCTGATGTTAAAATAATATAACGGAACAATGCGATGACTTCAATTTCTGTATAGAAATACATATGGGCGGAGAAATTATGTTACTAAATCGGGTTTCTAAAGCAGGGTATTTTAACAAAAAATGAAAATCATCCTCATTCAAGTTGCGGATTTGCAATGTGTAAATATTCAACTCCTACACCCCACACTATACTTTAAATCGGGGAAACATGTTCATGTATTTGAATAAATCACACTTTAACTAAAAATTTAAAATATGTGAATTGTATTTTAAAACACACGTGTTCCAAAGAGTAGTGTTGTAGTACTTTAGGAAAACTGTAATTAATGTTAATTAAGTAATGACAACACTTGTTGATGACTTAAAATTCAACACATTCTAAACACACACAAATTCACATAAATGTTTCATTAAAGTGTTTATTGTTGGGATATGTGTGAATGTTTATGCCACCGGAAATACTAAAACAGCGTGTACAGACTTTTTAAATTAAATCAGGACTCACCTATAAACATACCGTATATGTATGCCACTGACCTACCTATATCACCGATTACGACAAAATTAGCATGTCGGCACTTTAATCAGGAAATTGTTAATCGGTTTCATAATCTATGATATGCCGTCTTTATCAAAGTTATTACCTACCATGTACTAGGTCCATACACGTATATACAATAGAAGTGAAAGTTCGCCGGAATAATCATCTTTATCACAAACTAATAAGACATTATGGGCAATTAAAGCAAGTAAATGTAAATGAGTGTGATTATATTATATATCAATAACGATAAATTTTACGTGTCTTATGTAGGTGTAAAATGTACATCACATTACATATGGCTCTTCACATTTGTTGTGCCCCTGTTACAGTAACTGTTCACTGTCATCATAATTGATTTAGTATCTAGTGAAAACTGCACTGTGTAATTTTAATCAGTGTTAGATTACATCTCTAAACGCAATCTCATCATAAAATTATGAATGTTCAGATTAGCCCAAAAAGATAATTAGCATAAATTATAATATAAATTAAATTAAAACTTTTTTAAGTACTATAATTTTTTTCTATCTTAGGAAATATAGACAAAAATGCCTCCATCACCATTTTTTGAAATCCACAATCATTATTTTCTGACTGCTTATATATTTGTATTAATTAAAAAATAGTTGTGTATTGGTTTAAAATGGGCAGGGTTATCCAACCACTTTTTTGGTATTATGCCATTAGGCTGATCCTTTTTGTAATATGAAAACCCAGTTTTAATTTTAATTCATAAAAATCCCCATATATTTATTATACATAATACCGTCAATAATTATGTCAGAGTTATATTATATCAGTATTAAGGTCAGAGTTCAACATTTGGTTTAGTTTTGTCAGCTGTGTCATTAGTACGAAAAATGTTTTACTACAGTAACTGTAGGTGAGTATTTAATACATTTATTAAACAGTAATGTTGAACCTAAGCCAGTCTAAACTTAGTGGCTTTATTCTGGATATGTTGCAAATTTGGAAAAAGTTTACTTTCGAGGTTAGCTCTACAAATCAACATAATATCACAAGATATCTGGAACGACAAGTACATTATGCTGGGTGGGACATCACGTTTATGCCAGAATTTGTTGATGCAGGATTCTTTTATGTTAGCCAGTTTTATAATACTGAAGACCACCTGTGGGAGTGGGAACATTTCAGTAGGAAATGGTACCTAAATATTGTATTTTACATTGGTTTGCGTTTGAACTCCTTTGAACACAAGTACATATAGTGAAGAAATTGTTAGTCCAGAAGAACAGCTTCCTTGATTTAACAATTGTTCTAGATACCCCGACTTGAAAGACTGCGCAACTAGAAATGTATATAAAGTTATTATAGAGTATTAGTTTATTTCACCGTGCACTGAACATTGGTATGCAAGACATTTAAACGAATCAGATATATTGCGGCAATTTACATACCAAATGCCCTTTCATATTACTATAGATACTAGATTGGGAGAATTTTAGTTTCAAATAACACACAATATAAAACTCTATATAACATGACACCTCCTATAGTTACACATGTTTTATGAATGCATGGATGTGAGAAAGTTTTTGGAATCATTCTTTATGCTATGCCGTAATAAATTAATCTACATTGATTTTCCGACTCTAAACAAATTTTGTTGGGTGACGAAGACTACCATTGTCTGTTAAACTCCCTTATCTTGGTGATTAAGAAGTATATATATCAGTGTTGGTATAGAAAACAAAAATTACATTTTATTGCTTATAAAAGGTATGTTCAATACTTCCAAGAGATAGAATATAACATTGCCTCCAGGAGAAACATGTTGAACTCTCACATCAAGAAGTGGGGTAAATTCTTGAAATTCATTGTGTATATCCCTTCACAAAGAGCACTGTAATGTCATTGTATTAGTAGTAATTACCAGGCATCTGTATATGTTATGTAAACTTTGAAAGTATGGCCCCCCAAAAAATATGTTTTAAATACAAAAAAAGTCATTAATACAAACTGTGAAAAACTGTGAACTTACGATCCCTACGGTTGTTTGTTAGAGTACTAGTAACAACCATTGAATTAAACAACTTAGCGATCGATAGAGTAGTCTATAAAATTTAGCTTATTGGCATTAACCCCGTACCCAGTTTATGAAATAGAAGCACTGTGTTGCATAAATTTTCTAAACGACGTTTATCTACTTTGAAGACAGTGGTAAAATAGCATACGTCACATATTTAAGAATATAAATCAAATTTGGAGACGCGATAACGATACTATACCAAACGTTACGTTGAAATATAAAATACGAGATCTCATTTTCTCAGTTTGAAGAGACTATTAACAAACTGATCGGATCGGAGTAGACGATGTTTTGCTAATATGAGAAATTAATTCCTCCAGTCGCTTGGGTTAACATAGACATATGTCCAGCATGTTCTCTCTGGTGCACTATCGTTCAAATAACAACCGGACTATACTAGTAATAATTAAACATTCGTGTCAACTTCCTTATCTTACTCAAGAGGTTTCATTACTGTCACAACACGTTGCCTCTTGGGTATATTATCTAGCCGACTAAGTACACGATATTGTCTGTTTGTTGAAACTTTATTTTAAGAGACAAAGAGATTATTTCAAAATAGTAAATTATGACGCAGTACGATCGAATAAGATACGACCATTTACATGTTAACGATATGATATGATATGTGCGTCATTGCTTTGCTGTATTATCTTCGTTCAGTCTTTGTATATTACCAATGATGCACATTGTAGAGACGAATTGAGTAATGATTGGTCTGCAAAATAATAACTTAACAATATGCGCCCAATATGTGTGAAAATAATGTTACATGTAAATATCCAGACTAGCTTTTGATACTATTATGGAAAATATGACAGCTTCCATGACTCAGTCTGCAGGTGATATTTAATTATATGCATACTCAAATAATAATTTGCATATTCATTCGTTGTAACCATATACGTAACTGAACATTTAAAAGCTTAAAAAAAAGTAGAATTTAGTATTTTTAATTGACATTTAAGCTACTGTGCGCAAATAAGTATGTACTATAGGAATAATAATAATAACGCCATAAGACGTTAATTGCGTTAAAGTTGCTCTTTGATTTCAAACACATAATAACGGAATAATTTAAATTTATACATAGCTAGACAAAAATATGTTATGTCGTCGGGTGAATTAAATGCAACGTAGTTGTCCTTGAAATAGTCTATGGCATTTTAACAGAAATTGCAAATCTTTGCCAATTTCATTCTGTAATAAGACAAATACACGACAAAATTTACAATAGCAAATCGTTTGCAAAAAACGATAATATACTATGTGTTCTGCCACACAATATTGTCGTCAATATGTTCTGTGTTATATATTAAATCATTGCGTTTTGTAAAAAAAACGGACAAATGTATATCATATGAACACTGAAAGCATTATATCATATACGCTATAAAACGACATTGTACATTAAATCACTTGCAAGTAAAGAAAGATGGTCGCGGGACTACTTCAGGGTGTTTAATGGAAACTCTCTAATGAAATCCAGTTTTGTGAAGCTGAGTTTACGGTACAAGATGACAATTACTGAGAGCCTTGGGCGAAATGTCAAAAACGTCACAACTTTCTAGAGAAGGTTTGTCCAGCTTGCCCTCTGCATAACAGGTAAATGAATTCTTACTTCGTATTATTAATTAGCAGGTGATGGGATAATGTTTTATCTCATTATTTCTAATCTTTGGATCTTAAAGAAAGAAGTGACCTTCGACATGCCTTCGTGAAAAAAATCATTGGCCATTGAGAAATCCTGAATCCAATAATATAAATATTAAATATACTCTTTTATTGAAACCACTCAAAACGTCATTTTGTTATGAATCGTATGTCTTAGCGATAAGGATGCTGGTTGCTTAGCACCAAAGCCATACCTACTTCCTTGGACAGTGACTTTTACATATCATTAATAGTCTGATCATCATGGGATACGTAACCACATGTTACACATGCACCACCATTACTGAGGTACTAGAGAGAATTGTGACCCCTGAGATACACCAAAATACGTAGCAATTTCTCTAATTGCTGTGCACTTCACGACCAATTCAGAACAAGTTACTGGATGTTTTTCAGTGAATGACAATAAAATTTTATCAATTATGTTATATCTGATGGCGATAAGATGTCATGTTGTGTTTGAAAGCATCAAGGAGATGTCACCATTACTAACTAAGCAATGTGGATCAAGCTATTTCCTGTGTATATTTGGATACCTTTGGAAGTCCGGTCACTGTAGTGGGACTTATAACTGAGATTTCTCTAGGTTAATAAAAAATCCTATTGAGGATTCCTATTGAGAGCCCCTGGGCTAATACATTCCTGGCTACTTTTGCAACTATCGTCCTAATTGTGCCCTAATACTTGTAATAATTTGATGAAGACTATAGGGGTGGATATCAGCCTGAACAGAAAGACAGCTGTTTGGATGTATTAGTGTGTGCAATGTCCTGTAAATAAGTAATCAAATGGTTTCCCCAATGGTATATGTCTGCCTTTATGTCTCTTTTTGCTTCAATGCATTTGTTTAGAATCATCAACTCTTTGCACGGGTCTGGGGAAGTTCCCCAGTCGACGACTGCTTTGATAATAATGATGTTATTTTGTATTTAATCCGAAATTAGAGTTTCTCACTGTGGTTTTTGAGGTTCCTTATTCTTGCTAATCTGCGTCCTGGCTGGTCAATGTAAAAGTTATCTTTCAATTCACCATTTTGAGAGCCTTGGAGATTTAGTGATTTAATCAAGTTTGAGTAAACTGTCTGTATACAATTTGACAGTGACGTCTCCGTAAACCCCACTTAAAAATTTCAGTTGCTGGATTGTGTGGTTTTTAGTTCCAGGTCAGTTCAAATCCAGATGTCATGGTAGCCCTTATTACCAAGATATAAAATAAAGAAAAATTCTATGAGGACTGGACCAAGAGTCTGTACATAAATCACAGGCAAAATGTTCGGGAACATTCTCTTGAACAGGGTCTAAGACCCATTAGAGAGCAAACTCATTGAGGCTTTCATAAAGGCAGAGGTTGCGAACACATGACATGGGGCAGAAGCTTTGGCTACCACCCACATGGATGAACGCAAGCTGGATACTTTTGACCGCCAGTGCCTCGGAAGGTTTTTTGATATTTGCAACATTCGGTCATCAGGGGGAGAACTCCACAACCATGGTGTCTTTCTTGTTGTGGAAATGGTGTCTATGATGGTTCGTTAACACACGTTCGGCTACGTATGGAATCAGAGAGGCGACATAGTGAGCTGATGGACTGGAACCTGGAGGAAGTAGGCCACCGGCGGAAGAGAGGGGCACCCAATAAGATTTTGAATATTCATTCATAATTTTCAGCATTCACTCGCTTCTGGGAAGATCTCTGATTAAGCATTGAATAATTTACATGATTTTCCCAAACAATTTTATTTTGATCGGATCAATATATTTAAAATTGAAAATACATAGGAAGTGAACATTTATGGCTGGGACGCTCTAAAGGGCGGTGGTCGTTGCGCTGCGCATATGCGATATTTGTGTTGATAAATATTGGTTTACTCACAATCCAATGCGCTCTTCTAACGGAAATCAAAAGTATGAGGTTTGTCCTGGGAGCGACGTGCACTAATTACCTTCCAATCACCTAAAAAATACCTAATTAAAGCTTGGTAATGTCTCAGTTTGTACTCGTTGATCTGCGCAACAGTCAAAGTCACCATCTTTGTTTCAGTATACTCAGAATCAGTATCCTTGACAACATTAACAGCAGTATTGTGATTAGTAATCTTCTGTTCTGGTGGACTAGGTTGTCCACTGTCCATGTTTCTGGTGTCAAAAATTCACAAACTCCGGAATTGACCCCACTAATACAATGTCCACAATCAACACCGAAGTCACGCTTTCATGACAACGTAAGATGTTTTACAACTCTTGCAAAAGGGTGCTGCTGGAGTTTATACGATGGGCATGTTCTGATCTGGCAGGTGGCACTGGGAAGGCAGGGAAATTCTACATTTCGACATACGGTATATATTGTTTTGACGAATTAGCTGTCATGAATTTGTTTTTGCGTATCTGTTAACCGACTTAATTAGTTGATTACGAGCGAATTGCTGTGTTATGTCTGTCATCGTGTAGGCCTATTTGAAGTTTTGGACGGAACTTGGCTCAGTGATTTGGAACTAATTACAAGATACCGTCGCTATTCTGGCATCCGTAGTTATTAATGTAGTGAACGATTAATCAAAAGATATGACGTATTCAGTACTTAGTGTGATTGGCTTTATGATTGAAGGTTACGCCCTAGAGTCTTTTTACTGTTTTGTAATTGGTTAGAGTTTTGAAAATGAATAAAGAGAGTTTGAGTTGGTCTTGGCGAATACTCCACGACAGACGCAGTCCTGGAGAGTCTTGGGGCGAGCCTTGACGCAGTCCAGTCTTGGGCGAGTCTTGGTTCAGCCTTGTGAGAGTCTTGGGGACTTTTCCCCAGGGCGCTGTGCCTTATAGAGTGCTCCAAAAGATCGACTAAGACGAGAGCTGAAACGTATTTCGTTGAGTGTGCCTTATTTGACTGTAAAGTTAAAGTGACTTCCCCGATCCCGTACCTCAAGGGGACGAGATAGAGAGACGAGACGAGTTTCCCCCCTGACAAGTGTGGAGAACCCAGAGAGAAGAGAGATTTCCCCCTGATATAGCACCAGTCAGAGTGTCGTGTCGTGTTGTTTAAATACCGGTAAATTTATATTTTGAAAGTAATTCAAATGTTTTACAATATTACGATATTTCTCAGTTGTATGTCAGTTATATATGAATTATTAAGCAAATGATCAGGTAATTGGTGGAAATGATGCTTATTATAAGAACCAAGAAAGGTAATATGACGCCAATAGTGACCGCTAGAAACCACCTTGAAAATTATGCAACTACTAAAGGTGTCCTGAGATGGAGATGTTGAAATTATGTGAAATCAATTGATGATGGATGGGATATGTATAAGAATAATAAATTTTATGTTAAATATTATGACTTCAGGCAAGCAACGATTATTATATCGAGTAATATTTCACAGTTTATTATGTATTTCCACCAAAATGAAACAAAACGTAATCATAGAATTTCACACTTATTCTGGCAATATGTCTAAGGCAGGGAATACAAAATAGGCAATAAATGAAGTAACTCGACATTTAATAGGTACCAGTATTTTTTTTCGGATGGAAAACATGCCACTTTCTCTCGTTTGTCAAGTCTGATGTTTTGGCGGCAAACAGTACAGAAAAAAAACGTTGTCATAGCAACTTAACACGTGTTGCTTCCGTTCCCGCTGCTTATAGAACGTGAAATACATGATATATATCTTAGATGCCATGATCGTCACATTAATCATTGACAGTACGATTTTTCACGTTCCAGGTTGTGACAGTTAAAGGCAGGTGTATATTTTAAATGCTATTTTTACAGCCATTATTCGTTTTTATGGAAATAGTTTCTCTATATTTGTATTTATGGAGTTACACGAGAAGTGGTTTTATGCAGGTTTGTTTTTCGAAATGGCGACTGGTGGTATATTGAACGTGGTAGACATGTGGTCTAGCTAACGAACAAAGGTTGTGTACTTGCAATGATGTATCAATCGAAGATGAATACCATTTCTTTATTGTATGTTCTGTATGACGATATTAGATTTAAATATATCATATATTACAACTCCAAAGACCCGTCCACTTTTAGAAATGTGTGTATTTTTTTGTTTCTTGTCTTCGAGAGACGCGGTCACCGTGAAATAAGTAATTTTGGCAACAAGGGCCAATGGTCTACAGTGAATTTATGAATTTATGAATCAATTATTTGTTAATTCTGTATAATCATTATAAATGTAACTGAAAATGTAATATTTTTCAAAAGTGTCATATTGAATATTTCAAGTGTCATATCTGTGAGCAATCTGATTAAAATTCGATGTAGCTATTTAGAATTGTAATCAGATTGCTATGTGAACAACCACAGCATTCAGTGGACGGGGGTTTATCTACTCTTTTTCATTAAAAACAATAATTTGTTTGTGCCATATCAATGATGGATACAATCAGTATTCTGAAACCGCAAAAACAGCTTTTTACTCGCCGTTCTATTAACGAAATACATTTTAATTTTTATCCCCTCTATGCATTTCGGTGAAACTTTCGAATCAACCACGGAGTTAGTCTTTTCGTGCAATATGTTAAGATTTAATTCTATTACAGATACGTAGATACGTACACTCTGTTTTTTTTAAATGACAGTATTTACAACCATCATGAGATTACAGCGATCACCCCAAACATATACATTTCACGTCCATTTAAATGTTAATCTTGTATGTCGGTTCTTCATGTGAAATTATGGGCAAATAGAGAAAACGAACTGAATATAAAGCACGTCGGTAGAATTGTAGAGTGGATAATCTGACGGGTATTCTATCCTGTGCTCTGTTAGGCCGTAAAATCAGCCGGGGCGAGATCACACCGATAACGAACAAACGTCTTGACGTCACCCGGCGGGAAGGAAGATTATATGAAATCTCTCATGTCGAATGATGAAATTTAGATAAAGTCACACATGATATGGGCGCAGAATGGGATGTCAGCATCATAATGGAGTGCCTTGCAGATAGGTTTCAAACTTAATACAGCGCAGAGATTTACTTCAGGCACAATTTCAATTAGAGGCCGCGCCCGTCACACGTGGCCTCTACGTCACGTAATCGATTAAAAACAGTTATAATTTGCAACGCGTGACTGTCAGTGTAGATGTATAAGTGTCTCCATCTCAGTCATTAGTCGCGTAACTCGCAGCGTAACCATGGAAACAGCGGAATGAAATTACACGCAACTTATCAACTGTTATTTACATAACATAGCGGTTACAGCATCGTTAGTTTCGAGTGCATTCCCTAATTATAATGGTAACGACACAGAGGTCTGAAATTTTCAAAGACGTTCAGTTAACGTCTGTCCTAGGGAAAGCTTATTTACTCAGTTGACGTTGTTAGGGCAAACACACTGGGAGAACGCGTCAACTAAGATGAGAGAATGATGTAGTTTCCGAAAAGATATTTGATCAGTAGAGAAGAGAAATAACTTGTTAGCCATAATAAATCTGAAGCAGATGTGTTATGTAGTGTTCAATGTTAATTGGCGGAAATTGTTTGCTTTTAAAACTCATTGAAAGACCTATCGTAAACCTGACCCCGTGATGGTTTCACTATTTATGGGCAGAATATGTTGAAACGGCATCAATTTGAAACATGAAAGACGTATAATGTGTAGATCTAAGTGGTCGGTCATTTAAAGCGGGAGGGTCTTCACCTGCGCACGCGCGGGACCTGAGTCCCAAGCGACGATAACAACACAAGCTAACAACCATAAGGCTCATAAGTGAACGCTTGTTTGTAAACAATGGCCATCTGACGCATGCGCAAGTGACGACTCCCCCCGATTTAAAATAATGCGGGTGGCTGGGAAAGTGCGAGCAGTGATTTTTTTATTTCTTGAATGTGCCAACACTTTGCATGCATGTTTTTACTTTTATCCTTACAGTGTACTGCAATTTGGTGATGAATTATGGGTAAGGATTCTGCTTTCAACTGTCGTCGACATGATACTGCACCATCATCCCTATAAACTTTAAAATTATTTGTATTCGGCGTCGTCTGATTCTTTTTCGCGTGTAACATGAATATTTCATAATTTTGTAGTAAAAATGATTGCAATGCACACATTTGATATCACACGACGTCCATCTCTTTATATGAATCTTTAAACATTTTTACCATCTATTTTACGTCCGTTGTAAATTATAGTTTAACGAAACGGTGTTTTTAATTACGTATCACCTTAAGCTGCACCATATCGAATTTAACTTGTATTTCCATTGCCCACACTTTGTTAATAATTGACTTGGTGCTATGAAAATTTAATAATAATCGTATTACGATAGAAAGATTATTAAACACTCATTTCAACATATTTACGATCTGATATAGTTAATCGAGGAAATCAGCTTTCTTAGAAAAATATATAAAAAAACATTCCTTGATTCTTTGGGATGGCGTCAGATACGTCGCCAGACTGTACATTTCCTCTCACCGAGTTTTTCTTAGGGATGGCCAAGACGTGACGGTGGTACTAAGTGAGGTGCATTTATCAATTACCTAGCCCATAAATATAACTCACATACATGTATATCTGTGTGTGCAATCGCGTTTGTTGATCCTTGCAGACAAATACCTGTGCATAGTTTTTTTTTCGCTGTTTAGTCAAATATCTAGTGCAAACGTGGCGAGTACTTCCGCGGCATAGATAAAAGTAGATTTTCATCCTACCGCAGAAATGACATCTGATACCTCTTCGCAATAACACTAGTAGGAATATCGTTTGCTGAATATATCATGTCATGAATAATTTCATCTTTTTCTAGGTATTCTCGGGGGCGAACATCCGGGTATTTTCACCGCATGGCAACCATCACGGTGAAAACAAAGACCGAAAACTCTCAGAAAATGGTACTTTTGGATGATTGTTGAGACACCCCTGAACAGTGTAACAAGTTTACCCCTGCGTGTGTAACGCATATAAATTGGATTGTTCAAGATTACTTCAATTTGAAAGTTGAGTTCCTGTTGTTTTCTCAAATTGTCACCGGCTCTTCGCTCGGCGTTCCGCGTTCCTCAACAGCGCGCAGAGCCCGTAGAAATACGTGGTACAGTGGTGCGCGTCTTAGCAACGTGGAACGTCTTGTGACGTAGCTCTGCTCCCGACGATAAAAAACGTGTTGTCTCCGCGTAAACGTGGTGAATATAAGTAATGCTTGAGTTGAATTTCTGATTTGTTGTCCAAAGAGACATCAACGGTAGAAAAACAAATGTATCTAAAAAGCCTGGATACCGAGAAACACGTTGATTCATATAGCTTAGAAAACTAGTCTATGGTCGAACATGCAAGGTTACATGTCACTGCGTCCTCGTTTTTTTTAACTTAAAAAAGAAAACGTTTCCTATCCCAGTAAATAACTACTAATTAACATCTATGAGTGGAAACAAAGACATTGTTATTAAAATAACCGAGTCCTCATTGCGCTTCCGTTCAGTGGTATGGCATAAAGATGATAGCAACCTCCAACCTCAGATACTGTGTGTTGCGCCCTCGGTCGACGGCTACACTCCGACGCTTTTGTAACTGTGAGGGCGCAACTTTAGCAACTCGATATTTTCAGTCAGAATGTATAACCGTGCAGTGCTTATCGACCTTTTGAAAAGATAATGTGAACATATATTATAACTTGTGTATTGTGATTTGTTTTTCGATCACAGATTTATTTATTCATTTCTTTTATAAAAGAGGTAATTAGATTGGCGCAGTCGCTCACGTATGAATGTATAACTCGTTGTAACTGCGAATGCCACTAAAGGAGTTCATGTATAACTGACGTTTAAGTGTATACATATTTTTACTAATTAAATTATGGTTATGTGATCGCATTGCAGCTGGTGATTTCTTGTATTAATGAGAGACAACCAATAATTCCCCCACTGCAACTGACCTGAACGTTCCAGTGTGTTGTTGAGAGCGTGGATTTATTTTATTAATAAGCAGTGATGTCGTAAAGCAGGTGTGGTCCTGTAATGGTCAGTGTTGGCAGACTGTGGAAATTAAAGAAGAATGTATTGATGGGAAAGTGTTTAGTACTTTTCATTGCCTATTACTTTCAATTAAATTATATTATAATTCAAACTGAAACGAGAGGTTTCTATTGGCCGATTGAAAACACTTTAATCGATGTCGCTGCGCAGCGTGCTCGTTGATTGGCAATTTTGAAATTAATAAACATTTCACATAAAACAAATTCACGCCTTCAAAAAACCAATTGTACCTTAGTCTATAAAGTAACATATGACTATTTATAAATACCGGATCACCAGCTTTCTTTCAAATTCAAACATTTAATGATTGTTTCGAAAGCTCCACGTTGTCTACGCTAATGTGAACGCAAGCCTTTAAATGACATAGCACTTATTCAAAATGAAGATCTTGCTGGTTAGATGATCTTGAACAAGCTCATTTAATACTAATTATAATTCGCCCAAGTCCAAGCTATGTCTACTATAGGCTCTTAAGAGTCTTGCATTACGCTAATTTGAAGAAGTTGCGCCTGATATTTCAGAATATATTTAACGATTTTGTGTGTGTCGGTGTATCAATGCTTAATCAATTATATTGATTTCTGTGAAAAATTACAATTTATTTAGTTCACGACACATCTATTGTACAGCATCCCAAAACAAAAGCAAAAAAAAACACATATTTTGATTATTTTGCAATACGGAAATCTGTATTTAAATATTATACAGTAGTATATGTATAATATTATTATTTTTTAAAATTATTTTTGTGTCAGGCGACAATGAATGTCACTGTTTTATTTCCGTACTTATTCCTTTTCATGTACAAATTGCTAATGATAGTGCTGACGCATATCGCATTTTTACCACAGAAGCCATATTCATGTTTGGGACTACATGACAGGACTGTGTGGACATCTTCCTATCAAACGAAAATTCAATACATTATCATGGCGTCAACCAGGCCTGGCCGAGCACAAGCACCCGCGGACCTAAACCAAGGCTCCCCAAAGTCACATTCGCTAGTGAATGAATCTCGGCGGCCAGTGGAATTGGCCTTCCCTTGAATCCGTGGCCAGGGGTTGACCCTTTTTGGTGTTCAGCCTAAGTGATGATTTGAACTTGGTTCTACCGATCATGAGTCTGAAGCAACAGCGACTATGCTACCAATACTCTGTCAAAGAAACATTTAAAATAACTGACAAAAACATCGACAAAAATAGTAACCCTCGTTACTGGCACGCGACCGCCCAGGAATAACCAGGAATAAAAAAAACTCTTGGGACAAAAAATACCTGGAAACCTGTACCCGTCGCACTGTCGAGCGTGGCCAGGGGAAGGTGTGGGTGTCGCCCTGTATTAAACAACAAATATTAATAAACCTACAAAACAACCAGTTGAAAACTGCACTGTAGCGAGACTGGCCTAGACTGACATTCAACCTTCTGTCCTCCACTTCAATAGTCCTTGTCACATGACCCCACATACCATACCCGTCTGTTTGCCATCACCGTGACGAACAGACAATAGTTAACCGCTATACTGCGAAACACGGTTAACAATATATAATAGGCATCTGGAACGCGATTCGAGTCTTTTTTGCATTTTTTTTGTTACAATGTATTTTTGAAATTACAGATAAATGGATTAAAAAATAGAGGAAGGAAATGCGCATAGCTGGCATTCCGATTAAGTCTAGTTAACACCGGACGCATTTATTGAAAACAACATTTCTGCACACAGAGGGCGCAAATATTCATACATATATATCCAGCACAGCAAAACAGTAGAGGCAGACAGTTAAAAGCAACAACAATGATACGACATCGGTTTTGATAAAACGTAAATTCATACGAAGTAATGATAATAACTAATAACTTTCAAAATTTGTAGTTATAATTGTTTGTTTTTCTGATGTTCTCATAACCTCTTTTCTATGTTTCCGGGTTTCCATGTTAACGAGGTTTCCGGGAAGTCCACTTAATATTCATGTAAATTTCACGCACTTCCTTCTCTCGAAATCAGTTTGAAAACGGTTTTCGCAGAAAAACACCGCCGACAAAATTAACTTGCGCCATCTGCAACATGATTCAGAACAAAGCTGGACACTACAGTCTTATAGATGTGTTTTTAAATATGGACGACAACATCTCATGATATTCAGTCATATTTACAACAATAATTTGAATTTTAATCTTTAACATACAACACGAGTTACGTGGTCAAAAATGAAAAAATGAGAAAAAAAGTGTATTCTGTACATGATTTTTACCACTCAGCACCTCTGGTGACAATGGTTGTTTAAACTTCCAAGGTCGCCGGCTTGGAAAAAAAAAAACACTGCTAAGAATCTTGAATTAAAGCCAAGGGTGTAATGGAATATTTCAAGGGAAACTGATAGAGAGATAGCGGTGTCCATGATCAGTTGTTTTTGTATGCCCGCTGTAAACATAAATGATAGTGACCGATTTGGCAGGGATTATGAACTAAATTTGTATCAATGCATTTACATAGAGGTGTTGGCGTCACCGGAAACTGTAATAATTACGAGTATGAAACAACACGTGTCAGGTGTTCCGCGCGTGATTTAATGTCCCGTGGTTACGTAAATTATATAAATAGTTTATAACGCCACTTTATTTAGGTTAAGTAATGCATGAACTGGTTTACACTGGTAAACACACCACCCCGGGCCGGCAGACCACTGACCTATTGAACAAATAAAAACGTAAACAACACCGATACGTCGTATCATGGAACATGGTCGTATATAGCTGTAACACAGAGCGTTAGTTGCGCCGTTGAATCGCAGTGGGTAGGCTGTTGACAGTCTCTCGGGTCCTAATGTTGTTTTTTTTAATTAAATTGAGTCAATCAAATGCTGTAATGGGTTTGCGGAATGCCGAAGGATTTTCAAGCAATGGCCGTAAAAACGTTTCTGCAGTTGATTAAATCGTTTTAGTTTTTTAAAAAAGGCTGTCTTTGGGTCGAACTTGAAGATAGAAAGTTTGTAAACAGAAATAGGGGTCAGTTAAAAAATTGTCCACAAAACAAGCAATGTACATTTCGTGATCGGTACATCATACCTCATCGGTACCTTCACCGTGAAGTTCAACGTTGCAAAATAACCCATAAAGGAATATGAGTTGTTTAGTACTGTTAAAGTTCAAGGGTGCGCTCCGGGACGCATACATGGTAGGATGATGCACCCCTGGTATGAATCAGGTGAGTGTTGTTGACAGCAAACTAAAGGTCATGGAACCTGAATATTTACTCAAGCCATGGAGGTATAAACAGATCCATGCTCAAGTCAACGTCATGATCGACTCCTATAACAATGAATGGGCGGATTTCCACATCACAACATTTATTGTATGGCCCAAGGTTGCAGATGGGAGAAATATTAGTTAGGTGTTTTGGCGGGAGTTCATACCCCAAATGTCATAACATTAATT
The DNA here is from genome assembly GCF_978046115.1 of Saccoglossus kowalevskii. Classification (NCBI taxonomy): domain Eukaryota; kingdom Metazoa; phylum Hemichordata; class Enteropneusta; family Harrimaniidae; genus Saccoglossus; species Saccoglossus kowalevskii. Next base: position 22,004,673 of record NC_140643.1, on the reverse strand, counting down.
CCCCAGTCCACCACTAAACCCCCGGGAGGGGTTAAGGTAAGTCGGGATGACATAGATTGGAGCATCGGCATGTCTCCAAACAAATAATAATCTACGCTTGTCACACTGGCAAGCTGATCGAGTGGCAGCGAAACTAATAAAATGTGATTAAAGGGCGGTGGTCGTCGCGCCTCGCCCTTTTCGTTATAGGAACCCTTAGCGACGTACAACGCATGTAAAATCAAAGACACTATAAAAGAAAAGGCCGAGTTGTGCATGTCCCTCTTCTCTAGTGTCTTTGGTAAGATACATTCATTTGGAACACGACGACTACCCGGCCGTCCTTTAAATTTTGACAAAAACGTGATATGGTTGAGTAGTTTGCTCTATTTTCCGTAGGTGATTTAGGTTACAATATAAACCATGTACTATGGTATGCAATAACGAGGAAAGTCAACATAAATGTTGAATTTGTGAAGACGGTATATACTGAAGGCTCCAGACATATGGAACACAGAATAATGGGATTAAAATGACGAAACACAATCTGATGATATCAACAATTCCTGGAAGAAATCACACCAGATATGAAGTTACCAGGAATTGGCCGTGACGTACGAAGTTGGTAGAACAAATTTCGTCAATTATAATAATTATCTTTATTGCGTTCGTATCCCTATTAGGATTTTGACTAAAATGCAATACAGATGTGAATAAAGACAAACAAACAATTAAAGTGAGAATAAAAATACACACAGGAAAATAAAAAAAATAAAATAAAAAAACAACTATTGCATGTACATGACATTATCTTGAGATAGCTGACTATAATGTTTTCAGTTTTTCCTCTCTTTTTCGTTCTCTGTGTATTTTGCTATTTGTGTTATTGTTTTCTTATCAGTTTATTATTTCAAATATATTTTAATTTTTCTTTATTGTTTGCTAAATGTTGGGGGTGATAACAGCTGATAAAGCTTTCTTTCTCCCGCGTAGAGATCACATGTTAAAAGAAAATGTTTTCGTCCTCTATGGCGTTATTTTCACAACATAGACATTTTCTGTCAGATATATCTGTGTTGTTATATCTCCCAGTCAACGTAAAAGTACACGGTACCTCAGGATAAGGGCTAATGACACTCTCGATAATTTATTTTGTTATCACCCGTGTCGATTAATGTTATGTGAAGAAATTGTGTACGCCAGCATAAACAATGACCCAAAAAAACATAAAGTCGAGTCGGCCGTAAACACATTCCACACATTGTGCCATAAACGACAACAAGTAGTGATATATGTTTATTACCATTGTACAAGTCCTAGTACATTCTGTCATTCATGAACCGACCAGAACTGGTCTAGTGTTAGGCGTGCATGACGTGATGTTTATGAATAGCCAATCAGACGCAGGTTGCTATGGATACAGATAATGAGTTATGACATCATGGCGGTTTGATTCCCATATACGGATTGAATGAACTTCTACCGAGCGTTGGCCACGCCTACCGCCAACATATATAAAACACGTCAGCGCAGACAGTTGTGCAGTTCCTGAACAACGCGAGTTATTACAGTGCTACAAATCGTTTTCCTAAAATAAGCTGTTTCTAAATGACTGAGCAAAGAAAGGTGGACATGTGCAAATTCGCTCTACTTGGATTTACAACTCCTGGTTTTGACCCAGTGCCTTTAATGATGGGAGAGCGAGATATTATACACGAGCGTAAAGAAGAACAGGTACGTTTACGAATCGACCCTCCACTATGATACACTGTAGAGTACGCAGGGACCTCCCAATCAATCCGTCCGTGCTTCTTTGTTATGTACGTTTGCTGCCTGAGTCCGGTCACAACCGGACTCGGGAAGCACGGTTTTGTATATTCGCAGTTTGAAACAGAGCTTAGGTTAACTGAGAATGGCCGAACGGCCGTCGTGTATGTATACATGTACGAATTATACCGTGAATGTGAACCCGACGCCAGCTAGTTACGTGCATGCGCAGTACTCTATACTGGTCTTTCTACTAGACATACTTACATACATTATAATGTGTCTTCGTACAACGATTAGAATTTTAACACTGTGACATTCAATCGGACGACCGGTCACTGACCTTTTCCTACGTGACAAAATGTTATTCAGATAATGGCGCTTTTCTTGTCGTAGGGAATATATTCAAGGACGATTTCCGGGAGTGGGTGGCGGTATTTCCCCTAGTAATAATCTACTTTTTTTTGAAATTCCTATTCCCATCGTTGATTGAGGCGTCATTTATTCCTCGGTCATTGAACTTGCATGAACGCAAATGACCATGATATCTTATTTTAGAGTAACATTTTTACGCTGTACTTATATTGTGTTTTTTTTGTGTGTCTTTCACAGATTATAGAAGTCGACAAGGTTGAAAGTGCTAACAGTTTACAAGCACCGAAATTCATCCAAGCAACGTTGTCATGGATACGTAATGCGCACAAACCGGAACAATGATATCTGTAACTGCGTGACGTCATCGTAGACTCAGAGACTTTGATATAAAGTAACACGTGACATTATGGTGACGTCATGCAGAAATTAAATATTAACATACTTCAGCACTATGGCATTCGAATAAAATGATTGCGTAACTACATCTATAGCAATCTAACTACGGTGGGAGTACAGTCGCTGCGATCGTCGCCTGCCAAGGCCCGTTTATCCGTCCCACCACTTCATCCGGAGGAGAAGATGTGCGATTAAGAAGATGAAAAACAGAGAGATTTAATGAGTGCATTGCATGTTACGCTTGAGACGAAATGGCAAATGGTGTCTTCAACATCGGTCAAATAAATGCATATGAAATGTAATGGATTTTTTAAAACCATTGCACCAGTTTTACCTCGTGATTTACATTGAAAATTAATTTAATGAAAGATTTAAAATCTTAGCATTTACCTTTGTCATTTACATACGTGAACTGCTTGAATTTTGGGGTATTATTTTTGTATTGACTATTAAAGGGCTCTTCTTTTTATAGTATTTATTTGTTCCTGTATTTATTTAATTATTTTAACTGTATCTTGTTAAAAATATATATAAATTTATTTCAAACTGAACATTTGTCTGTGCTCATTGACTGATTTTCACGTAAATATGATATAACCTATTACATGGCCTCATCCACTTTGCTCAGAATTAGATATATGAATTCAGAGTTATATTATTTCTTATTCTTAGGACAGTGATGACCCTCAAGTCCCTTTGTACCGGTAGACCATATATTATGTTAATGTCAATGTTATCTTGATGGATTTTCTTTATTATAAACTAAATTTCAAAGGAAAACTTGAATTTGTTTTAGAAATCAGCCGCTTCAATATTTTATTATATAAATATAAGTGTGTATGATACGAACAGAAACGATTTGTTTGGTTTAGACAGGGGTTATTTGCTATGACTATGAAGAGAGAATCTCTTGTATTATCGATATCTCAATGAAAACATTATCCTACTGGGCCCAAATGTTTCTCCACTTAGAAGGTAATATTATCTCATTTACACCAGGTATTCAAATTGGCCACCGCTGGTGAGAACCAAAAAGTGGGACATAATATTGTCCTAGAGTTTTCCAAGCTACAAGGGAGAAATTAGTATCCACGAGTGGATAACCAAAGCGACGGAAATTTATGGACGTTCCATTGGGGCGTTCATAGTGGTGGGGGTGAGGGTGGGAGGGGCACACTGAAAAAAAGATAGAAGAGCAGTTTTTAGGGTCTTTTTGTTTAATTTTTTTCTATGTATTGTCATGTACATTTTGTTTAAAATGTTGGACTTTTCAAAATGGTCTTGTAATACATTGTATTCATTGACAAGTAGAAATAACAATTATGGTAAATTTCTATTTTCATGTTCTTTTGATGACCAATTTTTTAGAGGTGATGAATAAGTTATAAAACAAGATTTACTCTTATTTCACATATCGCATTTGATAAGATCTGCTTTAATTTGTATATTTAAAATTGATAACATGAAAGTTAAATTGTGTACATAATAATAATTGCTCGACTTTAGTACTGTAAATTATCAATATTTAAAGAGGCCTTTAAATTAGGTCAACCTGAAATAAATGTCTCTGTCTGATTACATAGGGTATATATATAGGGTTGTATATTTTTTAATCATGGTGGATCACCACAAGCAAACGGCCACAAAGTTGACTGAAACGATTATCCCGTTAATCTGTTTATATTTAAAGATAAACGAAGTGAGTCTCAGCTGAAGAGCATATAAACTGTTACCGTCTCAGCAAATGAACTACTAGTATAACGACCATGATTAAATAGTGTATTTTTTTACCTCATTCAACATGCCATCAGCAAATTGGATTCAATACATGAATTAACAGTATCTTAATTAAAGCGCGGCAGTCGTCGCGCTGCGCATGTGCGACATTTGTATTGATAAACATTAATTTTTCTACAATCCAGTGCGCTCTTCAAATGGAAATCACAAGTATGAGGTTTGACCTGGGCGCGATTTGCACTGATTACCGCCAGTGACTCTTTCGATACCTTCCAATCACATGAAAATTACCTAATTACAGCTTGGAAACGTGTCAGTTCGTACTCGTTGCTCTGCACAACAGTCAAAGTCGCCATCTTTGTTTATATGAGACCCATATATCTCGCACATGAGCAGCGCGACGACTACCGCGCTTTTATTTAGAGCCAACAATCAATCGTCTTGTGAAAATGGATTAGCGAAATGACTGATGGGTAAAATGGCTAAACTAGAATTTTATTAGTTTTTTTATTGCTACAGTGTGTGGAAGTACTAAAACATGCTAACACATAAAGGCCATTTTAGAACTGAATTCACTAATGGTACCCATTGTGACTGTTGCCATGGTTAACCATGAACTATAAAATTAATGACGTTCGAATACGTGATACACAATATCTTGGTCAATGTGAAGATTGTATTGTGAACAATAATAAATTATTACCGTTTGTGTCGGATATTGAACTTAACTCTCGTTCAATTGGCTATTTGCATCGTGTATGGTTAATAACGTCCAGCCGGTATAACTAACAAAGTGAATTGAGTCTGACTGTTATGGCAAGACTGATCAAAAGTGGCCCGACATGACTATTTTATTGTCGCGATGGAAATTGATTCTTGTAATTAGAAATTTACGTAGTTTTTAACGTGCACGTACTACATGCACAATTCACTGTAACATATCCGTTTTTTCACCATAATTCAGGTATCAATTCAATCTTCAAGTCTTGGGCCTTGTAAGAAAACAGACTGACACACAATCCATAGATACGGAACAACTTAAAAGTACGCCACAATACGTAGTCAAATCATGACACGTTTCGGAAAGATAATACTAAGTTGGCATTTCAGCGAAGGCAATCAAAATAACCTCGTACCACTGTTTAATTATTTTTTATAAAATTGTACAATATCATTGGAAATTACAACTAAAATACTTAGTAGTTAAAAACAGAAAGACTTTTAAAAATATATTTAACGTAAAATGGGGATAATTCCAAGCATCCAGAAAGTGGAACCAGATTGTACTATAATAACAGCCTATGGCACATACGACGTGCGCGCTACGATCAGATATGGCAAATGGTGTGACGTCACTAGCGTGTCGTGATCGTATCAGTCACGGTGAGTGGGAATCAGCTGTTATACAAGCTGTGAAGTGTGGGTGTATGAGAAACAAGGAACTGAAACACGGAAAGAATTGACAGAAACTACAGATTAGTAATCATAATATAATATAAATATAATATAATATAATATAATATAATATAATATAATATAATATAATATAATATAATATAATATAATATAATATAATATAATATAATATAATATAATATAATATAATATAATATAATATAATATAATATAATATAATATAACTTCCCCCAAAATAGGACTTTAATATAATTGTAGACCATTTTTCATAGTAGTGCGTTTTGTATCACCTACCGGGAGCTCTGTCCCATATATACAAATTTATCTTAATATTCTTTTTATTATATTATCAATAATTAAGATTAGGATTTAAAATTTGATACGCGAAGGGATTTCTCTATGTTCTTGCTTATATCCGCGATAGACGTTGCGCAACCAACCCCAGTCCAATCACGCGTCATTGGCCACGCCCACAGACAGCTGCTATAAAATAAGAACGTCATAGACTATATACGACACTCGTCGGTAGCCACACACGGATTCACTAGCAATCATTTTCTTGAAAAAACACAACTGCTTCGAAAAATGGCCGAACAAAGAAAAGTAGACCTGTGTAAATTCGCTTTGCTTGGATTTTCAACTCCTGGTTTTGATCCAGTGCCTCTAATGGTGGGAAGTATAGATAAATACGAGCGTAAGGATGATCAGGTAATTATCATGATTCTCTTACTGTCTCGGCCATAAATAGATCTTTTATTTCATTTACGTACGTGTGTTAGCACGTGTTGAAAAAACGCAGAGCATGTGAGTAAATTGCGAGTACTGCCCTACTCACCAGCTGTATACGAAGCTTTACAATTTAACGGGTCCAACCTTGGGAAGAGTGGGACGAATCCTAATTTACGTTCGATTGTTAGTGTCGCACCGCGAATTCTACATTTGATCTGAATGAATTCTTAAATTAAACATTTTAAAAAATAACCCCCCCCCCCTTCTTGCGATTCTGATTCAGAGGTTGCCCGTATGATTATCGCGGATTAGCTGTTCTTCACCGGAACGGGAAATTTCCATTCCTAGTGAGACCCACTGTGTTATCATATGGGAATAATTCCAATAATGAAGCTGTTATACTTATCGTAATTTTACTGTGCGTGCTTTATTTACAGGCATTAGAAGTCAAGGAAACGGAAAATAAATTGCAGAACACCAGTATACAGACTCCGAAATTCATCCAAGCAACGTTGTCATGGTTACGCGATCCCCACAAACCGGAACAGTGACGCCACTTATTACGTGACGTCATTTCAAAGATGGCGGCGGCATGTACGGGGAGATGGCGGGGATGTGAATGATAGTAACACATTGCAACAAGGTGACGTCACGTTTTTAAACCAGCCCATTGAAGGAATTTTCCAGTAGTGCACGTCATATTTGCGTGGGGTATTCAAAGCTTCCGTTGGTGTGGACCGTGGGCCGTGCGTGAAACGGAAGCTACGTGCAAAGCTCTATGACTCTTGGGAACACATCGAACGTGGTAATCTAGACGAATGACAGAAGAAAATCTCGCTAAATTCAAATAATGTTATACGGACACCTTGAAACGCAATATTCTTTCTAAATCCTAAAAAAACTTACAACGGTCTTTTAATTAAAGACTATAACGGAGGTGCTGACGATTTTAATTTACATCTTAACGAAAGGTTAAATGATTTACTATTTACAGACGAAATGATACTTGCTGTTCGATTTTTTTTTATTTATTTTGTCATATTTGTATTTTTCATTATAGAGACTTCGTTTAGAATATTTATTATAAAATTATTGATATATGGTTTATATTGAATATCCGTGTTCAGTTTTAAATATCTCTCCACACCTTGAGCACGCTCAGTCATAGTAATGTGGTTGCGTCATTCGTATGCTATTCATTGAATCAATATGAAACGATCGATATCCAAAGTTCAATGTTTGAACGCGCGATGTATGCGTGAAAGGAATGCCTTTGTTCCGCTGAGAGTAGTTCAAACAGAGTTCAGTTGTTAAGAATCGCCAGACGGTGTCTGGGTGATAGGCGTTGACTGTACTGTCGCGAAGGAAATGACTCCCTGAGATTATGAATTCTTACGAGCTTTGGCGCACGTAGGACGCCAGAAATTGTATAGTCTGCATTTTCGCTTTAAACAAATTTAAAAGGTGTTTGTTAGATTAGTAACAACAATACTATGACCTCTCCCGCCCGTGCGCATGCTTCTCGATGGATACAGAGAGCAGGACCTACGACTAACCACCGTTATTCTAGTAATCCTGGAATAACAGACCACTCGTAAGCATTAGACTAATATGACACACTGTCTGTCGTGTGAGGGCGTCATCACAACAAATTACCTGCACGCGTAACGGATAGTCAAATTACTAGACTGGCCAAGCCGTGGTGATTTTTAAAAATAAACTGGAAAAATTAATTTTGCGAAAGGTGGAGTGAACGCGTTTACAGGGGATTTCGCGTTAACACCTCCATTCCGCTATTTTTTTTAATTTAATTTTAAATTTAAAACGAAATAAATCGCCCAGACTGTGCCAGTCTTTCAAAATACGACCCTTGAGCATTTTCTCGGCATGTTTGTGTGGCGATGGCAGCGGTCAGCAAATTCGTACACCAACCCCATCGTCTCATATCCCGTCCGTGATGATTTGGTCAATTCATTAATTAATTCATGAATTAATAAAAATTAAAGTCAATTTAAAGAAATACGTATCTTGGCATTATGTTTAGGGTTTAGGCTGATATACAGTATACCTATCCCTTTACTGCCTTTATCACAATCACAATGCGAAGACAAGTATTTCTTTAAATCGACTAAAAATTAATTAGCCAAATCATCTACCCTAAGAAGACAAACTATACACAAATAAACCAACGCACATAACAATAGAATTCAGCACGTATGCTCTACCATGTTCATTTGCATAATTAAAACCATGAAATGAGTTCCATAGTAGTTAAATAAGAAAGCAAACTTTTTCTCCCGATTCTAAAGTATGTTGATGTCATGTGACCATAATTTTCTGTTTTTACATGTTTCTGTACTAGTCATATTTTAAAAATTATTTGACAAATTTATTTTTTGAAGTGGTAAAAATATCACGAATCATGATGGCCAATTAGCAGATTTTATATCCTCTTCTGTGTTTGTCGAATATACTAAAATGGACATCTTAATATACTTCACAATATGACGTGAAGACAAACACTGTGTGTACTAGTATAAGATACATATCCATAAACCTGTTACAAATCGTTTTACATCAGTTTTTTAAATGACATTTTTGTTTTGTATAGTTTGATCCCATTTAGGTGACTACCAGAGAATTCTTAATAAATTAATGTGTTCGAATGTGTTTATTTTATTTAATACGAGGCCCACTTCGTAATGCCATGCAAAAAATACGAACAGCAAAGAAATTTACTTTTTGAAAACACAGCAAAAGTGTTAAATCTATATAAAAACAGATAAGATTAATTTGAATAATTTTCCTTCCCAAAAACCGGAACAGCAACGCCGGTTTGTGGGAAGTTAGACGTCATTTCAAAGACGGCGGCATGTACAGGGAGATGACGGGGATCTGAATAGCAAAACATCGCAACAAGGTGACGTCGTGTTTTCAAATCAGTCCATTGTTACAGTAGGAATTTTCCATAATTTTAATGATAACTTATTTTGGGCATTGAAAATGTTTTTTTTTTATTCCTCTTTAGTAGTATTTTGTATTTACAACACAATCATGACCGCCACAAGCAATACTGTGAAAACACACGTTTTAAAGTATCAGCATTTGTTTGATTTCGATTTGTTTTCAAATAATATCTGAAGTAGAAATAATTGTGAAAGGGAATTTACAAGTCCAAGAACAAACATAAAACAAACGATTGGAAAACACTCCAAAGGTGAACAAAATAACAGAAGTACACCACAATACGTAGTTTCGGAAAGATAATCCTAAGCTAAGTTGGCGGGAAGGCAGGAAATTAAACAAAATCGTGTCATTGTTTCACATGGAGTGTCTGATTTCCACAAGATCATAATGATTACTCGTTTATTAATAGACGTCTGAGTTCGTGGGGTGTGAAGAAAGTCTGGAGTTTATTCTAAACGACTTCTATTAACACACCATTAGTGTAAGTGTTATTCTCAAAACCAAGTGAATATATATATGAATGTCAATAAACTTTAAAATGGGTCACGTGGTGAAATTGAACGCGCTTTGAGGCACGTACCCCACTGTAATGTACATTGTATGTTGAAATTTTAATCATTTCTATAAAATGTTAACCATTTAACAACTAAAATAGTTTACAAAACAGAATTCCTTTTTAAAATTATTTCTCACTTCTTGAATAGAATAATTCCAAGGCTATATTATGCAATGTAATATCCCGTGGTACAGATAGTGCAGATAGTATGGCTTGGTGTTACTTACGTGTCATGGTCGTAGTAATGAGAATATGTTACATTGTGATAATTAAGAGTGGGCGTATAAGAAACGAGGAACTGAAACACTGGAGATATTACAGAACTACAGGCTAGAAATAACGTAATTTATTTATCATTTATTGCGTTTTTGTAAACTGTCCTCAAAATAGAATTTATTTTTAATTTGGAATACTTGTTATTGCACACTATGCAGGACGTGCACTATTACAATATTAAGTAAACTGTCATGAACTGTTATATATTCAATTTAAAAAAATTAAATTGTTCTTATTTAATATAACGCAAGGGTTGACCGAAGCCGAAGTGCACTTAATAAAATACCACCGGCTCATGTAAATTCATGTACATGTAAGTTCTTTAGTTGCAAATATAATGCGAATAGCTTTTGTTATTTGTTTGCGATTGCATCTTGATAACAAAAATGCGGTGTAATTTAATTGACAATATTTTTGGCTACAACTTCAATATTATTTCGATGATTACTTGAATAAAGATTGCTTGTATATATACAGTTAGATTTGCATATTTGATCGAACATGCACTGTTATGTTTGATACCAATAACTAAAGGTACTATTTTATGGAAAATGATATTCTGTTATATTTATCGAGATACAATATCAAAAACAATTTAAACATGCTTTCGTACCTCGTCAACTCTCCCTATTCAAAATATGTATTTGAAAATTATTTCCACGTTCCTATCCATTATTGTCCCTAATATCCAACATCCCTAAAATTCTATGGTGGTTCTTTGACTGTAACAATATTTACATCATTTTACGTCACGTAAAGCCGCACACTCACGAATTGGACAACAAATGCACGGAGAGGAGACATGGTTCGTATTTAAAGTGTGGCGAGAATATGAATGAGAAACGATTTTGATGATACATTCAGATTACTGTTTCATGTAACGTAGGCGAACTTGTTATTTTATCATATGTTTGAGTTTACATCGAAATTCATTTATCACTGTGACAGTGGGTGTGCTGCTGGCGGTCGAAAGCCAAGTGTAGAGCAGATTTGTAAATCATATCAGACTAAATTGACATTTAAGAATGCTGCTTCAGAAAAATTCTTGAAAAATATGTTTGATGATGATCACAGTGAATATTGTTCTTCGAGTTTTTGAAGTGTGTACCCCATTTCAAATGAAAACATTGTTGATCCGTGGTAATGATTATTTATTATATCATGTAGCCATACAACAACATTGATGACATTGATATGTTTTGCAATTTAATATATTAATTAAATCTCACATGACATGATGTTTGCTAGAAAATAGCGCCATATTTTCCTAACCTGGAGTCGTCCGAGTACACTCAAGAATGGTGAATCGCTACGTAACTACATAAACATGGGATTCTATGACATCACTGATTGGAAATCACATGCGCAGACTGACCTGCATGTAAATCCCATCCACAGCCCTCCAGATCGATTTATTAGTCCATTATTCGTAAATTTCTGGAAGTTTCACGTTAATAGACAGCATCTAGTCTAGTTTCAACTTTATATACGATTTTTCTTGAAGTAAAATGACATTCATTGTCACCTAAATATTGAGTTGAATTATCATTAAATCGTTTGAAATGAGGTTCTTTAAGATATCCTAAATATTAACTCCAAATTAGACGTTATGGCAACGTTGCCAACTTTTCTCCAGAAATAATGATGTCCGATTTCATTCTCTCGAATGCCTGACAGTGGTGTGACCGGTAGGTGCAACATGTATCACAACAAAGGTCAAAATATTGTATGTTATTTTTTTTAAATTATTTGATAAATGCTCTTACTACTGATGTGTGTCCTGCAAATACAACATTTTACGTTCGTGATCCAATCTACAAAAAAAACCTTCTTCCATTCTGGCGTAAACCACATATATATAGAGGAGTTCTAGTATATATTAAGTGTACCAATAACAAACTGATTGCAGCCAATTGTTTACAAGACTGTTCTGACTGTTCTCAACCATTAATTTATTCGAAATGTTACTTAACATGCAATTCAGCATGTAGTTGTAGTATTTAATCAATTATTTTGTTGAGAGGAGGTCCAGAGGTCACCACGTTCCATTGCAGCACGGAATGACTTTATTGGAGAATCTTTGAAGCGAGAAGGTTTTGAGACGTTTTTAAATAAAACATTCTCTGTCTGTTGTCTCGTTCAGAACAGTAATTTAGGTTATATATATCAAAAGACTAAGAGGTGCAAGTTCGCACAAACTGGACAGACATTGTTTACATAATTATCACGTGACATCAAAAATGGTGAACCTTGTAAAAATGACTAAGTCCACGATTGCGAGAGCACACTGCGGAATTTCCTGTTGAAATTTACGTCATGCATTGTCCGTAATCAAGTCCATTGAAATGCGTCTCCGATAATCAAAAGACCTATTATTCCGATTTCTATGCAGGTTTTTTTTTTTTTGTCCCTAAATTATTTCATACTTGGCACCTTTAACAGACCACAGTCCCTCTATCCCAGGTCTAGAAACGGTCATTGTATTAGGTGTGAATTGGTCTCCTTCCCTGGCAAAGGCGCATTGCGGGTGTGGGAAAAGCATTGTCACGTGATCAGTACGTGATTTGACATCGTCCGTGTTATGTATTTTTTTTACAATAACTGTAGTTGTTTATTACAGAATTCGTACTTTTTCACATAATTTTTTAATCAGGATAACTGTATAAGGTCATATTTTAGCCGGCAAGTAGTTCTTTAATTCATCTATTTTACCAGCAACGACACATTTTCGCAACAAATTTTCATACCTTTACCCAGATATTTGTCGTTTTTGATTTTGGGGTGATTGAAATTAACTCAATTTTATCATAGACCCTCTTTTAGAGGGTCTATGATTTTATTTACCATACTTCTCGGCGCGAAACCAATATTTGTCTTCGATTTTGACATTTTATAATCGAAACATATCATTAAAAATTGGTGGGCTGATTTGTTATTTGTCACACCGCATTTTATTAATGTTAAATTGAGCGACTTTTATGGGTGCTTTTTAGATCGTAAATGCAAATGGCGACGTTTTGAAATGACAATGTACTCAATTCTGTGCTAAAATAATCATTTATATACAAACATTGAAGCATTGCTATGTTGAACTGTTATGAACCCCCCAAGAATCAGAAATATCAGCCATTTTGACAAGATTTTTTTAGCGATGTCAGCATGTTGACACGCGAAGTTTTTTCCCTATTAAAACGAGAACATTAACATAATTCTCGATATTAATTTTTGAATTGCGGGAACTGGATGTTTATGAGTTGGTAGGATGGTGGTGATGCGTCTCAGGGTTCAAACAACCCAAATTTCATAGTGATAATTTTGTTTACATGTTTGTTTACGTTGTGGTTGCCTGAATTTCAAGTCAAAGTGAAGTCATACAATGAGATATCGCTTTGCATGACGGTAACTTTTGAAGGTATTGTAATCTGTCTGACTTCCTGACTCCCTCGGCCCGCGTGTGAACGGTTTGTTTACCCGCACTGCGGTTCGAGACAAAAGAACGCTAGTCGTTTCCAGACCGGGGATAGAGGGACCTCGATTTGGCTTGGACTGAATATTTTATTTTAAACAATATTCTGACGTGAAATACAAAATGTATTTCAACACAAGTACGACATGGTTGTCTGGGGTTTCTTTCCTGATTGTTGAGTCTTCGCAATGTGTTTTGTATAATTATTGTTGTTTTCCCCCGATGCTGAAGGACCGTAAAGCTAAATGGCAGTTACATGCATGAGCTGAGTGAAAGAAAATATTTCTAAGCCTAAAATAAAACCTAATATTACACCTCTTTGTGTATTTGTTAATTTTACATATGTTTGTCATGACAGTATGTTTGTAAATATCTAGAAAAATCTCGTCTTTCGTTGATAATTTCGATTGTTTGTTTGGAATGTCGATCCCCGTTGGTTTCTCCATACTGAGTTTAGGAAGGGCGTCGATCAACACAGTGACAATCAGCCGAGAGAAGACAAACATTGACCGTAATTCATGGGGATCATGTCCGTAATTTGTGGGCTGAAACCCCAAATAATTAATCAAGTATTATTATTTTAATATATATTTTATTTTACATCGCAAAACTAAACCATGCCAGCCCAAAACAGAGCTAGAGTTGTTCGCGGTGAAACAACCGCATTGAAGACGATGCAACTTCAACTAGCCATTTCTTACCTTGAAATAAAAAAAATAAAAATTCGAAGAGCATCGGAGAAAATATTAATAATCATCCTTATCAATCGCTTGCTTTATTTTATTCGAATCCATGAAATTCACAGTTTTTTTTTTAACATTGTTGGCAACTTCCGCGCTAAAAAAGATTGAAAATGTGGGTGTGGTTATTTTGCAAAGTCCTGTTGATAATACGGACAAATATGGTTCTGTGACCCAGGTCGTGCTCCGATCAAGTGACTCTCAGCCAATCAATGATGTTGTAACAAAGCATATTTGACGCTAATTGAAGGGTCGTCGTACAATCCAATCACCGGCGTCGATTCACATAGTTTTTTGTGCTGTGACAGGTTTCAAAATTATTCGCTGAAAAACATATATTTTGACAAACTGATGGAATTTGATCTTAGTTCAAAAAGAAAATACTAGGCTAAGATACATTAGAGTTCACGCGAATCAGTTTTCTCTGCAAGTTGTGAAATAAAGAAAACCAGAGTAGCGTCGATGATTATAATAGGACTTCCGTGTGAATCCTGAGTTTTGAATTGTTCATCGACTGGCCACCAAATAGTTATGGCTATAACTAAATTTGACACGTTTTTCTTTTAAGCCCAATAAATTATTCATACATGTCAAGCTCTGTTCGATTTTTTCAGGGCATGTGGCCGTTTTTAGTCGAAAATATTTTTTGTGGGAACACTTTTGCGGTACGTATACGGTATAGACCGAGCTCATTCAATGATCGTGACTTAATGTAATGTCAAATTTTACCAGACGTGGACCGATGTGGATTCGGTATCGTTATTTTTGGAATTAATCACTAACACTTCCACGTTTCTCTGCTCTGTCAAAAGGAGTTACCTAGGCTTTTTTTCACGTAACTGTCTCATTAAAATTAAAACAAATATATTACATCTAGAACAAGCACCCAAAACACGTAACAAGAGGTCCCAGTTCAGTTGCTTTCACGATACAAGTGTCATACAACTACTAGATTTGAAGTAACTGCGTAACTGACGCACTCTCATTTGAAGTAATGTATAAAACAGTTTGCCATTTTCAAATAATATCTAACTTCATTATTAGTTTACTAAAACGAGAACAACTATTACTAAATTAAATATATATATATATTATAACAATTGCATGCACACTTGTTGATTTGTTCTAAGTTTACAATTGTATGCCTCGCCCATTGGTAAGTGGAATGTTCCAGTGAGAGTGACGACTAGACAGATGCGATGTATCAACAGCTGTGTTCTCTATGCGTGTTATGTACGTGTCTTGCAATCACACGTAACACACCCATTCAATCTTCGCAGCATCATTGGCCACGCCCACAAAAAGCCCCTATAAAAGTGAACACCGTAGGCCAGACGGCACTCGTCTCTCGCCACACGCGGACGTATTAGCTGAAATCTCCACGTATTGTACACCGCTCCAAACCATTTTCTTGAAAATACACAGCTTCGAAAAAATGGCCGAACAAAGAAAAGTGGACCTGTGTAAATTCGCTTTGCTGGGATTTTCAACTCCTGGTTTCGACCCAGTGCCTTTAATGTTGGGAAGTATTGATACATACGAGCGTAGAGATGATCAGGTAATTATCGCTATGTTTTTACCGTATTTGTCATAAATATATATACTAAATCATGTGCTCACATGTGTTAGCAGGGGACAGCGTTTGGACCATGTGGAATAGGTAAGTTAACTGCGAGTACTACTCCGCCTACCAGACCGTGACATGTACAACGCCTGTACGGTCAGGGCATATACCCTTGTGGTACATACTTGAAATCGACGTTGGATTGTTAGTAATATTGTAATATCACCACCTGCGAGTCGCACCGTAACCATTTTCACGAATACAAATAGCGATAAATAATCGTGCAAACCTAGAGTTTCAATATAGACAATTTTCCGGGACGATTACTCTTCTCTGACACGAACGTTGTGCATTTCCATTGTCTACTTTGCCACAATTCTTGTGTTATTTAACTCGAATGACAACTGCAGCTTAAATGTTGCAGGTATTTCCAGCAATGAAGCCATTGTACACTGCGCCATATGCCTCAATCAAAGATACTAGACAATTAAAATGTATTTTTCTACAATAAAATGTATTTTCTAGTGTTTTTGCATTAATATAGTGATTGCCTTCTTTCTTTCCTTAAAGACATTAGAAGTCGGAGAAACTGAAAATAAATTGCAGAGCGCCAGATTACAGGCACCGAAATTCATCCAAGCAACGTTGTCATGGATACGCGATGCCAACAAACCGAAACAGTGACTCCTTTAGTATTGTTATATATCACCTCAGAGATGGTGGCCACACCGGGATATCCCCGAGATATAAATAGTAACGCGTTATTGTGACGTCATGTTCTAGGACATCTATTATCTGCGTGGAGTATTCAAGGATTCTATGCGTATGACCAAGACATGTCATGGATCGGAAGCCATTTGCAAAGCACAACGACTTTGGACACAACGTATCTAGACGTGTTAGATAGATGAAAACGTCACCGAATTCAAACACATAGACACCTTGAAAGCCAATATTTTTTGAAACGTTTAAGTTTGTACACTGGGTCTTAATTAATTCAACGACTATAATGGAGTTGCTGGCGATTTTACATATTAACCAAAGGTTGCATTATATTTACTATTTATTTTTTATTTATTTGTCGCATTCTTGTATGTAGTCGTCGTTTTGTGTATTTATAATAAAATTATGTGTTTTATATTGAATATCTGTCGGTGCTGATGAGCTATGAATATCCGAAAATGGTCGCCGAGATCTCGTTAAGAGCGAGATCCACGTGACTTGTTTATTCGTAGTTTTATTTCTACGAATACATGCATGTATATACTTTCGGTGATCTAACCGCAAGGTACTCTGGGAAGGAGAATGTTGTTTCCCCCCCCCCCCCCGATGGTGCGTTCGTGTACCGTCATCGCGTCCACTGTTCTGCTGACCTACGTAACCATGGTATCTAGAACGGTCAACACTATGGCAGCAGAGAACTATATGTAATTTACTGAAACAAGCCGCCCATTTCGCTGATTCTGGACCCTCACCCACGCCAATAACGGCAGAAATCAGTCGAGGCTTGGAGAGTGCAAACCAGAGTTTTACCTTGGCCCTAAAATTATTGTTGCAGTTATACGCCGATAGAGTGCGCGATTCCATATTGGCTATGGTTGTCCATGATGGGTTGTCTGTGGCACCACTTGTTACGTACGCTCTTGAAACTTCCTCAAACTGCTCAAACGAAAACTATTTTCTCCCCTGAATCAAAGTTTAATCATTTGGAATACTTTTCTAGAAACTTATTTGAAAATTTAGTTTCAAGAGTGACACGCATTTGTTATTTTCCTTGGCATTTCTCGTATTCTGAATTAATAGCATCGCCCGCCTGCAAGGTGTTGTTTCGTTCGGACATTCCTCCCTCTTCGCCGGAACATTCACCTTGAAAATTCAAGATGAATTAATAAGGGATACAAGTGTTCTATGGTTATAACCTTATTTATGTGTTCACATAAATGTAATGACCACTTTGTCGTGTTTTTAACAATATTTAGATGTAATAAAAAACTGAACTATCAGAAATGTAATGGGTTAGTTACCTTTACACCCACGTAACACTGAGCAGTACGTACATGGCGTAACAATTCAATGAGATCAACACTCAGCAGTAGACGTATTATATTGGTAATTCGTACAAATCATAGGTTGGTGTAAGAACGGAATTTAAAGAAAGGTTACGGGTAGGCGTACTAATGTTCAATCTTGTATCGTGCTATTTGCGTTAGTGTGTCTCCATGAGAGCTTCGAAGTTGACGCATTTTTTTCACCTTGACAGCAAACAAAAAAATTAACAAAACGTTATACCTCATAACTAACTGCATTACCGGTACATGTGTGATGTGTTTTGTGTTGAGAATTTAAGAGAAATAAAACTATTTGTTTTATACTAGAAAGTAATTAAAACTATTTAATAAATAGTCTATTACGTGATGTCGTCGTACAGTTGTTTACAGAAATGTTTAATATATAGTCCATTACGTTTCTAAGATCATATTACCATTTAACTCTACTTAGGCAGAAACGACCGCTCTGGTCGAAATTCGGACTCTTTTGCCGAAACTACCGGGGCCAAAACGTCCGTTCACCATCTTGATTTGCCCACAAAATATATAAAAAGGAGTTGCGTAACATGCACTGTGACATCACACGGCCCGCGATGGGACTACAGAAAAACCATGTAAAACTCTCAAAATTCGCAGTTTTACTTCGGCCACTAACAGTAGCTAACCTCGACCCTAATTACGCCGCCAATTAACGTCCTCGTAGCGGTCATTTAACAATTTTTATTGAATAACATTGAAAACAGTGTCCGGATTTCTGATGGTGTTGAAGGACTGTGAATAGACGTTTTTTCACAAATGACCGTTTATCCTGTTGAGTTAAAACCACGTCCACTTTCCCCAAACCACATCTAAATTATAACTCTATGTTTAAAAGTAATAGTAAATCGAATTTTGAATTGCGGACAACAGGTTGTTTTTTGTTGTCTAACGTTCACATCTATTACCACGAACAGGCCCGTAGCCAGCACTTTTGAATAGGGGGTTCGAAAACAATTATATATTTGATGTGAAATGTGTGAATTTTATAATATTCAAAAAGTGTTTTTGAGCTCTGTTATACATTTTTATAATATCGGTTTTAAATTCAATTGGTTTACTTTGTGTTACGTTGGTAAGATATTTCACATAACATCTTTGAACTATTGTACCATTTCGGAGAAGGGGTCCTGAGCCCATTCCTCACCTACGGACAAACACATCCACACCATTGATCCACTACGGCTAAATGTTGTACACAAAAAGACAAGACTGTACTTATCTTAGCATTATTGTCTAAGTATTTTAAGGTAAAAGGCTACTTACGAGTTTTTTTGCTCTTCGCAGATGTTAGCGCACATAAAAGTGACACGATTTCATGTCGAAATCTGTCTACAATTATTCATTTTAGTATTAGTCAATTTTGTATTATGTAATTTTATTTTTGTACAGGGCCTCAGGATATCGTACAAAATGTAATGGGTAGAAAAGTGCATAGCACGTTTTAAACACAATACAACATCCATGTAAACATACGGTACTATATTAAGCTGAATTCATATTCATCTCGTCGCTTGAAAACTTTTAAAAGATATAGAGCTATTTGATATATGGGTTGCAGTTTGTGTAGCGACGAAGTAAGCCCAGACTGTCAGTATTTGCATATTTACATAGGGTTATTGACAAAAGATCAGCCCTTAGATCATTATAAAATGGACATATAAAAACAAAGTGAATTCTTTTTCTACCATGCTAAATTCGAACGTATCACTGCAAAAACTAAAAATTTAGTGATCTAACTGTATTTTTGTGTGTCTGCCTAATTCTACATTATGTTTATGGCCAAAACAGCGAAAACTCATCAGTATATATTTTAGTCTATAATTGCTTGCTAATAAATCTCCCAGGTTATAATACTACTTTGATTTTTCCAAAAGTACACAGCCTGGATGATTGTGAAATTGAGGCATGCCACTATTTTTTTATTCTTTGAGTAAATATCCCTAAGAAATCTACAGTATCTCCAACTTGTTTTTCAAACCAGACAATGCCGAAACCATATTTGAACAGGAGATTTTTATGTGGGTTTCCCAAGCAAGTCTGCCGGTCTTGTCTAATCGTTTAAGCATGATATAACATGTTTTGGGGTTTCAGTAATTTTAACCTATACGAGATACAACGCTTGAAATAACCACAGCACAATGGCAGCCTTCCACATTCGTCTAACATCGCTACATTGTTTGTACAACTATTAGTAACGGGTAGATATCTGCAACATGTCATTTTTCCCTCCTCGTAACGTACCCCCATATCGCTACCATAAGAAATAGTTGACACAATGATTGTATCAAACAAATAGTCTCAATAGACTTCAATGACTACAACTCCATGTTATGAACCCACTAAAAATATAGTAAATTTTCTGAGACTGTAAAAAAAATATGTTTGCAATTTATGATTCATCGCATAGTTTCAGTGCTGAAGCAACACTGTGGAGTAAATTGTTGGCTGCAAGAAGCTCTTCGACCTATCCAACTCGTGATGATAAATCTTCGGCATTTTTTAATGATATGATCAACCCGTAGCTGGACACTATTGTCCAATAACAGAGGCTACACGTACTAATACAATAAGTTGACTACATTTGGCTGATACACTTGGAACAAAACAGTATATATGCCATCATTAACTTGAAGAATACAAAACTAATGAACCAAACTAGGAAAGTACACTGAGTGTTGTGTTGTCGTGTCAATCCCGTTCGATCCCCACACTTTACTAACTGAGCGAACATTAGCACAAGACAAACTGCCCTATTCAGGAACACACTCACGGTTAACCTCTAACATCGAGTTACAACCAAGATTTTTGTTAAATCACGATAAAAACAATCCAGATGTTGGTTGGTGTTGATGAAATATGAATACCGGTACCCCTTATTCGGAAATTAACACAGAGATCTCGTTGAAATGGTGTGTGATTTGTCTACTGTCATCGCGTCTACTACTATACTGACCTACGTAACCATGGTATCCAGGTAACGGCCAACGTGATGACAGCAGAGAATGGGACCATGTTTGTAATTTACTGCAGCAAGCCACAGAGTCTGGACCCTCAACCACGCCACTAACGACAGAAATCAGCCGAGGGTTGGAGAGTGCAAACTAGGTTAATTCCTGCCGTCTTCCATTGAATAAATTGCATTACACTTCGATCATTCAATAATGATGGATGAGCCTGAGATGCAGCTGATTTATTTAGATACAGAGCTGTTGACAGTTCACTAATATCCTGTCATCAATCATGTCTCAAATAAAATAACTTAGTGTCACTAATTTGTTTTAACTGTCTTTTAGGAGATCTTCTAAGGAAAACTTTAACGGTATTAAATTTGGATCTAATTACTTTCCCCTCTTTATCGTTTACCGACATCCCATGTGATTTTTATCTGAATGAATAAACTCAACAAATGACAATCACTCGGGTTACGTTGGCCTAATCGTGAGGCAGATTAACCCAACTTAACGTCGAAATCACAACTTTTACTCTGCCTTCTATACCACGTTGTATTGAGCTCATACCCCAAGTAGTGTTCTTGTGTTACTCATCCAATTATAATGACGTATCACCCAATCTTGCTAACACACACACACACTCTATCTCTCTCTCTCTCTCAAAACAAATGGTTTGGTAGGAGAGAAGGGGATTATTTATTCCCCCAAGTATTAAAAACATCGAAGAGACCTCTAAAATTGTATGGTTTGTGCAAGTTTTTTGTGGGAATCTTCAGAGACGTATTTCTATAACTAACAGTTGACTGAGACAGTAAACTAGGCGGATATTTAATTTTGGTGAAAGAAATTAGAAAACGGACATGAAGACGGAGTCTTCATCCTTATGAATAAAATAACCGCCTAGTACACCCCCCTTTTCCATGTGTAGTCAGGATCATGTGTCAAGTGTAGTTGATCTGTCTTCGAGATTCTATTACAAGTATAGATACATCCGAAATGCTGGGACGACAACTGATACTTTACAGGCCACGAGTATATTGTTTCAAGTCCAACAGCCAGGTGATTGATGATATTCAATCCCTAAATATTCCCCACACTTGGAAACTTCCGAAGAGGCCTCTAGAAATAGATACACTTGTTTATATCCTTTGAATTGAGAAATTTAATAACACCTAAGTTGTGAAGTGTATTTATTCTCAGACTTTATAGGGGGACTACTTTCTTGCAGAGTTCTTCCTTTCTCCTCGACGGAATTTTGTTACACTGGTGGCAGCGGCTACCAGGAGAAGAAATGGCACAGCCATTGGTACAGACACCACAGCCGGAAGCTACTACACCAGCACAAGAAAAAGAGGTACGCAACATCCCTCCCCTTCCAACCATTCACCAGAAGACGAGGCGGTAGAAATGGAAAGCACAACCTCAAGTGGCGATACCACAGCAGTTGGGGCAGACGAAACATCGTTAATGGATAATAATAAGTATTTATTGCTTTCCTAGGCCACCGGCCCATATACAAACATATCAAACCAATGCTTAAAATGTAACGGGTACAAGAAGAATATGATAATATTCTCGGTTAATGATCACATGGAATTAAATAATAATTAATTTGTTAACAATTGTTTCCTAACTTCAAATGCTCTGTGCACAAACACACAAACATTTCGTAGAATAACACCATTTGTTGCTTGAACAAGCCTTTGGAATTTATCCATGGTTGGTTGGAATGAAAAATGTTGGGGGATTAACTCTCGTCTTAATGTGTTATAGGCTGGGCAAATCAACAGAAAGTGATATTCATCCTCAACAAAATTAGCACGACATACTTTACAGAATCTTTCCGTTGAAAGCAAACCTTCGCGCCTACCTTCTTCAATTCTAAGTGGTAAAACCCCACAACGAAAACAGGCAAAAATGCGGACGAGTTTCAGATTGCAATTTAAAGATAAATATTTCTCCGGTTGTAAGGTACTCTTGAACTCAATGTAATTACGTAATTTAGGTTTCAAGGACGCATTTGCTTTCCAAAGCTGTCTCTGCGTGTCTGAGACAAGCAGTACAAATTCAGAAAGAAAAACGTCCTTGCTACCTACTTCTTGAGCTAGCCAGACATACCCAAAGCCATATGAATACAAAATGTGTTTAATTGCCGTCACCCAGTTATTTCTACCTAGGTCATTGAGATTACGTAACATTGAATAGGCATGCCTGGGAATTCTCGTCGGGGGGAGTTCTAAGAGTCTAAGCCAATACTTAATACAACGTTTAAGTGTGGAAACGAAGATTGGAAGTCGCCCACACTCTCCAACTATAGCTTCTTTGGCAGTACCTTGAGGGAGCCCAAGAAGCCTTCTGCACCATGTCCTATGTACTTTTTCAATCTGGTCGTAGTATTGAAATCCCCATATTTCAGATCCGTAACACAGAATAGGAGATATAATTGAATCAAATAATTTGAAATGAGTGTCAAAATGAACTCCATTAAGTTTAACAAGATACCGATGAAAGAATCCTAAGCGTTTTCCCAGCCTGGTCCGCTAAAGTAGAAACTGCTTTAGACCAAATATTCCTGGAAGAAAGCACGAGACCTAAATACTTATAATAGGAGACAACTTCTAACTCGCATCCCTCAAGGAACCACTTCTCGTTTCGTGAAGCGTGACCGCCTTTGCGGAAAACCATAACTTTTGTTTTTTTTAAATTAACTTTCATACACCACTTACTACAAAATTGCGATAAAATATTAATCAAATTCTGCAGGTTTGGAATTGAGTCACTAAAAATGGCTACATCATCTGCATAAAGTAAAGCGAACAGATTATAAATGTCCTGTGTTAGTTGAATCCCCAAATTTCCCGAGTTAACCAACATCAAATTTAATTCTTCAATAAAGAAACTAAATAAAATAGGGCTCAACATACATCCTTGTCTGACCCCTATCGGGCATTCAAAGGAACTTGAAAGATTCGATTCAGATTTGACACAAGACTTAACATTACTATACATAGAACGCAAGATACAAAACACGTTACCATGGATACCGATTGTTAATAATTTATATAATAATAGTGAATGGTTTATCCTGTTGAATGCTTTAGAAAATCCACGAAGAGACAATAAAATTTACCACCCCTTTTAGCCAAGTACTTCTGCACAATAGCATACAAAACAAAGATATTATCTATAGTACTGTGATTTTTCCGAAAACCCGATTGACAATCGGATAACACGCCATTATGTTCTGCCCATAAACTTAGCCTTTCATTTAAGATTGCTGTAAAAATCTTTCCTAAAACATTTAATAATGATATCCCTCGGTAGTTGTTTACATCATTTTTTCCCCCGTGCTTCAATATGGGAATAACAACACCCGATGCCCACCCTTTCGGAAAGTCACCTGAATTGTAAATAAAGTTGAACAGAGGGGTTAGAACAGGAAGAATAATTGGGGCCGAAAATTTAAAAAACTCATTTGGAAGCCCATCGTCACCTGGCGCTTTACTATGCTTGAGTTTATTTAAACGTTTCAAAATTTCTTGGTTCAAATGATCAACCCCACCATTATTTTGGACGGACAACCCTGACATTTCCCCATGTAAAACTGCTTCATCAACTGTATTCATGAAAACATGATCCCTCGATTTGCTATGATTTACACTATACAGGTTACTGAAATGGACATACCATTCATGCAAGCTGATGTTATTCAATGATTTACTTTTGTTCTGAATAAATCTCTTCAGGATTTCCCATAATTCAACTGAACCCGACACAGCTGCATCATTTAAACGGTCTTTGGTGAATGCCTGCCACTTTTTCTTTTTGTCTTTACAGACTAATTTGAATTTTTTCTTCGCATTTACGAATTCATTTAAATTCACCTCATTTTCCAGCCGTCTAAATAATTTCAGCTTATTATACATACATCGTTTTCTTTGATGACATTCTCTATCGAACCATGATGACTGATTGTTAGGTTGTTTATCTATAATTGTGACATTCTTAATTTCCATTTTTCTCCCAGCAAATTTCAACGCTGAATTTAATTTGGACAGTGCAATTTCAACATCAGGCAAGGCGTTAGTTGAATCCAAAATTAATTTTTGAAATTCTTCGGATTTGATTTTCTGCGAAAACTCATCACTGTGTTTTTCATTCCATCTAAAAGGAACGTGTTTAGCAGACGACATAATACATGGATTTGTTTGCATAACCTTAGACTTATCTGGGACACAATTCATCTTGCAAATAATTGGCATATGGTCTGATTCATGACGCAATGGTATGTCAAAATCGGTTACATAACTGAAAAGAGATGATTGCAGGATACAGTAATCGACAACACTTGCCCCGTTTGTCGTAATGCAAGTAAAATTTCCAGCCGAATCATTTCCCAATCTGCCATTGGCTATGTGAACATCAAAATGTTTACACAACTCGATTTAAGATACACCTTGCGCATTTACCACTTTGTCATTTGACGAGCGTGGCATGCGAAAATTGTCTGCATTGTAAACAGTGTTTTCAATAGGAAGATAAGAAATCGAGTCATCCACAATATAGTCAGCAATGATACCTGTTCTGGCATTAAAATCACCCATTAACATAATATACAACCCTGGGTTTCCTGAAATATACTCTGCTACTTTTCCATTTAGTTTATCGATATATTGAGAAGCATTTTCGGGGCGAATATAACAGCAACCAAACAGAAGATCCTTGTCCACAGATAATACCGACTCATCAAAACGGATAAAAATACAATTTTCTAAATCACATTGGATTTTGGTAATATTTCCAGCTAGGCATTTTTTCACATACAGTGCCACGCCTCCACTAGGTCTTCCTCTAATATTATGCCGAGTAGCGTGACTTGTAAACAGGATATAATTTTCTAAAATGTCCAGATCAACATCGTTTGTACAAAAAGTCTCAATTAGACCTACGATATCGGCAGGTTGGCAAAATGATATAAACTCAGTATTACATAATTTACTTCTAAGACCTCTGATATTCCATACTAAAAATGAGATACTATTGCTAACATGGACACACTTGTCAACGATTTGTTAATGGAGTTAGCCATATATGATTTGGGAGTGGAAACCGGTCATTACCTCCGTAATGTGGCCAATGTTGTTTTGGATATATTTGAACAGTTCCGGACTAGGCGTGGAATTCGTGCCAGGAGACCAGTTGTGAGAAGGATTGGAAAACAGAAGACGTTCCGAAAAATAAATTGAAACTATTACGGACTTTTCATGGGCAAAAGATTTGGCAGTGAGCTCTGAAAAAATAAAATGAATTTGACATTTTAATACTACGGGGACATAAAGCCTGGATGGAAAGTGGCAAAACAGTGGCTCACAACCCACATAAGACTCTTTTAATATTTTTTTTATATTTAATATATGTAATTCTCTGTTACCATTTTCTTGAAATTTTATATTAACATTTTTTACTTTGTAAATGAACGGAATGAACTTTGAAAAGTGATAACAAGGAAAAGGCTGTGATGATGATGGTTGAACGGACTTTGTTTTGTTTGCTATAACTTTATTATCCTTATGCATGCATTTTTCGATCTATAATATTTAGCCGTGTGTTAATTGCTGTTAAAAATGGTTTGGTAGGAGAGAAGGGGATTATTTATTCCCCAGTATTAAAAACATCGAATAGACCTCTACAATTGTATGGTTTGTGTAAGTTTTTTTGTGGGAATCTTTTCAGACGTATTTTTATTTTTTTTATAACGAATTAACAGTTGACAGAGACAGTGAACTAGGCGGATATTTAATTTTGGTGAAAGAAACTAGAAAACTGACACGAAGTCGGAGTCTTCATCCTTATTTTAATAGGTCAAAGGGTTTGTACTAAAATAACCGCCTAGTTCATTGTACACATCCCCCTTTTCCACGTCTTGCTCAGGTTATTCCTCAGCTCCTGAGAGCGAGGTTATTTGTAGATATGTTGGCGATCGCCTTTGTGTTTCCGGAAGTACTATGGGGAATTGCATGATGGGAGTGGAAAGTCTTTTGATCAGTAGATTAATTTTAGAAAAGTGAAAACTAAAGTGACTGTGAAATAAAGGTGGGTTTTAAATATTAAATATCATGACATTTGGATGTAATAATGAAAGAAAATTGAACTGGTATGAAAGGGCAGTACATGTAGTCGGAACGCAAGGTCAGAATCCGGGGTCAAAATACGTCACAATACATCCATCAAGGCGGTTGCAAAGTGTCAACAACTATGGACGAGGTAAAAGACTTGGAAATACATTAACCATGGTCAATAATCATACACAACAAAATACAATAACACGAAATACAGATATAAGAAACAAACAAACAGATAACACTAACGACTATAAGGTAAAATTATGTTGATAAACTTTCCTAGACTGTTGGCAATGAATCTTTTATTCCCATAATATGCTCAAACATATCTTCTTTTGGTAATTTTAAAATATTATCATTGTACAATGATAATATATTCCAAAAGTTGCTATGTGCCGTTACAATTTCATCCAGTTTGCAGTCAAAAAGAGCATGCATTTCATCACCAACAGGCTGATCAGAACACTGTGCAAAATCTTTGCTCTGAGGGTATTTTTAGGTATCTTAATTTTTCAATTGGTAATATATATTTAGTTTATATACTGATCGCGTCAATCATAAATTGTCTTATATTGTTTACGTCATTTGTAATTGTTCTGAGTAATCAGATGAGTAATATAAGATGGGAGCGTGTAAAGAGAGCGTGTACATTTCTGAAATGAACATATAACCGATAATAAAAAACAAGCGCTATTTAGCGCGTGACTCTGATTTCTCAGCTCCTGAGAGGAAGGTTATTTGTAGATATGTTGGGAGATTGCATGATGGGAGTGAAAAGTCTTTTGATCAGTAAAATAATTTTAGAAAAGTGAAAACTAAAGAAAATATAAAAATATCAAAGGTTATTCATTTTCCACTTTCTTCTATGCTATCGATAAAGAGCCATTGCTCGAAACGCCTAGCTATTTTTAATAGTTATTTAGGACTACGATTACCAAATATTATCTTCTATATATCTTACTTAATCGAAATTGTCTATCATCAAATGTGGACAGCACATCATTAAGCATGGAAATGTCCCCAAAATACTTTCGCGTTTGTCGAATCCCACGCGATGTTTGACGTCACTACGACGCTATGACCTTTGTTTGTCCTGTTTTTAGTTCGATTTCACGCATAACGCGTGATTCTCGCAGTGTACGGAAAATGGTCTATTCTAACTACTATTTCGAAGAATTTGACCAGCCTTGCTTTTACCAGTCATTTAAGTCAACTCCCATATTTTCCTTCACAGTGAAGGTTAATGCAGATATATTGTAAATTACACAGAGGTAACATTACAATACATTTCCCTTCACATTCCCCTGTATTACATAACAATCTTTGAGCTGAGGCAATTATGGTTCTTCAACCATCCATCATCAGTTCTCTTGTATGTCAACTGTTGTAATGGAATCTTGAAGACACGTGAAGACAGATCAACAAGTAGATACATTCGAAGTACTGAGATTACAACTGATACTTTACAGGCCACGCGTATATTGTTTCAAGTCAAACAGCCAGGTGGCTGATGATATTCAATACCTAAAATATTTCCCACACTTGGAAACTTCCGAAGAGGCCTCTTGAAATAGATACACTTGTTTATGACCTTCCAGTTGAGAAATTTAATAACACCTAAGTTGTGAAGTGTATTTATTCTCAGACTTTATATTCATAACTTTACATTTTCTATGTCCGAGTACATTTTATCGAAATAGGAACTGACCCGAGTTGACCCCGTTGCCCTTCTGGTATGATCTCCCATTGTCCGGACCCGGTGTACCAGCCATTCAATAGGGAATAAGCCTTCAATTTATGATAACTGAAGCCGGACCTTGTGAATATGTGACACTAAATTATCTTTATTTTATTTTGGCAACGCTACCTTTTCGAGACGTCACTCATATTCACTGAAGTAGAATTCGTGCTACTGTTTAACCCTCGGTAACACAATGTACATTAACCGAAGGGGTGTTCGGGGGACTGCTTTCTTGCAGAGTTCCTCCTTGCTCACCGACGGAATTGTGTTACACTAGTGGCAGCGGTGGGATTCTAACCCACGCTGACGAAATAACTGTTCTCGCCAAATATACTACCACAGCCGCTTCCATGTGCTCCAGTACACGTTCATTTTGCTTGTATTGTAGTTAGTTTCCTTTCTTTCGAAAGGTAGGTTTTTCAGACCATCTCATCGACTTCATTGTTTCTATTTGAGCCGATGAAGTAGCACTCAGTGCCTCTTGCCGCTGATTAGTCATCGTTGTAACTCGTGATGTAACAAGTTGATCCAGATCTTTCAATAACTGGCTGAAAATTTGTTTCACAGAATCAGCTATTTTCTTGTTAATCTGTGCTTCTGGCATAGCGACTATAGTAGTGGTAGCAGTGGTAGTAGTTGTTGGTGTTTTCCCGGCGGTGGCACTAGGCCATGTCGGTCTGCATGCAGTGTGCTTATGCGACTCCATGGAGAATTATGAAGACTAAATGAACTTTTAAATATTTGATGTAATATTGAAGTTGAACGTATGTGAGTTGCTGACTAGACTGACTAACTATCTACTGCTTCCCTCTATTCCCTATCTGAATGCCCCACCCATCTCATCAATTACTGTCACTGTAACATTGAAGACAGTATTCCCCTCTAGACTATCAAACCGAGAGAAATGATATTTACCAACGGTTTTACCTTGGCCCTCACTGAAAACTAGTTGCCGTTACGCGGTATACGCCAATAGAGGGCGCGATTTCATATTGGCGACGCGTCACGGTTGTCTACAGTACACTAAAAAATTATCAAAATCGAACGATAACGATGTATTAAACTCGATAAGTCGTGTAGATATATATTGTATTTTAATTATAAAATTTCAATTTGACAAAGTGAACAGAAACAAACATTCTTTTGGTCAATTTCTTAAAACCTCTCTCAAAATGTTATGCTTTCGAACACAAAATGTATTGACACGTACATTTAAAGCGCGGTGGTCGTCGCGCAGCGCGTGTCCGAATTTAATGTAAATAAACAATGTATTTTACACGTGTTGTATACGTCGCTATGAGTCCTATAAACGAATCCGAGAAGCAGATGAATTACCCCTTCGCCGTAGGCGGCGCGCTCACGGCCGCCATTACCGGGGGGCAAAGTGTATCGATAAGAGTGGAAATCTTTCGTCAGTGTAATATTGTTTTGATCAAAATTTTATATCATAATTTTAACTAGTTTTATAGTTTTTATGATCATGGGAGGGTCAGAAAAAAACTGTAAGTTTCTAGGATGCACGAACAACGATAACAAACTTTAAAAAATGGAAACAAACTACGTGCGAAATCCATTCACCAAAGACACATGAGTGCGAATGTAGGCAACCCCTGGGGGTACTTGCAAAAATACTGACAGGGGTGTGTAGCTGGTTGTTTCAAACGCCTACCCCTTATCAGACAGAAATAATCTCAAATTGCCTATCCCTTTTCAGACAAACTGTGGATATTTGACACCCCTTTCCAGACAGTACGCATAAATGGTAAATAGCGAATCAGAGGATCGATATCCGTTTCAGGTTTATTTGTTCCGGAAAATGGGGGTGGGTGGTCAGCTATTTTTATTTACCTAGATGGACTCCCGCGGATATAATTTGACAACCAAAATGAAGTTATAGAAAGAAAAAATCAGCTTAATTTTCCTGATTGTTGGATCACTCAAGCTCTAGAGACAGTCTTTGGAAAATATGGTCCTCTTTTCAGACAGAAATAATGACAAAAAGATACAGACAGGATAAAATAACATACCCCTTTTCAAACAGATGTGGTGCATTTGGGACCCCTTTTGGCGGCACATACACATGTAGCACTTTAATGGGAGTAATCCACCCCCCTCCCGGGAGGCAACCTTACCAAATGCACCGGTCTCCAAACGGAAAAAAAAACAGAGTCTGCCAAGCTTCTGATGAAATGAAGCAGATTATACAAAAGAAAGACTTCTTTCCAATGAATGATAGTCGGGTAAGTCGAAATAGAACGATTTATAGCAGTAAAACGAATGTTTAGTAATGGAAACTTCGTCGCATCTAGTGATAGAAATGAAAAGCTCCCGTCTCACAAAAATGAAAACAAAGCCAAATTCGCCGATTTACATCGTTTGTGTTGTACTTGTAATAACAGTACGAGTATTGAAGCATAATACAACACAGGGAGTATCTTACGAAAATATGTGGAGGCATCTTCTAATTATTCTCGTTTATTTGTAAACAAACTTGTTAATGTAAATGTAATTCGTGATGTTGCAGTCAATGTGATTACGACTGAAATATTCGAAGTAACACTGTGTTGGACCTTTCATGTTCAAGAAGAAATTGATTTCAATATGAAAAATGCAAAAGTGAAAATAAATTTGTAATTTTCCACGTTTTGAATTTATTTCAATAGTTCCCCAAAAGTGGATCACTTGCAATAACGCAACATTTAGATTTTGATTTCTCATTGCAATTTGTACCTGGGTATAGTAACTACTGGCTGCGGTTGTTGCTGCATTACCTGTGAAGCGTGAGTGAACATGGTTGCGAATCCATCTTGAGGGATCGGTCAGGTGTTCAGTTTCTTTGGGACGCTTGCAGCTGCACTACTTGTGATACAGAGCTTTCTATAAGATGTCCAAAGGGCAGAGTTTTGGTTGTTATTATTTTTTTCTACATCAGCATTCGTTATTAACATTCAAATGCCTAAATATTTTAAATAGTTATGAAATGGCTTGTGCTGCCATGTTATTTTACGAGTGTTCATCAGTGTAGTTACAATGATCTTCTTGGCAATCAATGCCCATCATTTTCTACAAAGAATGACTATCCACTAACCCTATTAAGTCTCTACAACAAAAATTAAATCGTACCATATGAACAACCTACGATTCTGTACATCGACCGTGTTGGTAGGGGACTGCCCAGTTACTAATGAGAATAATTCTCCTACGTACGTCTGTTCTCCATTGATCGTTTTGGAAAAACAGCTTAACTTTGTACGTGCAAAAAGCGATTTGGACACACACAAACGAAACAAAATCATGTTTTCCAACAATTTCTACACAAAGTCTGAATTTCCGGCTTTGGCCAGTCTCTAGTGTCGAGTTCAGTCCTGTGGGTTGGCCTCCTTCCGTTGATCATTCGGCCCCACATGTTAGCCAGTCTCTAACATCGTCTTTCCAAATATCCATGGAAATAATCGTTGGAAATATGTATTAAATGTTTGTAGGTGAGTTTGTAGTGGTGACAATAGTACGAGTTCGCATGTAATTAATAAATATTATTATTTTTACGTAATTTGTTATGGGACGCCATGACTGCGAGTGGTATATGCCCCCCAGTAATGGCGGCGGCGTATGAGGGCGTAATTTCGAGAAGCGCTCGTCGGATTACTCTATATCGAACAAGGCGCGGCACGACGATTGCCGCCCTTTAACTATTTTGTCGACATTGTCACCAAGTTGCATTGATGTTGTCATGACGATGCTATGGGGCGACGCCCTCACTGGCGGAGTCCACATGCCGTCATGACAACGCATGCAAAGTATTTAGACTATTGGTTGAACGATTAACACTGTCGTTTATAAAAATGGGGGGTTCTAGCGTATTAAGTTAGAAGAGGACCGGGGGCGTATGGTGACGATTGTAGTTGTAATAAATATCCGGCTATACTATATTACTGGTGTCCTTATGACTGAATGGTGCGTATAAGTGTCGAGCGATCCTAGTGTACCACTCACTGCCTTGCGAGTTACCCATTCCCCGTTACAACCACTTCCCGTATATTCAACCTGACGAACCATCCACCCATAACAACCCCTGATAGACGAAACCCGCATTGTTTACAACATAGTAGTGAATGGCGAGGTGAAAAAAATGCGTCAACTTCGAAGCTTTCATGGAGACACACTTACGTAAATAGCACGATATAAGATTTAAACATTAGTACGCCTACCCGTAACCTTTCTTTAAATTCCGTTCTTACACCAACCTATGATTTGTACAAATTACCAATATAATACGTCTACTGCTGAGTGTTGATCTCATTTAATTGTTACGCCCTGTATGTACTGCTCAGTGTTACGTGGGTGTAAAAGTAACTAACCAATTACATTTCTGATAGTTTTCAGTTTATGTCTATTGCTTAATTATCTAAATACTTTTTGCTGATGACATCGTATAACAAGATGGTTAAAGTCACGAATGTTTTTACTGCTTAAAAAGTTGCCTAATATTATGTGTAGAGGGCGCCAACTACCAAGAAAAGGACGAGAAAGTCTGAAAGAAAAATGGTCGTATTTACCGAACAGCTAAAATTTGGACACTGCTATGATGGCTTAATTATAGTCTTATAAAACCTTATCTCAGGATCGTTACATTCGGTCGAACAAAGACACACAGAGAATGGAATCGTGTCAACTTCTCGCCTCGGCGCCACGTGGGGACTTCGCCAAGGTTGGCTTGCCTAGCGAAGAACTCTTCAAGACACTCTGCCTCGTGTGGAAAACTCCCACGACACACCAAGACTAGCTTTATTAGGCATATTAGGAGACTACACATACCAAACTATCATGAGTAACAGTCTGTTAGCAAAGTTTGTATCGTAATTAGTCCAATAACTGACTCGAGCTCCGACCAGTACCTTGTATAAGCTTAAATGATGACAGGTTATGGGAAAGTGTTGAATGATGACACCCAGTCACTCCACTAGAAACCAGCCAGTTTCCAGCTATCAAGTCTATATCTAGACACATGGAAATAAATCATGATACAGACCTGAGTATGGAATGTCTCTGTGCTAGGCCGACGACGCCAACTACGGTAGAAATGTTGGATGAAGGGGAAAAAAAGATAATCGTGAAACGAACTGGTATTTCTGCATGGGAATATAAAATAATGTATGTACAATACGTTGACCCAACCTAAGTATAGTATGCCCAGAGGTTGCATCGTCGAACACCTTTTGCCAACTGCTTTTAGCAATGTTTTAGTTTACCGTGGATCAGATCCAGTGTCTCCATCATTACGGGATATCGAATGAAAATTGCTAAATTATTCAAACATGTCCTTATGGTCTCGTTACAATTAATTTGACTCAACTAGAGTTCTTTAGATTTGTGTAAGCACTCAAGCACAATCGCCGTGAATTCTCATAAAGTACAAAACGCCGCCGGGGAAAGGCGTCATTTTTACAGCTCCAACCGTAGGTTTGAAAATTGTTTGTGATTTTTAACATAATTTAGTAAATAGATGGGTAAAACCGACATTTTACGTACAGCTCAATATTTTAGCGATACATGTACTATCCATTTTAAATCTGAAATAAGTGTGCATATTTGAAATTTCCTGTTTTTTTTCACCGAAAAGCGGAGCAACATAGATAATAAATTATTTAACAATTTTACAATAGTATTAGTATTAGCCTTGTAATATACGATAAGCTTAAATATGCGTTATGCGTAAATATAGTGCAAACACAGGGACACATACTACATGTATTCAAACATAGCAACCGTGTCTGCGCATATCTTGCATATATGATTAGCTCAGTCCGTTTAGTTTGCACTACACTTAAACTGACGTAGGATCATGTACTGGAATGGCAACTTTATCAATTCGATCTGCACACACGACCGTACCCCTGGGACTTGCGGTAAACAGTTAGAGTGACATGGGATCAACGTTACACGTTAACAGTATTTAGAATTGGCGGTAAAGTTAGTCTACGTGGAGAACAAAAAATGAAACGGCGGCGTAATGTCGTGTTGTTGCTGATGCTCGTAGTTTTAGGCATAGCTCTATTCAATGTCGGACTGTTGATCAATCGTTTCCAAGAGAACAATTTTACTCAGACGGAAACGCGACAATATTTTGAGCGTGGTCGCGTTCCACGTTTCGCCAATGCCTGGGACGTGTTCGCGGCGTACGCTCACCGCAATGACAATATCAAAACGATGACTGAAACGAGTGACGATGAGTATGTATCTGTGAATGGCTTCGAAGATGAAAGCTTAGGTAGCTACGACGAATCGCCGAAGACGACTCGTCACTCACAATCGGTATGTACACATTATGTTTTTCGACGGTGTGCTGCACAACCAGTTGGATCATTGATATATGTGACATTTTATAGTATCTTGACTGAATTTTAGTTAAATAATAACATTCGTTATATCCACTTTGATTTCTATTTATAACCTCGCGGAACAATCTCTGTTAGTCTCGGTGATTTACTCGACTATACCCGACATTCGATAAGGTTTATAATTGAATGTTTTGTAAGGATGCGCATGGCTACTCAAAATTAACAATGTATTTAATTTTTATGTTTTTAAAGGGCGCCAGTCGTCGCGCCGCGTCCTGTTTGATATGGGACTCATAGCGACGTACACAACGCCTGTAAATTACAATGTTTGTTTACATGAAATTCGAACACGCGCTGCGCGACGACCACCGCGTTTTAAATCGGGGGTGTATATTACAAGGATGGCGCAACAAATAACTGTGAATATGTAAGAAGAAATTCAGATTTAGGCATTGAGTGACAAAACAGATCGATTTATACTTGGTTTTGGAGAAACATATTGGAGATTGTTTCAATTTTTGTACTGTAGTACAGCAGTGAATATATAGCCTACTAGTTTCCGACATGCATATTTTGGCAATGTGTGGATTCTAATGGTTAATAAATTTTAATGGAAAAACGTTGTACCGCGTAATGCAAACTGTCAATGTTTCCATTTTTTATCAGCTTTATTAGAAGCTTTTATTTATATTTACATGTAAAATGATGGCATGCATTAAAATTATTTAAAAAAAAAACAAGTCGGTGAGTTGGGTTCTGTCAACCTAATAAATAAGGTCAAAAAAATATTACGTTTATTTGATTTTAAAGTGTTAAATAAATATTGACAGACATCAGTAATTAGGGACTTTAGGTATTTTAGGAGCGACAGTATTGAAGACGAAGTTCATTTTATTCCAGACTGGCTATTACACTGATGAAAGGGGTATTATGTACAATTAATTTACCAAGGAAATCCCCACTTTCCAGTCTGAAAACAATATCAACAAGTTTATTATCCTTATTAATACTAACCATCCTAAATTAATGTGACACGGTATCTGAAAGTGTGTTTTGAAAAACACAAACTACATTATTTATTTTACTACCTAATCTCATGTTATTTTAACGTTCTGTTTTTACTTACCTTTTTACCTCACCTGTTATTACTTTCAGCCAAAAATGAATTTGTAATTTTATTACGGTGTAATAAAACTGTATTATTATTATTATTATTCAACAACACACGTTGTGTTATTTAAGGTTGAAACATTACGTACGGACGAGGGGTTATGACAAGTTGTAAAAACAAAATGTTTGAATAGAGTCTACGGGAAAAAATCCAGATAAATAAAACAAAATAAAGTATTTAAAAAAGGACTCGGATCTTCAATTTTGCATAGTCTCTTTACCCACCCCCAATTTGTAATGGCTCATCCCTTATGTATTTATACGTGTTTCTTGTTGCCAACAGGCAGACGTTAACTCAACACCTCCTAAAAGCAAAACTCGATACATTTTGCCAGTTATGTATGGAAACCAGGGTCCAAATAATCAGCTACAGGCATTGAAAGTAACAACAGCGTACGCATTACACAGAAATAGAACATTGGTACTGTCTCCTTTCTTTAACCACTTCAGTATACGAGACGATGAAGACAGGGAGTTCAACGATACCATAGACAGTGCGTTACTAGGACAACTGTTGCCAGTAGCAACGATGAAGCAATTTCACCAAGACTGCCCAAGGGGAGTTGAAGTCGTGATGCACGGAATGAACCACTCGAGTACAATGCCTAAGGAAGAATACGACGGCCTCTTTTCACTACTTAATAATACGCTGCATTCCGTATATTACGCTCGTACTCAGGTGAAGATTCCTGATTTGTATTCGGGAGCTCGGCACATAATCGGATTACCTCGGAATATCCCCAATAATATGCCACTTGACACGTTCTTAGAAACGACGAAAGACTCGTTTGAATCGGATTCCGAATGCGTTGCCATGGTATATGCCTACGGACTGTGGAAAAGATTTTGGTACTCCGCTTACGTCGGAATATTTCAAAAATACTTATTAAGAGCGCCCCCTATTCGTGAAATGGCTCATGATTTCGTTATTAATGCGATGGGTAGCGGTCCTTACATTGCGATACACTGGCGTTTTAACCACGAATTCAATGAATTTTGGTAAGTCGTGGAAAGTTCGGCTATGTTTTCTATTTATTCACACTAACTAACATGATGAAAAGTCGAATAGTTAGTGGGACAAATCATATACCCGATTTACTTGTCCAGAAAACAGCAAGTAATGTATTCTTCTTGTAATGTATTACGTTACTTTTTTATTACGTAGTTCTTTTTTTTTTATATTTCTTTTTTCTGATTTCTTTCTTTCTAGGTGCGAGTTGCTTCACAAAAATGCCTGTATAATGTACAATATTCTTCTCAGTAACGTCACAGATGGCATTATTGGTGTCATGAGTCAGTACAACGCATCAACTGTATATTTTGCCTCTACATTGCCACTAACGGTAAGTGGCCACTTTTAAACGCATACAATCCCAGTTACCCCTTAATATATAAACAAACCAGAAATCGATATTGAAGTATATTGAGACCCGGTATTTACATGGTAAATTACACTTGCAACACGAAGGAAAAGTGACTTCATTCGTGATGTATCTATTCTAGAATACAGGCGTTGATCACAGGGCGTTCCTGTATCCGGTTCCTGCACCTGCACGCATCCTTCAACTCAAATGTTACGAATAATGATTACATCTCGCAAATTATAACCCTCGCATACACTATTTAACTGTTAACTTGCTATACATTTTGCCACTCGCAAGGGACTCTTTTCACCCTTGTATAAACCTGTTTTCCTGGGCTGTTTTTGCCACTCGCAAAGAACACATTCAACCGCTCGCATAGACCCTTTTTTGCCACTCGCAAATGATACATTTTACCCCTCGCATAGACCATTTTTATCACTCGCATACGGCAGATTTTGCAACTTGCTACTCACATCTTGGTACTCCCATAATGGTACGTTTTTTAGATCATACATACCTCACCGCCCTTTAAACTAAACCTATTTCTATATTTTCAGAATGCAGTTCTGCAATACTTCTCCAAAACGTTACCAGGATTTCATGATGTCAATAATCTTTTTAAAAGTCCAATGCATGGTGTTGACATTGCACGGGATGACAATTATAAAATATCACTTATTGAACAAGAAATATGCAGAAGTAAGTTGTCATGGTGATTACATGTGATTACAATTCTTCTCTCTTTTGATGCGTCACAGTTATGATGAATATAATCAT
Organism: Saccoglossus kowalevskii; assembly: GCF_978046115.1. Taxonomy (NCBI): domain Eukaryota; kingdom Metazoa; phylum Hemichordata; class Enteropneusta; family Harrimaniidae; genus Saccoglossus; species Saccoglossus kowalevskii. Next base: position 21,966,155 of record NC_140643.1, on the reverse strand, counting down.
TTTTCAACAGTAATTGTTACAATGTATAACTTATTCTCACCGAAGTATGGTCACGCAACACTTCAAAATTGCATGTAAAGTATATAACCTGGTCAATGTAAAAGTACACAAGGCTGGAAGATAAGAGTTAAGCCACCAATTGAATGTTTTGTCATCTGTTTTTCAGAGTCAACATATTTTGTTGGTAGTCGTCTCTCATCATGGAGCGACACAATAGTGGAAGAACGGCTATGGCAAAACAGTGCATACCTGCCCGACCTTATAGCACCCAACTACGACCAGATGCAACCTTCGAACAGCTAGCAGGACTATGATGGCAAAACAGTGCATACCTGCCCGACCCCATAGCACCCAACTACAACCAGATGCAACCTTCGAGCAGCTAGCAGGACTATGGCAAAACAGTGCATACCTGCCCGACCTCATAGCGCCCAAATACGACCAGATGCAACCTTCGAGCAGCTAGCAAGACTATAATGGCAAAACAGTGCATACCTGCCCGACCTTATAGTGCCCAACTACGACCAGATGCAACCTTCGAGCAGCTAGCAAGACTATAATGGCAAAACAGTGCATACCTGCCCGACCCCATAGCGCCCAACTACGACCAGATGCAACCTTCGAGCAGCTAGCAGGACTATGTCAAAACAGTGCATACCTGCCCGACCTCATAGCGCCCAACTACGACCAGATGCAACCTTCGAGCAGCTAGCAGGACTATGGCAAAACATTGCATACCTGCCCGACCTCATAGCGCCCAAATACGACCAGATGCAACCTTCGAACACCTAGCAGGGCTATGGCAAAACAGTGCATATATGCCCGACCTCATAGCGCCCAACTACGACCAGATACAACCTTCAAACAGCTAACAGGACTATGGCAAAACAGTGCATACCTGCCCGACCTCATAGCGCCCAACTACGACCAGATGCAACCTTCGAGCAGCTAGCAGGACTATAATGGCAAAACAGTGCATACCTGCCCGACCTTATAGCGCCCAACTACGACCAGATGCAACCTTCGAGCAGCTAGCAGGACTATGTCAAAACAGTGCATACCTGCCCGATCTTATAGCGCCCAACTACGACCAGATGCAACCTTCGAGCAGCTAGCAGGACTATGTCAAAACAGTGCATACCTGCCCGATCTTATAGCGCCCAACTACGACCAGATGCAACCTTCGAGCAGCTAGCAGGACTATGTCAAAACAGTGCATACCTGCCCGACCTCATAGCACCCAACTACGATCAGATGCAACCTTCGAACACCTAGCAGGACTATGGCAAAACAGTACATGCATTCCCGACCTCATAGCGCCCAACTACGACCAGATGCAACCTTCGAACAGCTAGCAGGACTATGGCAAAACATTGCATACCTGCCCGACCTCATAGCGCCCAAATACGACCAGATGCAACCTTCGAACACCTAGCAGGGCTATGGCAAAACAGTGCATATATGCCCGACCTCATAGCGCCCAACTACGACCAGATACAACCTTCAAACAGCTAACAGGACTATGGCAAAACAGTGCATACCTGCCCGACCTCATAGCGCCCAACTACGACCAGATGCAACCTTCGAGCAGCTAGCAAGACTATAATGGCAAAACAGTGCATACCTGCCCGACCTTATAGCGCCCAACTACGACCAGATGCAACCTTCGAGCAGCTAGCAGGACTATGTCAAAACAGTGCATACCTGCCCGATCTTATAGCGCCCAACTACGACCAGATGCAACCTTCGAGCAGCTAGCAGGACTATGTCAAAACAGTGCATACCTGCCCGATCTTATAGCGCCCAACTACGACCAGATGCAACCTTCGAGCAGCTAGCAGGACTATGTCAAAACAGTGCATACCTGCCCGACCTCATAGCACCCAACTACGATCAGATGCAACCTTCGAACACCTAGCAGGACTATGGCAAAACAGTACATGCATTCCCGACCTCATAGCGCCCAACTACGACCAGATGCAACCTTCGAACAGCTAGCAGGACTATGGCAAAACAGTGCATACCTGCCCGACCTCATAGTGCCCAACTACGACCAGATGCAACCTTCGAAAAGCTAGCAGGGCTATGGCAAAACAGTGCATACCTGCCCGACCTCATAGCGCCCAACTACGACCAGATGCAACCTTCAAGCAGCTAGCAGGACTATAATGGCAAAACAGTGCATACCTGCCCGACCTCAATGCGCCCAACTACGACCAGATGCAACCTTCGAGCAGCTAGCAGGACTATAATGGCAAAACAGTGCATACCTGCCCGACCTTATAGTGCCCAACTATGACCAGATGCAACCTTCGAACACCTAGCAGGACTATGGCAAAACAGTACATGCATTCCCGACCTCATAGCGCCCAACTACGACCAGATGCAACCTTCGAACAGCTAGCAGGACTATGGCAAAACATTGCATACCTGCCCGACCTCATAGCGCCCAAATACGACCAGATGCAACCTTCGAACACCTAGCAGGGCTATGGCAAAACAGTGCATATATGCCCGACCTCATAGCGCCCAACTACGACCAGATACAACCTTCAAACAGCTAACAGGACTATGGCAAAACAGTGCATACCTGCCCGACCTCATAGCGCCCAACTACGACCAGATGCAACCTTCGAGCAGCTAGCAAGACTATAATGGCAAAACAGTGCATACCTGCCCGACCTTATAGCGCCCAACTACGACCAGATGCAACCTTCGAGCAGCTAGCAGGACTATGTCAAAACAGTGCATACCTGCCCGATCTTATAGCGCCCAACTACGACCAGATGCAACCTTCGAGCAGCTAGCAGGACTATGTCAAAACAGTGCATACCTGCCCGATCTTATAGCGCCCAACTACGACCAGATGCAACCTTCGAGCAGCTAGCAGGACTATGTCAAAACAGTGCATACCTGCCCGACCTCATAGCACCCAACTACGATCAGATGCAACCTTCGAACACCTAGCAGGACTATGGCAAAACAGTACATGCATTCCCGACCTCATAGCGCCCAACTACGACCAGATGCAACCTTCGAACAGCTAGCAGGACTATGGCAAAACAGTGCATACCTGCCCGACCTCATAGTGCCCAACTACGACCAGATGCAACCTTCGAAAAGCTAGCAGGGCTATGGCAAAACAGTGCATACCTGCCCGACCTCATAGCGCCCAACTACGACCAGATGCAACCTTCGAGCAGCTAGCAGGACTATAATGGCAAAACAGTGCATACCTGCCCGACCTCATAGCGCCCAACTACGACCAGATGCAACCTTCGAGCAGCTAGCAGGACTATAATGGCAAAACAGTGCATACCTGCCCGACCTTATAGTGCCCAACTATGACCAGATGCAACCTTCGAGCAGCTAGCAGGACTATGTCAAAACAGTGCATACCTGCCCGATCTTATAGCGCCCAACTACGACCAGATGCAACCTTCGAGCAGCTAGCAGGACTATGTCAAAACAGTGCATACCTGCCCGATCTTATAGCGCCCAACTACGACCAGATGCAACCTTCGAGCAGCTAGCAGGACTATGTCAAAACAGTGCATACCTGCCCGACCTCATAGCACCCAACTACGATCAGATGCAACCTTCGAACACCTAGCAGGACTATGGCAAAACAGTACATGCATTCCCGACCTCATAGCGCCCAACTACGACCAGATGCAACCTTCGAACAGCTAGCAGGACTATGGCAAAACAGTGCATACCTGCCCGACCTCATAGTGCCCAACTACGACCAGATGCAACCTTCGAAAAGCTAGCAGGGCTATGGCAAAACAGTGCATACCTGCCCGACCTCATAGCGCCCAACTACGACCAGATGCAACCTTCGAGCAGCTAGCAGGACTATAATGGCAAAACAGTGCATACCTGCCCGACCTCATAGCGCCCAACTACGACCAGATGCAACCTTCGAGCAGCTAGCAGGACTATAATGGCAAAACAGTGCATACCTGCCCGACCTTATAGTGCCCAACTATGACCAGATGCAACCTTCGAACACCTAGCAGGACTATGGCAAAACAGTACATGCATTCCCGACCTCATAGCGCCCAACTACGACCAGATGCAACCTTCGAACAGCTAGCAGGACTATGGCAAAACATTGCATACCTGCCCGACCTCATAGCGCCCAAATACGACCAGATGCAACCTTCGAACACCTAGCAGGGCTATGGCAAAACAGTGCATATATGCCCGACCTCATAGCGCCCAACTACGACCAGATACAACCTTCAAACAGCTAACAGGACTATGGCAAAACAGTGCATACCTGCCCGACCTCATAGCGCCCAACTACGACCAGATGCAACCTTCGAGCAGCTAGCAGGACTATAATGGCAAAACAGTGCATACCTGCCCGACCTTATAGTGCCCAACTATGACCAGATGCAACCTTCGAACACCTAGCAGGACTATGGCAAAACAGTACATGCATTCCCGACCTCATAGCGCCCAACTACGACCAGATGCAACCTTCGAGCAGCTAGCAGGACTATAATGGCAAAACAGTGCATACCTGCCCGACCTCATAGCGCCCAACTACGACCAGATGCAACCTTCGAGCAGCTAGCAGGACTATAATGGCAAAACAGTGCATACCTGCCCGACCTTATAGTGCCCAACTATGACCAGATGCAACCTTCGAACACCTAGCAGGGCTATGGCAAAACAATGCATACCTGCCCGACCCCATAGCGCCCAACTACAACCAGATGCAACCTTCGAACAGCTAGCAGGACTATGGCAAAACAGTGCATACCTGCCCGACCTCATAGCGCCCAAATACGACCAGATGCAACCTTCGAACACCTAGCAGGGCTATGGCAAAACAGTGCATATATGCCCGACCTCATAGCGCCCAACTACGACCAGATGCAACCTTCAAACAGCTAACAGGACTATGGCAAAACAGTGCATACCTGCCCGACCTCATAGCGCCCAATTACAACCAGATGCAAATGTAGCCAACAAAGCCAGTTGTTAAAAAAACAATGTATTCATGCTGAGTTTATCCAGACACTGTTCAATTTTCCGCCAAGGGATAAGAAGACAGGATGGATAGGTTGTAGTAATCAGTAGCTTATTCGTGAGGAACTTCATATTGCATTCCAAATTCAAATAAAGTAAATATGTATCCCAATTTTAGTAGCTTGTTGTCTCAACACAAAATTCTGTATAGACTGATGTATGTTGTTTATGTGTAGCTTTACAGCGCTATGAAATAAACATAAAATTCAGCCGAGAAATACCTCTGTTTGTTTTGAAGAACTACGACTTGGTTGCAGTGTCAACTGTAGGTGGCGTTGAAGTTCCAATATTGATGGTTTTAAAGCTGATTAAAAACCAAGGAAAACAAGTCATCAACGACCAACTGAGCATCATCAAACTACTGAGATTTAATTTGCCTATGCATTGCATTTTTTCGGAAATAGTAAAGGGCGGTGGTCGATATGGGATTCGCCAACGTACACTTGTATAATGCATTGTTTGTTTCACATGAAATTTAAACAATGCAAATATGAACGAAAAAAAATATTTTTTTCAAATATTGGTTAATACTGTATGTGGATGACCAAACCAGACTATGATTTATGGTAGATTAAAAGATATTGTTTTTGTGGTGCACTCAATATTATTTGACAAATTACAAATGAAAAACCTGCATAAGCAGTGATTGTTATTGTATGTTTCAAAGCAATGCACATGCTTATGACAGTGTTTCATTGAATGAATGCTGAAAGTTGCATTTCTACTTTGTGAATATTTAAAACATCACTCCTAATATATGCTAAAAATGCTGAATATGCTAAACATAAAATGCGTGTTAGCTAAAAACAAAACAAAAAATATTTAAAAGTAGACTCCTGCCCTCACTATCCTGCTTTTTTGTGAAATCACTGATAGATCTTGTCCCTCAGATAACTATATGTACAATGTAAACAAAGCCACCTAACTCAGTGTTTACAGATCTATCTCAACAGGGGGACGGTCGATTCGTCCCACAAGTTAATTCGTCCCAAAGTCGATTCGTCCCAAAGTCTATCCTTCCCGCAAGTCGATTTTTCAGATTTGAGGTGATCCGAACAACAAACTGTTCACGTAATTGTTCGTTACGCCATTTTGATTTTGTCGACGTTGGGTTATACCATAATACAATATACAAATAAGTATGGTGGTGCTGGGACGATTCGACTTGTGGGACGAATGTGAATTGAGACGAATCGACTTGTGGGACGAATGTGAATTGGGACGAATCGACTTGTGGGACGAATGTGTTGGGACGAATGTGAATTGGGACGAATTGACTGTAAATCATCTCAACATTAGATGGTGGGTGTATTGGTAGGGGGGGGGGTGTTACTTTAAATGCGCACAGTAGCAAAAACACCGCTTCCCATTAAAAAAAAAAATTCTTATCACATAATACAGTATCAAACAATATTATAAATGGCATGTTCCAGCTATAGTGTGCCCACATTCGTGATGAGAATTTCTGCTCGAATATGAAACTGCAGAAGATAAACTATCAAAAACTAAACTGTGACACGTCAACTTTACCCAATAAAAAAAAAATCGGTTTTTGATGTACAGATAAGACTACTTTTTTTACTGTCAATAAAACACAAACAATAAAATGTAAACAGTTATTCATTGTGTTTAGGATATTATATTTATATATATGCATTTATTTACACCAATACAATATTTATTAGAGGGAACATAAGTGTGAATGAAACGTAAAATATCGATAGATGTGAAGACATTTTAATTACCGGTATTAGTAAATCATCCTAAAATGAAAAAAAATACACTTCTCAGTAAAAGGTGGAGTGATACATTTGAAATACCACCATTTTGACAGACATAAATTCTACATTAATAACCTATAGTACAGAACAAACTATTAAATAAACAATCTGTCAATATTAACATCAGTTTTGCACCATTATTTTAATTTCAAAAAAATAAAATATTGCGAATGATAAATTATACTGTAAATAAACAACTTTTTGAAATGAAATTTGCACAATACATTAACGGCATCTCGATATAACTAAAAATTTCCATAATTTTATTTTAAGAATATTCTTTGTACTAAATTAGATATGAAGAAGGTCCGTGCTACATCTTGAATTCACAAAAATATGTTTTAGCTAAAATATGACACATATTTTACAGAATGTATATAAAAGAATCCCATCAACATTATTCAGTGGACTGGAAATATTTATGGTTGCCTTTTGACAAATATTACACAATAATAAATTGTATTATATAGGGTCATGTAATTAAGATAATTACAGGTTAATTAACATATAATACATTATTATACATGTAGCAATGGAAACAATAGAATTTACTGTTCTGTAAAAAGCGTAACTGCATTCACTCAAACGTTCTAATTTTCCCATTAAATCTGGCAAATTGACTCATTCAAGATTATTGACGTCACCATTTGAACACTTTTTTTTTTGTTTACATTAGATGCAGAAACGGTAAAGCGTGCAACAAAAATAGACTCCTGTTACTGAATGCAAATGTTTGCAAAATGTCCTGGTATATCTCATTGAATTATACCTACAAGCCGAAAAAATGCATATAATAAGGTTATCACAAGATACAGCAAAGTATACACTCAGGCAGTACAGTGTCTCAATGACCTTTATGTATGCCGTACTGCCTTTGTTGTATACTTTGCTGTATTCTTGTAATAACCTCGTAATCTATATGTATGTAATTATTTTATTCGGCTTTGACACTACTAATAAGATTCAAATACATGCACTGTAATTACTTTTTTTTGTACAATTGTGTTTACCATAAATATATCTCATTTCTTGAAAAAAAAAATATAATTTTTTTAGAAGACTGTACTTGAACAGACAAATCAGAAGTAGCACCAGAGAAACATAATCGTATTTACACCTTACGAAACCAGAAACAAGACAGCTCCGTTTGACATGAATGAACAAATTTTGAAACATGAAAGAACGAGTAGTTTGAATATAAAAGTAGTTTTCAGGATAAAGAAGCACATTTGCCATTTTCAATATGGGTGATGTATAAATGCAGCGCATAGTGTGAACAAACAAATACTGAATAATAAAATTAATGTCAGAAATGAAAATAAAAAACTCATATCCAGTTTAAAGCATGTTGAAAATTTGGGTAAAAATTCTTGATTCAGTCATGCATATTTGAATAATCAATATCTCGTGTTATAACCATATTTTGATCTAGTTAACCTGCAGAATGGAAAGTCACCTTTAAAAAAACAGTGATGACGATAGATTGTAATATTAATCCCTACTCAAAGCATACTGATAACAAGTGTACACCCGTGGAAAAAAAATGTGATTTTGGTTTTGGAAATAAACTGGAAAGCATGTATATATTACACAGTAACAATTGAAAATTCATCCGGTGGGAAGTTTGTACTTTCTAATCCAGTGACCCACCATTTTATATATTCTCTATAGAGATCTAGTATTATTTACTGTATCAACTAAGCCCTTAGGTTTATGAACCCTTGAATTTCTATGTATATGATTTATTTTCATGGGATTCCTAGCATATCCAATAAAGCATTAATTCTGACATTCAACCATTCAGTTTGTCTTGGAAGTAAACCATTTAGCCATGATTTGGGCAATTTATTGTATCCATATGCACATCCTAGTACAGCACCAGCGACACAGGCATTGCTATTGCTATCAGCACCCATCATTGTGATTTGTGATATCGTGGTTCTGTAAGAAGAAAGATGATGTGTAAGATGCAATTCTGTTTCTATGTTTGAGGTAGTGAAATAAAAGTCTAAAAATTGACCGATGACCTTGGGTTTAAAGTGGCACTAAGCTATAACTACTGATCATTTTTCTCTTACTTATATTTTTTCATAAAACATTTCATGTGTCATTAGTATCAATTTGTAACAACTATCGTCGAAATGTGGACACTGAGAGCGTAGCATATACGCTATATACCAGCATTGTACATTACATCACTTGCAAGTGAAACCCCCCCAATATGTTCCTCTTTATTTAAGGGATAGTCAATTTGAAGGCCAACAAAAGAACAGATTTTGGAGAATAAATAAATGCCTGTTCAATAAAAAGTGGTGCAAGTAGCCAAGTACGACCCCGAAGTCTAGCAGCATCCATGACATGATGCTGTATATGAGAACCACATTTATATTTTAGAGGTATGTCTCAGATATAGTCAGTTTCCCTAGGGAGAATTATAGATGATTCCTTATTATAGGCTATAGTTCCATTCTTCAATGATCTATTCAGAGATCTGAGCAAGACCAAACATTCACAAAGCTTTCTCATATATTTCTAAAATGTAGTTATTTTGAAAAAAAAAAGATAATCAGATATCAATTGTGATGTATTTGCACTGATTTGTGGTAAATTATATGAACACATAATCAAAGAAAGCTTAGAAAGAACTCCCATGTGCTGAGAGTATTGGAGACACATTAAATATAATTCGAAATTACTTAGCTGAAAACTAATTATGCAAATCAGAAAATTAATATGACCAGATTTGAGTGTAAAACTAATGAGGTCTGCGCAATGTAACAGAAAATCTATGTCTCCAAGTTTAATTGAAATGTGATTAGAACCAAAAAATTATGAATTATTATGCTTATTAGGGAATTAATATGAACAGATTTTTACCCCAAACTAATTAGGTTTGTACATTGTCCTAGAGCATCTTTATACTAAGTTTCATTGAAATGGAATAATTAGCACCGTGAAAACTCCAAAATTTCGACCCCTCTAAAAATTCGATCGCCTATTTATTTGCCGGGTTTCGGTGTTTTATTTACCTCCAAATTTTCGATTCCACTAAAAATTGCCGACTCATTCTTATTCGAAAATTGCGACCAGTTTTAGTTTTCCCACAAACGAAAAAAAAACGATGTGAGCGTTCAAACGGGACCTTCCTCAAAGGCATGAATCCGGGTTTCTGATTGACTGAGAGATTTTTATTTTATTGGTAACGAAAATATATTCTAAATAAACGAAGTTTGAAATAAAAACGAACACAAAAATCTCGGCATGCTGCGTTTCTGAATTGTTGATTATTACTGTACTCAGTAGTGATTATAATAATGTACACAAAATAAATTTGTTGAATGGTTATGAAATACAAATAAAAGTCAACTTAGTTTCATCGTAAGCGAATGATTCCGGTCTCGTATAAACGTTTGATGCTGTAGGATATCCGCCATGTTCTCTTAGGTCAAATAGATCAAATCGCTAATTAACCAATCAAAAAGCTGGATGATGCCAACGTGTTCAAATTACCATAGCTTATTTAAATATGTTAATGTTATTGAACGCAATGCGGAAGAGATTGGTGTTGTAGTACGATGTTTTGGCTTGGATTTTGATGCGAAAACGGCATGATTTTTTTTAAATAAAAAAATTAGTTGTTTTTAAAAAATAAACTGGTCATCTGAAGAATATTTTAACATTGTTCACAGTGATAACAGCTCATTCTCGAAAGGAAGCTTACCCGCTCACGCTAGTCACGATAAAAATCATACACGTGTACTCTTGAATAGACAAACGTCAATGACTACGGTAAAACTTAGACTCTATTTTAGCCGGCAGGATTGATTGAAATGTCCGAAAAATGACGCCAAAATACACCTTAAAAGTCCCATTTTATTTTCTTAAATCCCATTTTATTTTTTAATCCAAGGGCAAATTTACGGCAGAATTTGGTCCCTCAAATAAGGGACACGTGAGCTTTGATTCTAACCGGATACATTGCACTGGGTCGGGGAGATAGTTTGCTAAACTTCCATGCATCTTTTGTCCAATGGGTACCTGTACTTCGAACATTCGCAAGTTTTTCTAGGTAGTGCGAGACAGCTTTGTCTTTTGACCTATTAGTTTTGTGCTGACCTCTTCTCCGCGTCTTGATGTTTTGTTTTGCTTGTCATAATACTGATTGATGACTTTGTTTAGATTTTGAGTTACAACTCGGCCACGACCTTTGCTTTTACCGTGAAACATGAGGAAGTTTACGTCAATTGACGGACATTGCATTTTTTAAAAACTAATGAAGCACACTGTCTATCATCCCCATTTTTTCATTTGCTGATTTCTATTCTGAAAAATTCGACCGTCCGAAAATGCACCTTAATTTTGACTCTAAAAACACGTCACATATCTAACACCAATTATTTAAAACCGGTCGAAATTTTGGAGTTTTTACGGTACTTTAGATATCAGTGTGAAAGCTTAAAATTGGTTAATTATGCAAATTAGGTAATTAATATGTACAGATTTTAACCCACAATTATTCAGGTCTGTCTATTGTCCTACAGCATCCATGTACATTCATTGATATGTGATGTATAGTACCTGAGATATCAGTGTGAAAGTTGGTTAATTATGCAAATTAGGTGATTAATATGCACAAATATTTACCGGAAACTAATTGGGTCTGCATAATTCTAGATTCATTGAAATGTGATGATTAGTACTTTAGATATCAGTAGAAAAGCTGAAAATTAATTATGCAAATTAGGTAATTAATATGCACAATTATTTACCCTAAAACTAATCAGGTCTCTGCATAGTCCTAAAGGATCTATGTACCAAGTTTCATTGAAATGCGATGATTAGTACTTGAGATACCCATGGAAAAGCTGAAAATTAACTAATTATGCAAATTAGGTGATTAATATGCACAAATATTTATCGAAAACAATCAATCTCTGCATAGTCCTTGAGTATGTAAGTACCAAGTTTCATTGAAATGTAATGCTAACTACTTATATCAAATGCTGAAAATTAATTAATTATGCAAATTAGGTAATTAATATGTACTGATATTACCATAAAAACTATCAGGTCTGTGCAGTGTCGTATGACATCTATGTACCAAGTTTCATTGAAATGTGATGATTAGTACTTGAGATATCAGTGGGAAAAACCGAAAATTGACTAATCATTATGCAAATTAGGTAATTAGTATCCACGGATTATTACCAAAAACTAATCAAAACCTAGCATTAGTTCAGAGCATCTATGTACCAAGTTTCATCAAAATCCAATGAGTGGTTGTTTAGATATCAGTGGAACAGTCATGGAACCACTAAAAAATAGCTAATTATCATGCAAATTAGGTAATTAATATGCACGGATTTTTACCAAAAATTAATCAAATCTGCGCATATGTTCAGAGCATCTATGTACCAAGTTTCATCAAAATCCAATGAGTGGTTCTTTAGATATCAGTGGAACAGTCATAGAACAGCTAAAAATTAGCTAATTATCATGCAAATTAGGTAATTAACGAGCATGGATTTTTACCAAAACCTAATCAAATCTGCGCATTGGCCCAGAGCATCTATGCACCAAGTTTCATCAAAAACCGATGTATGGTTCTTGAGATAGCAGTGGAACAGTCGGACACACATACACACACACACACATACACACATACACACATACACACATACACACACACATACAGACACACTAACTGCAAAGACTCCCATTTTGTGCTTCGCACATGGGAGTCAAAAATGATTAGAACTCACTGACTCATCTCATAATAAAAATAAATATATAACCAAAGATACACTCATTATAAGAGCATTAGATTTTACACAATATACTTACTTATAATCCTTCTGTAATCGTAGTGCAGCTATCGCTGACGCCATCGGTTTCAATGTATAGCTTTGTTTAGTTGGTTCAGATACATTAACACTGTAACATACCAAAAGGTGCACATTAGTAAGATGATACAAGAGATTACTGTCAGTATCTTTGAAAGATCTGATGTCATACATGTGTGGATGAATTATAAAAATCATCACAAGCTTCAAATGATGTCATATTATTTATTGTGTTCATTGGAAAGCACATAAACCATTTTTATTGGAATTTTACTTTTGAAGTAAAGTATGCCCTCTATGGCAATAATAAAAGTTTACTGTTGCCGTGAATTTGTTTTGTACATCTAAATTATGCAGATACTTATATTAAAGAATGAAATAGGCGTATATTTTCATTACTATCACTCAGATGATTTACTCTCCTAAACAACCACATACATTATAGGTTCACAAAGTATAGCCAAATTTTGATGATGGTCCATAAGTCAATACAAGCTTTACTGAACTGCACAGTACCCTGGATCTTCCTATTTTAAATCATATATCAAAGTTGAGTGAATGTGACAGCATATTGCAAATAGTGTTATATGTATCATATATAATAGATATGTAGCAAAGACACTAAAATTGAGATTCCAGATTAATTGTTTTAAGAGGTAACCCCCTTAATTGCTTCTGATTTTACGAAAAAATAATTTTCACCAAAAGAGAAGACGGTAATAAAAGCACTGCATCAGAGCTGCCTCATTCCAAACTATTTATATATATATTAATTTTTGATATAATGATTTTTTTATTTTACTAATATTATTTTAATCATTTAATTCTATTTTTAATTGTATCTTTACATCAATATTCCAAAGTGAATATGATTACAATCGTGATACTATCATTATTATTATTACAAATTACCCACTTGAGCCCTCTATGGCAGGTTTAAGGAAACATCACAAAGGCACACTTCAAATAAGCTGAGACTTTACCAAGCTTCTTTTTTTCACTCTGGGCAATACAATTTGGCATTAAGGAGTGTGAATTGACTCACCTGGCTAAATCCTGTACATTGAAATGCTGTAGATAATCTTTAATGTGGTTGGCATCTGACAATACATGCTGTCCGGTATCTTTGGCGATATTAATCATATCTTCAATAGCAGTTGGATTACGTAGGTTGTGTTTACTTTGTAATAACAAAGCTATTAACACTGATACAGCTATACAGCTTGCCTGACATCTGAAAACAAAGTATATTTGTATATGAAATAAATGACAAAGGTGCAGGATATTCAAATCTTGATGTTTTTCACGTGTCATTCGTGTTTCTGTAGTTATTATTACGAGTATTAAAACCATAACAACCAATTATAAATTATGCTATTGTTTCATCTTTAATTTCAATAATTGTTTTGAAACTAAATATAGGTAAAGATGTTTTGGAGGTACAATGTATGTACACAATCATGCAGTACCGGTAGGATGCCGTAAAGCCCTTTAATATCACAGACGAATTTTCATGAATTTCAAGTCAGTGAAATTTAGTAACAGTAAAAATTTCCTTGGGGTTCCAGAATATTGAGTCTCAGTGACTTTCACGAAATTTAATTGTTTCAAAAACTCCATAAAAACCTTAAATTACCAAAAATTTCTATGGCAAAGACAATTAAACTGTTTACAGTATGTATTTACACACAAAATCACTTTCAGTTTTTCAGATTTTTGATGACATATTTTGTTTGGTGACCTAGTTAAATTTATTGAAAAGTTGTCCAAGCTGTTGCATTATATTTGTACAAAGAGATGCTGAATTGTTACAGGTATAAAAACATTCATTTACAAAAAAAGAGCATGCCCCAATTTTAGAAATCATGCCCACTTTCACAAAACTACAGTCAAATTATAACTCAATGTTCAATTCAATGTCTACAGGTCCCATGCTTGGTCAACTAAATTAAAGTTTGAGATGTGGACGTTAAACAACAAAAACAATTAATGATGCCTGTGACTTACAATTTGCTTAACTCTCCATAATTAAACATCCAGTTATAATTTAGGCATGGTTTTGAAAAAGCGGATGTGGTTTTCTAAAATACAGGCACGGTCATTTTATAACTCTATGTGTTCGTAACTTGAACAATTCAGTTATGGAAATAGAGATACCATTTTGTTGCTGAACAATTACTTTAGGGGTTGCGCATTAGAAACTTGGAGAGGGGGAAGGGGGCTATGCACGTAAAAAATTTTTTTCCTACACTTAGTTTTGAGGTAGATGTTTTTTGTCAAAATATTCTCAAATATTTTTTTTGGTCACCCTTATCAAATGAGTGTTTTTTTTATGAATTTAGTTCAATTAAAATTTTTTTCCAAACCCCCAGAATTTCTGCCAGTCAGCCACTTATAACAGTTTGAACCATAATATCAAAATATCAAGTGTGATTCGTCTATGAGGCATGTTACAAAATTTAAATAAAATTTTTACAATTGCAAAATCGTTTCACGGTCAGAATTATCAGTCTGCCACTAATGTAGGTATTAATGGCATGTTTTATAGAAAACAAATTATTTTGTTAACGGTGAAAAAATTCTACACCTTGGATCCCAATGAGTTGCCTTGCAGATACGCTGTGCATTTTGGGTAACTTCCTTCAAGTCATGAAACTGTAGGAGACCTAAAATGGCCGTTCTGACAATAGCACCGTTGTCAGCAAAGTAGTCATGGCAACCGGATTCAGCTTGATCATGGAATTTGGACCATACTATTCTAGCAGCATTGTGGGGATCTTGCAAAAAGCCACAATCAGAAGAGACAACCTAAGTCAAGTAAACAAAAAATAAGATTAGTTTTACTTAAAACAAGCTACAAGCTTAAAACAAACCTCATCTCTCCTTGTACTTAGATGACATTTTGTACAAAATCTATTAGAGTATGTGTTTTGATTTCAAGATGATTCTAGCACTAGTATGTCACAAACATTTTAACTGGACAATGTGCATTTGTGATGTACGCAGAATTTCTATTTTCATCATGCAGAATGGTTGCTAGTCAGCCATCTTGAATTGGATCGTGTGCACAAATCATCTATGGGCAAGAGCACAATATTATGTGTTTCAAATTGGGCAGTGTGAATTTGAGATATAAGCAAAAAATAGGTGATCAAAAATGGCTGCTGGTCAGCCTTTTGAATTATTGTTGGACGGCGACCATATACCATAGAGGGCAGTCATTTGTCATTTGTTTCCCATACCCTGTTGCAGCAACTGTTTTCCTCCAAAAACTTTAGTGGACTTGCTAGAGCAATATCAATGATAATAACTGATCAATCAAGAAGGGAACTAATCATACAGCTTTTTACTTTTATAGGAGTGTATGTGGCTAAGATAGTGTTCCTATGATCTGCACAATTACCCATGAGCTGTTTGTTAAACCGTTTCTGATTGGCCAATTTAAATGATCATGAACAACCCCTAGGATATTTTGAAGTGTGTGTTCTTGTAGGAATGAATGTGAGAACTATGATTATCACATACTTTGGCAATGGTATTGCAGACAAGATTTGGTCCATAGTCTCCTAGCTCGGCAAAACCATGGTAACACCAATATGACAATCTCTGTGCAAAGTCCAGCTCATCCATGACACCAGCCCAGGCAACTATGGAATCTAGAACTAAAGCCTACATGTATAATGACAATATTAGCATAAATACCAGCTTTAATATTTTGCATAAATATTAAGAAATCTTGGAATTCTGTTGTTTCTCACTTCTCTTCATGCCTTTGTGTGGTTTGCTGTATGTTTAATACTTTTATTGCAAGATAACAGTTACATACAAGGTTGTTTGTATCCTTCAAAATGCTATATATCACAAACAAGTTTTAGACAAGATTATACATTATATATATATCAGTATACAGACAGACATACAGACGGACAGACAGACCCAATTAGAACTGCTGGGTATGTCAACTGATACAAGTCATTGTCAATGACACGTCCCCGTTCCGTTCATATTTGAGTGACATATACATTCAAAGCAGATCATGACCGAAATGCACCTGCATATGTACAACACATTGTGCTAAATCTGAACAAAATCCATCCATGCATGACTGAGATCCGGTTCTGGAATTGTGAAAATACGTGATTTTGATGCATTTTCGGCCTTAAAATGGCCATCATTCAGCTATTGTTAAGCAGATCATGAAACAAATGCACATATCTATTTGTGACATGATGTACCATGTGTGTGTGAAGTTTGAACTTGATCAATCCAGACATGTCTTGGATACGGATCCAGAACTGAATTCTTTAAAACAAAATGGCCGCCAGTCGGCCATTTCGAACTTGATCCGAAAAAAAAAAGACGTGCATCAAGGTCCTATTATGTTTAATGTATGTACCAAATTTGAACAAAATCCATCCATGCATAACTGAGATACGGGTCCGGAATGGTGAAAATGTGCGATTTCAATGCATTTTCGGCCTTAAAGCGGCCCCCATTTGGCTATCGTTAATGAGATCATGAAACAAATGCACATACATATTTGTGACATGATGTACCTTGTGTGTGTGAAGCTTGAACTTGATCAATCCAGACATGTCTCGGATACGGATCCAGAACTGAATTCTTTAAAACAAAATGGCCGCCAGTCAGCCATTTCGAACTTGATCCGAAAAAAAAAATGATGTGCATCAAGGTCCTATTATGTTCAATGTATGTACCAAATTTGAATGAAATCCGTCCATGCATAACTGAGATCCGGGTCCGGAATGGTGAAAATGTGCGATTTCAATGCATTTTCGGCCTTAAAGCGGCCGCCATTTGGCTATCGTTAATGAAATCATGAAACAAATGCACATACATATTTGTGACATGATGTACCTTGTGTGTGTGAAGTTTGAACTCGATCAATCCAAGCATGTCTCAGATACGGATCCAGAACTGAATTCTTTAAAACAAAATGGCCGCCAGTCGGCTATTTCAAACCCGATCCAAAAAAAAAATGACGTGCATCAAAGTCCTATTATGTTTAATGTATGTACCAAATTTGAACAAAATCCGTCCATGCATAACTGAGATCCGGGTCCGGAATGGTGAAAATGTGCGATTTTGATGCATTTTCGGCCTTAAAATGGCCGCTATTCGGCTATCGTTAATCAGATCATGAAAAAAATGCATGTGCATATGTCCCATATAATGTGTGATGTATGAGTGAAGTTTGAACTTAATCGGTCCATGCATGTTCGAGATACAGGTGATCACGGACGCACGGACGGACGGACGCACACAGGGCAAAACATAAGTCCCCGTTTTCGGACTGCGTTCGAACGGGGACTAAAAATAACTGAAATGTTATGGTTATTGCGACTTTACTATGAGTAACATATACTGAATTAATATCCCAGTAGCATAACATAGTGATTGGTGCACTAGACTCACAAGCGGTAGATCATACTTGTGGTTAAACACACAAAATGGGACCAACTCGCCCCGATCAGAGTGAGTACATCAATCACCAACAAACATTGTCACCAGACACTCAAATTACGGTAATACATTACAAACAATAAATACAATTTAATTTTGCCAATATTTTTTTCTGTAAATTTTTTATTCATATAAAGACACTTAATAGTTACAAAACAAATGAAAGAAACAAAGAGACAAATTCAACGCAGAAATCCTGAAATGAGTTGTATATACTTACCATTTGATCAAAATCTACAGTCCAATCACCTTTCTGCCATCTTACTCTGTGCTTATCTTGCGTGATACTCTGATAATCTAACTTGTCTATATCGTAGTGAAAGCGACACTCATCTCTCGTCATATGCTCTGTACTTATACCAATGGCGTCTCCAATAGCGGCACCATAAATTAAACCTAGAGTGTAGATACAGATGGAGTTGTAAGTATAACCTGAGATGTTGAAGGAATAAAGGGAACATTATCAAACCAAATAAGTAATATAATAAATCACATTTTCTAAACATCCAGATGCCGTTTTTAACTTTAGGTGGTTTCAGCTGTGCTTCTGAATCATTTTCTCAACTGGATAATTCCTCATTCACTTTCCCTAATTTCCACATTAACTTTAATTATGTCAAATAAAAGTCTCAAGACATTCATAAACTAAAATCGAAATCTCAGATTACATCTTAGAATATTCAGACGCCCAAAAAATAATTGATTTATCCAAAAAAAAAGTTTTTGCTTTTTGTCATCATATGCATTAGTTAGAAACCTGTGCCTCGCATACCAGTAAAGCAGTAAAATGTGCCACACATGATAGAATGTTTAGTGATTGATTTTTTGATCTTAATAAACTTTTAATACATGTATTTAAAAGCATCGTTTAAAAATGTTGTGGTATTAAATAATCTTACTACAAAAAAGATTTAAAACTGCATCAATGCATAATTTTTCAATTTTACATAGGACGAGAAGCAAAACTGTTTTTTTTTTGTTTTTGTCCATATTTGCTCTTTGCTCACATCTTCAACAAAAGAAGCACATGCAAGCGTTGTACACTGGATTATGATACTAATAACCTGACTTTTATTAACCACAGACACACCTCTGTCATTTATGTAAGTTCAATCGTTAACAGCAAAAATATGGTATTTAAAATGGCCAATCAAATAGCCCCGCTTATAAAATCTACATACCAACAATTTTATCCATCAACTCATCGGCCTCCAACGTGGTTGCACCGAGTGGAGGTCTTAATGGAGTGCGCATACGACTTGTCGTATTCAACGTATGTGTCTGTTCTTGAAGATACTGAGCACGTGCAGAGTGGGGATTCAATACTGCTGATTGCAGTACATTACCTAGAAGACAAAGAATACACATAAACAATTGCAGGATGCATTTTAAACATTTAACTTGATATAAATTTCTCATGACTGCTATCAGCCAATCAGCCAGGCTCCATCAATACCATATTAAAGTGCAATTGTTAATGACATTAGATTTTTAGTTACTGTTTTGATTCTTAAAACAATAAAGCTGTAGATGGATTATAATTAAATGTCGGGCAAATATTTATCATGTTTGCTACAAATTGTGTTATTTCAAATTGTACCATATCCAGGTTTTCTACAATCAAAGTGGCAGCCAAGTGTCATACTAGTACGGTATATGGATACACAATAGTTTTATTTATATTTTGTTACAGTATTGTATGCCATTGGCCTAATATACATGTACAACAAAACATGTCTTTGTAGCTAGCATGTTATTTTAGCTATTTTAGCTAATCTATAATTTCGCTAATTCAAAATGTCGCTAATTTAAAATAAAGTATATTATCACAGTAAGATTATTGACACTTTAGCTAAATTAAGATTCAGTTAATTCATGCATGAAGTTGAATTTGTTAAAATGTCATGTAGCTATTTAAACATGTTTTACAGTATATACTCTGATGAAAACAAAAGAACAAACGGGTTATGAGAATTTAAAAATGAAATAAATTTTATATATGATGGGTATTTGTAATAGTAAGGGGGAGGTTCTCACAAATGTTTGTATTAAAGGGACATTCGCAACAAAAATGAAATTTGTCTTCCACTTTCTTTCTGTGGTGGATAAGTTTATATCGCAAAACTAGGCGTTGGGGTGTTCTTTTCGTCACATAAAACGAACTGATTAAACATGCGGAATTGTTATTGAAACGGACATTGATTGCGTACCATACCACTCTCGATATGCAATCTGTGACTAAAAACAAGAAATCTGCATAGGGAACTTCTAAGAAAATCTTTATCAATAAAGAATAGATATAGGGATATAAGGTTTATCAAGAATGACAAGAATAGCATGTCCATCAGTGATCATGTAGTCTTGCTTATTTCTACTACTGTAAAGGGGGTAATTATTCACTGGGTTTTAATTTAGCTTATTTCGCTGACTGGAAAAATGCGCTAAATTAAAACACAGTGAATATGTAAAATTTAGCATAGAACACATTATCTAAATGACGAAACCGTGAATTTAAAACCCACTGAATATGCCCGAAATGGTAAATCAGTGAAATTTAAACCCAGTGAAAATTAGTCATTTTACAGTATTTTGGAAACAGAGGTCAGAGGTCATTGAAATAAAACATAGTTGAACTCTGGTTACCTTGCCCTTTTGTTGTATACTAATAATATATATTATTTCCTTTATCATAGTTTGTTTCAATAGGAATATGCATTGTCATAAATAATTTTGAATACAAACAAGTTTTAGGATTGAAACAGCAGTGGGAAAGCAGTCTACCAAATGTCCCTGATTGATGTAAATATCTTACAAAAACATTGGTGCCTAATTTGTTTAATTATTTTAAGGGACATAATTTCCAGCTTTATTCAAGGTAATTCAGATAATTTAGTATGGATATAATTTCAATAAAGCAATTATGCATATCTTCTGCCATGTTTGGGTCAAATAACAGATTGAAGAATGAGAGCGTGATTTCGACAGGAGCCGAGTTGGACATTCAAAGTAATGGCTACAAACCCACTAGAGGGCATAGTTTAAAGTTGACATGTAACATTTTCCAAAAACTATTGTAATCATAATGGATAATTTTCTGAAACAAAGATACTTCATCAAATTCATAATAATGTTGTTAAGAATTACGGTTGATATTTGAAATGTTCACACCCTTGGCTATGATCAGTAACTAACTCCGGAGTGATTTACATCCAAAATGTTGGTTCCCCATTCATCTCTAACACATAAAATATCTAACTACTAATTTAAAACATACGCAGCATGGAAATAAACCTTTTCATCGAAAGGATTCCTTGCCCAAATTATTTTTAATAATAAGTCCATTCTTATTTTTTACATAAAAATGTTGCTATTATGTCTAAATCTTTTGAAGAAAAGTACAGACTGTAAATGAGACTATTTTGTGATGAAAAAAGGGAACTGGTTGTGAAAAGGTTAAAATCATTTTTGATACAAATATATTCCAGTACACAATTCTCCCAAAAGTTTGTATAATTGAAATAAAAATTTTAAATAAGAAAGTTATTACATGTATTATTATCTATCTATCTATTTATTTATTTATTTATTTGTACATATTACATACTTTGGCCTATCTTGTTTTGTTTTTTATATAAAATCATTTTGTTAATCGACCAGCAGTTATTTGTTAGCACTAAACTGACAAAATCCATAACATTGTATAACAGCAAAGTCTGTTGCCAGTAGTTTGATTCAACATTATTAAGCAAAATCAAAATAAGAAACAAAAATTAAAATTTTCAAAATTGTTACAAAATTAAATTTTAGTTTATAATAAGTTAATAAAATAATATAATTCTAAAATAGTAAAAAAAATACATTCTCACCTCTCACTCTTTTGAAAAAGTTTTGGTTTTCAAAAGTCCTTGTAGTATACCCGTTGTGTACCTGCCTCTGCAAGTAATGTAGAATAGAATCGGATCCTTCTTCACAAATTATCTGTGGTGGAACCTCGCATTTATTATTCACTGCCATGACCACTTCTAACGTTTGACACGTTCCAAGTGATGGCGGCAAACCCTGAAGAAAGTTATGACTGACATTTAGTTTTGTCAATTTCTCCATCTTGCCGAGCTCTTCCGGCAGGAGCACCAGTTCGTTGCAAGAGAGATCCAGCTTTTCAAGTTTTACCAAATGTACGAAAGATTTAGGAATTTGTTTCAAGTTATTGTGATTGAGAAGTAAAGTTTGTAGATGAAATAACAGTCCAAAACTGTGTGGTAATGACGATAGGTGGTTGTGGCTCAGATCTAAATAATTTAGATGAGGCAATCGTAGAGGTATTTCTACAGGTAACTGTGTTAGCATGTTGAACGACACATCCATGCGTTCATACAGAGATATGGAGTCGACTATATTCCATGGAAGTTCATTTATGGAACCTGGTAGTGCCTCACCATTCATATGCTAGAAATAATAAAACAGAATAGCGATGAAAATGCTAAAACTATTTAAACTGAATTACCAAGAAAGACTTAATTTCCACCTATCGGTATTTATACTGCCCTCAATAGTACCAGTATATGTTGAACTATTTCCTGAGACATTCGGCCATAAAATCACAAGAGCAGACTGGCTGGGTACTGAGGATAGGTTTGATGATAGATTTTCAATTACAACCCTAGGATTTGTAATGCCCTGTTCTGATTTACACTCATCACTACAAAAAACAAGCAGCCTCTCGGCTGAGATAGCTCCGCTGTTAGCAATGCACATTTCAATTAAAGAACTGAAGATATCATTACGAAATGAACAAATATGAAAAACGGCCCACATGTAGTACTTATATGTATAGTATCAAAGCAATCAGACTTGCGTTTTTTAACAAGAAGTCAAAAAAATCACTTTTTATCAAAAATGTCAAAAATATTCATTAAAATTAGAGAATTGAAGATACCATCACAAAATGAACATATCTGAGAGAGGTCAACCTGTAGTTCCTATTTGTATAATACCAATCAGACTTGTGGTTTTTAACAAGAAGTCGAAAATATCACTTTTTACAAAAAAATGACAAAAATATTCATCAAAATTAAAATGAAATGAAATGAAAAGAACAAATCTAAGAGAGGTCAGTCCAAGGTACATATACACAAGTATCAAAGCAATAAGAATTGTAGTTTTCAAGAAGAAGTCGAAAAAGTACAAAGTTGACACGGGCGACACCGGACAATCACTCATATGATAAGCTCTGCTCGTCAAAGTCAACAGTGGAGCTAAAGACACATTTCCATCATGACTTACCGGTAAAGACCATGACAAAAAATACTGTATACTGCCATGCATTTTGGTGACCTAGTTTAATTCACTTGCTAAAATAGTCAAGAGCTCCTCTGAACACAAAACAAAAACAGAAATCTTAATTCAGGGACTTTACTCAACAACACCCTATTTTACAGAAACATTCTGATACTGAATGTCACCATTTTTTTTTTTTTTAGAAGATAATGATCGAGAACAATTTACAATGTACCACTAATTGAAAAACATGACAAAATAATTACCATATTAGCTCTAATAAAAGTACATCTTTCATAAAAACTCACATAAACCATTATGGATCATTAAAATATGACTTATTTTGATAATAATGAATACAAGCATGTTTTTTTTTTTGATACATTTCTGATACATTTCAACATTATGGGTACTGTGGCACAAATATTGTCCAAATCAAATGTAATAAATTTAATTTGCATGATGGAATTTATAAAATTAATAAGACGTCAATTCGTTTATTTATAAATCTAACAATCTCTCTGTACAATATATACAAATATTTGCACATTCTATAAACTAAATATAGTGATTTATGGTGCACTAATCTTATCTACTGTACTCATCAATTCCATAGCAACGCAAGTTAGATATTACCAGTATTCTTGTTAGTTCTCGTTGGTTGCAAATATTTGTGGAAAAGAGAAGGGATTAACATTTTCACTGAAAAATAACGAAATAAATTTGACGAAATTGAACAGAAAAGTTTACCAACAGGTGTTGTACCATTGGCAATGCAAATTGTGACCAATCCACCTCCATTTTGACACATTGTGACCAATCCACCTCCGTTTTGACACATTGTGACCAATCCACCTCCGTTTTGATACACTGTGACCAATCCACCTCCGTTTTGACACATTGTGACCAATCCACCTCCATTTTGACACATTGTGACCAATCCACCTCCATTTTGACACATTGTGACCAATCCACCTCCGTTTTGATACACTGTGACCAATCCACCTCCATTTTGACACATTGTGACCAATCCACCTCCATTTTGACACATTGTGACCAATCCACCTCCATTTTGACACATTGTGACCAATCCACCTCCGTTTTGATTCACTGTGACCAATCCACCTCCATTTTGACACATTGTGACCAATCCACCTCCATTTTGACACATTGTGACCAATCCACCTCCATTTTGACACATTGTGACCAATCCACCTCCATTTTGACACATTGTGACCAATCCACCTCCATTTTGACACATTGTGACCAATCCACCTCCAAGTTTGACACATTGTGACCAATCCACCTCCATTTTGACACATTGTGACCAATCCACCTCCATTTTGACACATTGTGACCAATCCACCTCCATTTTGACACATTGTGACCAATCCACCCCCATTTTGACACATTGTGACCAATCCACCTCCATTTTGACACATTGTGACCAATCCACCTCCATTTTGACACATTGTGACCAATCCACCTCCATTTTGACACATTGTGACCAATCCACCTCCATTTTGACACATTGTGACCAATTCACCTCCATTTTGACACATTGTGACCAATCCACCTCCATTTTGACACATTGTGACCAATTCACCTCCATTTTGACACATTGTGACCAATTCACCTCCATTTTGACACATTGTGACCAATTCACCTCCATTTTGACACATTGCGACCAATCCACCTCCATTTTGACACATTGTGACCAATCCACCTCCATTTTGACACATTGTGACCAATCCACCTCCATTTTGACACATTGTGACCAATCCACCTCCATTTTGATACATTGTGACCAATCCACCTCCATTTTGACACATTGTGACAAAGAAAAGTACTCTGAATCATCTGCATACTTCCTACCAAATATTTTTCAAAATCTGTTTAACTTTTGATCAAAACAAAAACACATATCTTTTACCCCAATGGTAAGGCTAGAAATGAATATATGTATACAAAATGAAACAAAATTGTCATCACAATAGAATTTGCCAACATTTGCAAAAACTTGCTAAAAACAGAACTGACATAACCAGAGAATGCTCAGCACGTCAATCGTTAAGGCGATGGGACATTTTCCACCAAAATGCGTTACTTTGCTGTGAATTCAAAAGAAGTTTACAACATTGAACAAAGCCCTTGTAAAATCATTATAATGATACAACAGTAGCATTTTCATTTGTTTCTTTTAATTGAATATCTCATAAATAATTAATCACATGATGCAATAATGATTTCTGATATCATTTTAAACAAATGTTATTTGTGTGGGAAATATCTACCGTAGTGCAGGAATGGTCCAAATACAAGATGAGTTGAATGTGAAATACAGGGAAAAAGGTATATTCACTGGATTTTATTTTCACTGAATTCACTTCAGTTCCATAAGGTATATTCACTGGATTTTATTTTCACTGAATTCACTTCAGTTCCATAAGGTATATTCACTGGATTATATTTTCACTGAATTCACTTCAGTTTTATAATCAGATAGTCAGTGGATTAACACATTGCCTGCTAAAGCCTCCATGAATCGCCAAAATGAAAAGAAATAAACAGCATCAGCAAACAATGTGGGATAGTTGCAATATTCTCTGCTATGAGAACCTGAGCTAGTCTAGGTGTTAGTTGCAATATTCTCTGCTATGAGAACCTGAGCTAGTCTAGGTGTTAGTTGCAATATTCTCTGCTATGAGAACCTGAGCTAGTCTAGGTGTTAGTTGCAATATTTTCTGCTATGAGAACCTGAGCTAGTCTAGGTGTTAGTTGCAATATTCTCTGCTATGAGAACCTGAGCTAGTCTAGGTGTTAGTTGCAATATTCTCTGCTATGAGAACCTGAGCTAGTCTAGGTGTTAGTTGCAATATTCTCTGCTATGAGAACCTGAGCTAGTCTAGGTGTTAGTTGCAATATTCTCTGCTATGAGAACCTGAGCTAGTCTAGGTGTTAGTTGCAATATTCTCTGCTATGAGAACCTGAGCTAGTCTAGGTGTTAGTTGCAATATTCTCTGCTATGAGAACCTGAGCTAGTCTAGGTGTTAGTTGCAATATTCTCTGCTATGAGAACCTGAGCTAGTCTAGGTGTTAGTTTTAGATTGTAAATTACACTGCAAAAGATAAATAAGTAAAAAAAAAAAAGATGTGGAATTATATAAAGTATGAACACCCAACCAAGTTCCCCTTAACCTTAATATCAATAATATCAATAATATCGGGTATATTGATTATTTTATTATATTATCAGAAGCTATTTGTAAAAACACCTGTCACCAGACTAGGGGTAGTTGCCAACAAACTAAAATGTGATTTGTCTATTAAAAACAATATTCATAATACTGAAATTTGGATTTTGTAACAAACCTGACTTGAAAAAATTCCATGAAGTGAAATAAGCAATACTGTGAGACAAAACAATAAAATTCATTTAAATCATTGTATAACTCCATACTTATATCAAAATTAAAAAGCAGTAGCATACATTCTCAGACTCAAGAGTGTTCAGTTTAGCCAGGTATTTCACCTAAGTGTACTGGCAATGGAACCTCAATACTTATACATGTGTACAAGTAAAAATAAAGAGCATACTAATAATGCATGCCATCTTGCTAGGAAGCGCATAAAAAGAACTTATAGAAATTTACATTACCTGCTCATAGAGTTGAGGATTTAATCTCCGACTTAAATTCAACTCTTTTCTTTCGTCATCCCTAACAGGAACGAAATCATGCATTTCGACATTCCCCATGTTGATATCTTTCTATCTACGTCCTCTGACTTATCTAAAAAATAAAAGAACATCAAATTCATTAAATTGTTAAAAAAAAAAAACTATACTTCGAAAATACGAGATTACTGAAACTTCTACTTGCTATTAGCGTTGCATGATTATTGTGTTGTACAAACAGAAAAGTCTCGCTATACGGCAATGAAACACTTGAACCTTGTACCACGACTCAAAGTTCAGCAAACTATATTATTTTTCGGTTTATATGTCACGAATGTCAATATTTACGTTATTTTACCGGCGTCCAGTCGGAAATAATAACAGAAATAGACAGCAGTTTAAAGACTCTAATACATATACAGTGTTAAAGAATGATGTGATTTCCATGGTGTGGCGGCTAATTCCCTTTGAATACATGCGTGATGATGCAATATTATTCCACTATTATGCAAATGAAATGCAACAGATGAAAACGCCGGTCCAAAGTACAAAGCGTCATCATATAAATGTCAGGCTAATAAATTGTGATATTAAAAAAATATTTTAAATTCAAGATACTACCGGTAGTTCATACTCATTTATCCAGACACAAACAAATTTGTGTTGTTGATAACAAATAAAATATGTGTAAATAGTTCTACTGAGTAATTTTTCATTGAATGTGATGTCGCAATATTATTCTGTTATTCTGGATGGCGTGATTTCTCAGCTTAAGTCACCTATTGTACGTTTATTGTACATTACATTTGCCGGCAATCGCTTTAAGCAGACTTTGAACCACAATAATTACACATTAACAAATCAGGTAGCAAACATGCAAAGAAAACATGACCTGTGATCAAACTTACAGGACTGGGACTACTCATGCTGAAATGAAAAAAAATACAACCACTTCACATTGGCATGCATGTTTACCACTGACCTAAAAAAAATTATCTTATTATTTTTTGTTTTAAATGTATTTGCTCCATTAGTATTGCATGCTACATGTATTATGTACATGACAGAGGTGTGTCTATGGTCATAATAAGTTGTATTTAGCGATCTGGTATACAATACAGCACTGTTCCTCAGGACCGTGAATACAGGTAACTATTGGTTTACAACTTCTATTGGAGATGACTTTCACATAACGTAATAAATAAAAAATAAATAACAACAAATAATAATGAGATAGAACAAAAACAGAAGGATTTAAGTATTAACTAGAATCCAAAAAATAAAAAAAAAAAAAATTGACACATGTTAAAAACGCCAGTCACAACATCATTGAACTTTGACAATGATCGTCAATGAGGGCGACTGTGGCCGGCCACGTTCAACGTCTTGTTCTAGGGAAGGGACAATTTACAGGGGTGTGTCACTTAATCGCGGTGCTAGACGCAAAATAGCCAAAAAAGTAAATTACGATAACGTTAAAACATAATATTACAGTTTTATTGACGATAACATCGGTAAATCCGAAAACAATGAATACTAATTTATCGGGTTCACCAATTAAAACTTGATGATCGCCCGTCCGAGGCACGTACTCGCCGATGATGTACGAAACTTTCTGACTTACCAAACAAGGTTTAAACTACTTGTACGCTAAGTATTAAGCAAGTATGACCGCTAGTTGCATCTTCTACGGCACACTACGCTAGAAATCTAGAGAAAACGCAATTAAAACGTGGTAAACAAAATACCAGCTGTTGACATCGACCAGCTCGATCATTTCACGCCATTTTCATTCTGTCAAGCGAGGTCGTAGGTTAAATGCGTCACGTGATGACGTCACTCGGTTGAAAGTTCATCGTTGTGATTCCGCGTTGGCAAGTCGATATAAATTTACTCTCGTTGTACCACAACAGCTGTTTGGTGTATTTCTGTCGATATTACAAGTGAGTCTATTTAAATTACCCCCTATCTTATTCACACCGTTCACGTGCCCAACTAACCTTTCCATAGACATAGTTAAACGAAACCAAATCATCGTGAAGTCGAAGAAATTGCTCCTGAAAAGTTGTCTGTCGGCGGTACGTCGGGTGATAACCGAAGTCGATCCCAATTGCCTGTGCTTTAGTTCAGTGCATCGACGGAGTGAGTTAGTGCCTAATAAAAGTGGTATGTACTATGCAAGATTTTCCTAGAGCTATTATCAAAATCTGAGACTGGCAAACAATTTGCATTTTGATTCTTTTTAACAGCATTATTTAAAATTGATATTTGTTGATGTGTCTCACATAAATTCCTTTATTAAAACACGGAAGAGTGTGATCTACCTATGATTTGATTTTGTTCTGTTTTCAGCGTACTTAAAAGGAAATGAACAACGAAGAGAAGTACACTGATGGGAATATAGAAAATGAAGCTGAAGTTGAAACAAATGAAATTCTCAACCATGGAGGAAATGATGAGACACTAGAATCAGACATTGCATCATCAGATGTTGTGAGTAAGGAGGAAACCGCTGAACAGTTAAACGATTTACAAAATAATGATGAGATGGATAATAATTATGAAGATAATGAATCTGATCTAGATGAAGATGATGATGATGATGATGGCAGTAACGATGGTAATGCAAGTGATGAGGATGAAGATTACAGTACTGGGGAGGAAAGTGATGCCGAATTGGGTGGCGATCCAGGAGCCTGGCATATGGGTCTCAGACAAAGGCGGCCTTCAAATCCTGACCTACCAGAAACTGTGACGACTCTTACTACAGAGCATGGTTGTAAAGTGTTCATAGTAGGTACAGCCCACTTCAGTGAAAGCAGTCAACAAGATGTGGAAAAGGTGAGTAATTTTATTGCTTTAGCTTCTAAACACTAATTTGCACGTACTATTCTGGAATGGATTAAGATTGCAGTGTAACTGGTATGCACCGCTAAATCCAACGCTACTCGTACATACCGGTATATCCCATAATGCAGTGTAGCAGTGACATAATTTTGGATGTGCATTTTTATAAATAACAGCAAATGTGGTATGCTATAACAGTATTATGCAAAAAATACCATATTGAAAAAGAAGCCGATTGTATGAGATCTAGAGGCACAAGTAAAATTATTGAATCTACTCTGAATCCAATTTGGCACTGTAGGGGATTTATTAGTCTTATCATAGACCATACGAACATGGAGTCTATGATTTTATACTTCAATTCAGCATGTGAATGACTGGGGAAAAAAGCAGTGAGCACTAACATAGCAGTGTGCTGGAAAGTTAGTCAGAATGGTTAGATTGTTATTGGTAAAAGCTCTGAGAAGTTAAATGTGTTGGTTCATTTATAACGTACCCACCTTACATGACTTCAGTGTAGTTAAAAATTATTTATTATTATCAAAGTATTTTTTTGGAACTATCAATAGCAGATAATCTTGTAGCAGTGGGCAGATTCTTTCTCAATGATAAGCAATATCAGTATTGTTGTAGGATTTTATATTTCAATGTGTATTTTAGAAAGATATATTATTATGCAGTGTATCAGGTCATTTTTCGTTTACTGCGGCATCCTGTGTTATGCGTGAATTCGAACATAAATACAGGACAAACAAAAGTTATAGTAACGTAGTGGTGTCTAACATTGCGTGGGATTTGACAAACACGAAAATATTTTGGGGGATATTTCCACGCTTAATAATGTGTTGTAACATTTTTATGATGGTCGATTTCAATGAAGTAAGGGTATCTAAACACAATATTGCTGTTTTAAAAAAGGAATACAAGTTCAAAATCAAATCATTCGATTTTTGCGGCAGATGTCTGGCCAGCGTCTTTCACAGAATATGCGAGATCTCGTAGTTGAACGAAAAAAACCTATTGGCCACCTGTCTGTAGTGTATTTGTCTTTACTGAAATGATGAGTCCCATGGACTTATTTTCAAGATCTAAGGGCCTAGACAGCTGACTCTGTATACCAATATTTAAAGTCAATCGTTGGATTTCAGTGAATAATCCACACATAGAATGATATATCGGAATACAAATAATCCTTTCATTTTCAAAACTACAATGAATGAAAATCATAAATGATCGTCATAAGTAGAACAATGGTGCTATGCCAGATGTTTTGAATTTATTGGAATGTCAGTGTAACAAGATATAATAGCGGATTTGCTCTAATAGAACCATATGCACTAACATAAATGACTTATTTTAATTAAGATAGAAGCCTATTCATAATTTTTGGGAAAATTGTCATAAATGGCATGACAATGTTCATTGGTTTGCTATGTACAATAATGAAACTATTGTCCCATGGCAAAATAAAATAGCATTTTTGTTGAGAAACTTAATATTTTTCAAAAATTGCTATTTTTAGAACGATTCCATAGAACACAATGTTGAAGATAAATTACATTTTTTAACACCTATTAACAACCAGATTTATGTAATAATTGAGGCCGACAAAAAGTGACCCATTATAACCAATATATGATGTTTTTAATTTAAGATACGGATAATATCCTTGTCATGAGAGCGTATGGTAAAAGTGTTGTAATATTGCTAAAAAGTCATTTTTCTTGAAAATTATGCTGGTGACCCCCAATTTTTTTAAGTCGATATCCTTATTTTCTCCTGAAGTACAATTTATTCAAAAATGAATAAATTCTGAGTATTTTCATTTATGAGTAGGCTTCTACCGTGTACCCGTAATGATCCAGCATATTATAAATACAATTTTAGGTTTATGTGGAATACTGTTAGAGATACACTTCTAATAGAGTAATTATATATTACTTAAACAGCAATTGTATACTTGTTGATGAAGAACATAATTCTTTTGTGATTTTTGTTGTTTATGTACAAAGCCAGATGGACCAAGTTCAAAAAATACATTTTATTTTCGATATCTAATTTTATCACAAAATTATCATTATCATCGCTAAATGAATTCCCAGGTGGGTAGAAGTAGAACTTGAATAAATTAATATTTGTTCATTTTTTTATTTAATACAGACGATCAGCATGATGCAGCCAGATGTGGTACTAGTGGAATTATGCAAAAGTCGGTTGAATATATTACAATTTGATGAGAAAACGCTGGAAGAAGAAGCAAAAAACATCAACATGCAAAAACTACGCATGTCAATAAAACAGGTTTGTTTTCATCATTTTATCGTCATAAATATTTTTTTATTTAATAATTCAGCTGTTTATAATGTCATGATATGGATTATTATCATCAAAGATAACTGTCACACAAATGCTGGTGGCTGATTGTACTGAGATGAGTTGGTGTTGTCAGTGGTTTGCAAATTTATAAACCACTTTAAATTAATTGTGCTAGAGACAACTTTTTTTAAGAGTCACTGGAAATCACAAATTATGTAGCAGTGTGAATTTTATAGGGGCCCTAAAGACAAAAAAATCACCATACTAAGATAAGTTCCAGCCACGAAAATTATGTATTTGTTATTTTATTTTTTCCATGATTTTGCTGCAAAAGATACATATGAACTTAGTTTGATTCTGCCCAACCAGTCTAGATCTTAAAGAAATTTCACAACACATTGAATTGTGATAATGATAATAAAATGAAATGAAATGTACTGTATTTGCCATATTAGCATATGTGTATTTTAAATATTTTTCTTTTCACATTTTTTTTTTTTTTTTTTCTCAGAGTGGTTTTATTACAGGTGTGATGCAGATATTGTTACTCAGTATGTCAGCTCATTTAACTAAAGAGTTGGGGATGGCACCGGGTGGAGAATTTAGGAAAGCGTTTCACTCAGTAAGTAGACATGTACGCAATAGAAATGACGCTTTGAAACTCAGCTTTAATTTGCCTGGAAAGGAGAATGTTACTAGAATCCTATCATGTGCATGTATAGGTGTTAGATCTGAATATTATGAACAAGTTGATTGACAACTCCCCATGAGATTGTATTTGCAATATGTCTGTATACTTTTAATACAACACCTTTTATAATGTTGCTGTTGCACTATTAAAACTCTGAGGTTTAGTCTCAGAATGAACAAAGATAACTGCATGATCAACAGTCACAGCACTGCACTGTCATGTTTGGTATGGGTCCCATGTAACATATTATTGCATATATTAAAAAATAATCTGTTTGTTTGTTTGCACAAAAATGAAACACACAACTATTCTGAAGTCGCATTATGCTGATTTCATCTACTGTAACGACACTGGTTCGATCAGGTGTTTGGGTGTTAGTACCGGTAGACTGTACAATACACATGTTGAATAAGCTACATGTGATTTCTTCATGACCGCATTTTTGTTTTATTTCCACAGGCTCAGAAAGTTCCTGGTTGTCGTGTTCATTTAGGGGATAGACCGATTCAGATTACACTGCGACGTGCAATGGGGGAATTGTCAGTATGGCAGAAAGTGAAATTAGGATGGCATCTCATCATGGCAAAAGAACCAATAACGTAAATTTTTTTTTAATTTCAAACTGAAAAAAATATCTTGTCATACAACATAAACAGAATCTCAGAATCTCAACAACTTAAACCCACGGCCAAACCCAATCCCAATCCATGGAAATGTAATGCGAACATATATACACATACAAACCAATTAAAGGTGGTAAACCTATTTGCTATTTACAGTTTGGATTAAGACATCTATGAATGACTGTCTGTCATTTTGACATTCTTCATTTTTATGTATCCCAATCTGCGCTTTAATAATTTTAAAGTTGGATTGAAAAAAATGGATGAATATATTTTCCTTATTTGTTGAGACTGCACACAGTATGAGTCATGTAATGTAATGTACAAATTGGTGTTTCATTTTCACAGGAAAGAAGAAGTCGAGAAATGTAAACAAAAAGATCTATTGGAAGAGATGTTGAGTGAAATGACAGGAGAGTTTCCGGGACTTAGTCGTGTCTTTGTAGAAGAGAGAGATATCTATCTAGCACATTCACTGCAGGCAGCGGCCAGACCCATACCATCTACTGATAATGAATTAGGTAAGTGTCTTTAGCATTGAATACAGAATATCCCACCATTTGACAAATCTACAATGAGCAAATACATATATACAGTTTATTCTAGTGTCTTTGTGCATTCGTAATGTATAAGGTGTGAATTTGCCATTTTATATTATGTCACAGAATGTTCTATGATGCTTGGATACGCACCAGTGCATCATATTAGCTCTGCATGTGCGAGCTGCTATGGAATGCTAGTCGAGAAGACAGCATAAACTAAACTTTGAGGCAATCTGAACAACCAAAAATTATGTTGCACATGTTGTGGTAGTCTTGTTCAGGAGAGTTGACAACTAGCCAACTACAGTTTTTTACCTGTGATTATTGCCAAGTGGTGAAAATGCTCGAGAATAGGGTGCCAACTTCACCCTTCCACAAGTATCATTAGTTTTCTGTAATAACAATCAAAACAAGTTTGACATGTTTCTGGAACTCAAAGCAGATGTGCTCTTCATATCATATCACAAATGCTTAATATGGAATACTTTTTAGGTCACACTGATGCTTTATTAAAGAACGGCAGTCGTCACGCCGCGCCCTGTTCGATATGGGACTCATAGTGATGTATACAACATGTGTACAATACAATGTTTATTTACATGAAATTCAAACATGCGTTGCGCGATGACATCGCACTTTAAGCTGTCCCATTAAAGTGTTCAACTGCTATATCATTTTGTAACTTTTTTTGACTTGCTAAATTCCCCAAATCTCTCACCAATTTGTAATGACAGTAGATGGTGCATGCAGAATTGTATTTACTATTACAGTTACCATAGGTCTAAAAGCTGCTGTTGGAACTAGTGTTTTTTGGTATATTATACATGTATTTAACAGTTTTTTCTGGGGAAAGGTTACAATATTTTGACTATGTTTTCTTTCCTAGGTTACATACCGTCAGTAGTTGTGGGTGTTGTTGGTATGGGACATGTGCCTGGTATTGTGGAAAACTGGGATAAGCCCAAAGACATGAGTCAAATAATGAAGTAAGTCACATGGTTCAGTTTCTGAAAGGATGTAGTCACACATGTTTATTTGCTCTATATACTATACTGTATTCTATTCCTCCATCTACTGGACTTGGCAGAATTTCAGTCTCTGTTCGGACATAGGGACTTATGGATTGACCTCTGTGCATGCATCTGTTCGTCCATGCATGCCCACCTCTATCTTCAACTTGACTGGACCGATCACATTCAACCATAACGAAAACAAATGCTCTTCTTGAGATATCTCTGACATGCCTATTCCCTTCAAACTTGTATATATGCATGTTTTTTTTTTGTCCATCATATTCAAGATGGCCGAATGACAGCCATTTTAATGTTAAAACTTCATTTCAGACCCAGATCTCAGCTATTGTACATCTTCCTACATACAATGAACATGTAATATATATATGTAAAGGACCATAATGTTTTTTTCAGATTGGTTTCAAAATCACCGAATACAAATGCAGTTCTAAAGCCATGTCTCTGACATACATTTGTACATTGACTGATTGCAATCAAACTTTACAACAACATTATACATCATGTAATTTGTTTCATGTTCTAATTCAAAATGTCTGACTTATTTCAGTTTTGTTTACTACTGTACTTAACTAACAGTCATGACAAGACTTTATAAGTAAATATTCAACATAAGAAAAACATCCCTATTATGTGTTGATAACTGATTAATAATAGGGCCATAATAAATTTAGATACTGTATTTGCTCTATAAAAAGTTTGCCTAAAATACAAATGTTAACATATAAATTATTTTAGCCACAGACAAATCAAATATGTATGTTGGCGCAGGTGCTACTATTAGAGCAAATATAATTGAGAAATTTGGATACATTTGACGAGACAAGAAAGTGATACACAAGTCTGCAGTATATATTTCTGCTTGAGGAGTTCAACAAACTCAATGTGTGCCTACATGTAGCTTCACAGTGCATTGATCCCCATTTAGGAATTGAGATCTAAGGTTTGTGCATACCAGAACAAACTTCCACAAAACCCAACCACGATAGCTTAATACTAACTCGCATCTAAACCAACTCGTCTGAAGCCAGCTCACACCACACTACACTACACTGAGTTACTAGCAAACAATCTTCAAATAGACTAGCACACACACATACATTCTATCATTTTGGCTCTATGAAAGTTTACATCGAGTGTTAGTTTTAGTGGTACCATAGATTTTAACATCTCATTTGACTTAACCTCATACCCCACCTAGTCATCAAGTCCTTGAGTCTTTCATCAAATTTCTTTCAATTCTGAAATCTTTCAGTCTTCTTTTTGATACAAATTCAAGGATGTCGTTCAATTTTCCACTTCACTTCATACTGATCAAAGAATTTACCCTGTCCAGATAAATACATCAAATCAATGCAAGGAGACACTGCACACCTTTTGTATATGTGCGGATCCTCAACTAAGTTGTCTTTATGAGCCACTAAAAATACATCTAATGCTTTATTTCTTTTATCAGCATTCCAGGGCCATCATTATCAGGACGTATATTCAAATGGACATTTAAGGCAACATTAGTTGGTCTGCTAGCTTGGGGATGCTTGAGATTCGTAAGATGGTCTGGAGTTTCAGTTTACAGTCTAACTTCATAAAAAGAAAATCAAATAAGGTAGTGGGTGTAGTTCTGCATGTTTTGTTTACTCGATACTCCATGTTTCTTAACTTATATATACTAGTCAAATTTTATATTTTGGAAAACCAATATTTGTATTTATGTTCTAGTTGAAAGCTTTAAGCTCATATTCCCATTATGGGATTTGTGTACAGATTTGTTCATTGTACAAGGGTGCTTTTATTCCATGGCAGAGACAATGTAGGCTTGTGTGCAGGAGTCTCATTTTACTACAGTCCCAACTATAAACTGCCTTGAGATCATGGAGAGAGAATGGGATATGTATGATCGCAAAATGGCAAATTTTATTTGATTTTTATGTACTGGTAAATGTTTTGAATACTTTAGTATGTACCATAATGTTTTAATTAATGATTATTTGTATAATTAATGTAGTGCTCACATTTGGGCAAATGCAAGCCAGTTTTAAAATTTTGTAATAACTCGTATTAATGCTTTAATAATTAAACTAGATTGTATAAACTTGGTAATCCAATAGAATTGCTGGCATGTGTACAGTCTATTGTAGCCAAACATGAGTAATTACAGTATCAAATTCCAGAGAATCTGATCAAAGAATGCAGGCATGCAGCAGTAAGATGTTTACATTTGGCTCTGGACAATGAATGATACATCAAAGCCAATTCACTTCTTGCATAGCATTTGGCGTGGCAGGGTTGTCAAGCTACTACTGTATGTTATTTCATGAAAAAAAACAAAAACTTGTTTGGATAATACTGTTTATTGTAAGATGACTGCATTTTAAGTAAAACATTGTCAGCGTTTCTGAATAGATGAGTAAAACATAAATGACGTAAGGTTATATGAATATATATAATACCACACTATGTAATGAGAAGTGGTGGGAATCTTGTTTGTGCAGGTGAAAAGACATAGCATTGGTAATAGACAAGACAAATTTAAATAGCTGCATAGTAACAATGAACTTTCTGAACATTTGTGTTTTTCGTCGCAAATGGCAATGAAATGTATAATCCACTGAGTATATCTTGGAATGTTTGCAATACAAAGGTACCAATTATCAACTCGTATGTGTTATTAACGAGCTACCATGACTCCTGAATTCAGGCTAACATTGTTGCAAATCTCGCTAACTCCTAATCTTGTTTTGCAGGTTACAATATTTGAAATAATACATTTTATAATTGATAGAAAAATAGATAATTAAATTGAAGATTTACATTTAAAAAAAAATTTAATGCTACATCATTAAAATGGGTTATTCAATATAGTAGCTACTGGGTGATTAAAAACATGTACTTGATCTTAAAGTTTATATAAAACTTTATTGAAAGAAAAACAAATTGGCTATTTTCATAACTTCATTTACAGTTTTGTCTTCTATTGTCTCACATAATAAAAACTTCTTTTACTTTACATGGAGTGTCTGCTATTAATCATTTACAAAAAATGAATGTCTAAAGTCAAAGAAATCCTTATCGTTTCCCACGGCCGTTGTTGAAACTGTACAGACTGTGCCGCATCTTCTCTTCCCTTGGCCTGGAATAAAAAAATAACACAGATTGAGCATTAAGTACTTCATTGCATATACACTAAACTGTCAAATCCCTTTGTCGTAGGACTCTTTATAAATCATGTGACCATGTTTTACTGCATTCATGCAATTCCAATATTGTAGTGGCTGTGGTATCGGACATGTGACAAGGGTTTAAATCTTAGCTCTGCTGTCGAGCGGAGTTTATCTCGGCCGAGAGGCTGCTTGTCACATTTTAGGCTTTTCTCCAATAACCTACTGCATGTTGCTAGTTTGTATAGTTTTCTTGTATTAACAATTGAGAAAGCTGTATAACACTGGTACTTACAGAATGAGTTCCACATGGTCTAGAGCCCACTGGTCATGCCCAATACCACCATGTGATGGCTGCCACCATCGGAACTTAGCAAACTGATTCTTGGCATTTGTTGGCAACTCATAAGTCACTCTCTTGGCAGTCAGGTAATCGCTGACATCATGCGTCTCTATCAGCCTCCAATCAATGCCGTTGTTTATACTGTACTGTAATAATACTGCTTTGTTTTCAATGTTATCATCATAGTAATCCATATTACATGTTGTTGTCTGTGAAGTGCTACCAATCTGGATCACAAACTGAATTTCACTGAAATTGTAAAGTAAAATATATTTTGACTATATTTGTGGATGATGCATGTTTTGACCACCAAAGTCTTTGGTAATATATACTTGTACTACATTAATCTTCAGTTACATCCAGATAAAACATGCTTTATTGACATAACTTTGGATTCTTTAAATCTTGAAATGCATGATATAACCATTAGGGATTTTTTTTAAACAAGGAAACAGGGGCACAGCGCCCTCATGCCATGGCCATGCGCCCCTTTATCCTGGGGAGCAGATCCTCTGACAACCATAAAATTCTGAATGACCAGGGATCACATGTGGCCACAGTCTTCAACTGTGACCTGTCTGATAGTAATTTTGGCCCCAAGAAAGCCATAGAATGCTCCATTTTAACTCCACATCCCTATCTCCTCCACTTGGTGGCGCCGCTGAATTGCAGTGCTCCCTCTTGCATCTTTTTTATAGAAAAAACCCTGACCATTATCCTTGATCACCTATCAAAGTATGTTAAAATTGTTTATGTCACCTTAATTTAGTGCACATGAATGGACTAACATGGAATATATACAGTGGCCACCTAAGTAACTTCTTGCAGGGACCACCTGATACCCTACCGTAAATGGTAACAATCAGTAAAACATTTTCGATTCTATCTGCCATTTATTTTATGTCGCCACAGCATTGTTAGCTAACACTACCAAATGCCTGGAGCATTCACACCAGATATTTTGATTGAGGTTGGAAATGGGTATGGTGGTGTGCTAGAATGAATCATTTAAGTTACCTAGCCTTTGTTGTGTCCATCTCTATGGTAACAGCTTCTCTGATACCGCATCCATTGAAGTACAGGTTTTTACCATGTGCATACGGTAGTAATGATCCACATCCTCTACCGATAGCACCACCTCGTACAGACGACCATTTGCTAGATGTAATGGCAGCTTCAAATGTCTCTATCATGTAACGTGGTAACTTAGATATCGGCAATTCACAGCTTTCTCCTAAAGATTTTCAGGAAGAACCAAAATATGCGATAATCAGCACTTTGTTGTAGCCAATGCAGCACATGCTAACTTTTACAAACTTTTACGCCTACTGCTTGTGACTGTTTTTGACAGGGTTTGAAAAGTTGAGATCTGTTGGTCGTAATCTTATTAACACCATAATTTTTTCATCGTAATCGTTAATTTTGAATGAAACAAAACATTATGTGGATTTATTTTAAGAAAGGTCACCAAAGTTGAAATTCAAAAGGTTTAGTTAAATAGATACTGTGGGTTACTGAGGGTAAATATTCTCTTCCACATACAGTGTACTATTAGCTCGTTTTCTTTTTAAATATTCTACAAGTAACAGGTTTGAAAACTTTTCTACACAAACTACATTGTAGCTTATTTCAATACACATGCTAGCTGCAAATAATACCTAAGTTTTTATTTTGAAACCAACATGTAAAAAACTTACCATGATAACCGGCATCACATATACACCGTTTGGTTTCAACACATATACCATGACCATTACATAATTGTGGACATTGTTCACCAATGTAAATATCGTCTAGGGACCAGCTTGGTGCTTGGCGGGTAGCTGATGGCTGTCTCCAACGAAACTGAGTAGAGCTTTAAGAAAAAATCAAATCCAATATTCATTTCATATACCCAAAACTACCAAATATACCCCCCTCCCTTCACCACTGAGTAAAAGTTAAATATGCATCACCCATGCGGAAATAAACCATCCACAAATTTTCTGTCAAAACCCTAACATCTGCCAACCCACAAAGCCTGTATTGGTAAAGTGATATTCGGCATACATGGTGAAACTGTCATCACTAGAACTACTTTTGCCTGTACTTTGGTACAAATCAAATGAAACCTGGCATACATGGTGAAACTGTCATCACTAGAACTACTTTTGCCTGTACTTTGGTACAAATCAAATAAAACCTGGCATACATGGTGAAACTGTCATCACTAGAACTACTTTTGCCTGTACTTTGGTACAAATCAAATGAAATTTGGCATACATGGTGAAACTGCCATCACTAGAACTACTTTTGCCTGTACTTTGGTACAAATCAAATGAAATTTGGCATACATGGTGAAACTGCCATCGCTAGAACTACTTTTGTCTGTACTTTGGTACAAATCAAATAAATCCTGGCATACATGGTGAAACTGTCATCACTAGAACTACTTTCGCCTGTACTTTGGTACAAATCAAATAAAACCTGGCATACATGGTGAAACAGTCATCACTAGAACTACTTTCGCCTGTACTTTGGTATAAATCAAATAAAACTTGGCATACATGGTGAAACTGCCATCGCTAGAACTACTTTTGCCTGTACTTTGGTACAAATCAAATAAATCCTGGCATACATGGTGAAACGGTCATCACTAGAACTACTTTCGCCTGTACTTTGGTACAAATCAAATAAAACCTGGCATACATGGTGAAACGGTCATCACTAGAACTACTTTCTCCTGTACTTTGGTGCAAATCAAGTGAAACTCGGCATACATGGTGAAATTGACATTGCTAGAACAACTTTTGCTTGTACTTTGGTGCAAATCAAGTGAAACTCGGCATACATGGTGAAATTGCCATCGCTAGATCAGCTTTTGCTTGTACT
Source organism: Saccoglossus kowalevskii (assembly GCF_978046115.1). Lineage (NCBI taxonomy): Eukaryota > Metazoa > Hemichordata > Enteropneusta > Harrimaniidae > Saccoglossus > Saccoglossus kowalevskii. The sequence goes on along the minus strand of NC_140643.1, from coordinate 21,924,629 downwards.
TTGATGAAAATCAAGTGAAATACGGCATACATGGTGAAATTGACATTGCTAGAACAACTTTTGCTTGTACTTTGGTGCAAATCAAGTGAAACTCGGCATACATGGTGAAATTGCCATCGCTAGATCAGCTTTTGCTTGTACTTTGATGAAAATCAAGTGAAATACGGCATACATGGTGAAATTGACATTGCTAGGACAACATTTGCTTGTACTTTGGTGCAAATCAAGTGAAACTTGGCATACATGGTGAAATTGACATTGCTAGGACAACTTTTGCTTGTACTTTGGTGCAAATCAAGTGAAACTCGGCATACATGGTGAAATTGACATTGCTAGGACAACTTTTGCTTGTACTTTGGTACAAATCAAATAAAACCTGGCATACATGGTGAAACTGTCATCGCTAGAACTGCTTTTGCCTGTACTTTGGTACAAATCAAATAAAACCTGGCATACATGGTGAAACTGTCATCGCTAGAACTGCTTTTGCCTGTACTTTGGTACAAATCAAATAAAACCTGGCATACATGGTGAAACTGCCATCGCTAGAACTACTTTTGCTTGTACTTTGGTACAAATCAAATAAAACCTGGCATACATGGTGAAACTGCCATTGCTAGGACAACTTTTGCTTGTACTTTGGTGCAAATCAAGTGAAACTTGGCATACATGGTGAAATTGTCATCGCTAGAACAGCTTTTGCTTGTACTTTGGTGCAAATCAAGTGAAACTTGGCATACATGGTGAAATTGACATTGCTAGGACAACTTTTGCTTGTACTCCAGTGCAAATCAAGTGAAACTTGGCGTACATGGTGAAATTGACATTGCTAGGACAACTTTTACTTTTACTCCAGTGCAAATCAAGTGAAACCATGCATACATAGTGAAACTGCCATCGTTGAAACTACTTATGCTTGTACTACGGTGCAAATCTTCCAAAAATCATGAAATTTAATTCAATATGTACATGTGTAAAAATCATTATTATAATTATTTACAAGAAATTAAAATGTATGCCAACAAACTTTAAATATTAATGCCATGACTACAAAATAGCATGCAGATGTTTACCTTGATATTGTAGTATCTGGTAACTGCATAACAATTCTTGTCCACTGGTTATATCCATTAGTATCATAAACACTATCTGTATGGTAATAATGTGGCAAACACTCTACATGGTCTACTATACCGGGTAAACACAAAGATTCTAACAGCTGCCATCTTGGTTTCACTGGATCTGTGTTGTATTCCAATCTCACTGGTTCATCTGAAGAGCAATGATCTGTCTGGCTACCACAACCAACAACAATCTGAAAGACGGGAAAATTATAATACTCGAGTTTTGTGGTTACAGGTCTCACTAGTTTAGTACTGCAAGTGTACGTGCATCAATAAATACAAAATTTGTGCACCATCAAATGATTTATGAGAGAAAAAAATTGACTTACAACCCCATTATTTTCAGTAACAATTTTGTAAAAAAAAGTGAATGGATGTTTAATGCAATTTCAGAAATGAAAGGAATTATTTTGAGCTTGTTATACACAAGAATTTTTTAAAAACAAAAAAAACAAAAGGATTGAGAATAAAAAATATATTTCATTATTTAATTTTATATTTAGAGACAGGATGTATTTTAAAATAAAAAGTTCACTTTTTTGACCATGACAACAAGAAACTGCATCAATCAAATTTCAAAATTAAAAATTATGGTAACAAATATAAAATTTATGCAAATTTTAATTCCAAAATACCGGTACATAAAATATCATTACTACTATAGTGTACAAGTAAAAATACCTTAAATTGGATCATAAAATTGTCTGTCACTATCAACTGCCTGGTTGCCATGGTGTTGTCACTTGTATCACCTTTGCCACCTTGCCAGTAGAAATTGTAACCATGGTTACCACAGACTCCATGGGTCAGGATGGCGTTTGGATAAAATTCCCAGTTGTCCTCTGCAATGTTTTTATTATCAAGATATTCAGCAATGAAGCTGGGATTGATGTCACTGCCACCTGTTTAATAGAAACAAACAGCATATGTTAGATTTACATAAACAGAAAAGAAAAAACAATTTCCAAATTCAAATAGAAAAGATCAATAACCAACTGATAGGAATCAATGTCAGATGGCACTTTTTTATTTTGGAGAATTTTTTATATGGTCAGTTCCATATTACATGTATTTGGTTTGAAAGACACCCAGTGATCTGATATCCATAGATCAGACAGTCTGTTGATTTCTTCCGAAAAGTAGTACAATATAGTACCATGTTGCATTCATTCAGCAGACAGTCTGTTGATTTCTTCCGAAAAGTAGTACAATATAGTACCATGTTGCATTCATTCAGCAGACAGTCTGTTGATTTCTTCCGAAAAGTAGTACAATTTAGTACCATGTTGCATTCATTCAGCTGGTTGCATATAGATGTATTACTGCTGACAACTATGTGTACCGTAATAAATGGTTTACAGTTGAATTATAGGTTTAATTGTGAATACCATTTGAATCAATGATCATTTGTTAACCAAATGTTAACATTGTCACCTACATGGGAAATAAGCAAATTGTATTGTAGGTGTGGTGTGGTGTCAGGTATAAAATCCACACACCAATTTCAGGAGCTCAAATTAGTCAATAATACCAGAATTCAATAGAAGCTATATCAGATACATATTTTATACATATACAGCAGAAAGCGCATATAAGGACAGCAAAACACTGTACGTAAAATCTGTATTTGAACAAATTCTGCAGGAATGAGAAGAGAAGTATAATCGTCATGGAAATAAGCTTTGCTGTTTTCATTTTAAGTACAGCATGTTCACACACTCAGTTAGACTTTTTTATTTCACACATGTTTTCATCAAACTTCTATTCACTGATATAATAATCATACAAATAGAATGCAGCAATGTTTTAGTGAAGGGAAACAAAATTTAATGCTTTATATCATGCAAATAATCCATTTTCCTTCAAATTCAGCAGTTATTTTCTTCCAGACCTTCACATGCAAATAAATAACAGTAATAAAATGATTATATTTTAGCTTTTTCTAACTTATTTATTCACACTCACCAATTAAAATATCATCTATTGCCCACTGGGCTTGGTAGCGGTACGTTTCCATGTCAACAGGTTGCCACCATCTTATTTTAGTACTCTCTGTTCTAGCTTTTGTTGGTAATGGAATGTAATCCTGTTGTGGAGTTAAATAATGTTCATAGTCTAGTTCATGCAATAAACGCCAACTTATTCCTGAAAACAAATAAATAATCATGAACATTAAAAGTTTTATCCATAGTCATGAGACATATTTTGTAAGACATTGAAAAAGACAAGGATTAAGTTCCTCAATGCATTGCTGGGTGTCCAGTTACACTTTAACACAAAAAATATTATCTTGCTTCCATAGGCCATATTGCAATTCCAAATAATGCATTGTGGGATTGTTATGTCAGGTTTCACAAGTTGACATGCTTTGTGATAGAGATGTGTTAGATCTGATTCGATCAAAACTATCCCATGATTCACTATGGTTTGGAATTGTGAAGACACACTACAGCTCATCCATCTTGGTTACCATGGCATCTTTGTCAATATAGTTTCCTATATGCAATGATTTTAGGATAAAAACCAAATCCTACCTCCATCTATTGAATACTGGATGATAACGTTCTCATTCCTACTGATTGGTTTCTCACAGGTATCAGTGTCGCTATGACTACCAACTACAGCATGATACTGTATGAAACTGAAAAGAATTAATTACAAAATTTAAATTAATTTTGTTTGATTGATTGTCTGCACTAACGTACATTTATAGAAAGAAGAAAAAATTACCTTGCTCCTCTGAGGTCTAAATCGATTGTTTCCAATTGTCTCAGGCCGTAACCATGGAAATATAGTGATGACTCTTCACGGATGATACCACATGAATATCTGCCAGTTACTATCTTACCACCTTGTATAAGTGACCAAACATCAGCATCAGGTTCTCTGAAACGTTCTTTGATGGTTGTCTGAAAGAAATGTTTGCAAATTTCTCAAAATGATTCTGTTTTTAAATTCTATATTAAAATCTAGTACATCAGTAAATGACTGTATAAGGATGTAAACAAAATTAAAAATAAATAAAATACAAAGTAAAAATCAAAATTAGATTAGTTAGAATGTTTTAATCACAAAGCATGCATTCACACATCACCACTGACTTATGCCACTTGTCAAATTATACGCAATCCTAAAGGTACATCCTGGTTCTTTCTGGTTGATTATCTTGTTACAGCAATGATTTCTAATAATGCATCTCAAATAGTTTTTCATGTAAAGTTTTTTCTGAACATCAAATCCAACTGCTCGCAATTCTTTTGGTAAGAAATTTGTCCCCCAGAAAATGCCAGGATACGTAACGTAATGTACACAGCATATTAATACAGCCACATCAGAATTTTGTGTCACTCTCACAATAATCTAATAAAGTCATCATGATATTCAGTACCTGCAGTGTAGTAACCAACCCTCCACAATGTACACCATAGTAACCATCATCACAAATGCATTGTGGGTAATCACACGTTCCATGTCCATTGCATATATTGCGACAAGACCGAGATATAAAGATGTCGTCAATTGCCCATTGTGGAGTGGGTGGATCAGATTTACCTTCCTGCCACCATCGGAATCTCACAGGTCTGAAGGACAAGACATACCGGTTAACACTCATCAGTTCATCAACTACAATGTAGTTTAGTAACCATGGTCACAAATTTATCAATTTAAGAATGTAAAGCAACAGATCCAAGGTTCTCACATATTTGATATGTACAAATTTCAACAAGTACATGCATAAATGATGGGAAAGAATTCCTTTTGTACCTCTACCCTCCAATGTTTCCAATTTAATTGTATATGCCCATCCTAAGGACACCTACAATGTATAGTTACCAGAGGAGCCATATACAGTACAATTGAATTGGAAGGCTGGGATGAGATTTAATTTAGGGTTAGGGATGTCGATACACACAAAACTATTTCTAAATAGTGATACTAGTATGTTACAGCAAGTCTGTTAAATTTTGCAATTTGACGTTCCTGAGTTGACACAGTAGATAATGGACCTTGTTTTGCTCTAGGGAAAACGCAGGGAAGATAATAATTGGCAATAATACAAGTGGAGTCATGTCTGTCGTTATGTGTTTTATTGAAATATTGCTCCAGATACATTTTTGAAATTTGTTGTTTTTGTTTGATGTAAATATATATTCTCTGTGAAAGAATGAAAGTGAGAGAAGATAAAAAGTCTATTTTAGATACCAAGATTAGAATACATTTCTTAAACATCTATCAAAACAGAGAACTAAGAGAGATAATAATCTGACGTACCTCTCCAAGACTTTCTCTGGCAGGTTTATTGTTACCCTCCGCCATCCCACATTGGCAAAATACACGCTTGGCTGAGTAACTTCACCATTGCATTGTGGGTCATAAGGGAGGCATTGTGGAATGAGGTAAGACCAAGTCATGCCATGATCAGTGGAGTATGTGAGATGTACTGGTAGAATTGTAGATGAACTGGTTTTATTACACCCAACACTGATCTACAATAGCAGAATAATAACGTTAGACATCACGGCAGAAATATTCAACATAATTTAGACTGTACTTAGTGACTGGTATAGGTAATCACACAAGTTAAAAGAAGCTATTTATAATTGTAAATGCGAGTTTTGGTCAGCCACTTAAAAACATACTCATCTAAAACCATAATCACATGATAACAAGTTGCAATTACCAACTTTAATTTACATCAATACAAAAATTATTGTACACTTACAGAAAAGCAGTTTATTTTCACTTGGAATTTATTTTCAATATTTTCACTGAAGGGATAAATCAGTGAAAATATCTTTTTTTCCTATATCCTATAACTGATCTAATTACCCATCGAAAATCAGTGGAAATAAATTTCATGCAAAACAGCCAAACTGTCTTTTCAGCAAAAATTAATTCCAGTATAAAATAAAGTATATCATACATGTAGCATGTCATTTGCTCATTAGATTTCAATCCCTATGATGCAACATTGAATGTATCATTCAAATAACTTTATTTGCAACATATTTAGATCCAATGTGTGGTGTTTACAAAAAGCCCTTGCATTATATGTGGCATTTACAAGCATATAGATGCCAATCTGTTGATCTGTTTTGAGCTTACCTGTATATCGACCAATTATGTTATAGAATCTGAATGCAGTGCAATGATAGTAAAATGTTTTATAAAATGATTTTCTTGTAATTTGGGATTTCCCTACCTTGAATTGAAGAATTGAGTCTTTATCAAGAAGTAAGTCCTCGGTTATTATAGAGACGTTCTCCCCTTTAGCTGGCAAACCAATCAGAGCTGGTGCTAGTGGTACATTCGTGTCTCCCACTTGTTGAACAATATTAAAAACATCATTTGTAGTGCTGTCTGCCTGACAGAAACTACCTAATCCGGAGTTGTCCAAGTAAAGCCAATGAGGGTCAAGTTCACTATCATCAAATCTGTCCTTCAGCGAGTTCGACAGTGACTCAGACCCTGCCAAAAGAACGTTATCAATGGCCCAGTCATTCTTTCCTTGTCCGGAGTGTTTCGGCTGCCACCATCTGAGTCTGGCACCACTACGTCTGGCAGCTGCTGGAATCTGTACTGATATAAAGCTGAGGAATAGGAGGAAATTTGCATTAATATTAAATTTAATAAATTTCATTACATAATGAGTAATCAGAGAATGTACAAGACTATGACTGGCATGAATAAACATTTCAGCATTCACTTTCAGTGTCTGGTATATCAAAGTTTTATTGTCGACAACATTTATGTTTAAAGTCTTTGGCATGTCTAGTAACATGCATCATATAATTAATGCAGAATTTATGTTATTTGCAAGATATTTGTGTCTGAAGTATTTTGCCAATAGTGGGAAATTATCGAGCATTTCATGGATTTATTCGTGGTTGAGTTTCAGCCTCTTAGGATGTCAACAATTCACCAAATAACAACTTCAAACACTAAAACCAGAAATCTTTTTAACCTGAGCTATAATAGTCAAAAAAACATGACAAATATTTGAAATTTAAAAACCAAACATCATTGCAGCTAAGTGATATGCTGATGTGAAAATCTGTCAGCAACGTTATTTACGAGTCACTGTATTGTTTAAAGTAAAATATGATCATTTTCCACAGGGGCTGGACAAATGGTATGCTAGGGGCTGATCACCAGAAAGAAGCGAGAAGAATTAGTTTGGACCTAAATTTTAATTAGGCATTGCATTGCTGTAATTTTTGTTGGTTTCTTCTATTAATTGTGAATAGTACATGGTTTTTTACTGGTATACAATTTTGTCTGTGCAGATTATTATTTCAAAATATGCCCCCCCCACCTGAGTTTTAAACATTTGATCAGCTCCTTAATAAAACAATATGGTTGATATGTAAGGCCAGACTTTTTTTAGCTCCGCTGTCGACTTTGTCGAGCGGAGCTTATCATATGAGAGATTGTCCGTCGTCGTCCGTCGTTCATCATCGTCCGTGTCAATATTTTACTTTTTTGACTTCTTCTTGAAAACTATAAGCCTGAATGCTTTGATACTTGGTGTATATGTACCTTGGGTAGACCTCTCTTAGGTTTGTTCATTTCATGTTGATATCTTCAATTCTCTAATTTTAGTGAATATTTTTGTTATTTTTAGTAAAAAGTGATATTTTCGACTTCTTGTTAAAAACCACAAGTCTGATTGTTTTGATATTACATATATAGGTACTTCAAGTGGACCTCTCTCAGATTTGTTCATTTTGTAATGATATCTGTAATTCTCTAATTTTGGTAAATATTGTTGTCACTTTTGGTAAAAAGTGATATTTTCGACTTCTTGTTAAAAACTACAAGTCCAATTGCTTTGATATTGAATATATAGGTAATACATGTGGACCACTCTCAGATTTGTTCATTTCATAATGATATTTTAAATTCTCTAATTTTGATGAATATTTTTGTCATTTTTGGTGAAAAGTGATATTTTTGAATTCTTGTTGAAAACAGCAAGTCCGATTGCTTAGATACTATACATAGTTCTGTTCTTTAATTGAAATGCGCATTGCTAACAGCGGAGCTATCTCAGCCGACAGGCTGCTTGTTATTCCTTGTTTCTTGAGTTTTTATAAGGCATTTTTTTTGAGAAGGGCGGAAAAAAATTAAATTAATTCTTTTTTTCCATTAGAATTGTAAGTGAGATCATTGATCAGAGAGAAGAAATAAAATAAAATTTTATTCCATGTATAACCTTGTTTCTCATCTGCGCAAGACTTCGGTACTTTGATCACGATACTCCCACGAAAATGCAATTTGGGTTTGTTATGCGGCGGGCGGAAAAAAAATGAAGATAAAAATAAGTTTTTTTGCTCTTACAAGTCGGTGGACGCGAAAAATTATGCTGAAATAAAATTTTATTTTTATTTCATTTTCGGCTTATGTTCATTCGGCGCGTTCGCCAAACAAGGGATAATAAACGTCTGGCCTAATATATATAGTGTGAAACAATGTAACAAATCATTAGTCACACCTTGGCTGAGTAAACTGATCATAGAACAGTTCAGTCAGTGGTTGCCACGAGATACCACCATTCACAGAGTATTCAACAAAGACACCTTGGTTACGGTTGCTAGGTACACTCATACATCCATATTTGAAATAAAACTGTAAGAGTTTCACTTCAGAGAGATCTAGATCAGTTGTAATCAGCTGTCGAGTACATGCCTAAAAAACAAACATAGTACTACTAAGCTTTCTATGATAAAATAAAAACAATTAATATGTGTGCAAAGAATATTCTTTTATGATGGCTTGACAATCATCACATGATAACTCCTATTATAAATGCACAAAAAAGACTGCTTCTTTCACCTCTATTATTATTGTAAACAGCTTAAATTTCAGTAGAGAAAAATGTTCATGAATCAGCAAAAATTTCTCAGGGATTCTACAACACAATTTTGTCTTCATGAATGCCATAAAGTTACCAAATAGTAAAAATTAAGTGATTTACAGTAATCATAATGAACAATGGATAAAATTGAAAAATAGAAATGGTCGATATGATGTTGCATTGTGGGTATTTTGCAGTATAACGTCACTTACCCCATAGAAATGTAAAGCTTTACCAGACGGTAGCGGTTCACAGATGTCGGAAATCAACCCACCATTCACAGTTATCCAAGCTTTATCAGGAGGCTTTTCAAATTTATCCCTCAGTTGTTTTGGTAATGGCTTTAACGGAATGTTACATGTATCCCCAGCCCAGGCGTCATCACATACGCATATACCGACATCACATCTACCATGACCTGAACACAAGTCCATGCATTCATCTCCAATGTAAACATAGCGAATGGCCCATGTATGTGCTGGTTCAAAGCCAACTGGTTGGCTCCATCGGAAACGAGTGCTCTTGGACCTGAAAAATATGAATAATTAGTTTTGCGGGTTTGGTGTAATTTTAAGCATCAACTATCTAGTTATTTTTATATGTCTTTAATAGCACAATAACTTTAATATTGTTATTGCCTTAATGAATCAGTTTCTGGCAAAGAAGAGAGAAAAATTTAACCTGTATTTTTTTATCGGCCTGTAAGGTAGTATACAGAATCACATGTAAAAAGCAGAAAAGTGAAAATTTAATACTCTACTCATCAAGCCAAAGTGAGCATCAATTGAGGTAGATTTCTCAGTAGTTTTATTTTGTTGGCATGATCCTTACTTTGTATAACTTGCTTGGCTGATAGTGATTATAACTATGAATTTCACATAATACATAGCTACATTGCAGAACATCCAATTCCAGTGTAAAATTTCAGGTTATAATATACATATACTGTAAAGAAGTTAATTATTCAATGGGTTTTAATTTGGCTTATTTCGCTGACTGGAAAATGCGCTAAATTAAAACCAAGTGAATATGTAAAATTTAGCATAGAACACATTATCTAAATAATAACACCATGAATTTAAAACCCACTGAATATGCCTGAAATGGTAAATCAGTGAAATTTAAACCCAGTGAAAATTAATCATTTTACAGTACACAATTTAATTACTATGGTAAACAACTGGAGTGGTAAAGTAATTCTATTTCATACAGTACATTAACAGTGAATATTCTTTTAGGGTTGTATATCAGCCAGCCGTAATATATACAAAATATACTATACATGTATATGCATACCTGGCATTTATTCGTCAGGTACACTATTTCGAATACATCCATTCAATATACACATGAGCAGTTAATCTACTCACAGTGTGGTATATTAACTAACCATAGTATATAATAAATACATACCTGGTGTATACTGGCAGTGATATAATAATTGTATTCACTTCATTAAAGTTGAGTAGTAAATCTACAAGCAGTGGGGTATATTAACCAACCGTAGTATATAATAAATAAACTATAAATACTTACCTGGTGTATACTAGCAGTGGTATAATAAATTTATTCCATTTAATATAATTTGAGCAGTAAATCTACCCACAGTGTGGTATATTAACTAACCATAGTATATAATGAATACATACATGTACCGAGTATATACTGGCAGTGGTATAATAATTATATTCCATCCATTACAATTTGACCAGTAAATTTACCTACATTGTGGTATATTAACTAACCATAGCATATAATAAATACACTATAAATACACTATAAATACATACCTGGTGTATACTGGCAGTGGTATAATAATTATAATCCTTTCAATATAATTTGAACAGTAAATTTAACTATAGTGTGGTATATTAACTAACCATAGTATATAATAAATACACTATAAATACATACCTGGTGTATACTGGAAGTGGTATAATAATAATAATCCATCCATTATAATTTGAACAGTAAATTTAACTATAGTGTGGTATATTAACTAACCATAGTATATAATAAATACACTATAAATACATACCTGGTGTATACTGGCAGTGGTATAATAATTCTATTCCATCCATTGTATACATCAGCAGTAAATATACTCCTAGTGTGGTATTTCATGCAGTCAACATTGAGAGGTAAACAATCATCTAATAACATATCCCAATGCTTTCCCATGTCTGTGGAATACTCCAATATGATATCTGTGTTGTGGAAAAATTTAAAATAACAAAACACAAACTTTTAAAATCTATGTATTAAAAAATAAATCAGACTTTTCTTCTACATATTACATGTATATATTAATGAGACAATAATAAACAATAATTTTAATTTGTAATTACAAATACTGATATAATACATATGGCAAATACACCACAAAAATGTTACTGGTACCAGCTTGATTTTTATTGTTAACGCTCATTGTGAAGGGTGTATTTTAGGAGAATCTATATATTGTTGTTAAAACTGTGTTTAGCATTCTGATGTCACATCCAAACTGTGAAAATATACAAACTACAAGCTGCCACCAACCAACAATCAGCTGGTTTTAAGCTTGAAACTTGTGTTTTTCACTCCCAATCAATCTATTCATTTAAACAACAAATGTGAAGGTATCATTAAATACCTCCACAGAAAGCAGTGTTATAATACAGTAAATTTACAAAATTCTCACCGTAACAGAGGTCACTTTGAGAACATCCCATTGCCAGATCAAACTGGAGAAAGGTAAACTCTGTAACCATGAGGTCAGCAGATATGGCATATCTCATGAAACTATTGCCAGTGAAATGTAACGCATTGATACTGGATCCACAGACTTGTTCTACCTGGCTACCAGGGTACAGCATCCAGTTGGTGTCATGAGGAGATGAGATGCCGTCCTGCTGTAAGGAGGATGTGAAGTCATCTTCTAATACCATCTGTCCATATACATCACCACCAAGAAATATCTGTGGATTATTAAATGAAAAATTATGAATATATGTTTGTTCACATATCAATTGAGTACAGTATAAATAGGGGATTTTCTGTACAACTGCGAGATCTCGCGAGATGTATGAAAAACGTGCGTCGAACGTCTGCCGCAAAAATCGAACGATTTGATTTTGAACTAGAATTTTTTTATTTCGTAACTCACATCGACCGGCCGATCTTCGACAGAGGAATATTGCTTTCGAATACCCTTACTTAATCGAAATTGCCTATCATCAAATGTGGACAGCACATTATTAAGCACGGAAATGTCCCCGAAATACTTTCGCGTTTGTCGAATCCCACGCGATGTTTGACGCGACTACGACGCTATGACCTTTGTTTGTCCTGTTTTTACGTTCGATTTCACGCATAACGCGTGATTCTCGCAGTGAACGGAAAATGGTCTATTGCCTCCTTTCTCACATGAAACTTTAACATTTAATAAGGCACAGAGCAATCTGATGTATTTTATTTTATTTTTAATTTTTTTTTTAAATATTTTTTGTGATTCAGTATGTTTTTAACTATCGCCATTGCCTATGTAAAATTAAACCCACACTACACAATATGATCTTTTTTCTTGTACATTGTAATTGTTTGTTAAATATTTTCTCTAATGAGTATGTCGTCGGCCAATATGAAAGGCTAGCTGTGATTGGCTGTAGTTTATATAAGACTTGAACAGGGTTTATATGGGCATTGGTAAATATGGGCAGGTCCTTGTGGGCTTTCACGATTAGCAAAACTCTTAAAATCTGCCAGCAAATCAATAATGAATTAAAATAGAAGAAAGTAAAAGAAAATGTTTAACAAAAATTAAACACAAATTTAAAAATAAGCCCAAACTAGGATCTTATTTTAATCAGATTGGGCATAAAGAGAACACTGCCTTTTTCAAAATTGGTCAACTCTCCAAAATATCAAGTACTAGAAAACTCCAGTGAATACCTGTGACAAATGTGACAAATACAGACCTGATCAATTGCCCATTCATCAATGTAGGTACCATCACTGGAAGGTTGCCACCACCGTATCCTGGTAGAATTGGTTCTAGATTCCCATGGTAATTCCACAGCAACATATGCTGGTTTGTTTGTGTCATGCATGAAGTGTAGTTCCTCCATGGTTGACCAGGAAAGGCCACCATTTGACGAGAACTGTAACAACACAGGGCGGTTCTTGGGGCTTGGTGATCTTGGAGAGCAACCTAGCTTGATGTAGAAGTGAATTGAACTGCAATAAATATTTATAAATATTATTATATTATTTCTGTAATTAAGTCACAATTGCTCATTCGAATTTCTTTATATTACTGTAAGCTGCTTCAACAGTGCAAGAGAAATTCACAAAAATGTTGGGAACATTTTGTATCAATAAAAAAAACAATTTCACTGAAGTTGGTTGGGCAGGAGATTTTTTTTGTGAACACTTGTCAAATTGGGAATATGTCAGGTGTTAACCAATCAATGGTGGTAGCAATATGGTTGTAGCAACGGATCGGTAAACCAGTGTTCAAATCCTACATTGTGTTGAACAACAAAAACGGTAAACCCCTTCTACTCTGGGTGAGTGTGCCACAGACTCAATGGGAAATGGCCAAATCCACTGGCCGAAATTCATTCAACAAGTCATTGAAAATGACACAGTCCCCGTCAAATTTTCGAAAGTTCTCTTTGTGCTCGTCATATTAAAGCGAAGGAGTTGTCGCGAGCGTGTCCTTGAAGCTTGAGTTCCAAGTGGCATATACAACAGATTGTTTATTTACATCAAAACACATGTTCCGAGTAGTAGTAATATGGGCAAAAATAAAAACAGCCGTTATTCGGCCATCTTTGATCTGATTATGAAACACACTGATACATGTATGTATGATGTATGTGCCAAATACGAATGAAAATGGTACATAAATTGTGGAAATATAGTAGTAAGGCCAAAAAGTCAGATGGCTGTCAATCGGCCATCCTTGACCAGATTTTGAAACAAATTGTCATGGACATGCATCCTAACGTGTATAAAGTACATGTATGTGCAAAATTTGAATGAAAACTGACAGAGCACGTCCAAGATACGGCATTGAAAAATAAAAACAAGATGTCTGCCAGTCTACCATCTTTGATCCAATTGTGAAATAAATCATCTTGGACATGTATCCTAACATGTATATTCTATGTACCAAGTTTGAATGACAACTGACAAAGCATGTCCAAAATACAACATTTTCAAAAAACAAGATGCCTGCCAGTCTACCATCTTTAATCCAATTGCGAAATAAATCATCTTGGACATGTATCCTAACATGTATATTCTATGTACCAAGTTTGAATGACAACTGACAAAGCATGTCCAAAATACAACATTTTCAAAAAACAAGATGGCTGCCAGTCGGCCATTTTGAATCCAATCGCTAAACCACTGCATGTGCATATGTCCCACATAAAGTACTAATCACATGCAAAGAATGAACGGAATCGGTCCACAGGATTCTGAAATATGACTTCGGACGGACGCATGGACGCACAGATGCACGGTCGGACAAAGACCGAATTATAAGTCCCCGTTTTAGAACTTCGAACGGGGACTAATAATGGATATGAGAACCATGTCCACTTGTGTTTGTCCGAACATATGGTATATGTAGTTGATATCAGTATAGCATATTAAATGGCCATAATGCCATTATGATAGGAAGATGGTCACACAGCCCTGTATTGTAAGTTTGTATTTCAAAATACAGCACCCTCTATCAGTTGGATGTTGAAAAGATCTGTGAGGGATTTCTTTAACAGGCGGTGGTTGTCGCGCAGTGTGTGTTCAAATTCAGTGTAAACAAACAATGTATTTAACCAGTACACTCAATGTGTACGTCGCTACGAGTCCCATATCGAACATGATGCAGCCGCGGTGACCACTGCCCTTTCAAGCACTGTTATAGAATTTGCTGTAAGTATACAAGTAGGAAAGTACATGTGTGTGTTTGGTGAGTATGGGTGTCTGCAGACATACCTTGTTGTTGTAAGGTCCATATCAGTAGTCAATAGCATTCTTATACCATTATGAACAAAGTGAAGACTTTTACCAGTAATTAAAATACCACATTTCTCAGTGATTACACCACCACTCCACTGGGTGAACTTTAAGGAGTTTACTTCTTTACCTATTTTAAAGACATATACCATATTTGCTCAATTGTATGTTATTACTCTATTGCATGTAATGTTATGCATAAGCATTACTTTTCTGTTTCCTTTAGGAGATAGTGAACTGCTGTGATTGCTTTCAAATCTTCTCTCTCTTTATGTGTTGTGAAAGAGGTCGTCTGAATTTAGAAGGATTTGGCGAGCAAAAATAGAACCAAGTAATATATCACATATTGTGCTCCATTATAAGTGCACATAACACCCCAATTGAATTATTAAAATATGATTTATTTTGACTGTTGATACACCTCTGTCATTTATGTAAGAACATTACACCATTAACAAGTAAAATTGGTTTGTTGAGTTTGTGAAACCATGGACCTTAAAAATATTATGTACTGCTATTTTTAAGGCCTATGATAGAACATAAACAACGACAAATACACACCAGTTAGTGAAATATCTATACATACTATTTCATCATCAATTGAAAATTAAGTTTTCTCACTTTCAAATGATTCTTTCAAGAATCTTGGATTGAATTTCACAGCATAGCAGTTCGGTCCTGCGTAGCCCTGATCACACTGACATTGTTTGTTTCCAAGACACACACCATGACCACTACAGAAATCAGGACATTTATCACCAATGTATACGTCATCTAAACCCCATGCGATGGACGTCTCTCCGGCTTTATAAACACCTTGGTACCATCGGAAACGAACATTGCTGAAAGGAAATCAAAACTAGCTAACATGATTCGGTAGAATAAAAATATTTTGAAAGCATAAACTAAATATAATTCTTCTGTTCAAAACTATTATAAAGCAATAGTTGAAATAGAAAAGAAATCAAGAATTCAAAATGGCTACCAGCATAGTAGGCAATTTAATATTTAATGCTATTATTTGTTTTTCTATCTAAAATTCATTCAACTAATTGAATTCAATTTGTTGAATCAAGTACAAATTGTGAATCACTTCTCATTTTATGTTTCCTGCAAATTTGGGTAAATTTGAGTTACAAATACAATCATGATGACTTTTCATTGCATTCAAAATTTTAGACTCACCCACATATATGAAGCGGTGCTAACGATATAATATATCTCTGCCAATCCTCTGTAGCACCTCTATAATATATACTGGCTGGTAGCATTTGATTCTCACATACACTGTTGGCTTTCTCGATACCAATACACAAGGGTTGTAATAATGTCCAAGTCGCTCCATAATCACGCGAGTATTCCAGATACACAGAATGCTCTGCTGATCCAAGTTCACTGCATCCAATATTGATCTAAATGTAAACAAATTTACTATCACTTATGTGGAACAGACACTTGATATATTTGATATTGAATAAAGTACAAAGCTATAATTAATGGTTATGTAGCATTGTTTATTTCTATGACGTGTTGACTCAGAAACAAAACATCAAAGAAACCAGAGAGCTTTCAAGTTTAACTTGTTGTTTATTCCGTCAGTTACCCCAATGGCACTACTTTTTACACATCAATACACTTGGGTGATCATGTGATGAACAACACCATTACAAAAGTATGTATTCTCATGCATGCAATAAAGTAGTCCCAAAAACATCACATTTTCCAATGTGGGGTGGACTTAAAATATTCAAATGTTTTTTTTTCTTTTACTTTTCAATATTTATGTAACTTTAATCTTGGGCTCACTGCTGTACTTTCAGTGAAGACAGTGTTTTGTGTCAATGAATATTGTTATTAATGAAAGGATTATGTCATCTGAAGGGACACTAGAACTGTGTGCAGCTCAGTTCATATGCACAGAATATGTCAACACTCATTGTTTATGTGGGCATTCTACAAATGACTAACAAATATTCTTTACTTGAATTAGCTTAATACATTTGATTATTCATAATTAATGAATGAAGAAGACCAAGAAAATTTTAGAGAAATGAATCATCTGGAAGATTTAAAAAGTGTATTGATCAGATCATATACATTTGTACATGTAGGTTGAATATATAATGTGTAGGTTGTTTCTAAACTCTTTTACCAACCAAATTACTCACCTCAAACTGTAGTACACTTTCTTCAGAAACGTGGACATCCCGAGTGGTCACAGAGTGCTCCCCAGTATGATCACCGAATACTAAGGCAATCCTATCATATCTATCAGAAAACAATGCATCAATCAAATAACATAGTGAAACTAATGTGACCTTGTCCCTATGTTTCAAAATATTGCAGGGAAATCAATAAAGAATGGAACTGACAATTAGTCTCAAACACATCATGGAGAAATTTCTAAATTTCTAACATGTTACTGAGTAATGGATACAACACAGCTATAATTAGCTTGCTAAAGTGTGAACTTACATAGCACAATATTTCTGTCATGAAAAAGTGACAATCAAAAGATGAAACTTACTCCTTTCGCTTGTCATACCCTGACGGAAATCTCGGAGGACAGAATGGTCCAACATGACTACCTGGATAAAACAACCAATCTGATTCAGAGACCCCATTAGTGAAATCTTCTTTGATGACATTACTTTGTTTACTATTACCACCAAATATAATGTTATCAATGGCCCAGACGTCTTGATCTTCTCCTGTTCCAACAAATTAAAAAAATAGCTTAAAATTCACACAATTCACACAAAATTCAACCAAAAACTAATCAAATCTGCGCATTGCCCCAGACAAGCTATATACCAAGTTTCATTGAAATCCAAATATTGGTTCTTGAGATATCGATGGAAGAGACACACATACACACACACACACACACACACAGACAGACACACTAACTGCAAAGACTCCCTTTTTGTGCTTCGCACACGGGAGTCAAAAATGTAGAACATGTAAATGTAATAAAACATTAAATTTTAAATGGAGCTGTAGAATATTTTCGGCTAAAAATAAAACAATAGTGTTTTTCTTTTTCTTTTTGCAATATTTTAGAAGAAACAAATAAATAAATAAACAAACAAATAAATAAATAATTATTTTCACCAACAGTTGAAAATAAATACACATTAAGTATTTCATAGTATTATTATTACCAACAAAATAATTTATTTCTGACCATCATAAAATCAACATGGTGGCAATATGATATGTACTAAAATACGATTATTCATCATAAATTTAATTTTAATATTATATATTATAAGGCCTAATGAAAATACCTGAATTTTTGGGTTGCCATAATCTGAATTTGGTTGCATTCAGCTTGGCTGCCATTGGCAACTGAATGTTGACATTGCTTGGTGTGCTGTGATCTGAATCGTACATTATTTCCTCCAATAAGTGCCAGGTGATTCCTCCATTGTTGGAATACTGGACTAAGATACCACGTGAGCAGTCAGCATGACCACCTTCATCTTGGTGACCACATCCAAACTTAACAGTAAACTGGACGTATTCCATATTAGTACTGTCGACACTGGCTGATTCCAACATTCTTAAACCAGACTGAAGGACAAAAGTGATTGTAAATATTGAGACATTTGTGTGTTTGATTTTGTTATTTCTGGACCCAGACAGGAAACCATCAAAATGTTTCTTGATATTCCAAGGCTGTGTGGATTTCTGGTATATGTATAATACTGCAAATTACATTATGTTCACTTATGAATTTATTTTTGCTGGAGGAACGAATCAAATAAAATATTTTGTTTTCTATTTCACATTCAACTCATTAAAAATCATTGAAAATGTCAGTTCAGCATAAATTAATTCTAGCTAAAATAAAGTATTTTTCAGTAGTCCGTTTGAAATCATAGCTAATTTGTAGTCGACTGAAAACAAGCACAGTCATAATGCATACATATCAAAATTAGCACTTAGATTTAATTAAATTGTCATGAAGTGTCACCGCTTCAAATCAAACATTAAGTTTTTGTACACCTTAGCCAACAGTTGTCATCTTTCACTTACACCTTATACATATGGTACACCATGACTACACATGAACAAATACCATGTCACACAGACACTCACACTGCCTACACCCCCACACCTTAAATATTTACAGTTTAGAGTACAAGACAATGCAGAAACTTTTACCAAACCATGCAAAATTCTTGGATACTTATAGAGTGAAACCTGTCAATTCTGACCCAAGTCTCAACAGGGAACATTTTCTCATCAATACATTATAGCTTTGCCTAAATAATATCACCTGAACAATTATCTGCATTTACTCTGGTCTCAGACTACTACTGTGGAATACTTTATTTTCGCTGGAATTAATTTTCGCTGAAAAGGCTTTTGGGGCATTTTGCTTGGAATATATTTTCACCGATTTTTGATGAGTTTAATCTGAAAGATAGGAAAAAAAGTATATTCACTAGATTTTATTTTCACGGAATCATCCTTCAGCGAAAATAAATTCCAAGCAAAAATAAAGTATTCTACAGTATACTACTTCCTGTGTAACTCTCAAACTATCTTACGTTATTTGATGAAATAATAATGAATATTGCGTTATTACGTTATAGTCACGTTAGTTCGATCGGTTGTTTATTGGATTAAAAAGTTAAGCCCATAAACAAACGTGGCAGGCATCTGACCAAAGGAAAAGCTACGTTCTAGTCTGTTCTATCGTAGTCTGGGCTTTGGTGTATAGTTTAGACAGGTTTCACTGTTGTGTTGAACACCATAGTGAAAAATAATTCCCTATACAAATATTATCCCTTATATTTTTTTATCTCATAAACAATAATCACACTAACCTTGGAGAAGACCAGAGCGCTACCTGAGATCAATGTACCACATGATTTGCTGATGTCAGCACCATAATAATACGGCCAAGTGTCGCTATTAATATCATCATCAAAGTTATCTTTTACTAATGGTGGTAATGGATACAGTGGTACGCAGTTGTAACCAAAGTAACCACTGTCACATCTGAAGGGAATAAATGTTATAACAGTAAATTACTAGAGGAAATATAAAATACAAAGTATTGTAAATGCATTTATTATTCACTGGGTTTTAATTTCGCTATCTTTGCTAATACAGCGAAATCCACAAAATTAAATCTACATGAACATGTGGAGTCACAATGGAAACTCAGTGTTTCTTAGGCAAAATTATGAAATTAAAACCCAGTGAATATGCTTAAAATATCAAAATAGTGAAAATAAATGGTTTTACTGTAAATGATAAAAGTTAATAAACTTTTTAAGGACTTTAAACATATATTCTGTGTCTCAAAAATGAAACCTGAATCTTCAGAACATTTTCTCTTTACACACATACAAAAAGATGAATACACTATGCAGAGACAAAACTTGTATTAGCATATGGCAAATTATTAATTTTCCTGCATTTTTATAACTCTTCTCATTAAGACAGGATGTATTTAATATTATAGAACATTGAAAATGTGGAATTTTGAAAGTAATGTGAACAAGCTGTATTCAAGATTTCATGAGAAAATCTCATAGAAAGTGAGAGAATCTCAAATACTGTGGATTACTTTATTTTCGCTGGAATTAATTTTCGCTGAAAAGGCTTTTTGGACGTTTTGTGTGGAATTTATTTTCACTGATTTTTGATGAGTTTTATGTGAAATATAGGAAAAAAAGTATATTCGCTGGATTTTATTTTCACGGAAACATCCCTTCAGCGAAAATAGCGAAAATAAATTCCAAGCGAAAATAAAGTATTCTACAGCAGTTTATTTATTCTTATTATCCACTATGCTCTATTTTGAATACCTAGGCTAGACTAGATTAACAGGAAAAATGAAACACTATTGTTAGATTTGAACTAGACTACTTGGTATTACTAGCAGATGTTTTCAAGTGATTTCAACTTACTTGCATTTTCCTGTACAACACTTTCCATGACCTGAGCACATCCATGGACATTCATCACCTAAATATACATAGTCTAAGGCCCAGTTGTCCTTTCTATCAGCGAACTCAGGCTGGATCCAACGGAATCTTGTAGCAGGTGAACTAAACAACAAATAAAAATAACACAAGACTTATTTGCGAGTAAATAATATTTTTTTTTAAATATGTAACATAATATATTATGTAAAAAACATCACCATTAAAAACTTTTTTTTTTCAAAGATACAACTCAAATTCGAGTTAATCTCATAAGCAAAATTGGAAAGGAAATTTGTTTTCAGCCATCAGAAATTTGTCATTTTTGTTTCTATGGTACATTTAAAATCAAAGACTGATTACCAGTACCCTACCTTGTAGCAGGCGGCAGATAGACACTAACTCTAGTTTTATTAGAGTACAACTGGGATATATAAACACTCTCTTGGTGGTAACTATGACAACCAATATTTGGAGGCACACATTCTTGTAATACCAGCTGCCATGTTTTACCCATATCAAGTGAGTATTCAAGTCTTACACTGCTTTCCTCAGTGAATACCTCACCACATCCCATCATCAGTTCAAACTGTAAGAAGGTAGATGTGGTCACATGGAAGTCCCAGGTTTCTGCATATCGAGATGTTCCTGGAATTGATGTTACAGTTGATGGTTAAATCAGGCCTACAGATTGACTCTGGTCTTAATTGATCAAAGACACTAGAAAATATTTGTAACTATTTTCTATGGTCTTTAATTTGATTTATATACCTTCAACACAAAATTTAGCATTGTTATGATTGTTCCTTTTCACCTCCATAAATGAAAACAATCTACTATTAAACACATTGCCGTTTTTTTCAAATTAACTTCAGCTCTCTGTGGAGGTTTTCAGCAGGTTTCAATTTTCACAATAATACAATTCAATGTATTAATATCAGTAATATTCAATTGGATATTGCACAATTTTTGCCTCATAAATTTTCACCCAAGTATATGCTAGTGTTTATTGATTTAGATTTAAATATTTAATTATTCAATGTAAACAGTCATCTTTTTTTGCATAAAACATGGGTGCTTATAACACAGAAAGTAATATTATCCACAGTGAAGAAGCAAAGAAATCATGCAATCAAATATACAAATGACAAATATAGTAAGAAGTAATCAAGATACAAAGAAGATCACAACTGGTAGACACTCACCTTCTTTGCTATCAAAGTACAGAGCATAGTCTTTGGATTGGCATGTTGATTGTGGTTGTCCTCCATGTATCATATACCACATATTTGACTCACCAGGGTGGAAATCATCTTGGAATCCATAGGAACATGTGTCATTGGCACCTATCAGTACATTATCTAGTGCCCACTGTGATCTAGGTATATCTAGATATTAAAAGAAAACATAAAGCACACTGTTCTTTTGTTTTTATGGACTATTTGATTCTTTTGTTTTTATGGAACAATTCATTCCTTTTGTTTTTTTGCAGCAGTTCACTTTTTTTGTTTTTATGAACAATTTGTGCTTTTGTTTTTATGAACAATTTGTGCTTTTGTTTTTATATGGACTATTCATTTGAATTTGTTTTATTGACTATTTAGTTTCTTTTGTTTTGTTGGTTTTAATGAAGCACCACAATAAACACATTGCAAAAGCTTTGACCACAAAAAAATAATTTTGAATTGGTTTTAAAAAAGCAGTGATTAGAAAAGCTCTTCACATGAATACAAATTTGAACTTTCATATCAAACCAAAGAAATACAATTGTTTGTATAAAACCAAGATTGAATAATAAGAAGCGCTGCTAGAGTCTCAGAAAGGTAAGTTATTTGTGTGTGTTCATCATCCAGTGTCCCCCCCCCCAACATAACATACCATCAATTCAACAGTTTTTATTAATTAAAAAAATCTGACAACTTTTTGAATGAGAAAAAGCACAATACTGTGATTGGTTGAAATTTTAATTTTAATTAGGTTGTTAAATTTTAGGTAGTAAGCAAAATTTTAGAGATTTTACAGTATTTAATATTTTTTTGCATACTAGTTTATTTTATGAACTATTCAGTTTCTTGTATTTTTATGATAATTTTGCTAATTTTCTTGTTTTTTTTTTAAATATTCTTACATAACTTATTTTTAAACACTATATTCTTTACTTGCAACATGATGCTCTTAATAATTATAATATGGTTACTCAAGGTTACTGGTTACATGACAGGTACAAAGTGGATTTTTTTTATACTGAGAGAAGCTTCCTCTAATGTACATTCCTTTATGTGTTGATTTAACAAATATATTTACAATATATTTACAAGTCTAATTATGTGCTAAACACATTCAATGATGGTCAGTTTTGATGAAGTAAGGACATCTCAATGCTATATTCCTCTCTGAAAGTTCAGATTTTAACATTGAATTATGAAAAAAAAGAAATTTAATCAATATAATTTTGCTGCAGACATTCGATCCACATCTTTCATGCATTATGCAAGATCTTGCAGTGATCAGAAAATCACCTGTTCTATTCTACCTGACACAAACAGAAATATAAAGCATTGTGTGATACATTGAACTTTTTAGTCTTTTCAATACCAGACTTTCTCACCCAATCTCACCCAAATGCGTCAATATTTCTGGAAATGAACCCTAATTTTGAAGCCAACAGACAAAATTTGAGTCAATTTTCAGTTTTTACTCTAAAAATTTGGCTATTTTGTCCCAATCTTTTGAAGGAAAGTGCAAACTATAAACAGGTCTATTTTGCGAATTTGTGATGAAAAGAGGGAGCTGGTGGTGTAATAGTTAGACTGACTGGGTTATTAGGTTTGGTTCTTTCCTTCTTTTGACTGCACTTAAATTTCTTAAATATGGTGCTGTGGGGGTTCTTGGTATTATTTATTTTATTGTCCACCAATCAAAAGAATCAGTATCAATCACATGACCAACCTTGTTGTAAGTAGGGCTGAAGCCACCTAAACGAAGTAGAATCTGATTTAGCATCTCTTGGTAGCTCTATAGTTACCAACTCAGGATTTAAACTAAATGACTTGGCATCTAACTGATGTAACATATGCCATGTTATGCCATGGTTCCTACTATACTGTATGATGATGTCTTCCTGTCTACTCACTGGAATCTCACACGTCGAACCAAGATTAGTACTGCCAATACGTATGTAGAACTGAAGAATCCTGTAAACACAATAAAAATCAGATACATATAAATGAAGAAAATAAAATAAAAACATTTTATGGTAGCATTTTTGTTTTCAGTTTTTGGTTACTGTTTTTTGGTGGGGTGAGTAATTTTTCAAGAAAATATTTCTCATAAGGCCAAAAAGATAACTTGCTCCAAAGATTTTCTGCTGGTAAAGTTTTGAAATGTATTATTTTCTGTTTGTTTTAGTTTAGAAGATCACTGTTTGACATTTTACTCAAATTGGCCGTTGGTGGCGCTGTTGCAAAATACAGAAACACAAGATTTGAGTTTATGCAAATAAAGCTTTTCCTGATTATAATTTTCTGATATGATATATTTTCTGATATGGTTTATTTTCTGATATGGTTCATTTTCTGATATGGTTTATTTTCTGATATGGTTTATTTTCTGATATGGTTTATTTTCTGATATGGTTTATTTTCTGATATGGTATATTTTCTGATATGGTTTATTTTCTGATATGGTTTATTTTCTGATATGGTTTATTTTCTGATATGGTTTATTTTCTCATATGGTATATTTTCTGATATGGTATATTTTCTGATATGGTTTATTTTCTGATATGGTTTATTTTCTGATATGGTTTATTTTCTGATATGGTATATTTTCTGATATGGTTTATTTTCTGATATGGTTTATTTTCTGATATGGTTTATTTTCTCATATGGTTTATTTTCTCATATGGTTTATTTTCTGATATGGTTTATTTTCTCATATGGTTTATTTTCTCATATGGTTTATTTTCTGATATGGTATATTTTCTGATATGGTATATTTTCTGATATGGTTTATTTTCTGATATGGTATATTTTCTGATATGGTTCATTTTCTGATATGGTTTCTGAATGTAATGTTTTTAAGAATCCTTCAAGATCCAGTTTAATGTTTAGTGATTTATTGTATTGAATCACTGGAAATATAAGCTTCATTTTGCATATGAAACTTCACACACAGGACTGGGTTGTTGAAAATCAGTCAAGGCATGATCAAGAAATGAGGACAATCACATGTAACCCAAAACATAAGGCTGACTAAAAATTATCCATGATTTATTTTTATTATTTATCAACCATAATCAAAAATTAAAAGATTGGTCACTGCTGCACAATTTCTTTTAAAAATAAATCTTACTTGGTTGTGGTAGTGTTCAGTTCAGCCGTTCTGCCCTCTCTTGGTCCAATTTGACCAAAGTACATGGAATGACCTCTTGCCAGAATACCACAACTTGTACCAATCTCACCACCTACCACCAACTCCCAGACTCCACTGAAATCATTACCATCAAACCTGTCACTAGCACTGGTTGGTGGTGGTATCACAGCAGTACAGCTTGAACCTGTAAACATTGATCTCTAATTATTACCAGTAGTATACAAATTTTCACAGAAAACAAATGAACTAATGTTTTTAAAATTAAATGTTTTTACCCTTTTTTTTTATATTTATTGGAATCAAGTAATATTTACATATCAGTGTTACCTATCTATTATACAGAGATGGGTTATGGCTCAGAAAATTGCTCATTTCTTGGAACAGTCTTTTTTAGGTATTCACCCCACTTCCTATAATTTTTGTTTGCAATAATATATTCAATGTATTGAATCTCCTGAATAAAATTTTTAAAATGTGTGAAATTAGGATTTTGCTTTTTCCTTCTACATGTATAAACGTTTTCACCCTAAGTCCAACAATGTGTGCTCATCTGCATCTGCATTTCCAACTATGGTTCCTCGCTGAATAAAATAGAGATATTTTATTACTTCTTTTAACTAATCAACAATTTTATTGACTTACCATGGAAACCTTGTTGACAAACACATTCACCTTGGAAACACACACCTCTGCCATTACACATATCTGGGCAAGCTGGACCAATATACACATCATCCAAAGCAAAATCTGGTGCACTTTTATCACTGGGCTGCAACCAGCGAAACTGTATTTTTCTGAAAAAGTAACGGTGAGAAATGATTTAACTTGGAAAATAAAACAATATAATTATTTTACTAGAGGTTCAAGGTTTATTATTAAAATGTTAGATCATAGGATGTAGTGGTATCAGAGCATTGCGTGGGATTCAACAAACAAAATTATCTTGAGGGTATTTTCACACTTACTAATACTATTAATATTATTGCTATACACTTCTAATGATGATTAATTTTAATGAAATAAATGCATCTTGATGCAATATTCCCCTCTCAAAGATCAGCATTTAGACATTCAGCTACAAAAAAGAAGTTCAAATTCAAATTGTTTGATGTTTGTGACAGATGTTTTCGGCCTGCGCCTTTCACGCAATACTGTAAAATACTTTATTTTTGCTTGGAATTTATTTTCTCTGCAGGAATTATTCAGTGAAAATAAAATTCAGTCAATATACCTTTTTTCCTATATTTTACATTCAACTCATCAAAAATCAGTGAAAATAAATACCATACAAAACGTCAAAAAAGTTAATTCAAAATTAATTCAAGCTAAAATAAAGTATTTTACAGTAATCAAGATTATATTGTAAACAAAAAATCATCTATTAATTTTTATAGTTGGATTAAAACAGAAAAGTTTTTGATTGAATGATGTATGTGATATTTATTCAAAGTCTGCACTTTGTGATTTTGGCACATCAAAATTTATACTACATTAATATTGTATTGCTGGGTCCGAGTCACATGCTCTTGCAAACAAGTGCTAAACTAAAATTGATCCTTTATTCCTTTATTGATACAAGTGCAATGGAAATATCAGTAATAACCATGCAAACCATAGAATCAAAACAGAATGATGGTTTAATCATACCTTCCAGTCAGGTCTTCATCTACAGGGATTACCACTAATCTCCATTTATTGTATAATCCCATATGATAGACACTCCCATCCTGATAATCATCAGTTAATCCTTCGCAGTAATCATCGCTTTTAATAAATGGATGGCACGGCTTGATAACCAGATTCCAGTGTAGGCCAGCATCCACCGAGTATTGTAAATAAACTGGATTATGTGTTTGGAAGTCTTGACCACATCCAATGACAATCTATCACAAAACAAGGCATTATTATAAGATCGTATACTCTCATAACTGCATTTTATTGATATGATCAACAATAGCAACCCCTGTCTTATCAGCAAAATGGCAACCAAATGGCCATCTTGGCCTGGATCGATAACAATTTTTGTATACATATACTAATTATTGGTCCAAGCATTGTAAATGAGGTAGGCAAGACAGAACCCAATAAATAAGGCCACTCAAAAAAAAAATGTGCTTTTGGTCACACTTTCATTTATAAAATGGGGCAGTGAAGCAATTTTTATAGGCCTTTTCTCTCCATTTCAGAGACTATTATCAGCAACAGTGAAAATGTTTATGTGTATGGGATGGGTTGGGGTGGGGAGGTAGCATTATAATATTGGCTTAAGAATTACGATAAACTTCAGTAGATCATATTTTCACTCTTTAATCCTAATTAAAATGAGGAACACTAAAGCATTTGTTATTTATATGAGAGGGGTAATCACTCATGAGCAGACATACATTTATAGTGATAACTACAAATGAGAGTGCAGTGAGAGTGTGTATATGGATATTTCTGACTGACACCTGTCGCTTTGTACCGATTTTCGAACACAGTGGCATACTACTACAAGTAAGAAACAAATAATAAAGCTAACAGTACATTTGTGCCAGAAATTATCTATAGTGCAGCGACACGCATTATACATGTAATTATAAAATACTCAGGCTGCTCTTATTTGTTGTTGTTGTCCCAGGTTGGTTGTGTATGTCCATTTGCTAAGCACCAACACTGTAAATGTTTTCTTGTATTTACCTTAAACTGTATGATATCCCCTATTTGTAGGTTCATGTATTCAGTTATGGCATATCTGTCACCATTGTTTCCACTGAACACCAATGCAGTGCCATCAGAATGACATAACTGACCAACATTACCATTAGAGATAGACGTCCATATATCTGATATTACCAGTGATATATCAGCATTCTAAATAAATAAACAAACATAAATTAAACTACAGATCCACTGATGAAACACCACAACAACATACAAAGTAGCCGTATACATATAAAATCAATCTGATTGGTAAATTGTCAATGTTGGTAGATGTTGCTAGAAGCCCAACAACACTGATCCATTCACCTATATGACACACTCAGCTTGGACTTCTTTTACAACAGTAAAGGTAAGGCCAAGAAAAAAAAAAGTCTT
Source organism: Saccoglossus kowalevskii (assembly GCF_978046115.1). Classification (NCBI taxonomy): domain Eukaryota; kingdom Metazoa; phylum Hemichordata; class Enteropneusta; family Harrimaniidae; genus Saccoglossus; species Saccoglossus kowalevskii. Next base: position 21,896,244 of record NC_140643.1, on the reverse strand, counting down.
TGTTTCTCGTTTCATGGAAATTTTAAAATGAGGCGGTGAGGAGATTATTTTTTTTGAATACTGAACTAAAATGGGGGAAATTTGAGACAAGCACATTTTGGAATGCTTTAGAAGGAAAAAAAACGTATGAGGCGCATAGTTCAAAATGATGTGCGCAGAAACAGAGATATTTTTTTCACAGCCTATTAAAATAAAAATGATCGTCATTCATTAAATATATGTACACTGCTCAAGTTGTATAAAAATTACAATTATTTGCAGACTGCAACAAACTCAGTCAAGGGCCATACATTCACCAACTAAACAAAAAGTTTTTATGAGTGATCATAACTTCAACCAGCATTTCACTGGCTTCTCCTACCTGGAAATCCGCTTGTAGACTATTGAGACTATTATCACTACCAATGTAAATATCATCTATGGCCCATTGGTTATACCCAGCGCCAGAATGTGACGGTTGCCACCATCGGAATCTTGTTGATGGAGTCCTGGCTGCTGATGGCAATTCTTTGTGCACAAACCTAAATACAGAGAATTACAATATTTATCATCTCTTACAAACTGATTTGCATAGAACATATGTCGATTTGCATTATTAGAACTGCAACTCCAATAGAAGCACATATACCGGTATATGAAAAACACTATGTTTTATAGTGAATCGTTAAAGTATAAATTATTTTAATCATATAGAAACATGTAATAATTACCCATAATTTATGTAAACTACCACTAATAGAGCAAATATGCTATATTTTTATAAAAAATTAAATCTGTTCCAAGCTACCTTATAAAGTAATTATAATGATTTACGGAATTTGGAAAACAAGCGTGAATATAAAATCTTGGTACATTTTATAATATGGATGAAAATATAAATCAAATATTCACCTTGGTTCTGTGTAATCTTGATAGTATAATTCCATCAGTAAAGTCCATGTAATTCCACCATTATTAGAATATTGCAGTAAGACTCCTTCCTCTCTATTCCTGGAATCTACACAGTATACACCTCCACCTCCGATACGAATGTAAAACTGGACAAAACTGGCAACCTGCGTATTCATGTCTAGACTGACAAGTTGACGAATGCCATCCTATTGAATTCAGGAAGAGATGATAAATACATGCAAACGACTCAATATCCTGAGAAGAAGAGACTTTTTTAAAAATTAGGACAACAACCAGAACTCAAAATTCATGGAGGCCTTGAGTGGATGATCTACCTGACTGGTACCCTTTAAATATAATCCCTAAATTCAAATGAAAAAAAATTTGTTGATTTTTGAAAAATAAATCATGTATTAAAGTATGTCTAGACCAATACCATATTTTTATCATAGACACACCTCACAAATTTCTTCAATTTCAATCTATTAAAGCTTTTTTTTTAATTTTAGATTTGAAGTTAGCTATTCTGGGAACACTTAAATTCAAGTCCAATATTACCAGAAGAATGAATTTGAATACAATAAACAATAATTTTGAACTGATTACCGCCACTTATACTGATATTTAAGTCTTGACAGCAAAGATTAATTATAACAATTTAACGAACAAACAAACTATTACTTAATTATGCATTGTTCTCAATACTACAAACAAAACATTTTAAACATGTTGAATTTTATTAAAACGGAGACTTTAAAGAGAATATGCTTAATTTCTTACTTCTGAAAAATATAATGATAAACCAGAGGTGATGACTCCACATCCTTGGTTGCCATTGACAACATACCCACCATGAATGGCTAGCCAATCAGATTGCAGTAAGACATAATCTTCAAAATCTGATCTTAATGTGGATACCAGTGGATAGTCTGGGGTACAAGTATCACCACTATATCCTGGATCACATCTATGAAAAATGCACCATATGAAATAAGTAAAAGGAGTATCCAAGTTTGATAGGATAGTGTTTTCAATGTAGTAGTATCGGTATACAACTAGAACTGAAGATAATTCAGTAGTTTCTGAAATACATAATTTGGTTTATGATGAAATCAACAATACAAATTCGATAGTAAGACATTGATTTGCTGAAAACCAGCGAAATACACACTTGTTTTTATGCATGATTCATACTTTATTACAGGGACTTTGGTTGTTTTCGACTTTCTATAGATTTGAAGTTTACAGTTGAGTGAAAGGTGTCTTATCTGAGATTCACCATTTGAAGGTTTGTTTACCATTAAACTCCTACCAAACTGTTGGTGATTTCTTTACATGCTTATAAAACTTTTGATCAAGTGACTTCTTGTTACTTTATACCACTGCGCTTATTTCTGTAAACCCATTGTATTTATACTACTAATAAGTGTAAAACTGGCCACACATTCATATAAATGTAAACCCCTACAGATAACTGCATGTACATAACACTATTGAAACTTTATAGTCAAGGATCAATGTCTGGACTTTAACAAGAACAAGTTTTTCCTAAACTAAAAAGTTGACCAAGGAAGGGGCTTAAACCCACAACATCAACCATCAAAGACTGAACTATAGCAGCTAGATCCCGATGCAGGTTCTCGACAACCCAACTTGTAGTGTTTCTCAGACAAATTATTTGAGTAGTGTCAAAGTGTATTTATACATAGAGGAAAGATTCAAGTCTGATAAAAAGAATTCCTAAATAAAAGCAGTTAACATGTGCTCAAACCCCTAACCCTACACTAAAGTACAGTTGGCAGTATTAATCTAGAAATCCAACATGTATTGTCTGCAGGAAATAATCTACAATGTATCTGGCATGCCTTTACCTGCAATCTCCATCATGGCATCTTCCATGTCCATGACAGTAATCTGGACATTGCTGACCGATATAGACATTATCAATAGCCCAACTGTCATTACCAGTGAAAGAAGACTGTAACCAACGGAAACGAACAGGAACTGAACTGAAATATTAACAAGGAATATTGCATATATAAGTTATAACACTATGATATACGAAACATGCATATAATTTGCATGCATGTAGTCTTTTACTAGTGACAAATATTTTCACACTAGCTGGAACTATTTATTTTTATCGCTAGTATACATGTTATAAAATCAAATACAATGTTTTTAAATGTTGTTCATGGGAATGTTTATGATCAACAACTGTATCTTTACCATTTTTGCTCTATTAGAAGTGCAAATAATGCAGCATTTATTGTTTACTACTAACAAAAAAAGCAGCTCAATTAGAAGTATTTGAATACGGCTTTCTGTTTTACAAACAAAATAGCAATACTGATATTAAAGTTCAACATTTTGTAATGGTAATTTTTGGTTGCTTTTTTTTTTTTACACAGTAAACATATACAGTATCACAATTTACCTCATCAACTCATTCACTAAAACACTTTAAAAGTACACATGTTTTGCCATTTTAGTAATTGCAATTCAGTGGGAGATGAGATGCATTACTTCACAAAATGTGAGCATCACACTATCAAAGAAAATAGACTGGAATTCCTTGCAGCTTTATTTATTTATTTACCAGAGATGAACAAACTTTCCAATGAGAAGTTATTTACTTTTGTGCTTTCTAGTTTCCCGCACATTAGAATTATTTTAGCTTTTTTTTTTTGTTATTTATGACTTTGAACTTTGCATAAGCTTTGTTTTGAGTATGTTCCAAATGAAATATCTTATCCTATCCTTTTGTTAATAGAGAAAAAGTGTAAAATCATCATCATTTAAATCCCGGCATTGCCAAATAGATTGACTTGTATGCATATATGAAATGTTATTACATGGTTTGTATATCTTATATTTTAGCATACTGTAATCATTTATAAAATATTTATATCACAGAAGTTCAATGTAATGTACTATTATGTAATATGGTGTAATGTAAAATGATGTAACACAATGTAATGTACTGTGATATAATGTAACATGATGTAATGTAATGTAACATGATGTAACACAATGTAATGTAATGTGATATAATGTAACATAATGTAATGTAACATGATGTAATACAATGTAATGTTCTGTGATATAATGTAACACGATGTAATGTAATGTAACATGATGTAATACAATGTAACACAATGTAATGTACTGTGATATAATGTAATATAATGTAAAGCAATATAAAGTGATGTAATGTAACATGATGTAGTACAATGTAATACAATGTAATGTACTGTGATATAATGAAACATGATGTAATGCAACGTGATGTAATGTAATGTAATATAATGTAAAGCAATAAAAAGTGATGTAATGTAATATAATATGATGTATTGTAACATAATATACTGCAACATAATATAACAAAAAGTAACATGGTGTAATGTAAAGTAATGTAATGGCCCATAATTATGAACAATTGGTATCCATCCACAAGACTCTACAAATACAGGAAACCAAGAGAATCATCTCATGCTACAATATTTACCTAACACCAGACTTCAAAGGTACAGAGATTCTAGTCCATAATTTGTACTCTGTGTCGTCATATACACTACTTGGTTTGTACTCATCACATCCTGATGCCGGTGGCAGACAACTATCAACAACTGGTTGCCATGTCAACCCATGTGTGGTAGAGTAATCAAAGTATACTCGGTTATCTGAAGGAAATTAAAATCAAACAATTTATTGAGGAGAACATTTTTAAAATCTTTATACTGTCATTACATATTATTATAATAGCATTTCAAGTTTTAAAATCCCGCTAGTGACATTGGTCTTCCCATTGAGTGTGTGCATGTTATATTCTGCACCTGGCAATACAGCATCACTGCACGAGAACAGTGATTAGATTAAACCAATAGTTGTCATGTATAATAAACAGTTAAGACCAATGAGTACGCCCTTGAAATTCTGCTGTCCCGTGGTGTTACAAAAACATTCTTGAAAATAACGCCAAAATACACCACGTAGTTATTTCTTGGTATTAGGTTGGAACTTAATAAAGAATCTACCTAAGTATGGGTGATAGTATTTAGCAGAAGAAAATAAAATAATTTCGTACAGTGCTTAGATATTTATTAAAGTCAAAGTATTGTATTGATATGATAAAAAATGGCCAAAATGCTGCTACTAGGATTTATGCAGGAGAAAAAAAAAAAAAATCACACACCAGCATTTTCAATGCAACAATTTTTTATGTACATCTCCCCAGAGAGATCAGCGCTAGGGTCATTAAAGTTACATAAAGATACCAAAATATACAATCAAAGGCACATGATAAAAGAACATAGCGTAACTTCTAAAACCTTGTCTATTGAGAATCTAGATTACCCGAAATAACCAATGAATGGCTGGACACAAACTAAAGGCCATGACAACATTTCATACACAGATCAACAATCTGCAACTTTTGTTGGTAACAAATGTTGATATGTGTATCATATATGTTTCAATTTGTTGCAATAATTTTGAATCTGATCTAAAAAACAAAATGACAAGCATCCTACTGTCAAATGTGTGTACCAAATACCTCCATACACAACCAAGATCTGGTTCCAGAATTGCAGATAAGCTTGATTTTGATGAATTTTTAGCACAAAAATGGCTGCCATTCAGTCATCTGGAATCGGGTCATGAAACCAGTGAATTTGTGTACCATATATATACAAGTATCCCAAGATGCATCATGTATGTATAAATGATGCATGTGAAATAGACAAATTGCCATGTATCCTAACACGAACATGTATAATGTATGTACCAAATTTGAACTTTGTTTGAATGGGAACTAAAAAATGTATTCTGCTTGACTTGTCAAATATCATAATTTTTTTTTATTGTGTACTGTGAGTTTTAACTGTTTGTTTGTAAAAACACTACAACACACCAGATTAAAGGTAAACAATTTATTAAAACTAGTCAGCTATAAAGAAATAAAATACATGCGTTAACATTACTAATGGAAAGATTACACAATAAAAATACACACTAAAAAATTGGGCAAGGGGTCACCTTTCAAAACTACCACTGGTGAGCATTGGGCAAAGGTGTTCATAAATTGCCATGCCATACAAAGGAAAAGCCAGAAAGTGGGCGTTCGTCCTTGTAATGGGGGACAGGATGAAGTCCTTTGCCCAGCGAGGGAGCATGAAGTAAAAAGTTACGAGTGGGACTGGTTTGTTAAAGAATTTTGAGAAACTGTTTATTTTAACTGCTTTTGCTTCAAAGAGAAAAAGGTTCTCTGCGTACATGTAACAATTAACTGATCTAATTGTTCAAAGACGAATATACTATACTAGTACTCTTCAAATCTGTGTACCCTAAAATTTAATGGAATCATCCAAAAGTGTTCGATAAGCACTGTGAACTTAGAACTGTCTAGAATCTATAGTCAATTGGGTAATGCTATGTGTTATGTCATTTGCTGAGAAGTCTTCAGGAAAAACGCAACTTAAGGACATCCACATTTTCAACGAGTACAATAAAGGTAAGTTGACGATAAATAAGGTATAGGGATCTAATGATGACCAAAGTCTAAGTTATCACAGTAATTGATAGTCATGTAACAATGAAAATAGGTTGCTGACGTGGCTATGCATGATACAGTCAGGTTAAAATCGGATGTAGCTGTATTGGCTCCAATATATAATAATAATCTTCATTATAACCATTAAAATATTAGAATTTTTTGGTTTGTTAGGAAAGTCTATATTTTTTTTTAAAACTGATATTGTATGAAAAACTGAATAGTACGTTGACCTGTTTTAGTCAGAAGTGATCTCATCATACATTTTTAAACTCACTAAACAATTCTATCTCCCCATGTGTATGTGATATGGGACCAGATTATTTTGTCAGCAGAAACTTATTTGAAAGCCCATAATTTTGAGTAACAAATCTGAAAGTTTATAGTGTTATTTCAAAGTTGTTATGCAGAGTTCAGGGTTCATGCTACACTAAAGTTTTGTGTGTGAAACCATCAAACTTAGTAGATGGTGTTTGAAATGTTAAGTATCGGTACTGATTATACAAGTTAATATTGCAAAATTCAACATTAAAATGAAAAAAATACCACAAATAATATATATACTCATAAAAGATTAAAAGGTATATGCAATGTATAGTTTCACACCAAACCCGACCCGACCCGATCCGACGCGACCAAACCCAACCCAACCCAACCCAACCCAACTTAACCTAACCTAACCTAACCTAACCTAACCTAGCCTAACCTAGCCTAGCCTAGCCTAGCCTAGCCTAGCCTAGCCTAGCCTAGCCTAGCCTAACCTAGCCTAACTAACTCCCTTTTTTACATTCATTAATTTTTTTGTCTTCACAGATCCAATCAAACTGCTGGAAGAAGTATGGCTTCCAATAGGCGTCATATCGCAATACTAACCAACCCGAGGTCTTTGTCAACTGCGCTGGAATTCAGCTTTAAAAGCAGGGATGACACAACAATAATCCATGAGCCATATGGTACTGCATATGCTTTTGGCTCTGAAAGAGTTCTGGATATTGTTCCAGATTCACCCATAACACCTGGATATACATATGAGGAAGTTAAACAAAGGCTTGAGGTCAAAGAACAAGAAGCACCCATAACAGTATGGAAGGAAACATCAGTGACATTCCCTTTGGATCTCGAGTTTTATCCTAAACATTATACACCTATTTTTCTCATTCGAGACCCTCGGTACAGCATTACAAGCTATAGGAAAATATATCTCAGTTGTACAGATGGAGCACGTGAGGACATTTCGCATGGTGGTGGTTTTATTCAACTAGGTAAGCTATATGATTGGATGACAAAAGAGGTTTGTCCTGACCCCGTTGTTATCGATGCTCATGAACTCTCACGTCATCCCAAGGAAATTCTGACAGCTGTCTGTGAGAAGATTGGCATTGAGTTTAAGGATTCAATGTTGCACTGGAAACAGAACAACAACGATCACTGGGACCCTGTTTGGAATTGTTGGATAATGAAGGCATTCACAGATGTGATGCAGAGTCAGGGCTTCATTCCAAAAGAAGAACAAGAAGAAACAGAGTTCCCAGAATCGATACGAGATAGCATAATGGTGGCTATTCCAATATATGAGTCACTCTACGCCAAACGCATACAAGCTGTAATTCAGTAGATTGACATGCTATATAGTGTGTATATACCCGGTAATACTGAGGTAGTTACTGTTATCGAAAAATATTTCTACCACAAAAGATATCAAATCAGCCATTTTGAATCTGATCTGAAAAATAAAATGATGTGCATCAGGAACCCATAATGTCTAATGTATGTACAAGTTTGAACATAATCAATCCATAAATGCCACACATTTTTGATGATTTTTTAGCACAAAAATGGCCACCATTAGGCCATTTTGAATCAGATAGTCAAACCAATATACCTGTATATCTATGTCATAATGTATAATGAATATATAAAATTTGAACATAATCAGTCAAAGCATGGCAGAGATATGGCACTAGAACTGCATTCATTAAAACAAAATGGTCACCAGTCAGCCATTTTAAATCCGATCTGAAAAATAATATGACGTGCATCAGAAACCTATAATGTCTAATGTATGTACCAAGTTTGAACAAAATCATCCATAAATGCCAGTAATGCTTGATATTTGATGATTATTAGCACAAAAATGGCCACCATTTGGCCACTTTGAAACAGAATTTGAAACAAATTGATGTGCATATGTATAATATTATGTATGATGTACGTGTGAAGTTTGAATGTAATTGGTCCATGCATGTCTAAGATATAGGTCCAGACGCACACACGGACACACAGACCCACGGAAGCACAGAGGTCAATTCATAAGAAAGAAAATTAATGATATCTTCACAAAATAAAAAAATCTGATAGAAGTCCATCCAAGGTACCTGCATATAACAACATCTCAAAGCAATCAAACTGAAGCCGAAAATATAATTTTTGTTACAAACTAGCGACCTGATTTCATTAAAGATTACTATGACCAATGTGGTGTCTTGAGAGCTTTCATGTTGTCCTTTTAGCAGAGGCAATATTTATCCTAATAGTTTGTCATTTAGTCATGACACTAGGTACCATTTTGCTATCGATATATTTCTTCAATAGAATTTTGTTCTCAACCAAACAAATAACATACATAATATATATATATATATATATATATATATATATATATACTATGAGGTTATTATGAGGATACCTCAAAGTATGCACGAAGAGTATCGGCCGACGCACGCCGTACTGTCTTCGTGCATACTTTGAGGTATCCTCGTAATAACTTTATTATTATACATTTTTCCCCTCCAAAGATACATCATGGGAATGCCGAAATCCAAAATGTTTAGAACAGAATCAGCGAACTTCTTTTTGTGGAGTCCATTCAAACCCTGGTGGCAGCCATGTTTGTTTTTATTATTAGAGGATGCTTACGCGCGTAATCATTCCATATTTAGTATTCGCATTTCCTAATATGGTAGGGTAAAAATACCCCGTAAAATACAGCAAAATTACGGCACGCTGTAACTTATGGAGTTATGGTGACAGATGTATAATAATGCACTATACTTGTAGTTTTACGTCAATGATATGTCACTTTTAGTAGTGTGTTTTTATAGTATCTTGAATGACTCATCTCCATTCATTATTTTAATAAGTGACACAAATTCAATTATATTTTTACATCAAATTATGCCATAACTGCAAATGGTAAATGTATTATTTAGATCAATCACACACACACCCATACCCGATCAAAAATCTCATTCTTCTTTGGGGGAATTACATGTGAAAATCAATTTCAATATTCAATTTACCAAAAAATGCTTATAAACTCATCAGAAATTAAAATGGTTACATAACAAAGACAAACATACAATCACTAAAAAATGTCACTACACTACACAAACAAAAATTACGAAAAAAAGCTTATAAAATACAGAATTGAAGATATACCATTTTTAAATTAGTAAACAAATAAAAGAACAATATAAAAAAAGAAAGAGAGTGAAGTGGAAGGAGGTATTGCTGTCTTTAAGGAAACTGTTTTTAATAAATTTTGTCAGTAATAGATGGATTATAGTGTGAAAATCAGCCACTGTTATAAAGTGCTGCAAATAAGCAGTACCATGGTGCAAGAACAGCGCCCTCACACATGTACTGTATACAGACTGTAGCAAATACTGTAAAATACTTATTTTCGCTGGAGGAATGAATCAGTGAAAATAAAATCCAGCGAATAAACCTGTTTTTCTATATTTTACATTCAACTCCATACAAAACACTCAAAACGTTATTTATTTAATTCCAGCTAAAATAAAGTATTTTACAGTGGATTATTATTTAGCAGATTTGCATATTAATTAATTCAAATGTCAATATCTTATTCTCATAGATACATCAGTTTTCATATACCAGTATATCATAAATATTCATTTTTTACAACAAATATTTTCATCAGTTTAATTTTTCACAACTGTTTTTTTTTTTAATTTTAAGCATCATTCTGCATAAAACAATTGAACGACTCACCTTGTTCACTATTTCTGTTATATGGTTGGCCACATCCCATCATAAGATCAAACTGTACCATTGATGAGGGTCCCAATTGCAAGGACTGAGTCTCAATGTAACGTATATTTCCTGGTTCGGCTGTGCCTGAGAAACTACCGGTATAAGGATATATAAATAAAAAATTAATACAATAAGAGATCCAATAATAAAGCCTGTATACTGTAGAATATTTTATTTTCGCTATTTTCGCTGAAGGGATGATTCCGTGAAAATAAAATCCAGCGAATATACTTTTTTTCCTATGTCTCACATTAAACTCATCAAAAATCAGTGAAAATAAATTCCATACAAAATGCCCAAAAAGCTTTTTCAGCGAAAATTAATTCCAGCGAAAATAAAGTATTCCACAGTATTCAAGAGGAACACCAGTCGATATGACACACGAGGACAATATGCAATTTTTCACACTGTAATATTTGGCATAATTTAGGTAAACTATGGTTTAGGACTCAAAACCATCAGTTATATGTAAACCCGGGATAATTAAAATTGTCACAGCTCTATTTTAAAAGAACTTGTACAGGTGTATTTAAGTGGCCAATGAATGCTAGACATATTTAATATCTGGCTATCCTGTAACATGGTTATAAAATAGTATTTTTAAAATGGCCATGATTGCAGTAAGGCAAGATTGTGTTTAATAACCATTATCTTCACCAGACCATCATTTATTAAATTAATACATACTACTAGATTTAGAATTATAACTCTTTTTTGGCCATTTGTCACTTATTATCAGTTCCCGAATGGCAGGAATACTCAATTTTGATAAATTTTTAGCACTGAAATCATCCTCATTTGGCAATCATGAATTAGATCATGAAACAAACAGACATGAATGTATGTATGATATGATGTCTGATGTGTGTATTGGGGCAGGCATGTACGAGATAAGGTCATCAGTCAACCAGGTTCCGGAATGGTAGAAATGCATGAATTGAATCACAAAAGAAATGCATGCACATGTATGACATGATGTGTGATGTATGTGTTAAGATTGAATATGACTGGTCTAAAATGTCAGAGATATGGCTCTGGAAAAGCATTCGCTTAAAAAAATGGCCATCAGTCAGCCATATTGAAACCAATCTGGAAACAAAAATGATGTGCATCAAGAAGAAACTATGTTCAATGGACATACAAAAATTGAATGAAAATAACCAAGGCATGTCTGGAATACAGATGCGAATACATGGGTTCACAGAGGTGAAACTATAAGTCCTGTATCTGGACTATGTCCAAACAGGCAATTGGGAACCAGGGATTGCATCAACCATATATTCTTCTTCCCTGACCCTCTATATTAAAGAAGGACACCTACTTTGATACAAGAGGGGGTTAATAACAAAATCCTACAGCATATACCGGGTATTTTCAAACCATTTTTGCATCAGAACTCACTACACAAACCCCTATTGGGGACTAATAAATGACAAACAAACAAACATTGAACACACAAGACTCAAATTGACAAATGTCAATCAATATACCGGAAATAGGAGGGAAACATCTCACCAAATGTGACCAATAACCAAATTATAATATAGATTCCTCACATACTTTTACTGTGTGAATTCCATTGCAATATTATTTGTATTTCACAATACACACAGTATCAGGGACACTAATTTCATGCTATTCAAGTATCATGAAGTGGACAAAATAACATTAATTGAACATGAATTTAAACAATTCTATATTGAATATTTGCATGCAATATCTATGGTCCAACTATTCACATTATTCACACTTGATCTGATCGTTTAACCCTCTCCCATGTATTGTCCTTTTGAATTCACCACGCAGAGATGATCAAGTCCTCAATGTGAAAAAAAGGATTACAGTTAACCTACAAAACATGTTTCTGGTCATTTCATGTCAGGTAAAAAAATGTGTGTGTCAAAATTTTTTTTAGGTTTTTTCTGAATATTGAAGGAAATGAGATCAACATTTTTAATATATTTTTAAAATTTGTCTGAAAACATTGATCTTGGTAAAACAAATTTACCAGAAATTTCAACTTTCAGCTGTGAACACATTGCCTCTTGATGTTGTTTTATGTCATTGATAACTAACTGTGGCTATTCAAGAAAGTTTTCACCAGGTGATGTGGTAATATAATATATTCTCCAAAATTTTGGAGCTGTATTTTCCCCACAGGTCTTTATTGAAAATAATGTGGTTTTTCCCAGATTTATTCCGTCAACATGAAAAAATTAACTTTGGAATTAAAAGTCATGAGAAATTATTTTAATATGTACCTGAATGCCTTCTTGTAGCCGCACGCGTCTTTGATCTCTCCACGGTGAAAACTGAATGCTTCATTCACAATCTGAGTATCGCTAAAGTCACTTGAGATGGTATTATGAAGTACAGTTGCTATGGTAATATCATCAATGGCCCAAACATCTTTATTTAAGCCTGAGTTGGTTGGTTGCCACCATCGAAACATACAGCCAGGTTTGTGAGCATCGACGGGCAACCACAGTGTTACAACTCTAGCAAAGATAATTCACAACAAATAATAAATAACTGAACCCTGAACTACTGTTCAGTACGAAATTTTACGAGTCGGTGAATATCGTGGGGTCTAAAGTGTTAGTGACTTTCACAAAATGTTGTCATGACGATTGCCATTTAATCACAAAAATTGCCAGCAGCCCACAATTTATTTTACAGTACTTCCTGAAGGGACTTCAGACAACAAGTATTCAAGTTGTTTCTAATAAGCACAATGTTGAAAAAATTTAAAAAGCAAAAAAGCAGTAAAAAGATACACTGTGTGATTGTATGAATCATATGGAGAATGATTTTTTTTGGTGAACTTTCCCATAAATTGAATAAGCATTCAATAATATACAATAATAGAGTTTTCACACTTACAGTCACATCAAAACTTTTGACTTACTTTGGTTGTTGGTATAGCTGGAAGTTCAATGCATCAAGTAAATTCCATACAATACCACCATTACAACTATAGTGTACAAAGACACTCTCAGTAACTATATCAGGTGGCTGACATCCACCAACAGTGGAATAACTTCCAAGTCTTATTGTGAACTGTACGTATCTAGACAGTAGACAATTAATATGTTACTGTCAGTAAGTTAAAACTGAAAGAAGATGACGATGATGCATTTTAATTTTACCCGGTATATTCACATTCATTCATTTTATATTTCATTTTTTATAAAGAGGTGATTTTTGTTTATATAATCCTTTTGCTGCTGTATAGAAATTATTAATTCTAAAAAGAAAGAAATAGAAAGATAGAAAATATTAATTCTAATAATGTAATAAAGTAATAATTATTATATTATATAACAAAATATTAAATTTACCTTGTTGTGGTTGTATCTAATTCCTGTGTTTTCAGAATTCTACTTCCTGCTTGGTTGAATACGAATGACTTGCCTTGTGATAAAATACCACATTGAAAACCTATTTGTCCTCCTAAGATTTCTGAGAACTGATAATCATCTTCTAATAGTTCACTTTCAAAGTGTTCTCTCAGGTGGGTGGGGAGTGGCTCAGAATAGATGTTGCACTTCGGCCCAGAATAACCAGCATCACAACTGAGAATAAAGAGCCACTTAGAAGATCAATTATTATGTCTCTACTTTGTTGAATGTTTTATATTCAGCAACATGATGTAGTTATCTGTGTGCCCTCTATCAGTACTAATTTTGTTGGAATCAAAAGGGAATCTCAAAAAAAAACAGTTGGATTAACTTTGTGACTGCTTGGAAAAAATTCTGAATATTCTTCTGTAGCAAAACTGGAAAAGCAAAATATGTTGTGACACCTTAATTTCTTATTTTGTCTATAAAATTTTCAATTCACATGACCAAATTCCATAATTATAATTATGATAGTAAAACTTTTCCATTCATACATTAATTTTTATCAATGTATGATTTCTTATGTGTGTGTCTGTAGTGTGCCAGGGAATAAGCACAGTTGCGTCACAAAGAATCTCTTGAGTCAGTGATGCGTCCTATTGGCTTATAGGGCACACAGGTGGTTTAGTATGTTACAGAATTCTTTTTTATAGAGAAAACGATATTCAACCCACAGTAATCCATTGCTCTTTATTAATGCTGTGTTACACATGCGGAATCATTCTTCGAATTCTTGTTTTTGATCCAATCCTAAACAGCCAGTTTTTATTTCAACCCTTGACAAATCGATCACACACTCAATTCCACGTCACATTTTTCAAATGGTGAACCCATAACTTAACTGCAAGCCTAGCACACAGGCGGATTATAGCCGAGTACACCAGCTAACAAAAGGGTTTAATTATTACCTGCATCCTTTACCAGTACAGAATCCATGTCCAGAACACATACCATCACCACATCCATCACCAATGTACACTGTTATATATAAACATTATTTAGAATAATTGGGAATCATAATTTAAAAATTTAAATATTAGTATATAATAATTACCATTGATAACAGTACATTTTGCATACACTTATTAATATATTACTGTTGCAATAACATTGAAAGCATTGTCCCTACTAGTACATGTTCCTCATTAGACACGCAAAATATTAGACAAATAATTAAACAAGCTAATGTGCAAGTTATATACTCCAACACACATGTCCACCATATATGACCATACCATATTTATTTTCTTGATGAACTTAATTGTTTCCTCAAAAAAAAAAGTTGACCCTTTGAGCATAAAAGTCAACTTTTGTAACTATTAACAAAATAAACATTAAAAATGTTTTCTGTATTTTTTTCAAAACTATTGATCAGGATCTGTAGCAGTGGAAAATCATGTCCATTTGGTCCAAAGTCAAAAGATAAATTATACAAAATTGCAAAAAAATAGCTAGATCAAATTATATTCAAAATGTCCTAGTTCAATTAGGCTATATCTTTCTGAACGTTTTTGTCATACATATAAACATGATTTGTATTGGTAATATTATCAGCGACGTCTTTTGTACCAGTTTTAAAAGCAAATATACTTTTAAGATTTAGACTTCAATGGAACACCAGACAAATCCAGAGTGTACATAGCACAGACAATGTAAATTTCCTTGCATCCAAATCATTTTGCACAGACTTTACATAACATTCCAAGACAGGAATATAGGAAACAAAGCTATTGATAATCTTACCACTGTCCAGTGCCCAGTTTGTTGAAATGCCTATGTCAGGTTGTGTCCATCGGAATCTAGTAGATCTTGTTAGTGTTGTATATGGGAGTGGCACTATAGTTCGAAACCACCTTAAACAAATAACAGAAATGTCAACAATCTTATTGCTGGTAAGATGAAAAAATGCACATGCATATCAAGATCAGCCACTACGTACATGTATATTAAATGAATCATATAAACAACTGTAGGTGACATATGTGTGTTCCTATTGTTTTATCCGTGGTAATATTCTTAATATTCTGTGGCAATTGATTCAGAGCAAACAATATATTGTTTATTATTTTTTGACTGGTGGTCAAATTGGTGAATCAAATCATACAATGCTAGACAGTAATCTGCACATAAAATATAAGGGTATTCCATAACAATATTGAGTACAATTAAGTCTTATAGTATGCACACTGTACTCTCTGCAGCTGCTGCAGACCTCTGCCATCTTACTCGTAGACAGCTCAATTTAAAAAATGCTTTTTTTGATACAGAGGTTATTTGAGGCTACTACAGAATATAATATATGACATTGCTCAATGCAGTATTCGTATTCGTATTCTTTTCATGTTACATGCTCAAAAGAAATATCAATACTACTTCAAACACTACAACAAATTATTTCTGGTATTATCTGCGAGAAACCTCTAATTATCCATACAGAAATTGCCAAATATGGTTGTAATATGAATTTCAATAGTTGAACAATCATAAACGTAAGAAATTCTGAAAATTCAGATGTCATCTACTCACCCATCATGTTCATCTGCAGTGTATATTGTAGTTTCCGACCAATGAGATCCAGTACAGTTACCAGGAAGACAAGATGAATGGACCAATGACCAGCTGGTACCATGATCAGTAGACATCTCAACTACAATTCTGAATCAATATTAAACTGACTTAGTGATTGGCCAAAAAGAAACTAATTTAGTGATTGGCCAGTATAAAAAGATCCACAAGAAATTGATTGGTCAATATAAAACTGACTCAGTGATTGGTCAATATGAAAAAAACATATATACTGATTGGCCAATATGAAACTGACTTAGAGATTGACCAATATGGAAACATCTACCAGAAATTTATTGATCAATATAAAACTGGATTTATAGTGACTGGCCAATATGGAACTGAAATTCTAATTGGCCAATATAAAACAGACTTAGATATTGGTCATTATGAGATCAACTTAATGATTGGCCACTTCAAAGCTGACTTTAGTGATTGGCCAATATGAAACTGACTTACTGATTCATCAATATGACATTGACTTACTGATTGGCTGGATGAGTTGATCCACATTCTAGATTCAGACTAAACTGTAGATACTTGTTGACATTGCTTGGTAACCTTGGTAACATCTGAAAGTTGTCCACAGCCCATACATGTCTATTCTCTCCGTCATGTTGGTGTTGTATAAAACAGAATCTGGTAGAGAGGGTCTGCGCATTGCTTGGAACAGCCACAGATATCAGTTTTGGTTTCTAAATCAGTAGTAGATAAAATATTTTTTTTTAATGATTAGAAAAAGAACACAAAGAGTCTTAATACAAACAAATTAAAGTACAATAAAACATCAAATTTCAACTGAGAAAATGTGTTCAATGAGCAAGTTATACAAAAATTTCTATAATGTAATTTGCAATTGTGTGTTTGACACATGGCTGCAATTTTCAAAAGAATACAAGCAATGAATGTGGAAGACAAGTAATTTTCATGAGAGTACAAGTATGGCATGTAAATAAGCACCAATAAGCCAGATTGACACCTCAAATAATAGGCATTGCAATGGTGCCACCAGACAAGAGGTTTTAGATAGTCCAGTTTAGATAGCATATACACTGGGGCAGAAAAAGCCAAATCACTGTTACTTTAACATTTCAACAAGTGCAGTCATGATTCCTCTATTAAGTTTGCTCTCAAAGTGGAAGTACAGATGATTTATTTTAATCAAGGTAAAAATTAGACAGGTAAAAATCACAGACATTCATAGCAGAGAAAAAATCCTTGAAATGACACAGTTCCTGTTGGTATTTTTTCAAAGTGATCTTAAAGTGACACCAGACATCTCGAAAAAAATGATAGATTATTTGTAAAAAGGAAATACGTTCAGGCAATTGCAGATGACAGCAGAGACGTATTTTAATGTGTCAATTGAGTTTGGTACGATAGAATGGATATTGACATGTCTGACATGTCAGAGAAATGATGTCAGCCGGTTAATGGTCAGACAGAACAGACAGGGACTAGGCTGATATCATTTTCAATAACAAAAGCAATTTTGTTACCCTGTATGCTTGATAATCCATGGATTTCAATAGATACAAATCTTCCAATCCAGATTGTTGGGCATATAATGACACTTCAACGTCCACTGAATCACCAGGATCACATGTTCCACTGCCTGAATATAACAAGAAATGTTTTCAGTTCACATCAGATAACTATTACTTTCTTTTACACTGTTGGAATATGTTATGGAAAGAAAGTTAGTGGTATCAAAGTCATAATGTATTATAAACTGCCCTCACTTTGTTATCACTATTCATGTATGGAGTAGACAGTTCGGGTGAAAGATATACAGTGTAGATATGCATTAAGTACTGTCAGTATACTCTGAAGAAGGATGTCATTAAAGTAAGTGTAAGTATCGGTATAAGAGGCGTCACATGAAAGTCTCAGTATCAAAAGGTGTCATCAAAAAATTGTCAGTATATGTAGTTAGGTAATCAAAAAGTGTCAGTATATGTAGTTAGGTTATTAGAAAGTGATAGTGTGATATAATAATTTTTGCAACACAAAATTTAGTAGCAGTAAAAAAATTATTTGGATTCAACAGCATTGAGCCTCTGCGACTTTTGTGAATTAATGAATGACATACAATACTGAAACAGCAAAAAACTTCCAGCAGCAAAAATTAAATGCTTTATAGTTTGAAAGTGTGTCAGTATGGGAAGGTGTGTCATAATAAATGTCAGTATAGGGAGATGTGTCATAAAAAATGTCAGTATAGGGAGGTGTGTCATAAAAAAGGGTCAGTATAGGAAGGTGTGTCATAAAAACGTGTCAGTATAGGAAGGTGTGTCATAAAAATATCAGTATAGGGAGGTGATTATAGATAAGTGTGTCATAAAAACTTTCAGTATAGGAAGGTGTGTCATAAGAAAGTGTCAGTATAGGACAGTGTGTAATAAAAAAAGTGTCAGTATAGGAAGGTGTGTCATAAAAAAGTGTCAGTATAGGACAGTGTGTAATAAAAAAGTGTCAGTATAGGAAGGTGTGTCATAAAAAAGTGTCAGTATAGGAAGGTGTGTCATAAAAAAGTGTCAGTATAGGAAGGTGTGTCATAAAAAGTGTCATTATAGATAGGTGTGTCACAAAAACTGTCAGTATAGGAAGGTGTGTCATAAGAAAGTGTCAGTATAGGAAGGTGTGTCATAAAAAGTGTCAGTATAGGAAGGTGAGTCATAAAAACTGTCAGTATAGTAAGGTGTGTCATAAAAATGTCAGTATAGGAAGGTGTGTCATAAAAAAAGTGTCAGTATAGGAAGGTGTGTCATAAAAAAGTGTCAGTATAGGAAGGTGTGTCATAAAAAAGTGTCATTATAGATAGGTGTGTCATAAAAACTGTCAGTGTAGGAAGGTGTGTCATGAGAAAGTGTCAGTATAGAAAGGTGTGTCATAAAAATGTCAGTATAGGAAAGTGTGTCATAAAAAAGTGTCAGTACAGGAAGGTGTGTCATAAAAAAGTGTCAGTACAGGAAGGTGTGTCATAAAAACTGTCAGTATAGGAAGGTGTGTCATAAAAACTGTCAGTATAGGAAGGTGTGTCATAAAAATGTCAGTATAGGAAGGTGTGTCATAAAAAGTGTCAGTATAGGAAGGTGTGTCATAAAAAAGTGTCAGTGTAGGAAGGTGTGTCATAAAAATGTCAGTATAGGAAGGTGTGTCATAAAAAAGTATCAGTATAGGAAGGTGTGTCATAAAAAAGTGTCATTATAGATAGGTGTGTCATAACAAGTGTCAGTATAGGAAGGTGTGTCATAAAAACTGTCAGTATAGGAAGGTGTGTCATAAAAATGTCAGTATAGGAAGGTGTGTCATAAAAAAGTGTCAGTACAGGAAGGTGTGTCATAAAAAAGTGTCAGTACAGGAAGGTGTGTCATAAAAAAGTGTCAGTATAGGAAGGTGTGTCATAAAAACTGTCAGTGTAGGAAGGTGTGTCATGAGAAAGTGTCAGTATAGAAAGGTGTGTCATAAAAATGTCAGTATAGGAAGGTGTGTCATAAAAAAAGTGTCAGTACAGGAAGGTGTGTCATAAAAAAGTGTCAGTACAGGAAGGTGTGTCATAAAAACTGTCAGTATAGGAAGGTGTGTCATAAAAATGTCAGTATAGGAAGGTGTGTCATAAAAAAGTATCAGTATAGGAAGGTGTGTCATAAAAAGTGTCAGTATAGGAAGGTGTGTCATAAAAAGTGTCAGTATAGGAAGGTGTGTCATAAAAATGTCAGTATAGGAAGGTGTGTCATAAAAAAGTGTCAGTACAGGAAGGTGTGTCATAAAAAAGTGTCAGTACAGGAAGGTGTGTCATGTCAGTATAGGAAGGTGTGTCATAAAAAAGTGTCAGTATAGGAAGGTGTGTCATAAAAAAGTGTCAGTATAGGAAGGTGCGTCATAAAAAAGTGTCAGTATAGGAAGGTGTGTCATAAAATTGTCAGTATAGGAAGGTGTGTCATAAAAAAGTGTCATTATAGATAGGTGTGTCAAAAAAAGTGTCAGTATAGGAAGGTGTGTCATAAAAACTGTCAGTATAGGAAGGTGTGTCATAAAAATGTCAGTATAGGAAGGTGTGTCATAAAAAAGTGTCAGTACAGGAAGGTGTGTCATAAAAAAGTGTCAGTACAGGAAGGTGTGTCATAAAAATGTCAGTATAGGAAGGTGTGTCATAAAAAAGTGTCAGTACAGGAAGGAGTGTCATAAAAAAGTGTCAGTATAGGAAGGTGTGTCATAAAAAAGTGTCAGTACAGGAAAGAGTGTCATAAAAAAGTGTCAGTATAGGAAGGTGTCATAAAAAAGTGTCAGTATAGGAAGGTGCGTCAGTATAGGAAGGAAATGAATGAATAAACCTACCCATAGCAAAATAGAATTTCAGATTGTGAACATCATCTGTGTTGATATATGGAGTACATAATCTTCTGTCATGTTTTCCATTAAATATGGCAGAGTATCCATCATGTATGGCACCACACATGTCTCCAATAGTGCTACCAGACACCTCCCAACTACAGAGTCAATCAAATACAATTTTCAATATTACCGAAAACTGTGTAATGTATCACATAACAGTGATTTTTAATAATTCAAAATATTTAAATCAAAAATTGTTAGTGATTATAACCAGGCATTTCTTGGAGACTCACCCAAAAAGAAGTGATGATGCCTCAAAATTTTCTTCAAACAAAGCATCTTGGGAGCTCTCCTGATACAGATTGACATCTCTGGATGTCACAAACTGATGACCCTGCTGGTTGTCATGACTACCATGAAACACCAATGCTTTTCCATCAGAGTAACATTTATTCTTTGTAGAAAAAAATGAAAATTTATTAAACATCTGTAAAAAAAAATTTCTAATATGGTAATAACTGTAAATTGGAAAGGATTCTGAATAAAAAATACCTTAATACTGGCAGTCGGGTAAAAGAGCCAGTTCGTTGGATTCACTGGATCAAAGTCATCTTGTAAGGTTGTTGGTTTGTCAACTGCATTGACAATTAATACATTATCCAGGGCCCAGCAGCCTTGGAACCTGTATACATCCATAGCGATATCTTGATGCCATCTTAATACTAAATCTTCAGTCCTTGCTTCTTCTGGCAGGTGAACTATATGAATGTTGGTTTCATCAGATATGGGGGCACTGAGAAACAACAAAACATGTTTTTGTTTATTGCATTTAACTGTATATTGCATGTAGTTTACACAATGCTGGTAAAGACCTACTAGATAAAAGTAGTGCCACTTTAAGTACTGGCTACATGTAAATATCGGTACAGGAATCAACTTCTAACAGTCTGCCCTCTAGTGGTCAAACTGGGAAATAGCATAACATTCACAATAAACTGTAGAAACCAAATGTTTAATAATTTAATTTGATTGATTATAAATATTAAAATTTACTCATTGGCAATTTTAAACCTTTTAAACAAATGTTTTCTACCAAGCATGCCATTCTTACATGATCCACTGTTTTGGTTTTTACTCCTGGTACTTACCTGACTTTATCAATGAGATGCCAGTCAACGGTGTCCCTAAGAGCATAAGACACTTCAATACTATAGTCAGCATAACCAGCTTTACAAGTACCTGCACCTAATAGTATTAAAAAATGCAAGGAAATGTACATTCTGTTGACAACAAGTATCTTTTTTTTTTTTGAATGCCAGAATTACAATGATCTCTGGCAAATTTATCTAGGACCAATTCTGGCCAGTTTGCATGAATTATCAAACATTTGGAATCTTGAGTTATGTTTTGCTGGTTCCTTAAACTTTTGGTCAACTTTCATTGAAAACCACAAGAGAAGATAGAGTCGTTACTTTTAATTTTCACCAAGGTCATTTCAGGTTATTTATGACATTTGCCTCATTTATTTGTGACTTATAGGCCTGTTGGGCAGGGTGACTGAGTTGCAGTTCCTCTTTGTTATTATGCTTAAATCTGCTAAAAATATTATAATTTTTTTATTGTTAAGTTTTTATGAAGACTAAGCAACTATCAACAAATACTCAGCTAGAACCTGTATAGACTACAATTGCTATCAATCAATATCACACATTTACATAGTATTTGAATATCATTTACATAGCATTTAAATAAATTTAAATAACATTTGAATTTCATTTGCATCACATTACCTCTAGATCTATATTTAGCTTGCATATACTCACTGATTGCAAACTGTATGACAGAACCAGTTGTTGCGTTTAAATGGACTGTGCTGATTTCTCTTGTACCAGTCGGCTGACAGAATACCACAGAGTTACCTTGGATAACTGGACCACATTCCTGGCTCACACTGCCTCCTTGTAACTCAGACCTAGCATAAAAACAAAAGTCAAATGTTAGTAATAGTAGGGGTTGGGCATGTCAGGATGGAAGAGCAGGCTGTTATAAGAGTTTAGTAAACAAAATGATTGACAGGTATATGCATTTCCTTTCACAAAAATAAACCTACAACATGTTTCCATATTTAGGTGGAGGTGTTGTTTCCATGGATACAATGATTTTCAAGGTTTTCTCCATAGCATTAACACAAAATAACTAAATTAGGCAAGAACAACATTTTTTTTATTTTTATATAATGCTTAGAATTTGTATAGATTCAGAAGTTTCCTGACAGTAATATTTTTTCATCCTTATCTGTTACTCTTTGTCAAAAGTT
Organism: Saccoglossus kowalevskii; assembly: GCF_978046115.1. Lineage (NCBI taxonomy): Eukaryota > Metazoa > Hemichordata > Enteropneusta > Harrimaniidae > Saccoglossus > Saccoglossus kowalevskii. The sequence continues at coordinate 21,873,125 of NC_140643.1, read as the reverse complement.
CATTTACACTGTAATAAAGCACAAATCAAAAAGGGATCGCTAAACTAGTTTCTATGGAATGTATAATTTTATATTCTCCAAAGCATGAGCAGCAAAACATCATTTGGAAATTAAAAATGTGAAGCTTCGAACATTAAATTCAACTTTTGTCACCTTTGTCAAAATCCTGCACAATTTAAAATTCTATCAAATTATTTCAAAATTCTATCAAATTATTTCAAAATTTTATCAAATTATTTCAAAAATTTACCAAATTATTTCAAAATTTTATCAAATTATTTCAAAATTTTATATAATTATTTCAAAATTTTATCAAATTATTTCAAAATTTTGATCAAGAGCTGTAGTCAATATGGAATTATGTTCATTTGGTCCAAGGTTATCAAACAATTTATACTGAAATACATAAAAATTGGTGAAATGTTGTGAAGAAATTTTGAAAATTAAGGAACTTAAGATTTTTCGTGATTTCAAAATATATTGGTGTGAAATGGAAAATTGAAGATCAATGAATCTGAAGCGTTTTTTGACGTCAAAAAAAAAAATATGTTAAGTATATATATATGTAGATAAAATAAATTACATGTATGCCCACTTACCAAAGTGATGAGTCCAAGTCAGGCGACTTGTCAAAGTTATCTCGTAATATCATTGTCTGTAAAATGACATCTGTGAAAAGACCAAGAAAAACAAGAAGATGAATTACGATTTCCTTGTGGGTTGACATTACTTGCTAAATGCCAGTTGAACAACTTAACAAAATATATATATATCAAGGATTGACAGAGAAAAAAAACACTTCAAAAACTATTTAACATATATGTAACAGTGATAATGAAATGTTGAAAACTGAAATTCCATTACTGACCTTTGCGCTGTACGAGTTGTTCAACGAATACTTCCTCTCCTTCTTCACAAAGTTCCAATGCTAGCGTGTCTTTAAAAATGAACTGTTGACCAAGAGAAGCTGTTGCACTGTATAGGACAATGATGAAAGATGTATAGGGAAATGGAGTTCAGTGAAAGGTTGAAAATGATGAGAGTCTAATTATTCTGGCAAAGATTAAATTCAGGCTGTCAGAACTGATAGGAAAAAGTTGTTACTCCAGAAAGTTTGTCTCTGATTTACACACAAAATACAAAAATAAACATATATGGATTTAAGTACTGTGTTAATAACCTGCTCCTTAGACTAGAGTGATTTACTGTGAGCAAATCTGAGAGTTTGTCAAACATTCTGGTACTTTCTGATGGTTTGTCAAACATTCTGGTACTTTGATGGTTTGTCAATCATTCTGGTACTTTCTGATGGTTTGTCAAACATTCTGGTACTTTCTGATGGTTTGTCAAACATTCTGGTACTTTCTGTTGGTTTGTCAAACATTCTGGTACTTTCTGATGGTTTGTCAAACATTCTGGTACTTTCTGTTGATTTGTCAAACATTCTGCTACTTTCTGATGGTTTGTCAATCATTCTAGTACTTCCTGTTGATTTGTCAAACATTCTGGTACATTCCGATAGTATTGTTTCCCAATAACAATATACTTCCATTATTATACTTCAATTTGTGCTATGCTAAGATTGTTTATGCACTTCAATATTGATGTACTGCTTGCATTTTTTTTTAAACCAATACTTGACAATTCTCCAAATGTTTTCATTGAGAAAGTATCAGGACATGCGAGCCTCAAAGGTCATGTGTGAGGCTTATAGTGTAAACAGACTTTTCCTGCGAATATTTCAAAAAAAAAATAATACTACAGATCAACAAAATAAAATGTAGCACTCTCATTTCCTGTAAGTTCCCCCCCCCATCTCTAATAATGGAATGTCCCTTCCTGGATACTTTCAGGAGTTGTATCTTGAAGCACAGAAGTAAACAGAGTAATTAAATCACAATGTGATACTGCCAGTTGAGATAAGAAATGCACTGATATGCCGATGCTTTGTGCATGACACTTAGGAAAGTAGTGCAGAGACCTTACTCCCTGATGGCCAAAGACAGCAATGATACAGCTGTTATGAAAGTAACTATTTAATATATAAACTATTATTAGAGTCAAATAAACTGATGCAAATACTTCTCAGTGTACTAATACTGTCTTCGTGAAGCAGTGATAATTATGGAGGGGTGGCTATTCAAATTCAGGGTTTTAACTAACTGTCTGCTAAGTGCCCAAACTATGCCTAAGTAAATACGGAAAGCCTGCATATAATCAGATAACAAAAGGGTAATTGATTTACCACCACTGTTATGTAATTAATAACAGATTATTTACTTTTCTTTCTCTGTCCTCAGAGCAGGAAATCTTGACATATGCACAAATAATAATTAATAAAGTATGAAATTCATAGTTTTAAATTGTAGAAAAAACGTCAGGTTTTCATTATCATAGTAGTGAACCTCTCATCGGGGGTTTTTAAATCATGTAAAAAATGGGTCCAATGTAATGTAACACCAAGATTTTGTTTAGACAAAATTTGTACATGTGGTGCACTATGACATTTTAACATCATGATATCCCATCTTGATGATTTTTTTTTGAAAAACTTGAAATAAGAGGTTATGCACTGAACTAAACATCATAATAAATAAACAAGTCATGTCATGACATAGAGTCCATGTTAGGTCAATTGTGAACAAAATTGAAATGAGCCATCTTGAATTTTATCTGAAAAAACATTACGATCCTGTTATAAATATGTTCATTGTATGTATGGTACCAAGATGGACAATAGCTGTCCATGTTTAACCATGTTTAGAATGACAGAAATGCTTAATTTTGTCGAATTTTAAGCATAAAATGGCTGCCATTCTGCCATCTTGAATAAGATCATGAAATAAATTAGCATGCATATGTATTCAAATAAGCATGTGAGTTTTGAAAGGGATCAGCCGAGGCATGTCTCTGATAGGGATGGGCACACATGCACCACACACTGATGCTCTGTCCGAACTTGGACAAATAAATAAATAAATTCTATACCAAGATAAGTGTCAGAGAATCCAAAAAGTTTATATTTTGTTGCGTTTGTTTTTAAAAAAACATGAAATGCATGTCATTTACTTACAGAAAATTTACACATCCAGTATCTTTAGCGGGTCCAAACCACAGAAAGTTGATGACAGTTTGTGGCTGCATACTGAGATGCTGATGAACAATGGAACACATGTAGGTCTGACCAGTTGCCACGGGAGCAGGATTCATCATGGGAGACATAAACGGATTGAACATTGTTTGCTGTTTCATTGTTGGATATACTCCGGTTATCATCAATCCATCAAATTGACGACTGGAAGAGATGCTTACTGAAAACAAAATGTCAAAATATTTCAAAAGATGTGAATAAAAGAAAGGTTTAATCTTAGAAAACTTTTTTCTAAGCACTCTGCTTCCAATACATGCATTGTACCTTTAAATTACGACAATAGAACAAACACATTTTTTTGACCACTTCAATAACAAATAAATTAATAATTATTCTATTATTAAACTTTTTCAATACTAAACTACATACAGCTTTGTGTACCAGTTATGTGTTACGATCGCATGAAACAACACCCAGTACAAGATAGTGACAAAAAACTGCGATGTCAGGCCCTGCTATTATAAGGAGGAATTCTTTATAGATCTACCCATCCAGCGATTAATCCACTTGAGCGAGCAAATTGAACATAAATGTATTGATCTTTTATGAGGATCTTCAATACGTTTTCTTTGGAATAGGTTTGTACATTGGACAAGCTTTTACAGGAACGGTCCAGGGGTACTATTCACAGCTTGGCAGCAGGTCTCCCACTGGGTTACTACATTACTGCAGACAATGATAAGGATCTTGTCAACACAGGTATAGCACTCGCTAACTATAAATGAAGAACATGGCTTGCTTGTCCAAACAATGATTGTTCCCAAAACATTTATTCCTAATCTTATTTTTTAGGGACTCATCCTCAGACAATAGCAGGTGTTGTTTTATTTACAACAAGTACAGCTCTGTGTGAAGATCACCACCTGTGGATTTTCACAATGCAAAATTCTAACAAAAATTCAAGATAAAAATTTTGGGAAAATTTGCCTGGCCTTTTCAGTTAGAATCAAAGTACTATACCCTCTGTATGTTCAAGTTCACCCTGTGCTTTATGTTTAAGTTGGTTTTATTAGCTTCTTCAGGTCCATTGTCAAAGTCAATGATAACAATGATAGGAGACAAATGTTTACATGTTTTTAACAGACAGACAACTGAATAATACTACAAATATTTGCTTTAAGTTCTATCAAATCACAGACATAAACACAAATTAAAGTTACATTCTCATCTTGTACGATCTGCAATCAACCTCTCGCTGACCCTTGTACTCGTAAAGATTTGGATTTTGTTCATGAGAAATCTCATCTTAGAGTCCTGAAATGTAATTCAGAAGACAGTCCTAAAGCTAGATAAAGATCGAGGCCTTGAATGATAATAATAATGAAAATTATGTTGTACCAACTTATTTCATAGAGATCACTATAGCCAGTGAGAAGGTTTCCTGCATACAATACTCAGTGGAAATGCAACTTTAAGTTATAATTATCACCAGACACTTGTTTGTTGCAACATTTTTATGGAAATTAGTTTTATTATACCAAATGAATGATATCAGCAGTAGGAAACAAATGTAAAAAAAACAGCTAATTGAATCCTACTTGAAATATTTCAAATACTATCAACAAAATATTTATGCAAATTAGTTAATTAATATGCAAGAATGGCATATGTTAAGAATTCTCCCCGACCTTTACCAATCATTAGGTTTAATGTACATTACATGTACTTTTATACCACAAATTAAAACAGAGCTTTAGAATTGGAGTCAACTGAAATCAATCTCCCTTACATATTTAAATATCATGTAGCATATATCTACATAATGATTATCAATGTATATGCAAATTAGCTAATTAATATGCAAGAATGTTTTAAGAACTCTCCCCACCTATACCTGCATACCACAATTCAAAACAGAGCTTTAGAATTGGAGTCAACAGAAATTAATCTCCCTTACATATTTATACATGTCGCATATATATGCATAATAATTATCAATGTATATGCAAATTAGCTAATTAATATGTAAGAATATTTTAAGAATTCTCCCCACCTGTACCTTTATACCACAATTCAAAACAGAGCTTTAGAATTGGAGTCAACTGAAATTGATCTCCCTTACATATTTAAATATCATGTGGCATATATCTGCATAATAATGATCAATGTAAGTGCATTATCTTCTTGATGTCTTGCAATCGGTGCTGTGGGGGAATATTTGTTGAAATTTTTAGTTAACAGTCAACAGGTGTCATTAGAAATACGATTCCAGGGGCACTTGAATTGTTGTCAGTTATACAAATCATATGCTACCGTTTTCAATGAAACTAGAACAGAATAGCCTTCACTCGATGAATCGACTATTAATACGATTGAAATACGGTTTATATCTTGCTCTGTCAACAAAGATAATTACAAGGGTGTGATACACCTTTACTCAATTCGTGACCTGGTAGATATCGAGCGTAAGATGACACGAGTATGACCAAACTGCTGATAAATAGTTCATTAGATAAATACTTCCAATATTTAAATTGTTGCATTGAATTCCATGTAAGATTTTTGAGATATTGAACATGAGTTGTAACTTGTCAATATTAAAATCAGGGAGTTTCATGAATACATTTTTCATAGTAATAAGATGTATTCATGAGAGATGTTGCTGTAAACAGCTACAATCAAGTTAAGTACAACTATACTCTTGCTGTTTCTGCGTTAAATTTTGAGTAATAACAGACATCTGATGCAGCTTTCAAGGCTGCAAACACATGGAATATTTATTAAATATTAAAAAGACTAATTTTCTTTGTTGAGAAAGATCTGTTAAGTTATTATTTCTTTTTATGAATACTTGTTTAATTTAGTCTGACACATTCACAATTGTGAAGATATTTTTGAACAAATTGAAAGAATGTCAAACATTCTTGAACTTTTAAATTAAAAGGTCTCAAAAATAGGAAGGAGAAGTAGACAGTGAGAGAGCACAGATCAATTACTTAGCATTGGTAGCCTTGTTATTTCCTATTACTTTGTGGGTCCTTTGGCCCTCTACATAATAAGTATGGAAACGTTACATCGTTTTTTTCTCGTACGGTCAATTGGTCACCAAGACGTTGATTGGTTGCCAATATAACACGCTGCTAATGTGTGGTACAATGGATGTGAGAGTTATATGTTCTGCACACGAGCTGTATCAAAAAAAATAGTTGCTACAGAGATGAAACTGTGATGTTGGAATAAATTTACATGGTTGACATGGTTTAAAATTGAAGCAATATTCTCAGGCTAAATTGATGAGGACCAAAGTACTCACAAAATAATAGAAAGGTAACCAAGCTAGGACAATGATCAATCAGAGACAATTTTATGAGGTTTTAATGAGCCCCATTTGCAGTATCTTTGAATCATCAATAAACACGCATTGACGGCTGAATGTGACAAAGTTAAATAGCCATGTCTATCTACATTAATCACATGGAACTGTTCCACTATCATCTTGACAAGACCATGGAAGGCACCTACAAGACTGAAAAAAATTGTACAATTATTTCAGATTAGACTCAGATTGCTTTAGATACTAATTATCACTACAGTGTACATGTACAAGTATACAATACAGTCAGTCTGAACCAAACACAGCATAAATTGGACAGCGTTCAATCCAAATTCTAATACAAGATTTTCTCTAAAGGGTTGTATACTGTAAAATGTTTATTGCTAGGAACTTTCGCAATCAAAATCAAAATTTCACTCGTCTCTGAATACCGGTATGTGTTTTTAGGATTCCGACAAATTTTCAATGCTACAAAATATCATGATTTTCACCAATTTTATCTCTCCTTAAATCCAAACAGTTCACAGAATATAAAAGGCAATGATCTTTAAGTCTGAATGTAAGTGTCCAGGATAAATAAAACTTGCATGCAATAAATATCATTTAACATTCAACCCTATTTCCTCTCTAAACATAAGTTTGCAAGTGTGAAAAAAATGAAACAAACTTTGAAAACATCTCAGTGAAGTTTTTGCACACAATAACTGAAATCACCTTCAACAACCCCCCCCCCAAAAAAAAACAAAACAAAGATTACATTTGCTACCTACATGTTTTAAATTAACAGCCCTGACAATGAGCTGTTTCTCAGTTGCCTAGTTTAAATATACTGAGACTACATACTGTATAAACTACTCATTTTACAGGAAACTACAACATTTTTCAACAGTGAAACTTACACAGCAGTTCTATATACAGCACAGTTCTGACAGCAACAAAAATACCAGTCTACAGCACATTCATTATATTAGAAATTTTAAAGTAAATTGCAGATTTTGTGTACTGTAAAAGCATTAATTATTCATCATTTTTAAATTTCACTATTTTTAGTGATAAGGAAAATCTGCTAAATTAAATCCATGTGAGAATGTAAAATAACAATAGAACTCGTTTGTGAACTTAAAACAATAGAACTCGTTTGTGAACTTAAAACAATAGAACTCGTTTGTGAACTTAAAACAATAGAACTCGCTTGTGAACTTAAAACAATAGAACTCGCTTGTGAACTTATAACAATAGAACTCGCTTGTGAACTTAAAACAATAGAACTCGTTTGTGAACTTAAAACAATAGAACTCGTTTGTGAACTTAAAACAATAGAACTCGTTTGTGAACTTAAAACAATAGAACTCGTTTGTGAACTTAAAACAATAGAACTCGCTTGTGAACTTAAAACAATAGAACTCGCTTGTGAACTCGCTTGTGAACTTAAAACAATAGAACTCGTTTGTGAACTTAAAACAATAGAACTCGTTTGTGAACTTAAAACAATAGAACTCGTTTGTGAACTTAAAACAATAGAACTCGCTTGTGAACTTAAAACCAAGTGAAATTGTTCAAAGATTAATAGCAAAATTAAGTGTGAGTGAAAATAAATGGTTTTACAGTACATAAAGAAACAAACACAAACATTATTCATTCCTTGATTCATGTGTGAAAAACAAATATAAACTTTCCTCAAATTAATGTTCGGTAAATATCTTGAATGTAAGAAATCACTTTTTGTTTTTCTTCTAATAAATGTATTGCGAGGGTGTCAAGTTGTAACCACCTCAAAATCTGGTCATATTGGGCTTCCATATTACAGTATCACATCATGGTCGTGAAAAGTGCTTTTAGACCAAACTGAATTTACTAATTTCACATGACCCAGCCCTAATAGGATTCAGTGAATGAATACTGTGATTACCTGAAAGAAAAGTCAAGGATCTGGAGATAAAGTCAAGGATGCTTTTGTCTCTGGCGCTTAGCGAGTTCAATACACATTCAGACAGCATAAAACGATAGTCTAATTTCAACCAACACAGTGTATAGACGAATCATAAAGAAACATGAAGTACTGTACACATCTAAATATAAAAATTCCCAAAGCAGATGGGATGGGTTTTGTGTGTAAAAAATAAAAGGTGGTGCTTGTATGCATGGATTGTATACCAAAGAATCATGTTAACAGAGAGCTGTTCCAATAGATTGTAAAGGTGCACCAAAGTTACGGTGAAATTGAAATCAAGCTTCAGTTTCTTATTCTTTTCTCTCTTTGAAGAGAAGGGTTGTCAAAACTGAATAAACAACATTGATCATTTCTGGACTGATTGCGATTACTTTCGTTATAAGCCTCAGTGAGCCCAGTTAGACCATGAAATTAAACATTACCCAGCTCCCAAAATTAAAAAATAAACAAAAAAAACAAGAGGTAATGTTTCATTCTGCACCAATACATGTTATTTAATACCACTATGGTACTCTATAGAGGGATAGAAATTGAAGGAAACCTCTTGTAATGCAAATAGTTCTGTTACTGATTCTACGATAAGTTGAGGAGTTGTCGCCAAACGTCAGTATCAATTCACCAGGTACCTGTATCTTAATGTACCTAAAGAGGGATAGCTTGTTTCAGGGTCGCTAGAGTAACTTTATTTTCAACAATTCGGCAATTAGAAGGCAATTTAGTTAATTTATGGGTGCTGAGCGGAAATAAAACAGCCACCACAAGAAAGGAATAACAACATTAGGGCAGTATTATAATAAGGATGCTACGGGAAAAAAGTTGAAAAGTGAAAAGCTGTCATACGTGTATTGTGCGACAGGATATGTTGTCGCACAAACTATGCTAAGAGACGGAAGTTGACAAAAGCACATTAACAAAAAGAAAAACTTAGTTATTGTTAAAAAAAGCCATAATTGTCAGTTCCAACTGTTTAAAAACATCAGCAGTTTGCAGCAAATTTTTTTCTAGTTTTTTTAAATAAATCAAATCGCTGAAATTTTAAATTCAAATATTTAAAATAATCAACATATAGACATCACACCACTACAAGTAACAAAGAAAAAAATCATTGGCTTACCCTGATACATCTGCCCAGGTGTGTAGTACGACGGGTTGCCAACTATAGACACACTTAGCGTGACTTCATCACTGTCCACACCCGCTTGGTCTAATCCTCCTTCAAAGTTACACATAAAGAAAAACGGCTGCATACCGGAGAACATACCCCATGACATACCCACCATCACCCCAAGGGTGACGACCGTTATAAAATTCATGGTCAAAAACATCACCGATTCAGAAACAAGATGGGTGATCTTTCAACACATCGCTTGCACTCAAAAGTTCCACTGCCAAGCAATGTAACCAACAGTTCAAACTTCTGTTCACTGCCTATTCCCTGATAACTCAGCGTGGATGAATTAGATGTTCCCGACGCCCACTCATCTATCGTATGAACGTTTAATCCTTATACTAAGAGAAGAGTTAAAAGTATACCAGATGTTGACAGTTCAGTCATTAAACAGTGGTATCTGCAGTCTCGGATGTTCCGCTTGATATCAGCTTGTCCGTGTGGTAGATTGTCGGCTAAGAGCAGAAGAACTTTACCCAGGCTACTTTTTTTTTTTCTTAAAAGGACTTGACTACACGGCACAATAGTATATAATGCCTTTGTTCATTCACACTTAACACCGCTTTAGAATATCAATACCTACGTCTGCAGTCAAAATACCACTACAACTCATTGGCGCGGGGAACTCACTGATGACAGAGGTAAAATGTCCAATTTGCAAGTATGTCAAAGACCGGCAGATAGCCACAATTTGAACATATCACACCCGGCCTATTCTTGAAAAGTTTGACAGTTTGCCCTGAGTTTGCCGAGTAATAGCTGATAATCCAGTCAAAAGATTTGAACTGTTATCAGGGGCTGCACCATTAATTACAAGTAGGGATGGAAGGTGTGAGGGACTAAGAATACAATGTTAAAGTAATATACCAAAATATTTTTACAGACTATTTCATTATTATCAATCTATAATTTCCCGGATATTTTAGTAGAGTCGATCACTATTACAATTTTCACAGAAATATTTCAGTTTTACCTATTTATTTTATAATAAAGTTTTAATATTGAATTTCACTATCCAATATTTCAACCAAATTTACATGATGATTGGCATCAAATTAAAAATGGTTTTGTACAGGAAATAAAGAATACACACCACCCAGAGAAAAATATACATTGTACGAGACCCACATGCTTTCTAATGTATTTTCTGCCACACAGTGGTGAAATATTTATTTAAATTGCAGTTATAGACAAGGATGAAAGGTATAACTACTGTTACTGTAAATTATTGTTTCCCCTTGATCAAGTTTTTTTTTGGGGGGGGGCTATCACTGTTTTTTATGAATATACATTTTTCTGCAATTTTCCCAATTTGTTTTCTGTGCAGATTTTTATTTTAAAAAAATCAATCACCCGCCCACCCCTTCCTACAGAGTTTATGATGGTCAACCCCAAATTTCAGTAGGTTATAAAACAAATTCTAGACTCCAGCGGAAATGCTGACCCAATACAAACCATTAAAGTATACTTCTAATATATGAAGGCAAGTGATTAAGGCTAAAGCCATTATACAACAATGTAGGTGAAAACATTACCAATACATTATAAATAATGATTATACGGTAGCATTTCCATGGCGATGAAAAAAGTCAAAGTATTGTTATCAATAGGAGAGGGTTAACCACATGTCAAACACTGACATCACAAAACCATTCTACAATATAATCAATCATTCTGAACATGCTCAGTTACGACATTTAACAAACATTAGCATCAATAGAAATGTAGTTTAAAAACCCCAAGACAACATTTCTTTTCATTCATGTAATACTCTACTAAAATGAAAATACATTTGAATAAAAATTAATTTCAAGCATAATGCATGAAATTATACATTTATGCCATGTGATATACATTTATCGCCATGCGTTTATACATTTGGTACCACATGTAATTTCGACCCAGTTATACATGAATCTAAGATATGATAAAACTGGCATTTTGGTAGTTTTTGCCATTAAATTTATTAGTAATATCAAAGATTTATGTGACATATGTCTGTTGAAATCTAACAACTTAATTCCTAAGTAAATCTTGAGTAAACTATCCGAGTTCAAAGCCCCAGATAAGAATATTTAATTTCGAGGCAAGTATAGCAGCAAAGGTCTTAATCATACAATAAAAGAAGCCGAACATTTATTTTTTATTCTGAATTTTTTTTGAAGTATTTGATTGTGATTGCATATTGACTGAGTTTGTTTATGAATGAAAGCATATCAGATACTTGTATGCAGAGAACACGATTCAAGATAATGTTTTTGTTTTTTTTTATTATCTTTTATGATATCTCTTCACAGCAAGATTTAAGTAAAGACATTTGAAATTATTTATTTAAAATAATGTTTATGATAAATAATGTTTTTTTTAATAAAACAACAAGATTGGATAAAAATTCTCCAATTTTAAACAGAAATAGTTGAGAATAATAATAGAAAAGAGTTGGCAGTGGCTGCAATATTTGCGTATTGTCTTGTGTTCATCAATAAGAGCCTTGTTTACCCATAATCTGTTGTTTGTTTACTAATCTGTTTCCACAATACCCAGCTAAACAGCAAGCAAAAGAATGATACAGTGTCAATAGCATATTGTATATCACGCCTAAGGTGACCTCAACTGACCCCATTAAGCTTTCGTCTATTCTGTCCGAGTCCGGTCTCACGACACTAAATCGGGTTTCATGAAAGCAGGTGAAAATTAACTGACGATTATTCAATTTTTTTACAACTGGGGGAAATACTCCCAGGGCACGTATTTATGTACGTATGTATGTAAGCATAATGTGGAATGCAGGTCCACCTTGAGAAACCTTGTTAACAAATTTCTTTTGCCAAATTTTTGGATGAATATTATACTCGCAACATTTATGAATGCAGAATTTTATCGCAAGTAAAACATCATCTAGTGTAGTCAAAAAGAATTATTTTGTGCGCTATAGTAATGTAGGTTCAGTGATTTTCAAGGGGCCACAGCAAGCCACATTATAAATTAAAGTAATAACACAATAAAGCAACAAGTATTCTTTTATAGCACATAAAGTATATTTGATTAGAGTTTATGCCATTTTATATAGGCTGGCTGTGTGAAGGAATGCGAGTCTGCTGTATAACAGAATTAAAAGGTAATGAAATATTAAACCGAACATATCGAACACAAGTTGCAGTCTCCACGGATCCACCCAATAGATGTTTTTTCGATTAAGAGTCTTAAACAACGGCTTTCATTGTGAGAAAAACTAACAAGAACCAGGAGAGTATTTTGGCAGGTAAACAGCCTGAACACTGATCAAACAGGACATTTTTCCAAGGTTAAAATGCCTGCTTTTTTGCGGCACTGTTGCTAGGTGTGCTGGAATTTCTCAATGATACAGATCGAGCTGATACAAAGACGCAGTGTGCTTGTATTTTTAATTTAAAAGTTAGTAGCTTTTTTGTGTGTCTAAATGTACAAATCCTGGATAGCAAAATGAACGGTGCTTTTCAATCGTATTTAATTAAAGATGGATGTCAAAACGAGATGAGATCAGATACGAAAAGCTGCTTATAGGTGGACTGAGGCAAAATATAAACTTAGTCCAAATCGAAACAATAGGTGCATGCATGGTCAACATAATTGAGCAATGGGGGGAAAACACACAGACAAATACAAACTCAATTCTTCTGTTCTTCATTTTACACAAAAATAAACTTTAACAAAGGAACAATCTACCCAGCATGAACATTCAGAATAATAATATGTTGTTGGTTTGCTTGCAGCTTTGCATTCTGGGATATTAGCTATAGCACAACTGCCAAATTGAAAGAGAGATTCACTAATTAGAACAATACTAAAAAGGGAATAATTAACTACGTCTTACATATGTCCTACAATTGTTTTTTTTTTGTATAAACCATTTTCACAATTTGAGGATTTCATGGCATTCAATACGACAAAAATTCACAAAAGTCATTACCGTAGGATTCCACAGAAATTGTCATTATGAAAGTTTATTTTTACAGTCTAGCGGAAATTTGTCACTCGCAAAACTGAAGTGAATTACAGTAGATTAATTACACATCTGTTGCACTGAAAATATTTCAGACACCACATACACTAAATAACGAGATACATGTAGTTTGAAATTAAATTTGTCATGAAAATTGTTAGCACTTCTTTTTCTTTGCAGTTTTTATTTCTGCTTTGATTTCTTTATCTGATGGCATTTTCTTGAGTTTATCATATACTAATAGGTAATAAATAACGCAACCAACTGCTATTGGAATAGAATAGAATAGAATAGAATAGAATATAATAGAACTGTGCGTGTTTCTGGTTCTGAGATGTTCTAATTAATGGTTTTGTAACAATCCTTTTGCTTTCTTTTATTTTTAAATTATTTTGCAATAAAAAAAAACATTTTGAACTGACACTCACCAGAAACAAGTAACATTTTTGGTCTAACAAACTTAAGTGAGTTATACAACATTTACAACTACCTGTAAACTCTCATCTAAGGAAGTCAAGGCAGTATAAAAACACTATTTAGTATTAGGGGGGGGGGGGTCAAGGATCTCTGACTAAAGGCAGGTAAGGACGATAAATCATGGTAAAAGATTCTTCTAGTGGGTAAACAATGACTTCCTCTATTCTGTTATTTCCAGACAAGCTTTGCTGACAATCTATGTGTGTGGCCGCAAGACATAATCGTGGGAATACATTTGTAAGTGTTCTGAATTAAAAAAAAATACATCTCACTGAGAAACATCTAATTTTACTGGAAATTGGCTTCTCAGTATGTTATTAGTTAGCAGCAAGCGATGAATCCAATTATATGCATAATTAGTAAACAAAAACTATTTTTTTTAATACAATAGTATGTATGAAATAGGAACTTCACAAACAGTTGAATACCAGTCATTCTCTAGGTCTATATGGTGAAGTTATTTTCTTTTGTTTTTCTTCAGGTAACATATACTAGATTCTCAAAACTTTCTACTCTTTGTTAGAAGCAAGATTTTATTAGTATGAACATTCTGATTAACCCTTTGAATGCCTAAGTCAACTTATGTCACCTTTTGCAAAATGCACTTACAATATTTTATAACTGTTTTGATGAAGACAATGTCTAATAAGGCAATTATGTTTATCTGATTAAAACAACAAAACTATCAACAAATACACAGAAATATGTAATTTTGGCGACAAAAATATAGCATTCAAATAGATGGGGTTGGTATATATTACATTTTAAAGTACCACAGTTTTTGCATGTAAACAACATTTGCCCTATGAAACCCATCAAGAATGAGGTAGTGCAAAAACAGTATCACTTTAAAAACATTGTCAAAACTGCTGACCGGACATGCAATTAGTCTTTCAGATAGGAACATAAGCTCACTGTCAAGAATACAGGAATCTAATGAATAACATTTGACAATGCTAGTAATGGATTAATAGCTGGTATCTACTGTTAACAATTTGTCTGTAATGACTGGCACCATAGGGGAGACTATGCTGGTACTTGTACATAGAGCAAGACCCCAGAAAATTTTCATCGAGAAAAAAATTCATGGTTTTTTACCAACTTGCAAAATTTGGGAAATTTGTCTATCATAAAATTAAAGTGCGAAATAAGTTCCTTTTGTACCCCCCCCCCATTCCTAACCCTACCCTCCAGCACTCCCATTTAATTGTACATGCCCCTTCTAATGACATCTATAGTTATCTAGAGGGGGAATATACAAATGAATTGGGTAACTGGGAGTGAGTGGGAGTGAGTGTTAGAGTTAGGGTTAGGGTTAGGGATGGGGGGTACAAAAAGAACTCTTGCCTAAAGTACTTTACAGTGTTAAATGTTGGAGTTTTGTTTACATTTTGTTTTGCACAGTTCAGAATCAAAAGTTTCATGAGACCAAATTAAAAGAACAGTTGTGTTACTTATAGTTTTACATTCATGGGCGTGGGTCAAAATTTGAATGGACATGCATAGACAAAAAAAACAAATTCTTTCATCATCAAGTTTGAACAAATATGTTTGTTTCAATTATAGTTGAATAGACTTATTTGATGAGTACTGGGGGTAATATGAAATTTATTTTGAATATTTCTATCAAGTGATGTCCATAACACATTTGCCTACTGACACCACTTTTTTTCAAATTCAGCAGAGCAGAGCAGAGCAGAGCAGAGCAGAGCTTAATAATTTTTTTTTACTCATTTCTATATGGCCACATCCTGCCGCCTTACCATATACATGTACCTATAGTGTATTATTGAGTAGTATGATTTGTGAAGAGAACATTTCCTGCAGTTTGTCAATATAGCAGAAAGATATTGTCTTCACATGTCAACGCCAGTCAATGGCTCCGAGTTAGGCACATGATTTGTAGTTGTCTAAAGCAGAAGTCTGTACTCGACAAGCAATCTATGCTATACTAGTCATGGTTATGTTCACCATAACACATGGTCTACTGACAGCGCTTATTTCTAATTCATTTTGGCTATCCATGGAGACTTACAGCAGGAAATGTGCTAACACCACTGTATAATCAATTTAATATTCGTTAAAAAGAGAATTGATAAACTCTTTACATGAGATAACGAGAATTTCAAAAACCATTTGCGTTTAATATGCTACACAATAGTCCTAAACACCAAAAATGTAATCTCAAAGTGTAACTTCAACTTTCTACATACAACTTATCATATATCCTCAATAAAACTATACACTTCAACTCAGACGTCTACGATTGAGTGCGAACCAGACATCTAATGATAATGAATCATTAAATGTTATTTTGTTAATACTGATCTTTAACCTAGCAGTAATATACCGCACTAATTACACGATAATTATCAACAAACTTAATCAGAATTGCCTTTTACCATCTGAAGATGATAACAGAAACCACTGTAAATCATCATAAAGTCAGAACACATGGTCTGGGGAATTTCAGCAATGTCAAAGCTATTACAGACTTCTGTTAACTGTAATCATTGCATACAAATAACAAATTACCCATAATCCACTGTACAGTCTTGGATTTGTTGCAGTATGCTTTTACACATCTTCCAACCAACAACCTTTTATAGCAAACTCGCACACTTAAAGAGTGTATGAACTACAGATTAAGCGTTTGTACCGATTATTTCTCTAAGTATACTGCTTGCACACTTAATTATGAGTTCACATAGTATTTTTTACAATGCACATATTACATGCTTAACTAGTACATGTAGTTTTTACAATGCACATATTACATGCTTAAAACTAGTAGTTTTTCAATGCACATATTACATGCTTAACTAGTTTTTACAATGCACATTTTACATGCTTAACTAGTTGTTTTCAATGCACATATTACATGCTTAACTAGTAGTTTTTTACAATGCACATATTACATGCTTAACTAGTAGTTTTCAATGCACATA
The DNA here is from genome assembly GCF_978046115.1 of Saccoglossus kowalevskii. Classification (NCBI taxonomy): domain Eukaryota; kingdom Metazoa; phylum Hemichordata; class Enteropneusta; family Harrimaniidae; genus Saccoglossus; species Saccoglossus kowalevskii. Next base: position 21,856,174 of record NC_140643.1, on the reverse strand, counting down.
TTACATGCTTAACTAGTAGTTTTTTACAACGCACATATTACATGCTTAACCAGTAGTTTTTACAATGCACATATCACATGCTTAAAACTAGTAGTTTTTCAATGCACATATTACACGCTTAACTAGTTTTGACAATGCACATATTATATGCTTAACCAGTAGTTTTTACAATGCACATATTACATGCTTAACTAGTAGTTTTTACAATGCACATATGACATGCTTAACTAGTAGTTTTTCAATGCATATATTACATACTTAAGTAGTAGTTTTTTACAATGCACATATTACATGCTTAACCAGTAGTTTTTACAATGCACATATGACATGCTTAACTAGTAGTTTTTCAATGCATATATTACATACTTAAGTAGTAGTTTTTTACAATGCACATATTACATGCTTAACCAGTAGTTTTTACAATGCACATATTATATGCTTAACCAGTAGTTTTTACAATGCACATATTACATGCTTAACTAGTAGTTTTTACAATGCACATATGACATGCTTAACTAGTAGTTTTTCAATGCATATATTACATACTTAAGTAGTAGTTTTTTACAATGCACATATTACATGTTTAACCAGTAGTTTTTACAATGCACATATTACATGCTTAACTAGTAGTTTTTACAATGCACATATTATATGCTTAACCAGTAATTTTTACAATGCACATATTACATGCTTAACTAGTAGTTTTTCAATGCACATATTACATGCTTTAACCAGTAGATTTTAACAATGCACATATTACAGGCTTAACTGGTAATTTTTGTAATGCACATATTACATGCTTAACTGGTATTTTTGCAATGCACATATTACATGCTTAACTGGTATTTTTACAATGCACATATTACATGCTTAACTGTAAAGTAACATAATTTAAACATATGATATGCTCAGGCTGACATGATTAACAGATTGTAAGCAGTTAATGTTTTGGTGGGATGAAGTATAGCTTTATGAAAATATTGTCTGAACTGCTGTATCAACAATGCATGTTCTCTAAAAGTATGTGTAATTTATATGAATATGTGCTGAATGAAAGTCATTGTTGTTCAGTCTTTGTCAAAGTGAAATATATAGCATCACATCATTCACATCTAGAACAGCTTAGCTGAGAGACTTCCACTTTTCTTGGTTGTTTTTTTATTATGTGCTCAGCCATTTTTAGCCATTTCAGGTGAAATTATTTTATATGTTACCCATACCAATAAAGAAGTTGCAAAGCATGACTTATCTAGTTATCCACAGAGATATTTTTTAAACACTTCCACCAGGGTCAAATAATGGTCATCCAATCTTGTAACAAAGTAACATACATACTGCATTCAAAATATATTTATAAATAAATTTTTAAGATTTGTAAATGAATGACAAACTGTATCATCACATGATTACTTCTAGCCAATCAACAGGTAATTATCTCTGGTGGAATATAAAAAAACAACTCCAAATACATCAAGACAGACCAATAAATATAGACTTGAAAAATACACATGTATATTTATTCTATGAAATCATATGAAAGTATGAAAGTGAAAAATATATATTAAGAATGTTAATAAACAAATTATCAACAAAATTTTGACATGTTGCTTTACCGATGTATAGGAGAAGGCAGTTTATATATTCCATGGATTTGGCAGTGATACATAAAAATAACTCTGGTATGCAAGCAATCCATGAGTAGTAACAGTACCTGTGTACTTGCACCACTTATACAAAGTCATATAGATAACGCACAACATCAAAATTCACAGTCCTGAGGAGAAAGAAAAATACCAGAATAAGAGGCAAAACAAATACTATTTTTGTTGTTTTGGAAATTTGAATTTGAAAAATCCACAAGAAAACCCCTTTGAGATTGAGTATGGTTTCATCACTATACAAAATGCAAACGATTTTGCATGTGGAAGTTTTTTTCAGTTTGGAATTGTCATTAAGACATGTCAATTGAAAAATGTATGACCATTTTTTATTATAACAGCATCATGGAAATCTAATGCACTATCCTGGCATCAATTCAGCCTGGTAGAACACCACCACAAGCAGACAATAAATGAGATCACTCCAAAGTCACATCCGTTAATGAATGAATCTTTGCCTGTGGCTTTGATCTCACCCTTGTCTGTACTTTTCAGTATTTAAGCCCGAAGTATGATTTAAATTATCGAACAAGACACTGATCCACCACTACGCTACGCTACGCTACGCTACGCTACGCTACGCTACGCTACGCTACGCTACGCTACGCTACGCTACAGGTTATAATAGTTGTCTTACCTTGCGATGGATCTAATGAAATCCAATGATACTGTACATTTGTACTTGGCACTGTCCAGCTGATCATCACTACTAACATGTGAAACCAGATGTAAACTCACCAAACTAGAAATCTGGAAAAAAAATAATAATACAAGACTCTGAATCAATATTTTAAAAATATTTCAGAAAATTGTTAGTTTTGTGTTCCTGTAGTATTACACAATATTTGCTTGTGTGAGGGCACTATTCATTATAACATTGTTCGTATATTTGTAGCTTCATAGAAAAGGCAGTAAAGAAGTCCCCGCTCCCAGCCCTTAAATAAAATTTGTTTTTAATTAAAAAATAAAGTCAAAAACAGCTAGGTTAAAAAGTTTAAATCTCCAGTTCATGTTAAAGTGCCATAGTCCATCAGCATCATAAAAACACTGAAATTTCAAATGATCACACATAAAACATTGTTTACACACACAAAGATAGCACACAAAACTCAGTGACAGTTTGATGGATTGTTGGCAAATTTACAAAATTATAAAGTCATTATCAAGTAGATCGTGTGGAGATTCCATCATTTTTGTGTGGAATTTATTGGCAAGCAAAAATTATTATAATAAATATATTATTTATCAACGTTATAATAAAAATACATACTACTGTAAAGAAGGTTAATTATTCACTGGGTTTTAATTTAGCTTATTTCGCTGACTGGAAAATGCGCTAAATTAAAATCCAGTGAATATGTAAAATTTAGCATAGAACACATTATCTAAATGATAAAATTGTGAATTTAAAACCCATTGAATATGCCTAAAATGGTAAAACAGCAAAATTTAAACCCAGTGAAAATTAGTCATTTTACAGTATTAAAATGAACGTATGAAATTGTAAAACATTTCAAAGAAGTTTTAAACTGATTGAGCATGACTCACCTGTGAGAATATATTGGCAGTGGGTGCTACTTTACCTTCCACAATGCTATAGAATATAGCCATCAATCTCTCTAGTGGGAAGGGTTTAGGTCCCAGTAATTGAAAGCTGATCTATGAAATTAGAACAACATGAAATATAATCTGGTTGCACTCTGTAAAATATCTGATGGTCTGAATTGTGAGAATATGTACTATGGTAAATGTTCAAATTTCAATCAAGTCAAGTCATTCTTCATGTGTAAAAAGTGAAAATGTGCACATTTATATAAATACCGATAGTTTCACAAGTAGTTGTCTCTAAGTAAAAAATCAAAACAAACCAATAACCTGATTCATTACCTTTTCTGTTTTCTTCAGTTTATGCTTGTTTATTTTGCCATGATGCTTTGAGAAGAATCTTTTGTCAGTTCTGGTGGGGTTATAAGAAGCTAAATAAGCAGCTATCAGAAGGTATTTAGAATAATATGGTAACTCAACACTAGAACGCAGAGATAGCAAGTTTGGAAGACTTCCTGCTCCTTCCACATTTTCAAGCTGGTATTTTTCCCATTGAGCACTGAAAACAATAAATTACACATTTGTAAACTTTTTAAACAACTCGCCTATATTCTGAGCATTTTAGATAATCCCCTGAAATACTTGAAGATTAGTATCTGGTGTGTAGTTTTGTCATCAATTCCCCCAATTCTTGAAATATACATTGTTGTGTTTATAAACATATAAGCAATGTAACTAAGCTGAAATTGTGATGCAAACATGTTCTAGAAGAAAACAAAAAAGATTTAACTCAGTTGTCCACTCATTCCTGCATTATTTTAAATTCTGGTTGAGTCTTTGTTATATCTCAATTTTGATAATTTCCAAAATAAATGATGATTCGTACCAGGAATTTATCAATTTTATATAACAATGTTAGACAACAGTGGCATATGGTACCAATGCCGTGCCCTTATGCACAGTTCCTCTATCGAATAGAGGGACTGTGCCTTAAAGTAACTTTGATGGGTGAATGTTTGTTTTTTTACAAGTAGCGCCCTCTAGAGTTCAGTTCAATTATATTTGTTTGTATAATATAGCGCCCTCAGGTGGCATAAAAAAACGACTTTATCTTAACTCCCAAACATGTAAATTAACTTGTACTGGGTAGTCGCCCATTAAATTCAAAATATTCATAATTTTGTATGTTATTTTTAAGTTAACAATTTTTACAAAAATACAAAATATTTTGAGTGGAAGTTTGAGTGTAAAATATGAAAACAGCTTTCCATGTAATTAAGTAGATGCAAATTTATTCACATACAACTATCCCAAACTGAATTTCATGGATATCATAAATATTTTTTTTACCTGGAAACCTCTCTGAGATAGATAGTCTGTAACGCTTTCTGTAAATGAGGCTGAATGTTACGCCACAACTTAGGAGCATTTTCCACTGTGGCTTCCCCTTTCAATATAGGTTCTATGTATTTGGGAAAATTCAACTGTGCCTGGAAGAACAAGTATGCAGTTACTTAGTACATAGTCATTGTGAGTTTAATCCTTTCTGCACCAAAGTCCATTTTTGTAACCGTTCATAAAAATAAAATGTTCACAAATATTTGATAAAGCGTGTATTTAATAGAAAATGATGTCCATTTGGTTCAAAATGATCAAAAAAAATATAGAATATCGGTAATATTTAAAAATAGGCAAAATGTAGCACTAAAATCATGGCGCATAATGGGTGAAGAAATAAAGTTTTAACGGTCGAGGCGAATCATAAATGGCTCTGGAACTGCATCCATTAAAATAAAATGGCCACCAGAAAGCTATTTTAAATCTGGTCTGAAAAACAGTGATGTGCATCAAGGTCCCATAATGTTCAATGCGAGTATTAAGTTTGCATGAAATCCATCCATAAACGACTGAGATCTGATAAATTTTATCAGATTTTAATACATAATGATAAATCCAGTTTGATTTGTAAACAATATACACCAAGTTAGGTGGCTTTGTTTTCTCCTTGAAAATCAGTTACATTGTAGATATAGTTGTCAGAGGAACAAGATCCTCCAGTAATTTCACAATAAAGCAGAACAGTGAGGGCAGGATAGCTACCTTTATATCATATTTTAAAGACAGCTAAGACAGATAATCAGTGGTCGCGTTTACGCAAAAACATGCGTATATTACGCATCAATATCACATTGTACGCAAAAAAATAAACACAGTGCGTACTATGTACGCAAAAATACAACAATTTAATTTACTTTCACTAACCCCCTGAGGCCATTCCAACACCGATTAACAAACACGCCGACTTGGGAACTATTCGTCCGATGGTTGAATCCACAGTTCGGGAACTTGAAAGACTCCATGACACCGTTTTTTGTGGTGATAGTGAAAATAAATTCATAACAAATTTTAATCGGGAAACATCGGAGTACAAAGGAAACCGTCTCGTCTACAGTGCTGATGCAAATATCAACGCACATAATGTCATGCGTGCACAATTCATTCAGCATTTAATAGACAATTTACACAGTCGATTTCCTGAGGAAGACCTGTCCCTGTTAGCTAGTCTGGACACAGTGCTCAATGCAAGCAAGTATCCAAGAGATGACAGATTTATAGGTGAACATGGAAATGAAGCGTTAAATGTGCTTGCTGATTTTTTTGTCGGCGATGCAGAGGATGGTTTGATCGACGCCACTACACTTTGCCGTGACTTCCGCCAAATGAAATTGACATTACGAGGACATGATCACCCAAACTTAGATGAGTCTTGCAGGTTATTAAACAAAGACTACAGTGAAATATACCCAGCATATGCTTCACTAGCAGCAATTTCACTTGTAATTCCAGTAACAAGCGTACCATGTGAGCGTGGGTTTTCCACGCAAAATCGAATAAAATGTGCTAGACGATCTCGTCTAAAAGAAGTGAATGTTGACAATCTCATGCTGATTACGATGCACGGACCACCAACAGATCGTTTTGATTTTGATCGTGCACTTGAACTTTATCATCAGAAAAAAGATCGTCGCAAATTGTGAAGGTAACGCACTTTAATACTAACTGTGGCTTGAAATACTTAGTTTGCAACATTGTATAAACAAGCAGCCTATCGGCTGAGATAGCTCCGCTGTTAGCAATGCACATTTCAATTAAAGAACTGAAGACATCATTAGAAAATGAACAATATATATAGTATCAAAGCAATCGGACTTACAGTTTTTAACAAGAAGTCGAAAATATCACTTTTTACCAAAAATATTCACCAAAATAAATAGAGAATTGAAGATATCATCACAAAACAAACAAATCTGAGAGAGGTCCACATGTAGTACCTATATATGTAGTATCAAAGCAATTGGACTTGCGGTTTTTAACAAGAAGTCGAAAATATCACTTTTTACCAAAAATGACAAAAATATTCACCAAAATTAGAGAATTGAAGATATCATCACAAGATGAACAAATCTGAGAGAGGTCCACATGTAGTACCTATATATGTAATATCAAAGCAATCAGACTATTGTTTTTTTACAAGAAGTCGAAAATATCACTTTTTACCAAAAATGACAAAAATATTCACCAAAATTATAGAATCGAAGATATCATCACGAAATGAACAAATCTGAAAAGGTCTACATGTAGTATCTAAATATGTAATATCAAAGCAATTGAACTTTTGGTTTTTAACAAGAAGTCGAAAATATCACTTTTTACCAAAAATTACAAAAATATTCATCAAAATTAGAGAATTGAAGATACCATCACAAAATGAACAAATCTGAGAGAGGTCCACATGTAGTACCTATATATGTAATATCAAAGCAATCAGACTATTGTTTTTTTACAAGAAGTCGAAAATATCACTTTTTACCGAAAATGACAAAAATATTCACCAAAATTATAGAATCAAAGATATCATCACGAAATGAACAAATCTGAGAAAGGTCTACATGTAGTATCTAAATATGTAATATCAAAGCAATTGAACTTTTGGTTTTTAACAAGAAGTCGAAAATATCACTTTTTACCAAAAATTACAAAAATATTCACCAAAATTAGAGAATTGAAGATACCATCACAAAATGAACAAATCTGAGAGAGGTCCACATGTAGTACCTATATATGTAATATCAAAGCAATCGGACTATTGGTTTTTTACAAGAAGTCGAAAATATCACTTTTTACCAAAAATGATAAAAATATTCACCAAAATTAGAGAATTAAAGATATCATTACAAAATGAACAAATCTGAGAGAGGTCCACATGTAGTACCTATATATGTAATATCAAAGCAATTGCACTTGCGGTTTTTAACAAGAAGTCGAAAATATCACTTTTTACCAAAAATGACAAAAATATTCACCAAAATTAGAGAATTGAAGATATCAACATGAAATGAACAAACCTAAGAGAGGTCTACCCAAGGTACATATACACCAAGTATCAAAGCATTCAGGCTTGTAGTTTTCAAGAAGAAGTCAAAAAAGTAAAACATTGACACGGACGACGGACGACGACGACAGACAATCACTCATATGATAGGCTCCGCTCGACAAAGTCGACAGCGGAGCTAAAAACGTGCTGTTAATAAAAACTACTAAAACTAAACATGTGTCATGTGTAAGTGGGTGTATGCGTTGATGATCTGTGGAAATGCATTTGTGACTGATGCGTTCGATATAACCCAACTTGTAGAAACCTAGCGCGATCACTGGATAATGTTGAACTATGTATGGGTCAACTGCCTTCAAACAAATCAATATATCATTCTATGATTATAATATCACTTACCAAATGCCTGAGTTCATTGAGGTCTCTGCAAACCATATAGAATATACTCATCAGTAAATTTACATAGGATATGTAGAATGATGGGGAATAATCAGATGGGCAGTCATGGGAAATTATTTCCAACATTTCATCTGAAATCAACACAAAACGTCAAGAAATTCAACAAAAGAAGTTTAGTTTTAAAAGATTAATTGATAATAGTTTATGCGTGTCAAAAATGCAAATAAAGAAAAACATTTTAAATTACATATTGAGAAGTTTCGGGGCAAATTTAAGATTATATCTTCTTTGTGTTTTCAGTACTAAGGGGTTGATGCCATTTGCATACCAACAATGAAAGAAAAATTGGGGTCACCCAAAAATGTTTCCAAAACAAAAAGTCAGAAAGGTCATAGAATACTGTTGACATTTGTATTTTTGTACTTGTTACTATAGTAAAATACTTCTTCATAACTCAAAATTCTGCTCATAAGATAGGATGAAAAAAGTCATACTGTTACAAAATTTCAAACAAAGAATTGCATTTAACAAATTCCCAGAGTGATAATGTTCCATGATATACAATTGCTAAATTAGTTATCATTTGTGGCTATGCCATGGTATTGTATCCTTTGATAAAGTACTTTACTCCTACTGCCTCTCTCTACCTAGAAGTAGTTGGGAGCAACTGACCTAATGCTATAAGTTTTTGTTTTATGTGCATTTCCTGATATTAAGTGACATTATTAAATATATCAGGTACAGAGCACACTGAGAGGTCAAAGTTGTATTTACATTTTTGGAACTGTACGTTTAATGCAATGAAAGACTGGATTTGGTTCATATACCGGTACATGCATAGGTATTCCATCAACAAGTAAACACATAACCTGTTGTCACCTATTTTTCCCTTTTATTTTGGCTATTAATAGAGGCTTTTGACAGACAAAATGCACAGACATGGCAAACACATGTAACAGTCTAGCGCACACTGTCAAATGAGAATGATTGTGACTGGAGGGTAAAAAACATGCAATTCTATTTGAGTAGGCATTAAACAAAAACTAGATCTGCTATGACATAGTTTGCATATGTATTTTGATGCATTTAATTTGAGGACACAAAAGGGCGAAGGAATAATGTTAAAAAATTGAATCCATTTTATAAAACAAAATATTTTAAGTGTATCAGATAAAATGGAGAGAACAAAACAGGTTCAGACATGATATCGACTACACAGATAAACAGATATTAGCATGGACAGACCCAAATACAAATTCCATTTCAGGCGATCGATGGGAACTAAAAACAAATCAGTATTCATAGAAATTTATTTTTCCTCAGAATTTCTCATGAACGATATCATATATCTCAATATTAAACATACAATATAGGTAAAAGTTCCTCAGTCACTTATAATTCCAGTTAGAACCTCTCACTTGCAAAAAAAAGTTTTGCTTCTCACCATCACATCTCGCCTTTGCCTCACAATTCTTTTTTTTTGCAATTCTGCTTACTAGTAAAGTGTGCCACATACTGTTTCAAAGGATGTTTTGACAATTTAAATAAACATGTAATGCATGTATTCAAAAGAATTATTTAATATTAGTGGTGTTCTCACTGGACGAAATAAGCCTTTGTCACAACGCCTTTTATTGGAGAATGTTGTTAACATGTGTGTGTGAACAGAATATGCCGTTGTGGCGTTGGCGTTTTTGACACCGTCGTAAAAGGGGTGAACCTGATCCTAAATGCCATTGTCACACCGGCTCTTGCATAACGCAATGTGGTATGTAAACACAATACAACGGCCAAACGTCATTACACAAGATGGCTTCAGAGGTTACAGGTCGAATGTTTGCAGACAATTCAGCAGATTATCTAATATTTGCACAACAACAAAAAAGTGTTAACACCGGCGTTTTTAAGACGTGTGAGAACGTAGTTATTATTTAAAGGCTGAACATACATCTTGTTGTAGTATAAAATAATCTTAATACAAACAAAAATTGAAAATTAAATAAAAACCACCACCACATCATTTTTCAGTTTCCCAAAAAAGAAAAGCAAAAACTTCCTTTTTATGGGAGTATCAGTGTACATTTCCTATATCTGACTACAATTTTGTATGGTTTCAATGAGGAAATATTCTCTCATTTTAAAATAAACACAAAAAGTGGGGTCGAAATTAGTGGTAGTCCCAGACAACCACTTGTGGTCATAGCGCAACAAAATATAAAAAATCGCAGCCATGAAAATAAATATACAAATAAAGATTTCATACATTATTTTGTAGTAACTATTTTTTTGTTTTTGGAGCAGTTGTTTGAAAAGAAAAAACCTACAATGAATTTGTTTGACATTGTAGTTGCTAAAATGTATTCAGTTTTATTTTGTAAGATGACAACAAAATGAAAGAAAAAACTTCTTGAAAATGTTCAGAGTGGTTATGGTATGTTATATTCGATCCCTGCCAAAAACTAGTCATGTCTCACCTTTAGAATAGTCTGGGAAGTGAAGAACAAATGGTTCATGAAAACCAGTTCCTGTACGAAACTTTTCCAAGACAATCTCGCTGATTAATATTACACATATATTACAGTTTGAAAGTTCCTGTAATCTTAATAACGCAGGGAGTATATTTGCATCCATGTCACGTAATCTTTCAGCTTTATCCAAAACCTACAATGAAAAATAATAAATTTTGATAAATTTTATGACTCGCAAGAAATCGCAAAATTCTGTAACTGTGAAAATGTCACTGGAGATTTTCAGGTGCTAGAGAGTCACAGAAATTATGAAAGTTAACCTCCTTTTCATGAAATAAATTATCACCACAAAAATTTCCAGCAATTACAATAATATTAATGTATGTACTATATTTGCTCTATTAGTAGCACATGTGCTTTAATTACAGAGATTTTCCTGTGGTAAAAACAGTAATATTATACAGCCAATGCAATTCTGGGGTTTATACGTGCTTCTAATGGAAATGGATATGATATGAAGAATTAAAACAATGAATGCCACTTGTAGAATTAAGCATCTCTACGGAACAACACTGCACAGGACTAAACCAGGTCCAAATTACAGACCAGTACTATGTTTGAATGACATAATTATTAATTTCTATTGTAAAACAGTATTAGAATTACAAATAAATGTATATAGTTTTCTTGGGGATTGCAAATTTATTTCATTTTCGCAAGAATTTGAAATGACAAAATGTAAACGAGAAAAATCAATGTTTCAAAGTTGAATAAATGTAAGGAAATTGCAATCAGTTTATCAGTGTTTTGAACTAGTATTATGTGACATATGACGATACATATAAACATTTTTTTTTTATGATAATGTTTCTGTGTTTGGCAAAATGTGTTACTTAACCTTCTCACCACCAGTTCCCTCTTTTCATCACAAATTCACAAAATAGTCCCGTTTATAGTCTACACTTCAGTAATTGAGACAAAATAGCTAAATTTTTTTAATAAAAACTGAAAATTGACTCAAATTTTGTCTGTTGGCTGCAAAATTAGGGTTTATTTCCAGAAATATTGAAGAATATAAGAAAAATAGTGTGGGAAACAAAGTCCAGACAGCAATAAATGCATTTTTGCATATACTATGCAAAAATATGTCATATAGGTGTATCACGTACGATACTATCTCTCAACTTACTATGAACAATGTGCGACTTCCCAGTTCTTTTTCTTCTATAAGATTTTTAAGTAGTCTCACAAAATCATTCATATTATCACAGCGAGCATAACAGCTGTAGTTATTGTCAGGTGACGGAATGACATCACCAACTTGATTCAAGATATGTTCGTATAACAATCGTTGGGTGTAACATTCAACGCAATTGACGATCGCATGAGGAAGCTGTTTGAGAGATGTAAACAAAAAAGCAATTTTGTAAGATGTCACATGCAGATTACAAAACTATAACAGACAGATCTGTCCATGCCTTTAGGTTGACACTGGTGTGAAGTACTGTTACCTACAGGACCAGTAAATCTAGAAAGCTAGAAGTCCACTAAAAATGTGGTGTTCTGATATGAATTACGTGAGCAAGGATTACAAGCAGTGTGATTACTGCATACCAAGTGTTTCCCCTATTTGGCACGAGAAATGGTGCTCAGAAATCACTCTGAATCAGGTGTATCAATGTAAAATGCATGAAATCGAAATAAATAATTTTCAAATTGTCTATTTTGACTATTTTGTGAAAATTTGCCAGACTAAGAAAGTTGAACATGTGCTTATATTTTTTGTGTAGTTTCCCAAAAATGTCAAATCATACAATCAATTTTCAGGTCTTTACTGAACTGAAAAAGTATTCTTTCTGCTCAGAGTAAGGAAAGAACTTACCAGTAGGATAATAAATAGTGCTGTCGAAAGTGGATACAATTTCACGTTTTGATTAACTTTTCAATATTCAAAACATATTGTCTGTTTAAAAGAATCACGGACTGGAATACTTAAGTTAACAAAATATCAAAACTCAATGCCTATACCTGTAATGTCTGTAATATTGTAGTAATAACAGCTGATTTACCAGAGGCAGTGTGACCATAGATAAATATACTTGAATATGCTGCATGGGATGGCTGGATGAAAAAAACAAAACAAAAAAGACAATAAAAAAACAATTTGAAACCATGAATAAAATTTTGTAGACATATATTTTCAGATCACTGAACTGATGTTTTGGCACTTTTTCCCCATTATCTGTTTTCATGTCCTTGCCCGGTGTCAGAACACAGACTGGCTTTCTCATTAAGTAGTTTGATCATCACTATAAACATTTCATTCACAGTGTTAAAAAAAAAAAAAAAAAATTTGTCTCCTTTTAAATTAGCTCTAACTTTCTATTCAAAACATAGCACAGAAATCATGATCATTAAGTGAATTTAAAAAAAAAATGTTGTGACATCTTTTGATGCATGTGTCAACTTACTGTAATTGGGTTAATTATTCACTGGGTTTTAATTTTGTTTATTTCGCTGACTGGAAAATGGGCTAAATTAAAACCCAGTGAATATGTAAAATTTAGCATGAAACACATTATCTAAATGATAAAACTGTGAATTTAAAACCCACTGAATATGCCTGAAATGGTAAATCAGCGAAATTTAAACCCAGTGAAAATTAGTCATTTTACAGTACATCTCTGGTGATACCTATCAGAGTTTGCAAAACTTTGTACTGGTGACGATTTCAATAAAATGTAAACTTCATACTTTTTTACTCCTGAGATAAACAAACTACAGGTATGTGGCAAAAATTGCTTTAAGGCAATGCTTATAGAATGGAACTTTCCCTTGGTCAACACTGATAGAATTAAAAAAGCCCTGACTATGGCTTCTGATAGCTTGAATGAATTCAATGCTATGTTGTTCGAAAGATTGAAAGTTCATCGCTAATACATTTGTATATATGGATGCAATGTGTCACCTAATGCATGAATTCAAGATCTATCGAACAATGTGTGCATGAAATTTTTGCTATTAAAGCTGGCTGGTGTTAGTTCATATTATGGCCAATGTTCTGTCTGTCAGTATCTACTTATATAAAAAAAAAAAAATTAAACACTTTATTGAATCAATAAAAAGTATTTAATTTATATAACTCATGCAGATGAAATAAACAAATTTTCCATTTGTATTCTATTAATTGGCACTCTTGAAAAAACAAATATTTTTACTATCAAGTTGGTTTTCACAGTATTTGTTTTTGCAGCAGCAAAGGATCGCCCAGTTGCTGAAACATCGCCTTTGGACAATCTTTTGCAGTGAAGATGTTTCAGATAAATACGGTAATTTTGAAATTCATTTTGAATTGATAATTTGATAGATTATTATAACAGCTTCGTTATTGCTGATCAGAGAAAAATGAGTCACAGTGACTTACGAAATGCCAGCCTTTAAAGTCTTCAAATCACAGAATTTAATAGCGTTTCCCACCAAAATTTTGATGCAACCTTTTACTTTTATTTTATGCATGTTTCTATAATTTTGGGATAATACACAAAATGGACATACTTTAAAATACTTTATTTTCGCTTGCAATTAATTTTCGCTATTTTCGCAATATTTTGTCTATAAAATTTTCAACAAATAAAAATGAAGATTCAGTCAAGACTAAACTCCAGTTGGAATAAAAAAAATATCTTGTTGGGGATAAGTATACTTTACACAACAGATAGCAAAAACAATTGCATTGGTGAACATACATCAGATCTCAGCTGTGGAGTGAGTGATTCAGTGAAAATAAAATCCAGCGAATATACCTTTGTTCCTATGTTTTACATTCAACTCACCAAAAATCAGTGAAAATAAATTTCATACAAAATACCCAAAAAGTCTTTTCAGCAAAAATTAATTCCAGTGAGAATAAATTATTTCACATTAATAATCTATGTGTTATGGGTCCTGAACAAAATTGTGGGTTTGATTTTGTGAAAAAGTGACAAAAGTTGACTTCCATAAACTGAGAGACTTACCTTTCCAAACAGTGCTAGCAGTGTTGAGATTTGTGATTCCCTGCATGGTAATGTGTTGTGTATTTCGTCTATTCTTTCTTTACTGTAACCATAACAACTGGAATCTTTACCAATTTTGCCACTCGCCATTATACACAATCTAAAAAAAATCATTATATTACCACTCTAGTTACCATGGTAACAACTGTATCACAATATGTCATAATATATCATATCACTGACAATATTACACAATAAAATCGAACCAAAAATTTATGAAATTTATGAAAACACTTGTCAGGTCACTGTATCGTATGCGGGTCAGCTCGAATGGAATTTGTCCAAAATATGGAATGCATTTTAGTATACTGGCCGTAAAGACGCATAAAAAATTGCTGCTACTTCCAAATCATTGATGCCAAAGGTAGCATTTCCATCTACGCAATATTTAACGTGAAACTGAATCATAATGACAACTATAATGTGCTATTTTTGTCTTCCAATCAGTTATGGAAACAGGTTATGTGACTAGTTTGGCCAGAACGTCACATGTTTTGTCAACAGGAAAAGTTACAGTCCTACATCAAAATGAATACAGTGCCAAAGAAGTCTAATCATAATAGTTTTTCATATAACTTTTATCTTACTGAAATTTATATATTTATATTTATTATTGTGCCCACTTCATGGAGAATGGAATGGTAAAGGTCAAAGCAATGTTGCATTATGAATGGTGTCTAGTGTTTTGTGCAGAAAACTATTGACTTTCTGCTATGTGCATTTATTACTTTTATCAATTACATGTTTCTGGCAAACTGAACAATTTCATGCTTTCACTCAAATGTGTAATCTGTGTAGTGTTTCTGTAGTTCAAGAAGTCAAGTTCACCAGTGATTTACTCGGGTGGTTTGTGCATATTTAGCGTAATACGAAGCACAGCTTAGTCTATTGATAAGCAATACCGTACTGCTCGATGCATAACAATATTGTTAGCAAAACAGGATTGTAAATTGCAACATTGCCCAGAGGATTTTCCTTGCGATAATAATAAACACAGCCTTGATGCAGCAGGCACATTGTGACAAAATTTCATTGTTGCTCTTAAGGTAGAAGCCTACTCATGAATGCAAATACCCAGAATTTATTAATTAATGGGGGTCACCAGCTTAAAGCGAGAGGGTCCCCACCCGCGCAAGTGTGGGAATTGAGTTCTAAGCGATGATAGCAACACACACTAAGAACGCAAGGCTCATGGGTAGACGATTGTTTGTAAACAATGACACTCTATGGCCATCTGACGCATGCATAGGTGACGACTCCCCCGCTTTAATTCTCAAGAAAATAAAGGTTGTATTTTAGTTGATAGTGGCCATTCTGGCAGTATTTAAAAACTTTCACAATAGGTTCCAGTGGCAAAAATATTATGCCATATCTCAAATTGTAGTCTGGTGACATATAGGCTGAAAAAATTATATATTGTAACCTATGGTTTACTATTTGCTGTCCTCAATTATTTCAAAATTCTCAGTTTTATAAAAGTTTTTTAAAGTGTCAACAAATTTTTATTCCACATGCTCTATAAAATTGTTCTAAAAAACAGCAATTTTTGAAAAATATTAGGACAAGTTCCCTAAAATACACAAAAGAATGCTATTTTATGCCATAGGGCAATAGCTTCACGATTTTATATAAAAAAAAAAAACAGTGAACATTGTCATGCGATTTATTACCAACATGGAGGTAAAAAGATCTCTTTTTACCTCCATGTTACCAACTTTCTCAAAAAGTTTCTACCTTAAATACGACATCATATCGCATATTTGTTTTCAAGCACGTCCGGTGGCTCCAGAAACACGCCATAATATACCCACTCACCTTTCTGGCCACGCTTTTTTGGTACACAAATCCGTCTTCAAAGTTGGCGACACTAATTTGTAACTTTCGGGTCACAAACGTTGAGGGCGTACATGCGAAAATAAGTCGCAAACGACCCATCGCAAATGCCGCTGTAAATGGAATGAAATGAAAAAAAATCGTGGCTGCAGACACTCTTCATGTAATATATGTCGAGTGAATTGTAGGTAATTTTGGCAGTACTTATTTTGACAATTGTGGAATATGTAAGCGGAGTAAGGGCGTTAACAATTACTTGTAAGTGCGATATTCCATTATGGCACAGGTGATCCGAGAGTGGATGTTAAACGTCGCAAAATGAAGGACATTATTATGCAATAAAAATACAGAACCCATAGTTGAATGCAACAATTTTATCCATGATCTTATAAAAATATGTATGTTACCAGGCTAATTATTTATTTTCTCGGGATTGATATAAATACATCACCCCTGCCACACCTGTTAAAATGAATTCGTCCATCATTCCCCACCCAAAGTCACAATCGATCATCTGGTTTGTTCGATGGTATATTGCTGCTTATGTTGGATATGGTTGAGACGTGAAAATAGTCGCAGAATTTCAATTTTTAACTCAACACGGGCGACAGAATGACGACGAACGACACGGCCTTGATCTACCACACGAATTATATCCGTAATAGTCGTGCAGTGGGTGTTTTGTGGGGGATATTTACCATTTGCTACGCAATCATCGCTGTTGTTGTGGTGATTCAGCCATTTTGGATCGGCGATTCGACAGAGACTCCGGCTGTTGGGCATTTCGGTTTATACAGTTACTGCGTCGGTTATGGGATATCTGGCGATGTTAAGTGTGTCGAAGACTTTGACTTCGGAAATATACCATCAGGGTACTGGCAGGCTGCCACTATTTTCGCCGGCGTGTCCACTCTCTTGATACTGACTTCTATTATCTGTATGCTGTTATTTCTTTTCGTGAACACAGCCAGAGTTTTTAAAATATGTGCGTGGCAGCAAGTAATTTCAGGTAAAGTACTGAATACTGATCACAGGCCGTTTTAATTAAATTCCTTTCGTTTGAGTAAAGTGGATAAATATTTATTTGTTCAATCAATTCGAATCATGTCATTCTTTCCTTTATTAGATTACCAGTACGTTTCCTTTTTCGTATGTTATTTTCATGTATTGTTAAGCATATTGTTGTAATTTGAGGACGCAACAACTAGATACTGTCCAATTATTTGCAGTTTTAGGCAATACAACTCTGGTTTAGAAATTGTAAAAAAAGAACATTATTATCTAATGATCAACTTTGCAAAGACTTTATTTACTTTGGTGATGCAACCGCATTCCTGAATTTTATTTCAGAATTATGTCCTCAGACGTTGCCAAGGTTTCAAATATTTGATGGTGATTTAACGTGTCATGCCAGTGCTATACGTATATACATGTACATGTAGTTGACTCCTCCCTCAATAAAATTTAAAAAAATTATCTTAGTTCCACATACATGTAGTAACAGTCCAAATACAATAAAAATAGGTATTTGTTCAATAATTTAAATAGTTATCAAAACCGGAATTATTTTACAAAGAACCCCTAATAGCAGGAAACCAGACATTTGTTGTACCTTCAATTGGTTGTACATATTTAAGTAAATATGAAATCAACTTAATTAATAATACAGTTGTATCATAACATTTAGGACTATCCATTGAACGAGATTTAAACAAGTTCTGATCGGGATATACACTTATCCAAATTTAGATATATATACCAATCAAAATGTTGTTTTGTATACCAATGAGGATATTTTGCTTAAGATCGATTTTCCACACTTTACTATAGCTTGGTGAATATTGAAACAAGTACATATACTTTCCTCTTCAAAAAATCTACATAATAGCTGAGATCTGATGTATGTTCACCAATGCAATTGTTTTTGCTATCTGTTGTGTAAGGGATACTTTGTCACAGGTTCGGGGAGTTATTATTGTTCATACACGAAAGTCACGTTCGAGCACTCGCACAAAATAAGCACATCGTGGTACATTATACATATTTATATACATAAAGCAAGGAAACAAAATTAAAATACATAATGGTTATATTTCTGAATTATGGATTCAATATGCATATTGTTCATTTAAATACAATTGTACTCTCACACTCTACAGCAGTCTGGCTTTAGAAATAATTGCCCAAAGAACTTCACATTAATTAGCAGTACTAAGTTCTTCCCACATTGCAAACCAAATTAATCTGTACGAATTCAATAATTACCCGGCCGGCCACGCTACCGTAACCAACAACTAATCATGCGTTATTTTACAAATACATAAATACAAATTACAATAAAATTACACAGAAACGCTATACACCACCACATACGGCTCAACACTGGACGGTCAGTGTGTGTGGTCCCACACTGTTAGCGACAACTAGTGCGACGTAAACAGCTGTCTCTCTTTCTCTCCAACGTTTCCTGTATTGACCTTGCTAATATCAACTGCAAATATCCGCTCGTCACGTGCGTACATTCGCCATACAGTAGTTGAACTAGAGAAACGTAGACCTGACAGTAAATCCTGCAGAAACTTGACACTACGAAGTTACGACCACTCAGCGCGCCGACCACCACACCTCAACTAGGTTGTCTGAAGGCGATAATGAAAAATAACATTCACAGCAAAAATGCCTGCATAAGCGTAGTACACGAAATGACCTACAATAATCAAATTCCCTGACTGCAAAGCTTCAGTCAACAAATCGGTTAATACCTACAGTTGAACACCACCCTTTAAAAGTCATCAAATTTACATTACTCACTTGTCAGTTACAACACAATGCGTTTCACACGACTTGCACAGGCTTCAGTTCATAACTTGATAACTGCCTGCATCGCATGGTTATGATGGCAAACCACTACCTTCCACACATGGTATTTGGTGTGCTCACTCGTCGCTGGTCCCCTGGCAAGTGACTAGCCAAAAGGTAGTCTTTCCTGCCTCGATGTACGAGCCCAGGTGGCCATTTGCTCAGCCAATCAAATTACATTACTACTCCACCAGGTGCTATTTAACTTAGCACAAGAACGACTGCCACCAAAATGTGACATACTTATCCCTAACAAGATATTTTTTTTTTATTCCAAATTGGGTTTAGTCTTGACTGAGTCTTCATTTTTATGTAATGAATATTGCAAAATACAGAGATACAAGTATTATCCAGATGAGATGCACTTGTTTCCCAATTGAAATATATCATTTAAATGCATTCGAAGGGCTTAGCAACTGCGTCATTTGGCAATTTATTTTAATTTTTGTTAATCTACAAATTGTATGTACCAGTATTACTGACCCTTTGTGGTAGTGTGTTAGGTACAAGCTATATGCATATGTAAGCACCACCTAGACAGCTAGAAAATTATCTAAATTTGTTCAAACATCAATCTGAATAAACATTGTCTGCATGCTACCTTCATGTGCCATATGAGCCTTAAAATTATTTATTTAAATACAAATAAGCTATGAACATTCCATTTATGTTGTATTTTTTCATTCCATATACTTCCTTCTATATACTACATGTCTATTATATAGTGAATGACTAGCACTTATTAAGGAAATATATATTCTGAAGCTATCAGAAACTTTTATGTCATTTTTCACATCCATAGTTAAACTAAGATTATGTTCTAGCCAAAACCTAAGAATATAAGTCATTGACAAAAATTTTAAAAAATAAAATCCGTTGCCTATATCATTACTGAAAACAATAAATTTAGCTTTATTTGGCCTAGTGTATGAAAGAACATGACAATTTGCTTACCCCATTCTTTGCTGAAACTAAAATGCCTATATCTCTCATCTGTTACAAGGAAATTCTGACTCACAAGTTTTCAAACTAATGTTCTAATCATTGGAACAACCTCGTTATTTCATAAATCAGATGTTTTTATCAAAGACATCACTTGAACTCACTATTCTCCTGATAACATTGTCATGACAACCACTACTAAAATTTAATTTTAACTTCTTATCATTAACAATCTTGCTTTTGAATTGGAGTTCAATACTGACTTGCTTTGTTTTGGGGGGGCTTTTTTGGGGGCTTTTTAGTAGTAAAAAACCCAAAATAAAAATGTATATACATGTGGAAAGACCGTGGTTTTTGAATATGTTGGGATCACCTACATGTACATTTCCATTTTTCCTTTTTTAACTGGATAAACACCAGAACTATTGACTATATTTAGTCTTAAAGCTAACATTACAATCAATGAAAAATATGTTGTATCAATTAAATTAGTTCACCTGGTCAAGCCAAACGCAAATATATTTAAGTTTAGATTAATAGAGATTCCTACTTCTGCAACCACTATATTTAGCCATTTTTACTATCATGCACATATATTATACTATAGAGTATTTTAATTTGACTTTATACTGTTGTTGTTGTTGTTGTTGTTGTTGAGTATCCATTATTTCCCCAGCTGAGTTACAAAGGTAACATTTTATAGCCTGTAATTTATATTCATTGACTGGTCGGAAACCGGGTTCTTTAATAGCAACCTAGTTTTGGAAAACTGCCCTTTAAAATTAATAAATAGTATATATTTCTATTTTGATTCCATAGCACTTCTTTTATTGGTCTGTATACTGCTATATCCAGCTGGCTGGGACGATAGCAACACTGAAGTACATCGTCTGTGTTCAAGTGATGTCTACGATATTGGGAAGTGTCAAATCAGATGGGCTTACATACTGGCAATTATCGGTGTATTTGATGCCGCTATACTCGGCACACTGGCGTTCATCCTTGCAAGTCGACAGGACAAATTATTACCTGAACACCTATATCACCCAGAAATGCATGGGCACAAAGGTATGGTAATCAATCATTCATAAAGTTCACAATGTGGGCAGCATTTATCTGATTTATTATTCAGATGTCCTTTTCATTATGGTTTTCTTGTGTAGTATTTTTTTTGTTTTCAGTCAGAATCAGGCCCTGGCTGGTTACTAAAGTTAACAATTTAGTAAGTGAAATTAATTTTACCCAGTAATAATGCTAGAGCATTAAAAAAAAAAACAGTCCACCTGAAAATGTATGCATACTACCCCCGGTAATTCTTTCCTACAAACTTGAGGGCTTTGGCAACCACAACATTGTTCTCAGCAAATTGCTCACTCACTGTAGCTATTTTGCATTTGCAAATATAAAATGAAAAATCCCATGCCAAGCATAGTAAGGCTTTGCGAAAAAACTGAATTGTTATATAAACTTATTTTTTAATTGTTAACTTTATTAACTGGCCAGTGTTCTGGAGTGTCTTCACTTTTCTTGGTAAACTTTTTCTCTCTTCTTTTACTTGTATATTGTCCTATATGCATTTCCATATGTTGCCATGTTTTGTATACCGTTATATACATTATTAAAATTCTAGTAACTGCCCTTATGTACATGTAATACCCCTGCTATTGGGCAAGCTATGCAATCTAAGTGTGCATGTGACAACACACTGTTCTTCATTGGGGATGTTAGATTTATAGTGTATGCTTTCTTGAATGAAAATCTGTATAATTTTTCCAGGGTAATCACTTTGAGGGAATGTATAAAAAATTGTCTTGTTTATACTATTTATTGTGAGTGTATAAATTGTATGTTCCAGCTTTCTTGCATGTTTAGATTTTTGTTACCTGGGCTGATTATACTATTGTGTTTCATCTTGGTGTAGTGCTGTCCAGCACTAATATATCTGCATATATCTGTGTCATCTGTAAAGGTATAGTGTATGTTCTACATGTATAGGAACTTGCATGATATGATTTGGTGATTTGACATTAATAATAACCCTTTCACTACTGCAGCTTTAATCCATATTGTAAATTTAATCTAAATCTGACTTCAATTTGGGACAAACATATAGAATTTTACATTGTTTTCACGTTTCATATTAAAAGTTAGTAGTGAACTGGTTATTAATTAATAACACTTTCAATCCAAATAGCATGCCATGGTTTCAAAGCTTGACTTCAAATGTCTTGCACTTGGTATACATGTGTCCTATCAGTACAGACATGGCAACTGAAATGTGGCTGCTGTGTAATCACATGTAAACATCATGTAAACATGTGATCTCCAGCAATCATAGCAGAGTTGTCAAGACCCTATAATCATACCAGTTAAAATTTTTCCACCAAAAGAGAAACTGATCAACTATAAACCTAAGACGCTATAAACACATATAAAATATTAATTTGTTGTCTGGTAAGTAATTAAATCCTAACATTGGCAGTTTGTTTAATTAATTAATATATCCATTCTATTTCTCCTCTGTCTTAAATGTATGAAAGCACAAAGCTTGGCAATAGATGTTTAAATCGTTATATAGCATGGCTATTAACTGTTACTGGATTTTTACACAGTCTTATTTAAATGCTGATGTGTACTTATATAGCCACACCCATTCAGCTGAAGGTCGTAATATCACAGTCACCTCAGCACATGTTTAGAATCACTTCAATTGGCTTTTGAATTTTGTAATGAATGATGTTGATATGTTACATTTAATTAGAAACTGTACTATCAATGTGTGAACTTGACATACAGGTTACAACTATTCTCTTATCTGGTCTTTATCCAAACAATCTTTATCAAGACTCTGTATCTGTATATGCATGGCCCCACCCATGTTTTTTCCTGGTAATAGGAATTTGCCCCCCTAAAGTGCCAGGATGTATGACCTTAATGGTGATGGGTCATGCATTCTTATATAGATAGAATACTATTATGATTACTAAATAATTTTAACTACCTCAAACACCAATTCTTATATGTTTTTTTTAACTCTCCTTGCTGAATCCACTATATTTTTTGTTTTTCTGTCCTGCTATCTTTTGTGTGAGTGAAAGTATATTTTCTTTAATTCTTGGTAAGACATTCAAGTTATATATTCACTTACAAAGTTTATATCCTCTTTATTGTGTTGTTTTGGTCTATATTCTGGGTCCATGCAATTCATTATTCATCTTCATTTCTCATGCTAAAATGTATGATGTCATGCCAGGATTTCATATCATAATCAATAATCATATTATTTGGAATTATTTGAACAGTCAGTTATCAAGAACATTTTCGAAACACTTTGGTTTTTAGCCAATCTATAGACTTGACAGAGCCGTTCCATTGACATATGCACATACAGTCAAAACTCGTTAATACGAACTCGGTTACAACGAAATACCGGTTACAACGAACGAACACCGAAGTCCCGTTTGAAAATCCATTATCCCTATGGTAATTGACAACGCTTAGAACGAACTCGTTTATTACGAGAACCCGCTTAGTACGAAAGGATTTTCTCTGAAAAACAATGGTCTGTAACACCTATAGCGAACATTTCATTCGCTCAAACAGCTTCGAAATCCTAAAACGAACCGCCAAATACACGATGTTACGCTTCCGCTGTTGGCAGTGGGCTTGAGCTGTGCAGCGTAAAATAAAAACAATGTAGCCATTCACTGGGCGTGAAAATCTTTTGTGTACGTGACTTCCAGTGTCTAGTCACTTTCAACGCCCTTGCTGCTCGAGTTTTTAATTTTAAGATTCACAATAAAAAAGTGTGAAGCATGGACGCTGTCAATTTTAGATAAATTACGGCGACTACGACTTCAAAATGTCAACTCGTGTCAAACGGCGTGCCTTGTCGTTGGACTGTAAAGTCCAAATGATCAAAGCGATTGAGTCGGGCATTCGTCACGGCGATGTCTGTCGAAAATTTGATGTTAAACCCAGTACACTGTCAACGATTTTAAAGAAAAAAACTGATGTTTTGAAGATGTTCGAACACAACAAAATTGAGCCGTGCCGGAAGCGAATGCGGTTTTCAGCAGTCGACGACGTTGAGCAGGCATTGCTGAAATGGTTTACCAGTGCCCGTTCTATGAATGTCCCAATCAGCGGTCCTATCCTCCAGGCAAAGGCCGAAGATTTAGGACAGAGAATGAAGCATTCCGAATTCAACATTTGTATTTTCCATTTTAATATTATTTTAATAAACATGACAACGTTTATTTCAATACTATTTGTGTGTTTTTAATGCTTGGTCTAGTGTTTAAAATGGCGCCAAAGTTTTGTTTACCCTGACTTATGGTAATTAGTTTGTTTCTGTAAAGCGCCCTCTAGTGGTGATCGGTTATTACGAACACCGGTTATAACGAATATATTCACCTGGGGCCTTGATATTCGCACTAACGAGGTTTGACTGTAGTTTTAATACATCATTTCATTCCATTGTCTTAATTTACAAGGTTACAAGTTTCTTAGAATACACAAACGAATTATTTTGATTACATAAAATATGAAATGAAGATTAGATCTGTAAATTATTCTGTTGACCACCCATATGAAATACTGAATCACACTCAGCACGCCCAAGTCAATCATTCAGTCAAATGACCCCATCAAGTCTAGAACAAAGTACATACCAAGTATTTTGTGTAGTTGCATACCATCTTGCTAACTGACTGAATAAGTCTCTGAACTGCTGTAATACAGTGATTAGGCAAGCATTAGGTGTACACAAATTTGTCAGTTTGCGGATCTGGCCTAGAGTCAACTTTGTTGAGAATAATAATCTCCAAAAGGAGCCTTTCGGCACCACATCTCATAAAACACTCACTAGTGAAGGACTGCCATAAATACGATTGTCTTGTGAAAATAGGTTACGAAATTGCCTATTAAACTAATTGACCTATAAGTGGCATTTTTCAAATAATTCAGTGAGATGATAAAGTTCCACTCTGAGGACACCTGTCCTCCATGGTAGAATGTAGTGACAATGCCTTCAATGGAAGCTTTTTTCTATTGACAAATCTCTCTTTTAATGTTACCTGGGACATCATGCATTTTTGAGGTCTCATCTTTACATATTGTATGACCGTAGTCATGAATATTGACTTGATGGTACCTACATTCCACTTATACTCTATCAATATTTGATCATCTTAATCCCTCTTGGCAGACTGGCATATTGGTTACAGGGTTATTCTGGGGCATACTAGCTCTTACCTTCATTGGATTTTTTAAAATTAGATTAGGAAGTTCAGTTATTGATTTAAATCAACAGGATAAGAGGGTGAAGGATTCTTTTGTTTTACAGTTTCGACAACTTTGTGTCATCTTTGTCATGTGGGTGCATTTCTAGGTACAATCATCTCTGGTGGTTTGTGTGTTCGGGTCAAATGAATATTCATCTTTTTTATTTATCATGTATACTTTTACTGTGTGTATGCTTTAAATGATGCAGAAATTTATACACCTGCTGCTGTCAGTGCAGAAGATTTCATTTCACAATAATTATCTTCTCGCCATAGATTATAGGAGTAGAGGAATGAGGAGAAACTCCCACTGCCTTCCCTCTTTTTTGTGCCATACATTATTGTCTATTCTACTGCGAGTGTTTTTCAGTTGGCTAGAATAAATGTCAGTGCAGACCTGTAGCCCTTACATCAGTTTAAATTTATATCCCTACCCCACAAGAAAGTCTGATCGAGTACAAATTCTCTGCTATGACCCGCCAATTACGCAATCACACCCACCATCACAAATCTTTGTTTTCCCCCATCATATATGTATATGTTGTTCTCTTTATACAGGCACTATGCAAAACTCTCGGCTGTAAAACCAATTGGTAACTAGTCCCAAATATCATTCATTGTCAGTGTTTCTGCATGTTTTATTCATGTATTTTTCACTTCAGTTCTTAGATTCCAGAATCACCATCCTGTCCATATTACCCGTCCAATCCTGCATGATTCCCAATAATTCACATACTTTTTCATTTCAGTTTACTAGTGACTTGATGCATCTTGTTTGAAGTAAAGAGCATATCATTTAATTTTCGAACAATGATCCATTATTTGGCATTAGTACAATTTAGTTTTCCTAGAGCAACCATGCAGTTGTGATATAAATTTTCTCATAGATCTTTGTCTCAAGGTTTTTTTTTTATCACTTTGAGTAAGTACTGAACAACTGGACTTCACAGGTACAGCAAAGTTCAGTGGTTGAAAGTAAGTCCGCTGAACTCTGATTTTGCCCGGAGTTCAGAAGAGTTGACAGGTGTAGGAAACAATTTTTCAGAATAAGAGTCTGGAATTTTATCACCACGGAAATTAAATGATCACTTTTTACTGCATGATAGCAATCCCATTTTGTATGTACACAAAATACATGGATTTAGTACCTAGTGCACGTTTACATGTATGAGTCAAATCTTGTATTTTGAATAAGACTTCAGTAGAATGTGTGATATTGCTCTGTTATTACCATCGTTGTATATGTAATTGACTACTGCAGTAAACACTGCATTGGTGAAGTGCTGCCAGTGATACATGTCAAAAGCTTCTTTCCATTGTTTCCCTTGATAACGTGTTACGTAGACATTCCCCTATGTGGAGATTGTTCTTCCTTATCAAAATTACTTTATTTGCTTTATTACACACCCTATGACAATCTATAATAAAACAGAAGACAGTTTTAGGTTACCTGGTAGTTCGCAACAAAAATCAAATGAAGTTTTTTGTCTCACATTTGTGCGTTGTTTTTTTTCGCTACAGGTTCATATGCAAGCCCTGGTTCCTCATTAGGTCGTCAGTCCAAACAATCATTCAACCTTCATCCTGTGCCAGCCGGCGAGAACCGCATCGACGATGATGTAAGCAGTCGACACAGCAAACAGAACGGATCAATTGGCAAGAGAAGCAATGCCGGCAGTAGCATCGGCAGACGTAGCACACATAGCATAGCCCTTGGTCCTGATGGTGATGTGGGTTCGAATGAATCACTGAGCAGGCGAAGCGTGGGTAGCAATAAAAGTAATGTCAGTTCCAAAGAGCTAACTACAGCTGATATAGCATTGTAATAACAATTAACAGAAATATTCACATTATTACACTGCTTAGTTTAAAAATGTGGATATATTGTTTGTGGTCGGCATCTGCCCTGTAATATTATTTGTGTCTGTTGCCACCAAGAATGGTTAACACATTGGGCTCCACACCAGTTTTATAACGTACAAAAATGGACAGCATTCGACTCTATGGTGCCAAATGTGTTACGTCATGGAGTGTATGTAATATTGTTATATACATGGGTACTTCAGATCTATTGATATAAGTGAGGAGTTTTTATTTATCTCTAATATGTCTGGTAATGTTTGCCACTACATGCATTGTTTAAATGGGAAGCAGTAAAATGAAAAATCATGTTCTTATTATTTTCTATCACTAAAAAAAACAAACTATTGACACTTGACATTCCAAATTAACATTTCAGTTTAACAAACAGTTGAGGGAAAGTGACTCGTGGTACAATGTCTCTCTTCAATGCCCTTGCTAGAATTCCGAATAATATAGCATACCAAACCTTACACTGTTACAGGCAAGTTACTGTAAACTCGTTACATATTCACTGCTGATAAGTCTTACTATTAATAAAACTAAATTCGCATGAACACATACAATTGAAATAGGACTCTAATGTTTCAATAGTAATTCTAAATTGACACCCAGTGAAAATGCTTGTAATAGTGTTTTTTTAATTTTTTCTATTTTTGTTAGTAAGTAAATTTTGCTAAATTAAATCCACATGAACATGTAAAATAACCAGTTTTTGATCTTAAAATCCAGTGAAATTGTGCAAATTATAATATTTAAATTAAAAGCCAGTGAAGATAAATGATTTTACGTACAGTATATAATTTCTTAGACAAAAGTTGATTTCTGATATAAATCTAGTTGACAATTAATATTCACGAACACTGTGTTGTTATCACACATTATGACATTGACAAACATTGGCTGAGTCACAGGTTTTATGTAGTCTTTGCATTGAGGTGAAGTATTAACAAAAACACATACCATAATTGTCATGCATTACTATACCTTTGATCTGCATTTATCTTTTATTAAAGTTACATTATCAAGAGAATACAAATCTAAATTTCATCTAGTTTCACTTTATTGTGATTATAAGTGAACATGTTTTAACACTTTTTTCATATTTTTTTAATATAATTATTTTTGTGTAGTTGTACATTTTGAAGACCACTTCCCCCTTAACCAATGTTGTTATTAATTTTAAAATATGCATATTTCATATTTAATAACTAATAAGTTCCTCTATATTCGGTTCCTGCTGTAGCTTTTGATGCAGGTCAGTAGTCAGAGGAAAAATACAGAATATGATTCAGTTCTCCTGGGAATGTTCTTAATTATGGCCTCGGTACTTTGGATAAACAATAGTGAAGCATTAGCATAACAATAAACACACAAAAAAAACATTGTCATGCAAATTTACACATTTTTCACACTTTTTGGGTATTCTGCTGAAATTATGAGT
The DNA here is from genome assembly GCF_978046115.1 of Saccoglossus kowalevskii. Taxonomy (NCBI): domain Eukaryota; kingdom Metazoa; phylum Hemichordata; class Enteropneusta; family Harrimaniidae; genus Saccoglossus; species Saccoglossus kowalevskii. The sequence goes on along the minus strand of NC_140643.1, from coordinate 21,827,433 downwards.
TTATGAGTATTTACTAATAGATTAATAGGAGTGGAAGGACGTGATTGTAAAATAATTTATCAGGTTATTATGGAAAGATGATTGTGATATGGTGAGTTCACTGCAGCCGCCCTAATATGGTAACTAAGGAATATGTTGAACTGATGACATTCATTTTAACAATGGAATTTATCGTTTCGATGTCAAAGTTGGTAATAATAAATACCATTGTGATTGAATGAATGTGGAAGATATGAGAACCTTTCAGTCATTGATTGTTAACTACAGTGGTATGGCATGTTGCACTGAACATTGTCTACGTCTATATTTATCTTTTATAATCGGTTGCCGAATCACCTTTTAGAGGTTCTGGCATTTTGTCTTATTAAATAATGTTAAGAGGAGGGGTGGGGAAATTCACCTATATTGAGAAATACCTCAGTTGTCTGTTGTTCTATATGTTCTCTATAATGCATGCAGTATTCAGAGTGAATAGACAGGGATGGCATGCCATGTACTCTCTTTTTTTTCAAACATGCCAGAATGAATCTGTCAGCATTACTAGTTAAATTTATAATTAACACATTTGGATTTATGAAACCTAGCTGATGTACTTTGATATATTACGAATTATGGTTGACGCCAGTTTAGTTTTACAAGAAGTTAAAATGTGTAAACTGTGTAGGAGAGAATCTATGATCATGGTGCATTTACTGCATAGGGGTTAATTATTTATTTACTTTTGAGATATAAAGTCGTACCAGTATGCGGCATATGCCAACTGCAATAATTAAGATATTCCCAATATACCCTTTAAAAAGTTGTTTGCAAAAAGCCAAACATTTTCGTAGATTCTGAGTATTCCTCATCTTATTGCGTCATCAAGTCTACCGGTAATCAATTCAAATGATTTGTCTCATAAAATAGTTTGCATTTTCAAGTACCTGTGCATTTTAGATCTTTTAAATTTATATGATTTCTGTTTTAAGTGCATCCAAGTGACCTTCAAACATGAAACATTTCGTACTTTCTAGGCTAGATGTGCTGAGTATGTTTCAAAGCAGGATTCAAATTCGTGTTGCATTATGGGATTTGAGGTTCCCCAGATAAAAAAATACAATTAGCTGCTTAGTGACAATCTTAGCGTGCATAAATTGGCGAATTATTATATTATTGTATTTATGCAAATAATGAACTTTTTTGATAGGATATAGTATACATTTTAATAGAATGCCTTCTATTTTATTGTGTAATCAGATTATACTATTTATATACAGATATTAAAATACTAATATTACATTACAGTGTCTTATTGGGAAGTTTACATTGAGAACTTTTAAATATATCATTTTAAGTTGTACTTTGAGATAATTCTTGAATATTGGTGTTTTTTTTTTTTTACTTATGATGTAAATATGCATGAATCACCAGACATCCAGATCAAAGGGAGAGTCAAAACGATTGCTATTTATGCATATTCATACCATTATTTGCATAATATAATACAATGTAGTCTTAATATATCTAAAAGAGTCATCTTGTAGTGCTACTTTAAATAGGTGATACTTTTTATTTGAAAATGGATTTATTATGATACATTATATACAGTACAATTTTCCAAGATTGTGTACAATCTGTTTTTTTTTTTAATGACTAATAAACGCATTGTGGTATGTGATGGTTGCTTTGTTCACAGGCCGCTCCTGTTTATTTATGCCACCCCCCTCTCTCCTGTGCTGCAGATAACGTAATATATAAATCAATGTCAGAATTTAGTGGTGTTATTGTTGTGGGCGTTGTCAACTGAACATGACGACTGACTTGTAATGTATATATTTAGTTCCTGGCCTAGTTAATGACTAAATCCCACTATATTACCTCAAGTTGTCACATCTTGCAACCCAATTGATATTTTTTGCATTGCAGTGTATGATAAATTGTTTACCTGCAATGACTGTGACTATTTCACCAGAAAGTTTACCATCTCCAATTCTATTCGCAAGACAGACATTACTTTTTAAAAAATACAAATAACATACTCGTACGGTACAGACTAAGCGTAACTTGACTATAAAGTTGACTCTTGCTTTGCTTTGCTTTTTATAAAACCTTTTTTTCAAAGTGAGTATCATCTGTTTTTAGTGTTCCTAAATAAGATTTCTATTGAGTACATCATTTGTATTATCTACGAGCGTGAAGGATAGATGGATTCATTTATATATGCCACAGAACGTTTGCTTCAGTACATCTATTTCCCTACCTGTTTTGTTTGTATAAAATTATGTTGTGTATACTTCTTTTAGTGGGATGATTTTTTTTTTTTTAACTGCTGATTGACATTTAATTCCTTGCATCATATTAAGCCACTGCTATGCCATGCTAAAAATCACAGGCAGTACTGTGACATTTCATTGGCTACTTCACAAGTGGTTGATCTCAGGTTTTACATTATTTATCATGCTTTTCATATAATACAGTTGCAAAGACACAGCCCTGCCATGATTGGTGGAATTTACACAAAGTGACCATGTTTGGTTTGGATTAGTTTGTATTCTGACAGTCATCACAGTGTATATTATTCTAGTGTATGTAAATAATTTTTGCCATGTTTTTTTTTGCAACAGACATTACACAACACAAATCAACATAGCAACTTTATTCATTTTCTGTCTGTCACTTTTATCTGCCGCACATAGTGAATCTTTATTTTGCTCTGTATTTTATTTTCAAATCTGGACTGTAATTATCTGATTCATATGGTAAGGTTAGTAAGGTTGCATTGCTTTGCTTTATATAAAAAATAAAGATATAATTAATTCAATATATAGTGTGTTTCATGAGTGCATACAGATTTGTGTTTATGGCCAGTTGATTTGATTACTGTGTAATTTTAGACAGCGCCCTCCTTTTTTTGCTATTTTGTACTTCGTTTTAATGATTCTGCATTCTACATTCTACTAGTAAACAGCCGTAGAGGGTGTTTTCGAAATTTGACGTTTATCTGCTACAGCCTCTTGTAACAGGAGTTCACCTTGACCCAACCCTAAAATCGAATTGCAAGTGTGCGTGTTTTGATCTACCATGGCCCAGGAGTATGGACGAGCAACGGATAGATGGTAAAATATGTAGCTTTACTATGATGTGGTTCTATGGGTTGAAATTGAGTGTATGTGTACCAGCATGGAACTATAAACCCTAGTTCCATGGTACCAGTAAGCTTGAACATATTAGTCTTAACTTGAAAGTGAAAGGGTTGTCACCTGTGCACGCGTGTGAATTGAGTTTCAAGCAACGATAACAACGCATGCTAAAAACGCTCCTGGGTAGAGGCTTGTTTGTAAACATTGACACGCTATGGTCATCTGACGCATGCGTTTACAAAACTGTTAAAAGTAATTTTGAAAAACGAAAGAAAAAAAACAACTTAATAATTCCGGGTCGTGGCAAATAGTTGATTGATGAGGTATAACGCTATGAATTTCACTTAGGTGAGGACGATTTTATGACAGTTTATATATATTTTTAGTTCGTAAATGTGAAATCAATCAATTTCTATCTATCTACATGTATATCTTCTGACATTAGAATATGTTTTTGTGTAGTTTCACTAAAAACTTCCGATTTTTCATTGCACTCGTTATTTATTAATTTTGGCTAAATGTTCGCCCAACAACGCCATGCAAGTTCAAAACACTCCACAATAATCGTTCACAGATATATTACAGGTGGTACAGGTTTCGAATATCACAGGTGGTATCTTCACTACAGCTTGCCACTCAACGTTTAAACTGTGAAACATGTTCATTTTAAAATAAGGTAGCAAGAACATTGTCCAGAAAACACCGACTGTTGTGGAATTCTGTATGGGCTATATTCATCCACTAAACGATTGAGATTGTTTGCAACCGTCGTTTGACGTAATTTTGAAAAGTCGTTGGTTTGTGTTTGACAAATAAGACACGCACTGTCAATGATAATGATATAGAATGGCGTCATTATTCAATTCCCGGCGAATGCTTACTCAAAAAAAAGTATTTCTTATTTTACACATACTTTATACCCAGAAATATCTTAGTAATTATAAAAGAAGGAAATTTTTATCGTGCATGTATCGACTTTGAAAAGGCCCCATTAGACTTACATATTTGGGAAAGCTGGGTAAAGGGAGTGGTTTAAATCGTGATGGTGGTTGTCGTCGTCGCACAGGTCGTGTTCAAGTTCCATGTAAACAAACAATGTATTACACGCGCTGTGTACGTTGTTATGAGTTCTATATCAAATAGAACGCGCCGCAACGACCACCGCCTTTCAATGCTCTTCCATCTTTTTTTTTTATTTACAGTCAGCGCTAATCTGGATTACTTTTTTTTTTTTGCCTTTCCCGCCTATGGCGTTTCTTTTTATGTCATAATTACTGCTAGCCCTGCGTACAGTGCTGTGTGTACGGGGACGCGTTCGGTTGATAGATGTTCCCACCACAGCCCTGCGTACCTCCATAGACAAAGTCCGGGAGGGAGCGCACCGTAATTGGTGCGCAAGTTAAAAATAAGTAGTCTCCCAGCCGAAATCGATTGAAATGACAATAGTTATCCGTAACATCCATTACAAAGTTATCTGAAACTGAAATGTCTTTAAAATGCGACTAGTAAAGACGGACAAAATGTAAACGCGTAGGTACCGGAGAAATTATCCACCAAGCGCCGCCATTTTTAATTTCATTCACGCAAGAGAATGTGTTTGTTTTTAGGGCAAAGTAGCCGATTTCATCCACAATTGGACTCCGAACTGGGAGTTCTGGATATATCTGGTGATCGATCATCATTTTTGGTACCTGGGCATGTTATTTCATTAAAAAAAATATATTTTTCAAAGTCCCGTACTTTGTCTATGGAGGTACGCAGGGCTGTGGTGGGGACATCTATCAACCGAACGCGTCCCCGTACACACAGCACTGTACGCAGGGCTAAATTACTGCTTGATGTGGCTTCTTTCACCCGCGTTGGTCCGGTTTTACAAATTGAGAATAGTTTCTTGTAACTTCTCGTGGATTTTCTTGATTCAGTGTCCCCCGGGATTGTCTTGCGCTGCGGTGTTACTGTTCGTCGTTCCACAATCTACATCGTTCTGTTTATCTATTTGGGAAATAAGTAGACAACTCGCCCACTTCTGCAGCTGACCGTCAGTCGTACTCATTTCAACTGATATTGGACTCTAAAACCACGTAACAGTGTATTGATCACGCCGCGCGGACGATATTTGGTGATTGTTTATACGTACTTTATTCTGAATACAACGGGTACATGGGTTATGATACACAGTTTCTCACCGGGCGTCGGCCAGTGAGTCAATCCACGAAGACACGGCCGATACTGTAGCTTTACACCAAACATCCCTACTGGGGAAAATACCAAATATATTAGGTTACATTTTCTTCCCGTTAAAAAAACACTTGTCGGTGCTTTTCATGATGCCCCCATTTTTAAATACAATAATTGTTTTCTCAAACAGGTTGACACTCTTGTCTCTGAACTCCAGTGAATACATTTTGTGTATTTAGAAGTCCAGACACAACGTCTGCAAGACTCACAATATCATCAGCGTCATAGTAGGATAAAAAGATCTACTTTCTTATCTTCTACCTACACAATCTTCTATACTACCGGTAATGAACCATTGTCGAAACGTCTAATATGTGTAATAGTTACTTAGGACAACGATTATCAAATATTATCTACCATATATCATAAACATATTTAAATGATTTGCGTAAGTAGATTGTTGCTTGGTCACTGGGACGAACCATCCCAATCTGATTTTTATATTTTAATTGTGTTTAGTCGTGTTTTTGTTTTCAATTATCTCTATCAGTGATCGCTATCAGAAATTTAAAAAGTAGAATTAGGAAAATAAAATATGACTAAAATAAAAAAAATGAGCATTCAAATGAATAAATAAGAAAGAAGAAAGGCCCAATAAGACCAGATTGGAACCAACCTTACAAAACATCATTCTACATTACGGAAAATCCAGTCGATGTTTTGTCAAAGTATACTGGTACTTGAACTGTGGTGGCGCTCTCTTCATGATGAATACGAGTCGGTGAAACGGGGGCTCACAGGCTACGGAAAAGAACATAATACGTGCGGCTATATTGATTTATCAATTATTATTTAAGCGCAGTCTTCCTTGTTTAAACCCAATCAATTCAAATAAACCTTCCAACTACGTTTGTGTAATTTAATGGGAGTAATTCGAACAAGTACGGGTCATCACTGCTGTGTAGATGTGAATGTAGTTGTGTTGACGGTGATTGTACGCATGGACGCTTGCCAGGATTATCACCCATAGCTAATCCGTGACTGCGATGATCACGGTTCTTGAGCTTTAAGTACGTTGGTGAATACAATTTCCCTCCACGGTTCGTACTGTGACCCCTTCATATCCGTTGTATTTTTGTCATGTATTTTATTATTGATTTTTTTTTTCATTTATCGGTAATTTGTGTTGATACGGTAAACTGAAACATGATCTATCAGCCTGCAACGATATTTCTTTTTTTTCTTTTCTTTTTTTATTTAAACGCCATTTAAATATAGTTTGAAATTTCTACCAATTTTACCTGGTTTGCGTTTTTTACACTAAATTAAATACTAGTACTAGTATTAAATATAGACCGTGACGTAGGTACACACCGTCATTTCGACGCTCAATTATATCACCGTACGTCATTTCGAGATAACAGTCACTAGATTCTTCAAAATTCTGACACATTAAACGAACATGTTTAGAGGAAAACAAACACGGGTTTTAAAAGTATTCCGTCTGTTTTATATTTTGGACCATCTAGAACATAGGACAGATTCGTTGGAAACACCAAGGCCACCTACTCCCCCCGGCGTTTCTTGCAACGGAGAAGTCTGATTGGCCAAACAACAGTTACACTTGATATTCACGCCATGTCGCCTGGAGACGAGAACCACCGACCGACTATGGACAATTGAAAGTTAGCATATCTGTGTGCATTCTGGGAGATAATAGGGGCATTGGATGACAATCTGGGTGGAACTTAGGACATTGGATGTCAACTCGGGAGACAATGGGGTCATCGCATGGCATTTTTGGAGACAATTTTGGCATTGGACGACATTCTGGAAGATAATGTGGCCATTAGATGTCATTCTGGGAGACAATTTGGTCATAGGACGACATTCTGGAAGATAATGGGGTTAGTAGATGTCATTCCGGGAGACAATGGGGTCATCGGATGGCATTCTCTCGACAATGGGGTTCGAGTGGTATAACGAGTGACGATTTGGAAATTGGACATTCTAGAAGAAAATGAGCCCAAAAAGTGACAACGGATGGCATTCTGGGTGATAATGGACTCAAAAGAATACGTCGAATGGTATTCTTGGTGATAATGGGGACATCGGATGGCATTCATTCTGGGTAATAATGGAGACATCGGATGGCATCATGGGTAATAACGGGAACATCGGATGACATTCTGGATGATAATTGGGTCATCGGATGGTATTCTGGGTGATAATGGGGTCATCGGATGGCATTCTGTGTGATAATTGGGTCATCGGATGGCATTCTGGGTGATAATGGGTCATCGGATGGCATTCTGTGTGATAATTGGGTCATCGGATGGCATTTTGGGTGATAATGGGTCATCGGATGGCATTCTGTGTGATAATTGGGTCATCGGATGACATTCTGGATGATAATGGGGTCATCGGGTGGCATTCTGTGTGATAATTGGGTCATCGGATGGCATTCTGGGTGATAATGGGGGTCATCGGATGGCATTCTGGGTGATAATGGGTCATCGGATGGCATTCTGTGTGATAATGGGGTCGGATGGCATTCTGGGTGATAATGGGTCATCGGATGGCATTCTGTGTGATAATGGGGTCATCGGATGGCATTCTGGGTGATAATGGGGACATCGGATGGCATTCGAGGAAGTGTCGATTGCAATTTATTAAAAGAATGAAAAAGGAAAATGTTTAAGTTGATATATAGGCCGGAGAAACTGGCATCAATATATCAGAGTAATTTTAATGCACACATTCTGTCTCCTTTGACACAAAACACTCAAATTAACGGCCAAACACACAGAACCAGCGCTTTATTGTCATATACGTGTTTACGGTTATTTCGTTGCCAACGTGGTTATGTAATCGTTGATGCCAACTACTGGTGACGTTTGTCATAACTTATTATAAATATTTCCTCCAGGGTATATAGCGGTCACCTGATCGTATCATCGTCATGGCAACGCCTCTCCTCCTCTTTGTCACGGTAAACATAAATATATCATCGTTATGGCAACGCCTCCCTTCTTCTTTGTCACGGTAAACATAAATACATATCTTCAAATATTAGAAATATAATTCTTAATAATATTCGTTATTTGAGAATTATTCCATTGTGCCGATGTATACTTCACTACAATGCAGACCCATATCACAACAGAAGAGCTTACTCGACAAGAACTCAGCGGTCGCGTGATACACCCTCTTATACACTGTTCATCCCATTTTATAAAGTATTACGCCACGCGAATACGGCAACTTCACCAAAACACATTACATTTCGGAAATTGCACATATCTCATAATACCTGACGCTATGCATGTTTAATTTCACAAAACAAAACAAAACAAGAATGTCACAATGTCTGGTCAATGATATCTCCAAATATGCCTGTCTCCGAGTTTTTTTATTTTTGTTATTTAATGAATGTATGAGAGGGAACAATTCAGAGGAACCTTTCATGACTGCCATTATCGTTGATGTTATTTAGACCATAAATCTATCTGACATGAGTCGATGAATTAATAATGGTAATGTCGAAATGCTTGGGAACAGACTGGTATATTTCTTTCCCAGTATTGCAGCTTTCAGTTATGGGTCAGTGGAGTGTCAATTCTAAATGACCATAATATGACTACCTAACGCACGTATAGTTGAATAGTGCATCGACAGAAAACAACAACAACACCGGCGCCAGGCGGGATAATTTTTGTTTCGTTACTTTTTTTTAATACAATGAACCATTTTTCTATATATATATTGCGGTTTATATTTTAAGTGTTCCTGTTTCTGTTTCTGTTCCAATCATCAAAGTTACAGCTGCAGATAGTTACTCGAGTGTCGATGTACCCATCAAATTTAGTGGAACAGCTCAGTATAGTTTGCACTTTTTTCATTGATAGAAACGTGAACATTACTTAGGAATGTCTGAACGCACTCAATCGTGTACAAAGAGACTGTGTTTATGCTGCTGTTGTTATTGTTATTGTTGATATCTGTTATTTTCCCGTGTGCTGTTTATTTTGTTTTCTCGGCGATCGCGTATGCGGAGTCAACGAAACTGGCCTAAAATGAACGATCGAAATACTGGTAACAGTTTGATCAAATATCTAATCATTCTCCATTCAACAGCGAAACATAGACCCCTGATTAGGGTACATGAGTGAAAGAACAACGATTTAAGAATGTAACTTTCTCACACTGTCAATGGCGTGCTGTTTTATCAATAACGAGCGAATAAATCATTTTGTGACGAAAGCCACGAACAGTTGCTCAAGTCTGAACTACAACGATGATCGTGTTTTCGATACATCTACTATTTACAACAATCTTTTCTGTTATTATCTCATTTGCGGTATTTTCATCATTTAATTCGAGTGTATTTAACGAAATATACCCAGACAAGAAGAAATCAACACATAAATGTATCTCCATCAGTATCAACGAATCCATAATCACGTGCTCATGTAGCAATATGGCAACCTCTCAGTCGACATCATGGTATAGACACGTGACGTTAATCACCGTTCCCGTGCCATATGTGGTAGTCAGAGAACGCTGGGAACCACGGGTAAACGACCATGGGTGTTCTACGGGGTACTGCACACCCGTCAAACTGGAAATTTACGACTCGCGTTGACAATGATCTTCACCCGGCGTTTTTTTTTTTACTTTTAATAGCATTCAACACTTTTTAAAAAGTTATGAGCGTTGCCCCGCAATATTTCGAAGAGGTTTGAGGTATGCATCAACTAAATAATAATAATGAATGTGACCTGGGAACTAGTTTTCTGTGATTGTGTGTTTCCATTATAATTTCCGTCTTTTCTAGCAACAAGTCATTAGTAGTTGGACACATGTCTGTCTTTAAATAGTCTCACCACCCATTAGAAGCTTAAGTCGCTTTGTACTTATATGAGCAATAATACTAATGTTTTTTTTTTTTACAAAAACACAGGCCTTGTGATCCTAAGGAAATGCTACATATATTGACCATTTCCTGTCCATACTGAAACACCAGACGTGAAAGATTCTTTTTTATACGAGATTGTCTTGGTTTTGTAAACGAAATTATTCGATATTTTTTGTTAGGCGCTCCACAAAGGTATCTTTTAATAACCATATACGGCGGGTAGGAAATTACTTTTTTATCTTTCAACTCACAGGTCGGCGCTGTGGTGAGACGTTTGATGTTAAAAAAAACAATCTGTAAAGGATTTATTTATTTGTATTGAAAATGTTAAAAAAGTGTTATGTAGTTTCAATTAAGGGGTTACACCCCCTCACCATATCACCATACCGAATATGTGATGACACAATGTTTTTATTTGTCCAAAAATATATAATTTCGTTTCCCATATGAAATGTATTACATTACTAAGCACGGATATTATATAAACTGTCCCAGCTTCTAATGTTGAAGATAGTTTTGCCGGAGACCGCTACTTGTCGTTTTTTTTTTGTCTGGAACAGTGGCATAGTTTGGCTGTGCTGAATTCGTTTTCCCACGCTCCGATAAAGTGATCAAGTCAGTCAGAGGGTTTTGCCATGCTCCACTGAAATCGCTGAATCAACCCCCACTTTCAAATGTTTGTCGAAAATGAAATAACTATGACAGATATGTCACTTAACGTATCACTCAGACTCCCTAAGTCACATCAAAACAATGTTCATTTCTATCTCGGGTGTGGGTAACTTACTTGAAAAAAAAATGCACATTTTGTTTTATAACTTTTCCATAATAATTGTGTTTATGAAGTTTTTTTATTTTGACAAACTGGCGTGTACTCGTTGGTATATTCGTGCACATAGAGACGCAATTTAACATAAAGAAAATATGTTTCATGTACATCGGTGTTTTGCACCTTTTCATCAATGGCCATGGAATTTGTTTCGGGTGGTCAATGTACTTTCGCCCGATAAGTGAACTCTTTGAAGCAGGAGGTAACGACTGGTGGAACTTTAATTGCATGTAGCATAATAAAACACGGTGTTAAAGGAGTGATATATGGCTGTATCTTACCACAGAATAATGGCCACCGCCATCTTGAACAGTTACAGCCACTAATAGACCAACGCGTGCTCGCTACAAATAAGTAGCATTCGTCATTATACTAAAAACCAAGTCCATGTCTAATAGTGTTATTTGTTGCTCAACACAAAGCAATGTGAGTTCTTAAAGCTAAAGTCACGTGCAGGCTCGGGTTGTTTTTTTAACGAGCACCCCCCCCCCCCACTTCCGTTGGTGCTTCTTAATACCGTATATGCGTCGGGCTGTGCGTCTCTCCAGGTACGGCCATGTGCGCTGTAGAACACAATGGTGTCCGTTACGGAAATACATTCTTAGTAAAATGTACATGTATCTGACACTGCATGAAGAGATGGCCAACTCGTATGCTTTGAGCATTGAATGCGAGGGTGTATCGAAGGGCTATGATTGGCACAAGATTTCTATAGTCATTTAATTTTTATATTATAAACTAGGAATAATTAATGAGTGCTCATTTCTACGTGTCTTGAAATTACTGAATTACTGACGCTTATTTGTCTGTGTTTGGCGCTATACTGACGTGGTCGTTGCGCCCGTGTTGCCTGCCGTTTTATGTCATACTTATCACTTAGTGTTGAAGCTAAAACAAAACACTACTCGCAAAAAAAGTTTAGATATGGTGAATTATTTATATATCTTGTTTTTTTCTAACATATATCGAGTTGCGTTTGCTCGTATTCAATGCGACAGCGTATGGTGTGAACTGGCAACACTTCAACTCAACGGTGTGCATGTATGTGTATGTATGTTTGTTTGGAATTATTTTCGCACGCAAAACTTAACGAATTTTACCAGCAAGTCTATAAATAGGCAAATAATATAGAATCAACATGTTCCATCAGTGAATCGCGCAAAGAAAATTGAAGAAATTTATACTTGAACATGACAATTGAGAACAAACGACGGGGATAATACTGGGTCTGCAATCAAGGGTGTCAATGTGATACACTATTTTCCAATTTCTTAAACATTACAAGTCCATTGCATCGGCTTCTTGTACGGGTAATCGGAACATAGTAATTGACATATTCAAAATGATTTCATAGTATAGTCATACTGACGATGTTTGTTTCAATATCTCGGGAATTCGCAAGCCACCACATGGTGAGAATAGATGTATCCACATCATTTTGTGAAATAAATGACAACATGGTTATTGTTTCGGAGTTGGACACTGATTTATCAGTCAATATAAAATCTGAATTCATTGATATTTTGAACTACGGTGAGCGTTAATTTGGAAATTGTATCATGCCATTTGAATCGATCACGTGACAAAAACTGTAAATAATCACATGACTAGTAGTACGTTATGAACGAGAGCAAAGAAGTGACCAAGACAAATGCAAAACCACCAAATACATTATAAGTATAATACCATCCACGCGTGATTCAATCAAATTTCATTAGTATTGAGAAAGGGCGAAACTGCAAATGAAAAATAAGGTGAAAATCAAGAGTAAGATGAAGTCCCAAGAGTACCCTGGACCTTTCCTACGGTCGGTCACGTTGGCATCCCTGGGAAACAGCTATCAGGTGGACCCTGGATCTATCTTACGGTCGCGACATCCATGGGAAACCTCTGTGATGTCGGGTTCTCTCTTTATTCTCACGACACAAAATATGATTGATTAGAAATTTCCGCCATTCAGAGGTGTTTTAGACCTTATACCAAGTGTTGAAAATGAAAAGTCAGCAATGCACAAAAACATATTGTTGCTTAGGACAGAACATGGTCTTTCAGCCCGCGGCATTGAGAACTCGGCCGAGTGGTTCCATTGCACGACCATCTATCGATCACTCGAGTCATGGCCAGTGCTATTGATCGTGAACACGATACATTCTAATTTGTTGTATTGAATAGTTTGTTCATTCCAAGTATACAAGCATAGCACACACGTATTGATAGGTTGTTGGAGTTTTGTGCTGTAATTATTTAAAAACCTAATACAGTTGGCCGATTCACTGGCACAAGGATCGTCAAAATCCATAAATCAATCCACCAAAAATATGGTAAGTTATGATTGATAATGTTAAAATTTATGGGAACAAACACACATGAAAAGTGGCAAGGGAGACATCGGACCACAGAATCTATTAATTTAAAAACGAGCTATCTTGTGATGAAAACGATACATCCGACGGAGTATTTAACCTTCGAAAGATGGCAGGAGTCATACATGGTACTACACGTACAGTAGATTCGGTTTGGGGCGTCGTCTTGTCCAAATTGTTTACAAATCTACATTCAGCTTTTTATGATAGGTTACGAGATTGATCATTAAATTCATAATATATCAAAATATAACAATGAAACAATGAGTTGACAAGTTGACAGGAAATTCGGACCGACATTCCCAAGTTGTTTTCTTTTGTCCGCCTTGATTAAATTTTGTCAAAGGGCCACACACTGGATGACATGCTGCTGACATATCGGCAACTACAACTGGTTCCTGTCTTGTTTACCATTTTTCCGTAGTAAATGAATTAAACCTTTTTGTTTCCAATCGTTTAAGGTCTTGGCCACTCATGTGTATGTCATATTTATGCCCGCCTGTTGAAAGCACGGATAAATCAAAAATATATATATACTAGTACATGTATTTGTGTGTATAACGATAATCCTACCGAGGGTGGGCTCGCGAAGGATTTTGGTGAGTGATGGTCGTGCATTCAGCCACGCCTACTTTTAAAAACTGGCAATTAATTTCGTCTCTGCTAGGTTTGTGTCTTTCCATGGATTATGGAAAATATGAGTCGAGCCAGCTGGATAGTTCGTTAGGCTGAATCTGTTCGTAGCGTACCATAAAACCACTGGTAAAACCTCGTGATCCACCAAGCATTTGTCATGTCGTTAGCAAATTTAGATGGAATACTCCAGACTTCGCTTAGCAGAGACTCGAGATCGCTATCAATAAGACTTGTACCTTGTAGAAATCACACACTTTTTATAGCACTCAGAGGTTCACATGTGATCTTATTCCCACACAGAGTTTTCCCTGAAAACTGCACATACACAGGCCAGAGGTTCACAGAGGCCGGGTTATTGCCTGAACCCGCGCCGTTTACTTGAAAAAAACACCAACGTTACTGTGCGGTCAATATAATAAAGTTGTCTCAAATACTGAAACTGGTCGCGATTAATATATACCCAAACTTGCACGCTGTTTTATTTGTCCTTTTTGGCGTGCATGTGTTTTATTTTAATATGTCGCTCAAAATAAAGCTTAGTGATTTTATTTAAACCAGCGGTCTTACAGTACAATTCTTGTGTGAGAGTTTTATGGTGTCCGCTATTTTCCGCTGCAGAGCGTGTGACATCCGTACTACTCGTCGTCCGATCGTTGAAAAGTAGGGCCCTCCAAACACAAAACCCCGTGATTTCACACATATATCAAAGACAAGCAGAGTAAGATACCACACTCGTTTAAATACTTCTGGATTACCCACTGAAGTCAGTTAAAAGCGCGAGGATTAGCGTTAAAAATAATGATCTATACTTTGTGCCAAATCCACGATAATTATAGCTTTTAGTTCTGCTTGCAGTTGCTGGATGTAAAGATATGACCGAGGGTGCTTGAATGTGTATGTCTGCCAGGCATAACAAATGCAGCTTAAGTTTGCAAAATAATTCCATAATAACGCGAAACTACTGCCCACCCCTCCGAAGTGAAATGATCTTAATGAACCTGGGTTATCAGTACATACAATTGTTTTAAGTGTTAAACCGGCATGGATGGTCGTTTATCAAACATTTTTTTCAGGAATATTTGTTACCATAAATTGACGAAAAAAATATATATATTAAAAATGAAATTATACAAGTAAAAATTCGCAAGATATATATAATCTACCGTATCATCCGATCTGATTGCAGATCGAACTCAATGAATGTGGTGAATTAAAACGTAGGTGAAAAATATCGTGATGCAATGATATACTAATATATCGTAGTGTCAGTGAGTAAATAAAATTTGGCGAGTCGTTTGGTTGTTGCCTTCCATGGTTGCAATAAATACAAGTTTTGAAGCGACACATCAAACCGTTACATAACGACAGAGCCTTTCACACAAAAAGTTGTGTTGGAAATTACGGGTGCCGGTATTGTTACAAACAACTTAATTCAGTGTTGTCTTGAGTGACAACACTTGTCGCTAAACATCGACTCGTTTATATAACGAGTTTCCTTGTTTTAATGGCAGTTATTGTCACTCTTTCTGGTATTAGATTACTAATTACCTGTATACAATCAGCAATCATCTGAGCTCTTTTGTTTTCTGTGCGATAATCTTGAATATTCTGGTTCATTGTAAGAAGTCATGTTAACAAATCGGTGATAATGTACTTGTCTTACAGCTCCCATGTATTAGTTTATAGACTGCTCATGTCATTACAATTGGCGTCGATAATTATGTGAAATTGTTAATTTTATTCTACAAGTTGGGACTTCGATTTGCATTAGAAACAAATCATTACAAATACTGCTGCCGGATTTTATATTTATTGCATTCGAAATTATTCCTTCAGTTGCAAAATAAGGAACGTGAACTTGGGTTTGATATATGAAAAAATAACAATAAATAATGAAATTAAGGTTATATTATTATGATGGTTGAATTAATTTAGTATGTGTCATACATGCCTATTCGCCGTAGTCAAGTATGTTGTGAGTGAAATAGACATGTCGTTCCTTTAATCATAGATGGTACGTAATTCTGTATGTGTGTATCATTGGGGTCATGGCATGGAGTCGGAAATATTACAGTAATAGATGTTAATAATCACAACAGTTCAATGGTTCCCAAATATTATATCTTAGTTTTGTTGATAACTGTTCAAATCGGAGCGTTGATATATATTCGCCTTGCCGTGAGAAAAAAAATGCTTAAAATAAATTCATTTTGGCAACAAGGCGTGAACATTTATTAGAAAAGGTTCGTCGATTCCATCGTGATTTTCACACTGTGTAAACCAATCAATTAAACCGACGATTCCCTATCTAAATTTGTAATTTAAACATGTTATGCATAAATTAATTTAGGCAAGCGCCAACGGTTCACCTGCCGATCATCAGTGTCCGCTCTACTAAAGCAGTGCCGACAATATAATGTATTATGCATGTTGTTTTAATTAATGTCAGTAAGGGTATAATTAATGATGCTAAAAACCCACCGTGATCGGTAAACACGCGTGTCACTCTCACTTGCACACAGGGTACCGCCCTGTAAAGCTTTGTCTTTCTTTAAAAAAGCATTTCTTGTTTTCAGACTGGATTCAATAGGTAAACTAAGACGGACAATACAGGGCGATGTCTCTGTGTGATGGATTCTCTCCATTCTTGTATGCGGCGCCCCATGGGAGTAGATACTTGCATAAAAACCGCAAACCAAGACGGTGTGTATAACATGCTCCCTGAATGTATATGTGTATGTTTTAGTAAAACTAACACGGCATATTGTACAGGTCATGCGTTTAGTATTGCGGCAATACATGCTGTTTTCTTAAGGGACATTATTATAGCGGTGTGCCCCGATTTTTTTTCTCCGAGTTGTAATTATTTTGTGCACTGAGTGTTAACAAGTCTCGGCGTCTCTCTGGTCCGTCACTTTTGGGAATCAAATCCCATTGGGGCAGTGACGTATTAAAACACGCGTGAAATCCATCGACCAAATGTGTTTTTTTCAAGTATCATTCACGGCACAGATGACTTGCGTTCGAGTTGATTTCGAACACGCCTCCTCTCGTTGTGTCTAGTGCTAAGAGAAGTGGAACAAACCAATCGGACCGAAAAACAAAACAACTGTAGAACAAGAAAAAAAATAAACCCTATCGACACTGTGATATTGGTAAACAAGGGGATACGGGTCCGCGAATGATTCTAACAAATAACCTAACCTCTTATCGGCGAGCCATTGAATACTTAGAGATATATTTAAAAAATGAAACAGGTTATATTCGTGATATTTTCAGCAAAGTTGTCGTTGGTCACACCATAGAGGTAGGTATAAACAGATACCTCCATGGTCACACTGACACATAGACCACCGATGTCGACCAAGAAAAGTACCTTTTTATTTTATTTTGAAATATTCATTTATTTTATTAATTTTTTAGCACAAATATTGTTCTTGTTTATTTTCTCAATCGAAGAAAGACGTTTCTGTCCTGTAAGCAAGGCAATGGATTTAGCGGTGGTTGACAGTACACCTCGTAAGTCCTATTTAAATAGGACACTGATAACTGATAGTTCACTACAAATTGAAGGAGTTTATTTGTTTTGTTTTGAATAACGTTCCCATTTAGTGATGAAGTCAACATCTTGAGTGTCAATTTTAAATGGTACATTTCATTCGCGTAAAGGATTGTCTGTTTCACAATACCATGTTTAGTTGAGCTGAGCTGAGTACTGAAAACAGCGGGACATTGCCTTCTCTCTTTTCCTTTGAAACATCCATGTCAAAAAGGACAGCTGCTCAACGACATGAACTTGATTTTTGCAATAACTAATTTTATTTTATGTATCGCGGCATGTATTTTCTACAACGTGCCGTTCCCTGTACTTTATTTCAAAACTGGATTTTACTAACACCCCGTATTAACTCGTTTCTGACTGGTATGTTGGGAGTTCAGAAATCACTTACCGTGCGATATGGAAATAGGGAACAGTAGATGATTATTGGCTCTAATTGTGATGAAGTTAATCAAAATAAATAGACAAAAATCTTGTTGTCTCCTCAATTGTTTTCAAGTTGGATTAGCATCGTACAGTGTGAGGGTATATGGTATGGCCCGGTGAAGAAAACAACAACGGTAGTGAGATCGTTTGGCCTTTGTGAATGTGTTCATAGAACGCTGTACCATTTGTCTAGACTATAAGGAGCCGATCGGTAATTCCTGGTAGACTGTCTGTAGGTAGTAAATTTCAATTTGTAGTGCAAGGAGATGAACAAATTTCGCATATAAGAAGAAAGATGAGCACCGACGTTGGGTGTATGTCATCGAAAGTCGCCTCGAATGTCCGGGTTTTTCACAAAAATGGCTGAACCCGGCGTATTTTGACATGTTATATATATAGATATATACTAGTATACATTTTAACGACATTTCTGTGAAAAATAAAGAAACTTATATTTTCAAAAATGTTGAAAATATCCGTGTTTATTTCGATGATATTTGTGACGTTTGTCACATCTATATTTCACTGCGCGCGTTCAATTTCGTTCTATTTATCAGTAGTCACGGTGGTCTGAGGTTTGAAACGACCCCGTGTGCATATAGTTCGCATCGCAGGGCTTCATGGGAACTGTGCTGAATTATCGATTCTATCTCAACAGTGCAAAATGTTCGGAGCATGGGATTTGATATGCATTGTCGGATCATTGTTCTGATCCTCGGCTGTTACCACGCTACATCGTAATCATAGTGCCGAGCGATGGGGTAAGGATAACGACGAAATGTTGAAGATCACAGCATCTATATATAGAATCACAGGTTGGCCGAGTCCTACCTTACAGTGAACAGTCAGCAGAACGGTCTGAGCCCTTCCAACTTTCTTTTATCAGTAACATGCGATTTTTTCGGTTTTACTGAAAACGTCTTCGTACCTTTCGTTAAATGTGGACCTATCGCGTTAATCATCAAGCTGACAATAGTCATTGATGATCTACAAAACGGCATGCAGTCGTCGGAAAACACATCGGCGGGAGATAAATACAGAGAGAGGGAGAGCGAGCAATTCTTTCTATAAAGATTTCTATGACCTCTTCAAACATCCAACTGATGTTCGTTCTATTTGATTTGTTTAGACACTGTAGACATGCGGTCGTAACGTAGTTTTTGTCTTTTTGTAGTATGTGGTGCCAAAAGAAAGGTGATATATTTCATCGATGATGAACTTTGGGAACGGGTCAGTGCGGCTTAAAGAGTCTCTCCAACTTAAGGCCAGCCATTTTTCAGTCTCACTAGGTTTCCTTTGTCCTCTTTCACTTCAAGTCATTCACTTTCATGTTTGGATAAATGATGTCCTTCAAATTGTTCCTGGTACGTCTCGGTGACAAGAGCCAACACGAATTTAGAACCTTACAGTTACACACGCAGTAAAAAAGAGTGTTTAACGAAGTGTGCGCAATAAAAATATCAATATATTTCCACATGTTAACCCAGGCCATCATTAGTGTAAGTCTACATATGCGTTTCCCTAAATTCTATATCGGTCGTCTTATCTCTTGAAGCATGTCTGACAAGAAGTCTTCATGATGTGAACTTAAATATAGTCTCCTTTATATTTAACAACTATCCGTAACCACCTTTCTTGCACCCGTCCTCCTACTTCGATGTAATTAGACATAATTTTCGTCTGTAGTCAGTCGGTCGGTTGGACTATAACAGAAACTGAAATGAATCACAGCAACCAAATCGATTTCAGAATGATTATCCATGTTCTCGCGTATGAGGGACAGTCGAACTCGCCGTGACTGTCGGACGTGTCAGTCCCCCCGTAAACATCTTTTTTCCGACGATCCGAACCGATTCTTTGTAAGTTTTTGCTCCTAAAGCTTAGGTTTTGAGACGTCATAATCATGTGTCAAAGTGTTTCTTTTGCCATCCGATTTTTCACTTTTTTTTCTAAAGTTCCTCACATATGGTACTTCTATAGTAACAATCTGTCGGCTAGTTTTACTAACTTGACCATTCTCGCACGCCTTATTAAATAAAAAAAAAAAAAACATCGGAAGAAGAAAAAGAAGTGTAGCCATTTATTGAATAAAATCACGGAGATTTAAGTGACTGTGTAGATTTACATATTTTCATAAAGTATTTAAACACGTATTTTATTCGTGTATACTTCGTGTGTACGAGCTACCATTTCAGTGGATGTGGTTATGTTTTTAGGGAGAACATAATTTAGAATTTGACCTGTCGGCCTGGGTGCTAGATGATTGCAGACATTGCGAGTATAGCTGGTTGTTGTATTATATATATTACCGGCCAACGTCCCTCGAATAAATATTGAGCATTGATCTCCCGGGCAACACGTGCGATATATGAAGATATATCACTGTATTAACTTCGGGCACACACGTCTTTATTCATTATCAATTCTATTAGCAAATACTGTTTAGGGGGTGTTGCGTGTATGCAAATATATATACCGTGTTCGAGAAAAAGCTACGCAGCGTGCTAGTCACGTGTAAACGACATTCAATGTAGCGAAAAGTCATCTCTGACTCGAATGACTCGCAGCTATATAGCTGTGTATCTTTTTTTTCTTTTTCTTTGCCGGGCAATGAATGGCTGAAGATTAATCGCTTTAAGTTGTAATTAAACGATTAGTGTATTGTTATACACATCTACGGGCTAAATTGCTATCTATAGCCGGGGACTCCGAAATCCAGATTTACCGTGGGCGCATTGTCCCCGTTAATAATGTACTCCAGAACTAGCCCGGAGCGGGGGACTGGCCTATCATCTATCAGACGTAGTTGCTTAAACTTTATTCTTCGCTTGAGAGCCATGAAAATTTCAGTGTTATTTTCAGCGGTGGAAAGGGTGGGAATGCTTGTATTACTTTGTTGTTTATACTACAGAGACGTACACGTACGCAACTTGCTATACACATATATATAAATAATCGAGCACTCGATAGAAAAAACAAATAATATGTTCATTATATTATCTTATTTTGAATATTTGTCCTCAGTGTTTTTGGTAAATCTTTTGTTTGCCATTTCAACAATTATTGCGTGTCGACGAAGCCTGAGACACCTGCGTGTACTAGGACGCAAGCGACAGCGACAAAGAAAAGGCACATGTAAAAAGAAATTAACATCTCCGTTCCTCGATTTCTTCACACTGACACTGAATGGGGGTTGTCAACGAGATTAGTGCGAATTAATAGGTCGGAATACGTTAACATATGATTCAATGTTCGCTGAACAAAGACGCATTTTTCGTTATCATCAATTTACAAAGTGACACCAGAAGGACCGCATCGTTCTCTGTCGTGCCCTACATTATTCCATTATTGACGATCGTACAAAACATGTCTTTCATATTGTGTTTAACTAAAAATAACGCATTCTACAACGATAAAATATCAACTTGGCTTTAACTTTTAAGGCGTTTACGTAACGAGTGTTTAATACAAGGTTTCGAATATCCCCAAGCTGTTCAATGAAAGACTATAGGTATAGCGGTGTCCGTTAATTTTGAAACGGGCGAGTGATTCACTTGTTGCTAAAATTAAATAAATTGTGCTGTAAATTTTTTTTTGGTCTGCCTCATATTTTACGAACTAAAAATTTAAGATGTTTAAGGCAACCAGAAAAGTTTTGCAAACGCGAAAATTGAAATGTAACCAGGATAACATTTAAATGTATTTTGTAAATAACTTATTGAGAAATTATGACACATCTTTCATGACGTGAATCTCTTAATTTAATTCGTTATGTTGTGC
The DNA here is from genome assembly GCF_978046115.1 of Saccoglossus kowalevskii. Lineage (NCBI taxonomy): Eukaryota > Metazoa > Hemichordata > Enteropneusta > Harrimaniidae > Saccoglossus > Saccoglossus kowalevskii. Next base: position 21,805,625 of record NC_140643.1, on the reverse strand, counting down.
ATCAGTAGACATCCTCTTTCAAAAGATCTCCACACTCCGACTCCCAGCACGATATCGAGCCACGTGACTCGCAGTGTCAGCAACCTTTGAAGTAGTTCCTGCTTTGCGACTTCCAAAGCGAAGTTCATTCACAATGATAGGTTCCATTTCGTCCTTTCCCTATTATCGTATTGAGCACACATGTCACGAATTAACGCGATTATTTGTTAACTATGGCGTGCTGGAGGAGGAATTGTTTAAAAGTGGACTACCAACTGAGCGCTTTCTTCTAAACCCCCAATAACATTATTCATGTATTCATTGTCGTCGATCGCTTCTTTTATCAGCGAGAAATATAAGCGTAAATTCGACCATTAAACAAGATGGACCGGGGCTCATCCAAACTGATATCGCGATATCCATACATTCACTTGTTGAGCTCAAAAGAATACACATTAGACACGCACGTGTTTTCATCTGTCCTTTAGTAAGTACATTGAGAGCGCAAATGAAAAAAAAACTCCCCTTAATACCACAACAAAGTATTGGAGAAGGACGTTGTTGAAACTATTGTTGACATAACGAGAATGAATAAGTTCGCGAATCCGGGATTTTCAGAAAGCGAAACAAGAAAATAAATGTTTTTTTTTGTTTTGTTTTTTTTTAAATAAAAAAAAAAACAGGAACAAGATTCGTGTCGCACAGCTACTTGAGATTTCACGAACGGATGATGTTCTACTCAGCCGACGAGGATCATTTGTACTACTAGAATACTGTCCATCATCGTCACGGTGTACCGACGGCAAGGACAGTACAATAATACACTGAACCGCCGATAGTCACGGGAAAAGTACCGTTATTTTTGAGACATCATACAAAATAATTAAGTACAGATAAATTAAATGAAAAATTAATTAAACAGTTAATGACATTTCAATAATGAATTACGTTGACACAAACTTCGTACATCAAACTTGTAATAGTTGATGGTAAATGGAATAAACGAATAACCACACTTTTATTGTGTACAATATCACGCGTTCGTTGAGCATTGTTTTCGTATAGGCCGTTCAAATGTGTTTTTCGTTTTTACAATAACTTGGCCCCAAGATGTAACGCACACCTTTTATTTTTGGTGACACGCACTGCGTAGCCGGAGTGAACCTTGTTACATTTTCTTACAGTGACTTAAAAAACGCTAGTTCTTCAAGTTTCTTAACTTATGCAAGCATTCGGAAAATTTAAAAGCACTGGTAATTTAATTTAATTTAATTTAATTTAATTTAATTTAATTTAATTTAATTTAATTTAATTTAATTTAATTTAATTTAATTTAATTTAATTTAATTTAATTTAATTTAATTTAATTTAATTTAATTTAATTTAATTTAATTTAATTTAATTCATGATTATATTTTATTTAATTCATGATTATATTTTATTTAATTCATGATTATATTTTATTTTATTTTATTTTATTTTACACGGTCATACTAAATTTTGAATCCATGAAACGCGAATAAATACCTGAATTCCACCGTATTTCTCATTGGCTCACCATAAGGTATACCAGAAATATCATTTATTTATCCAGCCAGACACATGAACAACAATCGGTAGTCATAAACGAAAAACATGTACGATCCGACGGTCTTCACAAGAGACGACTCAATTCTTTTATTGCAACGGGATGAAAAAAATGAAAAGTAGATTTAATTTAAGCACTTAACCACTAAGTTTTAATTTCTACGAATTTAGTTTACAACCACTGTGTAAAAAATGCGGCATCCGGCTTAAATGCCGGCAATCACGGAAAGCTAAAAAAAATCATGAATGGCATTTTAAATCAGTTGATAAAAAACTTAAGATTAATAGGGGGTCATTTGTCCACTGCATTGAATTTACATCACCTGTGTACTTTTCTCAACAGCCTACGAGTCGCGACACCCAGGGAAATGCGACAACCTGTATAGCTAACATGATTTATTACATTTTAGCGATGAAACTGGCAACACTGCACTGCGCATGCGCACTTTGTAGATCCTCATGAAGTATTCATATTTTGCGCAACAGTCCACTGGTATATCATATTTTTCCTCGTCAACTAGTCCGGGAAATGGCGTTGAGAAACCTCAGCGTTCTGACATCGCATTACGTGTCTTCCTGTCTATTGTGCTGTCATCTCCCGGTGTGTCTGACTTAAAAAATATTAAGTTTTTAAAATACAATCTGCTATAATCGATCACGGTCATCCATCATCACGGTGGCGGTGTCATGGCAACATACCGGGTAGACATTTAAGCAAGATTTAGTATTTTCAGTTTAGATGCATACCTATAACTTTTTTATTTTTCATTTTGTTATCATATATTTTTAAAACAAGAATACTCCGGTTTATAAAATTATAAGGTGGATATTTGAGTGAAGTCGCATGGCTTTTTAAGTTTTGATTCATATATGATGAAGCAAGCTAACACTCAATGGCATTATTGCCTATCTTATGATCCCGAATTCTAAACCGAAACGTTACAACTAATATTTGTTTTGTTGTGTGTGTGTTTTTTATGCACTCCTCATAAACTGTGTTAATTTATAATATATATATATATATATATATATATATATAACCCGACCAACTGGTAACTTTAATCAGGAGTTGGCGTTGGATGACGTCACAGTATTTATTTGTTGGTGTTCGAAATATGAGGGAGGAAACGTGTATTTTCACGTTGTGTTGCAGCGTGAAGACTTGGCTGCATGGATAGGCAAAGGAAGTTAGAAACGGCAGTAAAAAACGTTACCACTGACCCAAATCAAGGGCGATATAGTCGGTAATTTCTTGATGCCTCGGGGCTATGTATGTTAACGACACTCATATCGACTACTTGGAATGAGATACTCGACTCGCTTCTCAGTTACCGACACGTTATGGATTTATCGTAACGTTTTAAAATTTATTTCGATGAACTTTCATTGTTTCTTCTTCATGATCACCGGACAACAATACGCTGTATTTTTTTTTTTTTTGGATTCCAATCATATCAAATTGTTTTGTTTCTGTTTTAAATATTAATACAGCGTGAGTAAACAAAGACATTTCGTTTCCAAATTAGACTGCCATGCGTTGAGTGTAAACGTGTCTTTAAACTGGAGTATTAGAAAAGTGATTCGATTACGAAAACAAAAACACTTAAGATGAAACGCCCCTCTAAAATGTGTTAATTGGTTTAATCCTTTTAACTTTGGGATAAAAATAGATATCGACTTTATACATTATAATGAGCTCT